>NC_136689.1:136589759-137203574 GCF_903797595.1 Erithacus rubecula
CATTGTGCAAATTCCTGGTGATGCTTTAGGGAAAGATCAAATAGCACCTTCAGCTGGTCGGCATGGCCGGTCATTTCACCCGTACACAGATTTTACTCCCCAGAGATTCAAAGAGAAGTCTCAAGAGCAGCTTAGGGCCCTTGAGGAGAGTTTCTTAAAATGCTCTTTTCCTACCCAGGGGGAATTGGACAGGCTTCGAGTGGAAACTAAGCTGAGTAGGAGGGAGATAGATTCATGGTTCTCTGAGAGGAGAAAGATAAGGGACAGCATGGAGCAAGCTGTCTTGGACTCAATGGGATCATACAGAAAAAATAAGGATCAAGGAACTCCCAATGGTGCAATAAGCCAGACAGAACTTCTGAGTAGCTCTCAGCTCCCTGGTGCTTTATCTGGGTCCTCTACCACATTGAAGAAAACACAAGAGCAAATTCATCTATTGAAAAGCACATTTGCAAGGACCCAGTGGCCATCACCCCAGGAGTATGACCAGCTGGCATCTCAGACTGGGCTCTCAAGAACTGAAATAGTTCGCTGGTTCAAGGAAAACCGGTCTTCACTAAGAACAGGGTCACTTAAATGGATTGACCAGTACCAGCAGCAGTATGCTGGTGATGGTCATAACAAACAGAGCCAGAAAAAGAGCTCAAAACACATGGAGAGTCCAAAGAACGGTAATGAGGTGTCTCGGCAGCATTACCAGGAGCATAAAAAACTGAATGAAGAGAACGGGGGGAAACCAGTGGTGAGAGCAAAAAGAGACTGCGAGCCACTGAAAGACTCTTTGTTGGGGAACCAGGCAGAGGGTGTGGACAGGCTGGAGGGCAGCAGCCACGAGGGGCACGGCGAGGAGAGCGAGGTGACGGTGGGCGACCAGGACGCGGCCGCGGACGGCTGGAGCCACGCGGCCCCCGAGGGCCACGCCGAGCTGCCCGACCTGGACTCTGAGAGCATAGCTGGGGACACCTCCCACCTATAGACAGGTAATGCTGAGGGCCTGCTCTGGCTGAGTGCTTCCAGAAGTCTGTAGCCCCGCTCCAGAGTAAATCCCTGGAGCCCGAACAAAAGCGAGACCCGTTCTGCTTGTCAGTGAAAGCCAACTGCACGGTAGAGGAGGGTTTAGAGCCATTGGCCTTTCTTCTCTGCTTGTAGGTCAAGTCTTGGATAAGGGAGGTTTTCTTTTTCTTTCTTTTTTATTTTTTTTTCTTTTGAAAATAAGCGATTAAACCTTAAAACCTTCTGCCTTTAAACAACCTATGTAACCTTTGCAACATTTTACATAAAGCATGCTAGCTGAGCTACAGGAGGAAATAGTATGACTAGTTGCTAATACCCCCCTTGCTGAGAGGTCACTGAATAGAGGCTGTGCCTGTTTTTGCATCTCAGGTCCTTCCTCTGCAGCATCCTGCCATGTTGAAAACAAAAGGTCACTGGGGGGAAGGGCCTAGGACACAGATGCTTCTTTATGCAAAAGCAGGCAAAAAAAAAAAGTGGGGACTGAAGTGGCTCATGCAAATGTGTTTTCTTCCTCTTGCAAGTGAGAGCTCTCTCCAGTCTTGCTTTGTTCTGCTTGCTCTCACTAGAGGCTTAGGAAATGCCCCAGACTAAAGCTGTGTGGGTGTTTAGCAGCTCTTCTTCACAGGATTTTGAATTTAAAAGCAAGCTGCAGGGCCTGGCTTTAAGCAGGGGGCTTTTATATGATCATTTCCAAGGTGAAAGGAGTTATTTGGAGAGCTGAAACCTGTTCCTGATCACAGTTGCACAGGTGTAAATCTGGAGCAGACACTGTCAGTATTTCTTGTATGTGGAATTGAGTTCACTGGAGCCTGTAACACTCTGTGCTCAGCATAACTGAACCTGGAGTTTCCTTAAACCACAACTTCAGAGCTTATCCTACAGGAAGCTCAGCATCCCACATTATAAAGCATAGTGAGAGAACACCTGTTTGAGAAAACTGGTAATTTTCTGGCATTGAATAAGTAGAATATACTTTAATGTTTCTTTAAAAAAACCCAATAAAAAAAACCAACAAAATACAAAAGCCAAGACTGATAGAAGTGTCTCCACTTGCATTTAAGAATTACTACAGCTACCAGTACTTGGACTGAACTACCTGTTGCAGAGGTGCAGTTTTTGGTAGTGAGCCCTGCTGGGTAGCAGTCCACTTTCTCCATTTGCAATACTTGTCCAAGAGTCTCCTGGACATTTTCTGAGTTGGAAAACAAAACAAAATGCTGATGAGGTAATATTTTTTATTGTGAATTCTGAAAGCTAATCTTGAGAAATGAGTCATAACAGCTTCTATGTAACAAAATATCTTAAAGATTCAGACTAAATTGTAAGGTACTGTCCTGCATTATGCTTGGAAAAGTTGGTAATTAAGGATGTGAGAAGCAGGTGTTACCTGTGTCAAAGGCAGGGATTAAAGGAAGAAGGATGTAGGAACATCAGCCAGAGGCACACTGGGGTGCCACTGTTGTGCAGCCACATAAGAAGGGAGAACCAGGATCTGATCTGCTCTTTAAAGTCAAATGTGTGACAAATAAATGTATTATGGGATTACTTTTCTCCAGAACATTTTTTTCCAGAACATTTCCCCTTCCAGCTACAAATACTGATTCTGAGGAGAGGGAGCAGATCAGGGGCTCAGGTGATCAGGAGGAAGGCAGGAGCAGGGGTAGTTGCCTGAAACCTGTTTCTTACAAACCTCTTGTACTATGAAACCAAGATGTGCAGCAACTCCCTTGCAGCAGTGTAGGTTTGGTGCCTGTGTTCCTGTGCTTGTGAGCAGTGTCAGGCATGTTGGAGTGAACCTCCTGCCTCTGTGCCCTGGTACAGATTCACCATAAAGCTTCAGGCTCTGGAGGTGCTCAAGTGTTATCAGAGAGGAATTCCTATAAGAACTTTGATCTCACTTAAACTGCTGCTGAGTGATCCTTTTGATGAGGTGGTTGTGTGTAAAATGCACCTACTGAGAAAAGATGCAGTGGAGCAGAACTTGTGCTGCAAAGGGAGTGCAATAATGGTCAGAGGGCCATTTTGTCCTCTGCTCCTTGCCAGTTTCTCAGCGTGCTGGTCTGGACACTTTAAAAAGTCTTCTTAATTTTCCTGTATTCTGCTTGCAAGTCTCAGCTGAGAAATGCAAGTGCCTGCTCTGTGGTGCACACACGGAGGCATTGCCACAGTCATTGTGACACAAAATTTGGAATCTTTATACCCCACACTGATGGCACTCACAGACTAATCTCAGCTACTTTTTCTAAGCTTTCATTGGGCAGCCAATCTTAGAAATTTCAGCAAAAACTTTGGTGTTAAATTAACAAGGTGTTATCCTAAGTGGCAAGAAGACTATGACTCAAAAGCAGAGACTTTTGTATGACCTGACAGAGAGCTTGTTTCTGTCAGTTGTCACAAAAGCTGGATTTTTTCCTAATGTGCTCCTCAGGTGCCACATGTAAGGGGTGGACTGAAGAGCTGACAAGGGATTCCTCTTGTCTCTCACACAGCCACAGTTACTGTGTGAGCTTTCACTGCTGAGCCATGCTCCAGGCAGCAGCATGCTTCTTCCATATTCATGGTGGTGGTGTTTTGCCAGCTTGATCTGTGTAGTCTAAAGTGAATGTGTGTTGGTGATTGACCTCCACACCTTTCTTGACTGAATTTGTCTGCAGCTTTTATAAAACCTCAGCTCTTCCAAGCCATTCTGTCTCTCACTTCTCCAGTATGTAGCTTTAGGAGATTTTGGAGCTATTAGAGAGCATTTGTGTTACAGCCTAGACAGACCTTATGCCTTAAAAAACTGAATTTTTCCAAAACTGATCCATGTTTGGCAGACTCTGCTGGTGCAGCCAGAGGGAATTTCATAAGGGACTGGGTCTCTATGGGAGCAGGATTCATGCCAGGCTCTGCAATGCCATCCTAGGACTAAGAAGAGGCTCTGTTACTGAGTCTGTATCTGAAGCTTCTGGCAAAATTGTTTATTCCATGGAGCAGGTCAGCTTTCTGAACAGTGAGGCTGGGAGACCTGTTCCCATAGGGTCCCAGACCTTCAGATGTTGAGTGGCTGCTGTAGGGTGCACCAAAGCCATCTCTGAAAGTATTCCTGTCATGAAGCTTTGTGTCCCTCTTGTAGTGAGGCCCAGCTGCTCTGTCAAGAGTGCTTTAGTCCCTTTCCATCAGTGGAGAGGTTCCTGCCTTCCTGCAGCCCAGGTCTGAATGAGATCCCTTGTCCTCCTTTGTGCAAACTCAACAAACAGAAACTGGTTCTGAATTAAATACAGCAAACTACAGCTCAGACAGGAGAGCAGGACCAGAGTGTGCCACTGTTTGGCAGCTTCTGCTGGCTTTCTTCAATGTTGTCTCCCTGTGGGGTTTTCCCAAGATCAGAGCTTTTGTTTTTTCTCAGAATGATTTGTTTTTTCCTCCATCACCACCTTTCCCCAGTAAACTGTCTTTGCAGGGTTTTTTTATGATCTTTTTTAAGCTGAGCCCTGCAAGATGCAGGCACCAAAGCCTGTGGCTCATGGTGGGAAGGAGGCAGCTGAACACCCTGGATCTTGCTGGCTGTGACACTGCTCTGTGGAGATCTGCCAAAATCAAACCATGCATGAAGGTTGCACAGTAGTAAAAAAAAAAAAAAAAAAAAAGCCTGAAGGCAGTCATCTATTGCATCTGCTGAATGCATGGTACTGAGCATCAGAGGTAGTCTGGGTCCTTTGGCATCTCCAGCCCCTTCTGCACTGTTGCAGGAGCTGAGATCACTTGCCTGCCATGACCCAGTGCATTCCTCAGTGTCCAAAACACCAAAAGTGAATATCACTGGGGTTTCTCACTTTTCTGCCCAAGTTCTCACTTCTCCCCTTGATGGTGGTGGAAGCCTATGGCCTTTTCCTGGGCTTTCTGCATGGCAGATGGCAGATAGAGCTCACTGCTTTTGTGGGAAATAACAGACCAGAAAGTGACATCCACAAGAGGTGTGAAATAATGAGTTAGCTCAGGTTTCAGGGAGCACTGCTGTGGGGTGGGTGAGAGGATGTTTGCACTTCTTGCATGTTCATACCTCAGTGTGGAAAAGCTGAGCATAATCCCTGTCATAGAGCACTTGCCTTTTTGCTGGGTACTGGGGATATGTGTGAATTGGTGGCTATTTGAAGGTTGGGTTTTGAGAGGTTATTTTTTTAATCTCTGGTCCAATTGTGCAGCCTTTATGTAGGTACAGGAGTCATAGCAGAACCAGGAAGCTGCTCTGCAGAGCACAGGCACATCCAACTTTTTCCATTGTCTTTTAGTTTGTATAGTTTTCTAAAATCATGTAAAACAAAAAGCATTACAAGAGGATTTACTGGGGAAGAAAGACATGAAGTTTTCTTGATTTTAGCACTGTCTGTCCTGTGGTTACAAAGCAGTTGCCCCAGACCTGTGCACATCATCTTAGAGTCAGTGAGACTCTGCCAAGGCTGGACAGTGTATCCCTGTTAGAAGTCTGTAGGGGATTATTAGCTGGGTGTTACACTATTCCACATGAGGCTGTGCTAAGGATTGGCCTCAGGGTACAGTTCACACAAAATAGTGTTACCTTTTGTGCAGGGATGTAAACCAGTTCTCATCACAGTTAACAGCTCAAGCACTTCAGAGTGTCTTAAAAAATAATACACTGCTGTTATAATTTTTGCAGGGATACTCCTCAGCTGCACTGTCCTGATGTTGAAGGGGAAATGCTGTCTGAAAATAGAAGAAAACTCTATTTTCCTGCCTGGATGAGAGTGTGTTGTGACTCCAGGTCTCAAACCACGCTTGTGGAGGCACTGTGAGAAATAATCTCATGGAGCATCATCATGGAATTGTTGTTAGTGCCAGAGTCCTACTACTGCATTGCAAAAGAGAAGAAAGAAAGAGGAAAGGGTCCTTGTACATAGTTTTCTCTTAGTTTCTCTCCCACCCACTTTCCTGCCCAGCCTCTTCCTCTACTGGTACAGATTTGTACAACATAAAAATTTTGTTAATTTTTTAATAGGTGCAAGTTATTCTTGCATATAATGCAATTCAGAAATTTTTGGGTTGGTTAGGGGGAGGGAAGTGTCTTTTGTGGAGGAAGGAGTTTTGGTTTTTTTTCAAAGTCTTTTAAGGAAGAGTTCCAATCTTTTGGAGTTCTCTTGGTGCAGATCAACACCTGAGCCCAGATCCCCACTCCAGTTTGCATTTCAGACCAGTTAAACATGTTCTGGAGCAGTGGGGTTTGTTTGGTTTTTTTCTCTTGTTGTTTTGACTTTTTTGTTTCGTTCTATGGCCACCTGCTACTGATTGAAGTATTTAAATCTCTGCTTTTCCATGTTCCTACAAGGCAAGTCTTCTCCAACTCCTGTACTTCACTTTTCACCAGCCAGCCCCAGCTGTGGGTCTCTGAAGATTTGGCTAGAATGCCTTTTTTTGATTATTGGTTTGGTTTTTGGGGGTTTTTTTAGCACTTTTTGTTTAAACATGCAGTACAACTCCCAGAGGAGTTGGAATGAGGAAATTAAAATGCTTCATAATCCAAACTTATTTGTGTTTCTTTGGCTGGTGCAGTGATGGACACCATAACCAGCAGTCTGCTCTCCAGCTTCTGACATTGTAGTGCACAACAGAAGTTTCTTATTAACCCTTGCCACTAAATTTTTAGGTCACTCCTAGGTTCTTGAGTGCACTTTTTTTTCAAATACTGCTAGTTTGGATTTGTGTGGGGATGTCTGTCTGTGCACAGGTGAGGGAGAGCAGGAGCCTGGGTGCAAGAGCTGTCCAGGGGGTTGGAAAACTTGCCCACCTTTCAGTACACTGCACAAATAGGATGCTAGGGAGTTTGAATAAATCCAACTTTTCTAACTTGTTGCTCATTTGTTGTAACTAAATAAAACAAAGGCTAAAAATTTTGGTAACTTTTTCTCAACTCTTCTTTTACTCTAAAATAAATAAAACTAAAAAAAAAAGACCCAACAACCTCAGCCCAAACTTTGTGCACAGGAGCTTGATGTTTTCAGAGGTGCAATGAGGGTTTACTGGTTTTGCAGTATTTGCCTTGGCAAATATTAAGTGTATTAAAGTGAACTCCATGAATACTAATGTTTATTCCCCCATGTCAGTCAGCTCTTTCCTGCAAGAAGGATGTAGAGTGCCTGGGAATGAGTCTTCAGGGAACACCTTTTATTTTGATTGCAGATTCACAAACTGAATGAATGAATGAAACCATCTCTGTGATTCACCCATATATAGTTATTTTTATTAATCATCAGCACAACATACACGTGTAGAGGGAAGTTTGTAGTGGGTGGCAGCAAGTGAATTCCCTTGCAATAAAGTTGTCTGGTTCATTGCTGAAGAGGAGTGACTGCATGGGGCAGCACTTTGCTTTCTGCATTTGTGTGTCACAAGTCAGCAGCAAAAGGTGTGGAAGTGACATCAGTTGCTCCCTGTGCAGAGGCTGGCAGACAGGGAGCATGCACATGTCCCATCACACAGCTCAGATCTTCTGCAGGGTGGAGGCAGATGCCTGGGCAGTCATGGAGGCACAGGTCAGAAGACCAAAAAGAAAATGCATCTCAAGATGCTTGTCAGAAAGCCAAAGCTGTAACTGAAACTAATTGCCACTTCTGTTTCCACTGCTTGTATGAAAGGGTGGTAATACTTTAATTGCCCTATGAAGTTTTTAACAGCCACCTGATGGCTTAATATTCCTGTTTGCATCTCTCCTGTCTGCTGTGTGTTGTACTTCTATGTGTTTGGGGCACTGACCTACTTTGCTTTACTAGCAGTGCTCCAGGAGAGCTTAGGAAGAACAAGACCCACCTGAGTTTTCTGTATCAGGGGATTAGGGCATAGGACTGGGGCTCTTTAAGATCTCTGCAATTCAAATAAAACAGTAGCAGTGCCCTGCAGTCTGTCATCACACAGATAGTAAGTCTGAAGCTGTCCCCAGCAAACAGGCTGGCCAGAGGCTGGCAGCACTGAGGGGTTTGGTGTGCTACCAAACCTCAGCCCCCAGGAAAGCTGAGCCCAGGGCCCCCTTTAGTCCGAGCTTAAATCAACCAGGTCCCCACAGTGCTTCAGTGTGGCTGCCAGGCTGGGTTCAGGAGCTGGGCACTGGAGGCAGGCTTTGTGTTTAATTAATGCAGACACTGGCTGCCCGAGCGGGGAGGGACAATGGGGACATTGTGCACGGCAGCCACTGGGCACAGCCCTGGCCTTGGGCTTTGGCTGCACACATGAGAACAGGCTGCTGACACCGAGTTTGCTCCCACACAGCCCTGCATCCCTGCAGCCTGGCTCCAGGGCAGCAGGGCCTGTCCTGGCACTGCCCTGCAGCAGGAGATGGTTTGGGACAGCCTTCCCCGGGCAGGGCCCCAGCACCAGCAGCCCCTGCTGCTCTGCTGCCCAGTGGTGTCTTGCACCATGCATTTTAACCCAAGTGGTGGTGTTTTCTAATCAGAAGAAATCTAGTTAAATGCAAAAATAAACCAGATTTTTAAACTTGTACAAGACTAAATTGTGGCTTGTAGAAAAATCTGTCACTGGGAAGGCAGTAGTGACTTGAATTGGGTGGTCTCTACTTTTTAAATTTTGTTCAATTTTTGCTGACGAGAGGATGGATTTTCATTATATACACACATTACTTCTGCTGGATCCATAAGATTCTGGGAAGCATTTTACTGATGTTAGAGATCTGGGAGCTCCAAGTACATAACACACAATTTAGACATGTCAGAAGCCTTTTTAAATGTGAATAGTGAGAGACCACTCAGACAACAGAGAAGAACATCACAGAATGGTTTGGATCACAAAGAACTTTTAAAGATCATCTCATTTATCACCACTGCATGGGCAGGGATATCTTTCACTAGATCAGGTGGCTCAAAGCCCCATTTAACCAAGTCTTGGGAACTTTTGGGGCAGCAACTTAAGCAACTATAAACTGCTGTCTAAATGATTCAGTTTGGTTTTCTCAAATACTATTTTTAAGGAAGAAAAATTTAAAAAAAGATCTTCACTTTTCAATCACAATTCTGCAGTAGCACCATTTCTAACCTCAAATCTCCAATTCTGACCTTTAGGAATTTAATTTGATGTGTCACTGAAAGTCAGCCAGTGAGTGGTGCAAGAAACCTGCACCTGCAGGGTGAAACTCAGCATTGCAAGGATCACTCTAGGAAGAAGGAGTGTCTCAGCACCATGTGGACCAGTACAAACTGGGAGGAAAGTGCTGAGTTATACAAGAAATCTGAGCATAATGATAATTATGTGATGATAACTTAAGAATCTAGAGAAATATGAAGGTAAAATGGCAGCCAAGAGAAGTAGTATTTAAGCATTATATTTGCCATCAGCAGAAATTTAACCACTTAAACATTTTTCATCTTCTTGTAGTCCTCAGACATTCTTACGTAGCAAAAAGGTGCATCTTGAAATCTTACAGTTTACAGAACAAGGAAAAGAATAAATTTCAGAAGTAAGGCAACATTATAGGAAGTCCATGTGGCATGCTCTTAGCAAGGAAAGTGTACACCAGCAATGGAAAAGAACTTCTTTACATTCTGCTGGGTAAAAAGAGAAACCTGAGCAGGAAATCTCCTGTACTCATTTGGTCAGAGACTAATGGAAAGCAGTTATGAATGGGGCCTGTCGCTCTTGAGCATAACTCTGAAAATATTCATCATAGAGGAGGAAAAGTGAATGCATTCAGTGAAAGCAAGAGAATGTGAGATGTGCAGTGAAGGAATGAAAAAGCAGCACAGAAAGCAGCAGGCAGGGTTTCCTGGGTGTTATGCAGTTGAACCATATCCCAATCAGATTATTGCAGGCTCTGGCTGGGACAGAGGTAAGAGCTGAGTGACCGGGTGATTGTCAGAGCAAATCACACAGCACGCCTTGAGCACAGCAACAAAAGCATGGGGTTCGTGGTTTCCTTATTTTCCTCACACTGGTGCATCAAAATGGTAAATTATACTAAAATTCTCATAATTTACATGTACATAACACATCCAGCAAGCTGGCTTAGGCTTAGTAAATGGGACATTTTTGTAGTTTCCTCAGTACACAAACTCACCCTCAGCTTCGTCTTTTATAAAAAATATTTCTTAAAAGTCAGATCAACCCAGTGCAATATATCATGTAGAATTTAGTGTGCAGAAATTTTAATATAAAAAATAATGAATTTTGCAAGCATCTATAAGACAACTAAAGGAATAATAGCATTAACCCAAGTTTATGGACAGAGAAACTGGGATGTATATAGGTATTCATAAGACTGCTGAATAAATAGATTACAAGCAAGAGCTAAACTCAGCTTTGCCTAATGTTGACTTCCCAGCAAGGAAGCTTCATTTTATATTTGTATCAAATCATTGCTGTTCCATTGGAATTCCTGAGCCTTTCACCCAAAGCTTTTGCCTCTACATGGGGCAAAGGCACAAAAGGGCAGAAATGAGCAGCCTGGGGATTCTCAGAGACCCTCATCCCAGACAATCCTGCCAGGACATGAGTCTTGCCAGCCCAACTCCCCAGGCAAAGCTTTCACCTTCCTGCCTTAATTCTTTCCATCTTTCAGTCTCTTCCTGACATCCTCCACCCATCTTCTTTCCCAGAGACCTGTTTTGGGCAGTGGTGTGTGTGGTTTAACCCCAGCTGGCACCTCTGCCTGCACTGCTGCTCACTCACTGCCCCTCTGCTGGATGGGGAAGAGAATTGGGAAGGTAAAAGTGGGAAAACTCGTGGGTTGAGATAAAGACAGTTCAATAGGTAAAGCTAAAGCCATGTACACAAGCAAAGCAAACATGGAATTCATTAACCACATCCCATGGGCAGGCAGGTGTTCAGCCATCTCCAGGGCCCCACCACATGTAGCAGTGACTTGGGAAAACAAACACCATCACTCTAAATATCCCACTCTTCCTTCTTCCCCAGATTTAATTGCTGAGGATGACTGATGGTTTGGGATATTACAGAATCAGAGAGTAGTTTGAGTTGGAAGGGACCTTGCCATATTCAACTCAAAGCACAAATCTAAAGCATAACCCCAAACCAGCTACTATAAAGAAAATTAACTCTACCACAACCCAAACCAGCACAGGGGACCCCAAGAGGAGGTGCCAGGTGCTCCCGCCAACCTGGGTAGCATTTCTGACCATTGCTGCAGCTGCTGCTTTATTCCCACACAGAGGGAATTTCCTTTTCTGTTACAGTAGGAGGTCACAGCTTGCCAAGGGGTGCTTTATAAACACATCAGCACATGCATTTAAACCCCTCATGGTTTAAGGAATGTTTTTATCTCCTCAGACCAAGAAGCATGGAACTATTCAGCCTCTTTGGCCTTCCTGAACCACACACACCAAATCCTTAATACCAAAAGACATTTTGCCACACAGTGGCATGTAACATATATCTGTACCTAAATGTTCAAATTTTACACACTTTGCTTTTTAAATACTCCCAAAACCCCAGCAGTCCCTGTCATCTCAGTGCTGGGGCAGGAATTTAAATCAGCACTAATTTTGATTGATTGATACAGTTATTCATTATTGTTTGTGACACATTTGGAGATGGCCACTGCACATGCTAAGAACAAGGGGGCACAAATGGAGTATCTGCAACAGAAACATGGCACCAGATGTTTTGGCACTGTCAGCCCCATTATACAGAGGGTGAGTAGAAATACCCCAGGTTGAGAAGCATAGCTCCAAATTTCATCTCCAGCCCAGACTCAGCTACCACCATACTTCAACCACAACTGAGCAAACAGCAGGCAAAGAGCATTTGTGTTGGGGTGAGGGTCCAGAGGTTTGTGTCAGCATGGCCCAGGTGAAGAGTCCAGAGCCAGGAGTGCAAGCCAAGACCTATCCCTGCATCTGATGGCTGGCATGCTGTAAGGCTCCCTTATTAGGGATTTAAACAAAAGGAATTTTAATCCTTTTTTTTTTTAATGCCAGCATTTGAAGAGGGAGGGGGAATGGAAATTTTAACACAAAGCACTAACACTGAAGGTCATGCAAAGGCAAGGAAAACATTGTCTCCATTAATATCAGAGGGAAGACCAACCCTGCTGTATCAGAGGGAACAAATGAATACTTCTTTTGATTGGGAAGAAAGTTTCCCCATGGCTGATTGCAGTGCAGCATTGCACATGGGAGACTGCTGGGGCTGAGAGCAAGGAGAATTAATTGCTTTGCTTTCTGAAGCATGGGCTGCTCCGCTGTGCTGTGCCAGCTCAGGACGATAAGCGCTTTTCCAGAGCGCGGTTTGTGCTCCAGCGCGGGAGCGCTGCCCATCCACATCACAGGAGGCTGCTCAAGCTCTCTTTTGTTTTCTTCATACTTGGCCTGCACTTGAACCTGGGCATCACTGCTCTCCTTTTGGGCTCACAGAGAGCAACTTTGTGCCATCTGAGGGAGGGACACTGGACTGAGCACTGTGCTGGCCACAAAGTGTTGTAGTCTAGGGTGGGGCTGCAGCCGCCACAGAACATCAGAGCCCAGACAAGGCTTTCCAAATGTGAATTTATCTCCAAATCACCTCCTCTTGGAGGATTTTGCTTTCATAGAATCACAGAATATGCCGAGTTGGAAGGGACCCATCAGGATCATTGAGTTCAGTTCCAAGTCCTGCATGGGACACTCAAGAATCACATCATGTGGCTGAGTTTCAAGGGCATTTCAGCATCTAAACAAAAGTGAAGTACACCTCTCTTTCAGGGAGCAGATGGTGGCACTGAACAATGTCTTCAGCACTCTGTCCTCAACTGGGCAGCAGCAGAATAGGTTTATTAATAATGTGTTTGGCCTTTTGGCCTATTTTGTTGAGTTTCTTATACCTCCCACTCCTACTCATTCATTTAGAAGGTATTTATTTTATTTTTACTTGGGAACTGGTTGATGAAGCTTTCCTTCTTTACTTACAAGTAACTTCCACATGACCCTTAGCAGAAGAATAATGTTTTCATTCAGTAAAAGCACAACCCGCTAATTCTGGGTACGCACTGCTGCACTGACCTTCACCTGGCAAAATTACATGGTGTTTAAATTTTCACCGTAGTGCTGACACCCCTTCTGAAAAAGAGCAGTTCCCACCTCTCCCAAAGCCACTGTTTGTGGCAATCTGCAGCTTCAGCTTGCCAGAGTCCTAGTGCTCCTCCTCATCCCAGCTTTTTGGCAAAAGCCATTGATTTACCTAAGCAGTTGCAAAAGAACCTAAGCACACAGGCATGGGGCAGTTTTTAAATTAAGAACTCCTCCTGCCTGTTTTAAACAGACTCTTCCAACAACACTCAGTGAGCCTCATCCCAGTTCTCAGTAAATCCAAAATCAGTATCTCCTCAGCATACTCCACACTGAAGTTCTTAACTCATCTTCACAGCCACAACATAATTTTTAAAAGAATCCAACATGCCAAACGTAAGACTACATATAAAAGCTACTTGGAGCTTATCAGGTTTTATCATCCATTTCTTGATGCCAGCTAGAATTGCCTTATTTCCATGCCTTAAATGACTTATATTAATTTGATATTACTGAAGCAGTCACCAGCACCTAAGCAAGTCAAGGATTAAGCTGACAGACAAGAAAAATCAGCACTTCTTTTCAATCATGTTCTCCCTGAATTATCTTATTCAGGTATCCACTTCTTAATTGACAGTCATGCTTGTTCAACACTAGATCACTCCTTCAAATATGACCCCAGGTTAAGAGCTTCTTAAACCCATCACCTTTCAGGTTGCAAGACAGATGTACAAGGGTGGGGGGAAAAAAAGTTATGCCCAAATGGTTTCAGTGGTAACTGCTATTCAAAAAGAGGGACTGCAGGTCTAAGGAATCAATATAATTTTCCTTTCAAGTCTCTTCCCACCCTTATTCCCCAGCTCTTTACCAGGCCTGCAGTGCCAGTCAGTGGCTGTTTTCCTGGCAAACACATAGCAAAGCTGAAGCCTGACACACAGTGGCATACTCAGAAAAAAATGCAAGTCTACAAAATTGCCCTCATTTATTTGCTTTACAATTTCTCCCTGCCCAGAAGCACCTAAGAGCAAGCTTACCTTTTGGCATATACATAACAAAGCTTGCAATTTTAATATATTATTCTGAAAGGAAAAAAGATTAAATTTTCATAGGTCAGAGAGTGAGTGATTTGGCCCATGGATTAATTTACACCTCAAAAAAAGAAGCAGAGTGATACAGTGAGGTAGGGATCCAGTGTAAATGGTCTTGGCAGTAACAACAGTGCTGAGTTAAAGAACACCAAATGTCAGGGAGATGCCTTGCCTGTCCTGCCCCTCCCCTGGCTGATGGGGACTCACAGCCCTACCCTGCTGCCCACTTCCAGGGCAGGGTGTTCCACCAAAGCCCCCAGAGAGTGAGCAGGAATGAGCCCTTCTCCATGCATTAAAACCCAGATCAACCCATACAGTGTGACTGAATTCCCTCTGGCTTTTCAGCCATGAGGGCATTAGGACTAAACTACTCTCAGACAGCCTTCCCCAGGGTCAGAGTGCTGCCTTCATGGTCACACAGGAACAATCAATCACTGTTCTGCTTCCTACTCTTTTCCCTGAATTCTTCCTGCTTTCCATCCTCTTCAGCAGGGTTTTTCCTCTAAACAATTCATCCAGGGGTCATGATTAATCACAGAGTTTTCCATACTCTACTTCCTTGCTCATTGTCTCGTGCCACTTGTTGGGAACTTTATCTTTATTAGCTGGTCTTATCACAACTGGATGACACATTAACAGGAGCTCTCCTTACTCAGCAGGATCTCCTTGTGGCTTCAGAGGGCAGCTCTGTGCAATGAGCCACCCTTGAAAGTCATTGATCTCATTTAATATGGGCACAGAAAGGTCTAGGAGAACTCTGAGTAACTGGCTGGAGCAGATTTAGAGGACAAAGACTTTCTATAGGGGAGCAGATGCATTAGCTTATGTTGTTTGTATTAAATTATACAGTAAATATTTGGACCTGATAAGCTGTGCTCTAATAGCAGCTACAGAGCTGTCTGAGATCCTTCAGCACAGAAAATGCATCCAGTTAAAACATCCTCCTGCCCACTTAGGTACTTTACCAGATAATACTGCCCTAGAGCCTGTTGTTATCTGTCTGCTTTCAAGAAATTAGACTGATACAGTTCCTAGAGATTTACCAGATCTTCAAGGTACAGTATCACTACACCTACACCTTCAGCAGAGGATTTTCTCCTTTAATTCTATCACCTTGCCCAGAAAGGTTAAATGACATCAACTTATATAAATGGTTCTTACTATTTCTTCTTTTCTTAAAGGATACATTACACAGAGGAATTCACTATTTGAAAAGGACAGAATAATGGGTGCAAAGTGGTAAGAAACGCTTTGTTAGGAAAAGTAATTTCCTAATGGGTGGATCTGTGAACCCCAGGAATCTAGCTCTTGTGAAGGCAATGGTTCATCCAAGGACTTTCAGCCTGTGAAACCTTCCAGTGTCACACAGTCCAGGTGAGAAGCAAGCAGAGCTCACCATTTCAGTAATCACAGCTTCCCTTCTGTTCGGGAAGAGTGACATACCTGCAATGACACTACAATGACTGCACAGTCCCCTCTGCTGCCAAAACAGTCTGTGCACATCTCTATGAGGTGGCTCTGAAGTACAGAAACAAAGAGAAGGTTTGGAGAAACTTTAGATGCTCAGTTACAATAGCTAGAAAAAGACTGGGTAAGACAGGAAGCACAAAAACTCTTATTCTGAAGTAGCAACTCCAAAAGCTTGTGTGGCATTAAAGTACAAGAATTCTTAAATTAAACTAGTTACATTTGTCAGATCATCTGAGTGAACATGTAGGTGATATTTGGAAAACAGAGATGGATGTAAGCAAGGGAAGAGGTATTAAGCTGGTTATCACCTAAAGGGGTGGGAAAAAATAGAGATTGGTAATTTACTGCCTGCATGACAACCATCAGAAGAGGCAAGAAAGATTATAAATTGCTATAAAACCAGTATTGCTACTGGGCACATGATTTTAAGTAGCAAGGCTCGACTTCTGAAAGTGGTTTGGAATTCTTTATATATGATGGCTGTCACAGCAGGCAGTGGGTGAAGAGTCCCTGCTCAGCCTGCCCAGGCTGTCTAAACTAATGAGGATTTACATTCTGCAGGTGCCTCTGATGCCCCTGTAAGCCTTGTCTGCCTCTGCAAAATGCAGACAGCAGGTGTGGGTCCAATGCAGTAGAGCTGAGAATATCCCTCCTCTTCTCCCAGTGAAACATTAAATTTGGCCCTAATGCTTTGAGCGCAGTTTCAGATGAAAAAGAAGGAAGGTAGATTTAAATGAAATAATACTGCTCTACCTAAAACACACAGGAAAACTGTAAACCAGGTAGGTTGTAAATACCCCGGAGAGACATGCTAGGAAGCTTTCACTGTGAATCAAGAAACTGCCCAGAAGCCACAGGTTCTTAAACCCTTTCAGGTAGTCCCTGCTCAGGGAGCAAAGGAGACAGAAACCCACTGACTCACTGGTTCAAATCACATCTTTTCTCCAACATGCAAGTCTCATCTCAGAGAAGACTAATTTTTTTTTTTTTTTCAAATTTTATTGCAGTGAAAAGCCACCACCATCTTAACAATTCTGGAAACAAAGGCTGCAGAAATGTTTTGCCCCAGTCAAAAAAAGTAGGCTCTGATTTCAGCTTTTAAGGGTTGACTTGAACTTTAAAAGCAAAACAGAAAACCCGTTATACCTCCTAAGGTAACTGAAATGTCATTTTAGAAATAAAAACCTAGAGCATTTCATCCTTATCAGTATCACCCAAATAAAATAATCTCATGTTGCAACCCCACCTCCTCCCCACACACAATTTTTCTGCAATCCTTCTCCAATGAAACCTGTACATGTTGCAGGGAAACACAGATCTGATGTCCAGCTAAGAACCTCCTTCTGCACACACTGAGGCTTTGCCCCTTTATTTTCAGATTAGGGGCCTTCCCTTCTACAGCCTTCAGGAATGGCAGTTTTCATCTCAAGAGGCTTTCCTGAAATACCCTGGGAAAGGCTGTACCCAAGAGGTGCCAAACCAGGACCTCCTCAAACGGGTATGGCCACTTCCTCATCCTTGTCTGTCCTATTTGCTCCAGGGTTGTACATCCCCACCAGTTCAACCCAGCCAACTAGGGAAAGTGAAATAAATCAAGCTTACTGTTAGGTCATGCCTCCCCATGATTCCTCCTAGCTTAGTGGAATTTTTTGGCATGCTGAGGTGTGCTGGTCTCCCAGCTATGTTCATCTTGTACTACCAAAGTCAAAGCAGATGTTGATAAAGCTAGAGAGGAATGTCTGTCCCTGTGAATGAGCAAGGGCTGCACTTCAGTTTGAATACTAATAAGAGCTGTAGAGTAGAAAGATCCCCAAATACTGCTGTGCTGAATGATCCAGAGCACTAAGTTTGAACTTTTACAAAACCTTTGCACTCCTGCTTGTAAATCCCAACCAGGTTCTTCTAAGAACATCAGTCCCGAAAGATGTAATCTGGTTTCTGAACTTACACAACACAAGGGCTGAAAGAACAATAAAAGCTCTTTATGCCATCAGTTGCATAAAGCATTGGGGTCTTCAAGCTTCTTGAAGCTGTCCCAGAGTCTTTGCTTTCCTTTTTCAACATTAATTGGATTTTGATCTTACATACCTTGGGGAAAAGGGAGACAACAGAAAACATGACAAGATTAACTTTCCTAGATGTTTATACACTCAAAACCCCAAACCCTCTAGCAGACAAGCTTTGAATCAGATTTTAGGAAAATTATTCTGTATATAAAAGCTGCAAAGTGAAAATATCAGAATATTAACATTAGTTAACTCCTTAGCTTAAGCCCCTAAAACAAATAAGGCCAATGCCCAAGGCACATACCTGCCATTTTCTTTTTGCAGTTGCTTAAATTCTTAACAGCAGTAAACAAGTAAATTCAGAGTCAATGGAGAACTGCTTAGAATGGCAGGTAAAGGGGTAACAGGCACATGATCAAGGCTTCCTTCCAGCCAAAGGCACATCCCTGAGACCAGCTGGGGGTACAAATACTAAGCAGTGTCTCCCTTTGCACCTCCACCTTCTGTGGGGTTAAGGAATCAGTAGATGAGGAGAGAGACAGGTGTTGCTTTTCTCTGCAGTCTGAATGGAGACTGCCACTTTCTGAGCCCACACTGCAGAAAAAAAACACTTTGAAAAACATTCTTTGATCAATTAATACAATCCCTGATTAATGTTTTTCTTTCCCATTCTCAAGTCCAGTTAAAAACACAACTTTTCAGCAACTTTAGATCACTTCCTGACTGATTAAAATTATTTTTTCACCTGAAAAACAGTACCTTAGGCTTCTCTACCTCCTTCATACATCAACACCACACCACCTTCCCCCCCCCAAAAAAGAAGCCATGATGTAACACACATTGCATTTCTCCATCACAGTACCTGTTCCTCACAGTCTGGGTCTATGAGCACACCTGCACAAGCACCAGGAACTGAAGCAGTTTGGATTACACTGATCTGAGATCATCTGTTCTATAGGAACCACACTGTGCAGAGGGGCACTCACTCTACAGATTGCAGGAGGCAGCAGCCCCTGCAGCCTCACCCTTCATGTGCCCTCTGTGAACTCTGTACCCCAGGCAGGTTCCACAGCAGCAACACTGAGCAGTGCAGGCCAGTCAGTCTTAACGAAGACAAGTGCTACAAAAAGCATTTTCAGTTGGAGTAGGTGAGGGAGCTTTTTGATTTTAAAAGAGGCTGAGGGGTCTGTTTGGGTTTGCTAACTAGCCTGGGGTTCATTAGGGAGGGCTAAGTGATACACTAACTTGAAACCAGAGGGAAATGAACTGCAAAGAAACTTCCTCCATTTAACTAAATGCCACAAGGTGACCTGAACTCTGCAGTGTGATGAGATCTACCAAGCAGCTTGACAAACTCAAGGATTGGCACAGGAATCCTCACACCTCCAGGGAAAGACAAGTCAATGAAACCATTAATAGAGGGATCCATCTGCTGTCTTTAAATCCATGTCCAGTCCAAGGACTAAATACATGCACCCTCTTAAGAAATACTTGTAAATATCCAGATGCCAGAAGACTACTGCCAATGGTTTTGATTTTGAACACTACCTCCAGTGGCCAGGATCCTCATCACAAAGGGTTAGGACTGGTCTGGCAGTGAGAGAAACATGGCCTTAAAATCTAATTTTATTCTAATGACATTTTGGAGGTACCTTGTCCTTTGGAAAAGGGGCAAAATAAAAAAAAATAATAATTAAAAAAAAAAAAAAATAAAGCACAAGAATTAACATTTCATCATCACTTTCCCCCTCCCTCCACTCCAACACCAACAAGATTCTGCAGAGGCCTTGCCAGCATCTCACAGCTACTGCTCTTTCATACACTTTTGCTCCAAAGTAGTACAATCACTCCTAGGTCCTGTTCCACATGATGAAAGGGTGAGCCATGGCTGCAGATGGAATGCTTTTCATCACCTGAACAGTGTGCTTGAAAAACACAAGCAGCTGAAGTGCTCTCATCTTTTCAATTCTAGAGAACAGCACATCATCACCTTTTAGGTGTAAGTACTTCTGCTTAATATGCACATATTATGCAGTATTTAGCTTAATTAATCAGTTCATGACAACAGACTCAATTCTGAAGTTCACACTGCTACTATAATCCATGGCAAAATGAAAATCCAGGGATGCTTACAACAAGAAAATCCATTGACTAGTGCCAGCAATAGCAATGTTAAGAACACCTTCACCAAAATTAGTGCTCTGTCATATACTAAGGCAAGTATAGATGGATCCATCATCCTCAGTCTAGCACAGAACAAGGGAGAGTATGAATCATCTTAATTTACAGATGCAGAACAGGATTACAAAGTCATTACAAAGTGACTTGTTGTATCAGAAGCTTCAGGCTGTAAATTGGACTGTATCTCTCTGAGTGTAGCTCACTACCTGAACCACCAAGGCAAAGCAATCTTCCTCCCTGGTAAGGTACACAGTGATACATAAACACAAAGAATCTTATGTTGCAGTGCAAAAAATATGATCCCCTGGAAATGAAAGACTCTCAGTTTTCCTAGTGCAACCACTGGATGACAACAGATAATTTCTTATGATGTCACTGGAATACCACATCACTGAGCTGTTTTGAGAGAGGAGCTGTTGCCAAGTAGTGACAGCAATGACAGATGAAGCACTGGATTTCATGTTCTTGGCTCTTGTGCTGACTCTTTAGGCAGTTGAAGTAAAATCAAAAGGCACACACTTGCCACGCTCCTCCATTTAGTATGGACCTAGCTTTTCCAGTTCAAGGAGCAGAACTAATTCATACAGTGCTTTATGTACCAAGTCCATGGTTTTCTTTGATGCCACAATGGTAATAAACAAGAAAAGTGCAGTCAGATGAATGCTGAGGGCTGGAAGAGTGAGGATGCCAAATGTGTCCATCTCCAAATCAGTTAAAGAGCCTCAAAAGGAATTCTGGCAGCTGTGCATTTCAGACCAGACAGAAAGGGTATTGCAGAATTCCAAGCTTACCTCTGGAAAAGTAAGTGATCTGTATCAATCCCACAAAGTTTGAGGGTAAGTAGTAGGATGCTTTCTCCCAGGTGACAAAGGGTAACAATCAAGTATATAAAAACCAGCTGTAAAATTGTAATAGCCCAGGAAGGACACCATCTGTCAAAACTCATGGTGTAAACAGAGACAAAGAAAATGCCTTTATGATTTTGCAACTGATCAGAGAAGACAAGACTCCCACCCAAAAGCAGGTCATTTTTGTGAGTACTTGTATCAACAGCAGGAGATGGTGTCACAGTACAGCTGTCAGACAATACTCACAGACCTGCAGATCACAAGGCTTGTCTTAACTTAAAATACAATTTAGCAAAACAAAGACAGTAACAGAGATTAAAATTTTAATTTAAAACTTTGCCAACAAAAATTGATTACAAAAAGGGAAATTATCTGTACAAAATAAGAAAGGAGGTACTCATTTTAACAAGAGACTGCCATTATCAATGTGTGTGGGAGGACAAACAGCAGTTCAGGTCAAGTGACAAACAGAGAAACAAACAAACTGAGCTTGTAATATGGAATTCTATAGTGAATTTTCCATAAACAAAGTAAATTGACCTGAAGCAGCTCAAAAGTCAATCAAGGTTTATAAGAAGTCTATTTTCCTTGCAAACCTTTTCCTCTTAATTTAGAGAACATACCAGAAAGCAAGATCCCATGCAATGCAGTGGGCCAGTACAATGCCTTTTGCTGTGCTTTCTCTCACTCAAGCCTTCCTTTGGGCCTTCTGTGCAGAGATATTCTGCAGTTTGAGTGTGCCAGGGGTTTAACTGAGTCTATTGCATCTTCACTTAAAAGTTGGGTCCTGACTCAAAATGAAGACAAATGCTTTGCAGACTGTGCTATTCCTATGACTAAAACCACTCCTATCAAAATGATGATTTTCAGACTATTCAAGTCCACATCAAATAACAGCTGTTGGTAAATGATAACTCTGTATTTACAACACTGCACTCCTCTTTTCTACCTGCTGTTTTGCACAAAGAAAGAGACAAGAGCATCTTTAAAACTCATCACCAAACAGAAAAAAATGGCAGGTGATTTCTAAACTCCACGTTCTTGTGACACTTAAGCACACAGTGTGATCATTACCAGTTTTCTACATTTCTCCACAAGCCAAATCAACAAACTGAGTTGCAGTAAAGACATGGAACACACTTTTTTTTTTTAAATTTCCAGTCTAACTGCTTATTTTCCACTCAGCTTTGCATCACTTAGTATTTACAAGTTTTTACACCTTCAGAACCCAAGTTCAGTGAAGAAACAAAGTACTAACTAAATGTATCAGCCCAGATTCACTTCACCTACTTATAGTACCTGAGATACCTCAGTTGGGGCAGAACAGCTTTCTGTGCCCCACCTACCCAGTAAAACAACAGACAAATGCTAAAGGGCAATTCAGTCAGACTTGAAACTTATCCTAGTGATGATGCTCTTCCTCCTCCAACTATAAAACAAAAAGTGAGCAACTACAGTCTGACTTAGAAGTCTTGGCTATGCTTAGAGTAACTGTGTTCCTAGCTGAAGTGTTGGATTTATGTAAAACCTAAGCCTTACTTGCTCACTAGCAGCTCCCAGCTAGGGAGGTCAGGGGCAGTTGTCTTATAAGAATGCTGTGAGACATGCACGAGTCCTCCTTACAGCTGGGAAAACTGAGATAAGTAAGAAGTTTGCTCAAGAGCATGCAGTGAGTCAGTAGCAAGCTGGCATTACAGCTTCCTGGATCTTAGCCACGTGCTCTGCCCATGGGAACCCAGTGCAAGGAAAACTACTGTACAGAATCATTCCCTTTTCCATGTCAAAATTTCTACCAGAAAGAAGTACAATACTAATAAATAGTGTATGCAATTTCTTATTTGTCAGGAGTCCTGCAGTAACCTGTTATATTGTATCTTCACCCCGCAAAAGATTATTTCCAGCTTTGATTCTTAAACATCTTAAAGCTTTTAAGATAAAGCTGAAGATTCAGTTAAACAATGCTGCAGTCAGTACCCTTAACCAGAATGTTACATTTTCTAGTTTAAGCAGTATTTATGCTACCCAGTTTGGCAATAAAAGAGAAACCTTGAAGCCAAGAATTCAGATCTGAAGGGGAAAAAAATCATGCCAGATTTCAGTTTCACCAGAACAAGCCTTGTAACATGCCATGAAGAGTTCAGATTTCAATTCTGTGATTATGTTATTGCCATTTCAAATGAAAGTTCTCTAATCTTTAGCCTTGCCCAGCCCATGATGTAGCAGGTAGGACAAATGCTGCATGGCAAGAAACAGCTTTGCTCAAAACACAGCTCAATAATGGAAATGAGACATTTGCAATTTGTTTTATGAATGCAGCAGAAAGATGCCACTTAAATAATGTTTCCAAAGACCCTGGGACTTAAGCACAGCTATGGAAGAAGTCAGCTTCCTAAGCTTGGGGGTAGTTTGAGACATCTGCCTCACACCAGATTCTTACTTTACTGTGGTCAACAAAGCTTTTAACATACAGACAGAACACCACTAGCTTGTTCCATCACATTGTGGAACAGGACAGCCAATGGATCCTGTTGTGACAGACAATACTGTATAAAGAAGGCTTATTTTTAATGGCAGAATCACACTGGACACTACTGGCTAACCTGGAGCAACATCTACATTTTTTCCTTCTGGAGTTTTTAATTTGCTCTTGAAGCAGAAACATTCTTTCTTTCTAATCAGTTACATCCAAGAGTACTACAGAGAGCTCAGTTCTTAAGCAGGCTCTGCACCAGGAACAGTCGGTTCTACGTCCAATTGAAACTGAAGAGTTGCTGTTTTCCAAGGGCAGGAATTCTTCACTGGTCCCCTAGCCGGAAACCTTGGCCCCAGTTGTGTCTTCCACCACCCTGCTGATCTTCTGCAGCCCTTCTCATGCTGGCAGGGGGGACACCAAAGCCCGACACTCCTCCTCTCCTGTTTGGCAGCCAGCGGTAACTAGGACAAACCAGAGGAGGAGGAGTTAGAGGAACAGCTGTACCCTGTGAGTAAATGCCAAGGCTGTGCTTTCTGCTTTTCCATGCACTTCCTCCAAGCTGATAGACTTTGTAACAAAAACTGGCTTTTCCCAGTAGAACTTCAGAGAATTCTTTTCACAGTTAAGTCCCCAGCACACTGACACATGGAAATACTAGGAAACTTCCATCTCTGGAATGGGTATCAAGAGAATTGCACAGAACCCACAAGACTGAGGGCAGTTTCAGAGCTGTTACCACCTTGAGAGACATTTCTAAAAACAACTTTGTCTTCTAATCTTCATGGAAAATTAGGTTTACCAGATGGGCTTGCAAGCACAAAAATCAGAATATAAAGCTTCCCTATTCATTGAAACTGGTGCAGAAAGTATAAGTGTAATTCAACACTTTATGCTACAAAAAGGATTAACTGAGTTGCTAACTGGAGTTTGATAGAGGAGGAATATTTGCAGCCCAAAAGGATGCAGACAAGGGCAACTGAACTACAAACTTTGGCTTCTGATCACAGTATTTCAATGCCAAAACAATGAACATATCTCAGGAAAAAGCACTTCAAAAACCAAGAGTTGCATTGAGGGTAACTGAGGGTAACTGGTACAGACTCAGAAGCAGAATCGTTTATAGCCCTGAACAAGTCTACAACTGACTGTTATTGTTAAACATTGCTGAACTGGTAGTTACTGTAACAATACATGGGGATACAGAAAACAGATCATTTACAGTATATAGCTTATTTTATATACCATCTGATAATTGTTAGGGAGTTCTCTTAACTCAGTTCAATTCAGTAGCGAACTATGACATTTACTCTCACTCTTAGGAGTGGGTAAACACATAAGCCATTCCAAAAGGCAACAAAGAACTCTCACATGGGCCATTTACAAGTAACTCAACATTTTTAAGAATCACCAGCTCAGTTAATATGAGAGTCTGAAGAAGGCTGACTTAGCAAAGTATTTTACACTTTACAATGCCATCAAATAAACGTCTGGTCAACCATACAAAAAATTGGACCAAATAGTGAGGTAAAAAATTAAATTAGCTTACAGGAACTGGGGTGTGGACAGAAAATTCCTTCCTCCCAAATCCATTGGATATTTGAACATTAAGAAGAAATACAGGTGTCCAACCAGATTTCCTATCAGCTCATTGATGACTCTGTAAAGCAGAAGAAAAAGAATGGTTTCACATACTGTCTTCTCTGAAAATAAATGAGTGACAATCTTCTCTTCATCTGCTACCAGGCTTTGCCAGGGACGTGACACACAGAAAACTTCCCTTCCCTCAGCATTTTGCAGCCACTTCTTTAGAAGGGCCAATCTCCTGTGCTAACACATCAATAGTCTGTTCCACCCTCCCTTCCAATTCTTCTGTACATTCTGTATTGAAAACACAACTGAATACTTGTTTACATTGGGGAATTAGACCGTATAGTGATTAGTGCCCAAAACAATCACCTGCAGAGCTAGAGAAGTTACTGCTGTTTTCACTGGACAACCTGTCTCCTGCTGTACTGAACTGTTTTGTTCCCAGTTTTGTAAAAGCACTGCTGACTGGAGGCCCTTGACTATCTTCTGTCATGCATAGAAACAGCAGGTATCTAACTGCAAATAGTTTTCACAAGTGACAGATGAGTCAGTAGGAGGCACAGCCAGAAAAGGGAATTTGGTTTTGCTGCACTATCTCCTTCTTTTACAACTCAACCACAAACTTGTTATTGTCATTAATTACATTACAGCGGCACCAAGAGGCTCCAATCAATGCAGGTCCCCAATGAGGGAGCCCACACTGTGCACAGAGAGGATTTCTGCATCAGGGGATGTAGTTAAAAAACATACAAAAACAAGGGAGATAAAAAAATTCAACAAGTGCTAATATGCCATGCTGTGGGCTTATTGCCATTTTCCCTTGTTTAACAAATTGAAAAAAAGATCAGGTTGGACAAGTCTGTGAGGGAAAGAAGTAACAGCACTATCAGAGCCAAGCTAATTTTTTTTCTAAAAGCAGTAATAATGGCTGGTTCCAGGGGACAACATCTTTCTTGAGTGTGTGTTACTGTCTTAGTATGGAGAAGGAGAAGGCCTAATGCATAGAGTTAATAGAAAATACTCCAAACTCTCATTACTCTCCCCTCACCTACATTCTGTTCTCTAGTTCCCACATGCACATCTCCTCTTTGCTTTTATGTTAAATGACCACCACGTGATACTGAGCATTGAGTCAGATTCTAGTTTTAAGCTATTTTAATGTTACTCCTAAATTCAGCAGCAAGTTAAGTAGCTGTAAAAGCTTTTATAACTTCAAACTGGCCATATAAGTAAATACATACGATCCACCAATGATGTAGTTGAATCCCAGAATAACCCATGGAAGGTAACAAGCCTGAAAAAGAATGAAGTGGAGAGAGTAAGTACAAGTTAAGGATGTAAACCTTCTCTCAACTTCCCACTGCACTAATAAACATGATCATAATTTCAATGCTTTAGACATTACACAGGTCCTGATCTATTAACTTAAGCAGATTCAACCTAAAAAGGTTACTTCAAACTGAACCACTAACATTTTTAGACAAAACATACTCATTCAAACATTATAAACAAAAGTGCCTTTTGCAACCTATGTTCCACAGCAAGTTTGCATCTGGAACAAAGCCCTGAAGTTTTTGATTTTGAAAAGGTCTAGAAATGATCAAGAAAGTCTTCTCTAAAAGATCTGACAGATACAGCCAAAGTGACACAGAACAAAAAAACAATTTAAAATACCAACATTTTGTCACTACATTCAGATTTTATCCAGACTAATGTTTATCTGGAATTTTTTTCCTTCTTTTCAGAATGATGAATTGTCAGGACATCTTTGCAGTAGGGACACACTGAGTGATACCACATGGCAGACTATGAACTTTGTCTTTGCTGTATCTCAAGGAGTACTCTATGTCAGAGTACAGGATACCTTTAATAAGAGAAAACACATTTTGCCCCTCACCCACTACACATGCACTTTATGGACAGAAATCTTTCCAATATACTATCTGACATACCTTAAATCTTGTTCCAAACCAAAATGATACAATCATGTCTCTGTTCAGCTGGGCCCACACATAAAGTACTGACATGATGAGTGGAATCATCAGCAACTACAATATTTAGAAAAGAAAATGTTATCATTACTTTCACAGAAGCACAAGAAACTCAGGCAGGAGAAGCTGTGTTTCAGAAGTCATTTGTAAACATGGTACTTCACTTAAGACTTTACAGATTGCCCCAGAATCTTTTCCAATATATGCCCTGGATCTGTCCAAAAACTACTGGAGGAGGAGAATCTACTTGGTTATTCTTCTTTGCATAACCATGCCAAAGCCAAGGGCTCCAACCTGTGCCAAGTGAAGGAGCAGCTGCAGGGAACTCCTCTGCTTGTACCTACACCTACAGCAGTGAGCCCTGGACCTGTGCCACAATCATTTCAGGGCACTAACCCAAAAACTCTCATCTGGGCCAGGCTAACATGCCAGATGAAGTGCTATCCATCCAAGTGCCACCTGTGTCCCCATCCTCCTGAGAGCACCACAGGGGGAAGGTGCTCCAGCCAATCCCCATTTCAGGGTATCACGGGCAGCCCTGATAGAGCTTGGAATTAACCTGTGCTCCACGCCAGGAGCTGAGGTTCCTCCAAGCACTTCTTTACACAGCCTCTGTATTGGCTGATTGGACTATTTCTAGTGAAAGAAAGGCAAAGCACTGCTTTAGCTATCTGCCCATTTCTGCACCAGCAATATTTCCATGAACTGGCTGAATGTTGTAACCAGCTCCTGTATCTGGAAAAGAGGTTAAAACCCATCCCTCCAGGAGTGCTGCTACGTAACAGATTCCACATTAAAGCTGGCATCCTGACATCACTCCAGCCTTTCACAAGCCCTACAGTGCACTCTGACTCCCCACACAAGAACCTTAGGGTCTTTATTAAAACCCTTTTTCTTCTACTGAAAAAAGTAGTATTTAATATCTGAACACATTTGACTTAGGAATAGAGGTCTAGCTATCCTACTCTATCTTCTGAATTTCAACAGAGGCCACTCAGGACAAGTAAAACCCCCTTATCTTTCAGAAAAAACACACTTTTACATCAAAAATTGATTATTCTTTAATCAATAATTTGTATGCAAATAAAAAAAATAAGGATCCCTTTAAAAATATACAAATCAACACCATCAGTCTAAAATTTGCATAATGTGCGAGTAACTCTAGCATGCTTTTCAAAAATTTGTGCTATCTTCCCCACAGGAAAGTGTAAGTATCAAGTTATGGACAGCTCTTAACACAATTCACTCCAGACCAGAGATGCATAATCACTGGTTTTGTCTAACAGAGAGCCAAAGAAGTGATCTAATAAATGTTAAGATAATTCTTTATGGAATACTAGATATTGGTGCAGTCTTTAGGTGTTGGAAACAGATGAAGATGAGAATAGTAGACTGAAGACATGAAGTTATCTTACACTCTGTCGTGTTTAAAAAAAAAACACTTTTTCACCCTTAGTATTTGGGAAGATAAGAATTATTTCTCTGAAAGCAGTTCTTAAGACCACTATTTTAATCATTCCTGTGAGGAATGATTTTGTACTTCACAGTTCTGGTCTCAAACTGAAGCTGGAAGCTGTATTTTTCAAAAAAAAACAAAACAAAACAAAACAAAACAAAACAAAACAAAAAAAAAAAAAAAACAAAAACAAAAACACCAAACCAACCTTCTGTTGGCAATTAAAAGCCACCCTGAATTAAATTTGAGAAGATTAAAAACCCAAGAATCATTCTTAAATAGAAAAATAAGAAAGCAGATCCACATTCATTAAGAGAACTAGTGCATAGGTGACATCTTGTGTCCATTTTAGTAAAAGTCTGAGTACTTCCTGACTGCATCAAGACAGTTTTTACTTCTTAGCTCCCTAACTAGTTTAGGTGTGGCAGTCAGATCCAAGCTTAATGCCTTCAACTGAGGCCAACCCAATCTGAAAAATTAACAATACACACAGAGCAGCCCATTCTGATATCATCTGAACAGCCTAGCTTAACTATGTTCTGCAGCTAAGTCAATAATGCTCTCTATGAAGTCATTAAGTAGTCATAACGTTTTGTACAATTATTATCTAAGAAACTGCACCACACTTACCTGCATGTCCATTACCAAGCCAGTTATCTGTCACCACACCATGAAGGAAAATGCAGAGAAGCTTGACAGACAACAACAATAAAAAGTTGCAGACACATGGAACAAATATGCAAAGATCTTTAATATCTAAAATTAATACTACACTCTTTTAGGTGAAAATTTCCAGTGATCTAGAGATGTGCAAACTTTGTTTCAATAACTGCTTTTTGGCAGCCTTTCAAGTTCCCACCTCAAGTCATTGCCCTGAGGGCTGATGGGTGCACTGGCTTTTCCTCCCTGATGACACTGGTTAGCTACAGACTCAATCAGTCCTTGCATAAGGACACATTAAAGTTTAACAACTGGATTCTTTCATTAGTTTAACACTGACATTTTGGTTTTATAACTAAAGAAATACCAGGTCATTAAAAATACCAATATATTGCCAATGAGTCATAGAAAAGAAGCAATTTCTGAAAGTCCATCAATGCAGGTTTTTAATACTCTTCTCCCACCTTGGAGCTCAAAGAATCTGTTGTAGTAACTGCTGAGTAGAAATAATCTCTGAATTATTTTAATATGATCAGGATGCTTTTAACAGTTCATAAACACATATAAAATGACACCCAGCATTTCCCTATATCATGCATCCATGTTGGTCCTTACATCACACAGGGAACAAGCAACTAAAAACTTTTAAATGAACAGTCACAATTACATTAATTAAATGCTCACAGCCAACAGCCTGCAATCATAAAGAAAACTTTACAACAACATAACTAAATGCACCTGGTTACAGCTGTGGCTCGACAGGACTAGCAGGAATAGCAATTCTGTCCACATAGTGGAATGCAACTAGAGATAATGCACTGATAAAGCATTTCTACACACCAGCTCTCCTGGCTGAATATGGCTCACACCAATGTCACTGCTCCCTTTCTCCACCTGCTATGCCACTGCAAATTGCTACAAGGAGGCAGCAACAGCACAGACAGAATGGGAGCATCTCCAAGGATGGAGGTTCCACACCCTCTCCTGCCAATCACACCAGTGCTTCACTGCCCTTACAGTGAAAACGGGCCTTCTTACATTTAAATGGAATTTTCTGTGCTTCATTTTGTGCAATTGGGTGTACAGCTCCAGATCCCTTAGCACAGAAAAGACATGCACCTGTTGGAGTGGGACCAGACAGATTACTGGAGGAATGGAACACCTTTCTTCTAGAGAAAGGCTGAGAGAGTTGGGGGACAAACTTTTTAGAAGGGTCTTTTGCAATTGCAAAAGTGGTAATGGTTTAAACTAAAAAAGGATTGATTCAGACTAGGTATAACAAAGAAATTTTTTATTATGAGGGTGGTGAAACACTGGCACAGGTTACCCAGAGAGATGGAGGATGCTCCACCCCTAAAAACATTCAAGGTCAGGTTAAACGGGGCTCTGAACAACCTGACTCAGTTGAAGGTGTCCCTGCTCACTGCAGGGGGGTTGATAATCTTTCAAGGTCCCTTCCAATACAAACTACTGTATGATTCTACAACAACATCCCAGGCTGCACAATCCCAGCTCTCACAGCCTCTCACATGACACATGCTTCAACCCTTTAATCATCTTCAAGACCCTTCACTGGACTCTCTCCAGCATGTCCATGTCTCCCTTGGACTTGGGAACCCAGAGCTGGGTGCAGCCCCCATACATCTCTCAACTGCTGAGCAGAGAGGAGCAATCACCTGCTGGCAATCCTCTGCCTAGGGCAGCCCAGGAGGCTGGTGGCCACTTCTGCCAAAATGGCACATTGCTGGTGTGTGATCAACTTTGTGTCCAGCAGGACACCTAGTGTGGAGAATGCAACAACCCAGGGCCTTTTCTGCAAGATGCTTTGCTTTGGCAGTCCCTGGTCTGTCCTGGTCCCTGAGGCTCTTCCCTGCCAAGAGCAGGACTCTGCACTACCCTTTGCTGAGCTTCATTCCTGGCCAGTTCATTTATCCAGCCTCTAAAGATCCCTCTGAATGGTGGCAAACCACCTGGTCTATCAACAACTCCTCCCCGTTTTGCATTCAAGATCTGAAAGAAAATTCAGGTGGTACAGCACAGCTCACAGAAATATTTCCCAGCATTCCCAAACCAACAAGCCCAGTTCTTCAGGAAGTTGTCTCAGTGAAGATATCACAATGCAGCTTTCCCAGACTCAGATGACTTGTACCCAGCAGGTAAAGTTGTCCATGAATTTCAGGGAATGGCATTGATCTGCAAGTGGCAGCTTGAACACACTGAATGCAGTGCTAGCCCACACAAGAGCAGCTCAGCAAAGCAGCCCAGGCAGCACCAGGGACACTCACCCAGCACATGCTCAGCTCTGTGTAGGCAGAGCTCAAGTCCTCACACTGCACACTGGTGTGAGCACGTTATTAAATGTTCTCCCTGCAAGTCACTCACTACCTTTTCAGGAAGCAAAACACACTTAAAAACTCTATAAACTTGCCTGGGAACATTTGCTACATTTTAAAACTGTTCCTTGATAAAACCTGGTCTTTGAAAATATTTCAGGCAAAAACAGGAGAACCAAAATATTTCTCAACGTTTGATGATGAGAAGGATACAACAATGCAGATCCAGTTAAACAGGAGCATGAACATGTAATCTGCTGGCCTTCCATCAAAAGCCCCTGAAAATAAAAAGAATCATTATGCAAGGCACTGAAATTCTGATTAAATATTAGGACTACTTTTTCAGTCTAAGAAAGCTCAGTTAATAACAGTTGCTTTGCATGCAGTCTGTGGTCTACAATTATTTTTTTTTAATTTTAAAAAGCCTTAGAATAGCACTCCTACAGACTGAAAAATAAGACATTCAGCCTACTGCACTGGAGCACAAGCAGTGTCTATCCTTAAAAAAGAACACATCGACTCTGGAGATGAGTAGTTTTAACTACAGAAGACTTCAAAAATGGAGTTGGACCACACAGTTCATATGAAACTGTGGGTTAGAAGCACAGAATAAGGAAGTACATGTGCACAGCAAAAGCAGAAATACCAAGTTTAATGACTGAGTCATGTGAAAACCAGCCCTTAGTTAGGCAAATTGCATCTTCTTTGCATCATCTCATCAGACTCAAGAGATGCAATGGTTTTTATACTCCAGAAAAAAATAGCACACATGAAAAGGAGGGTACACATGTGCAGCACATTCTGTTTCTTCTAAGCTACACTGCTTGTCTAATTCACCACTTCAGATATGTGTCAATTTTTCTCAGGACACTAGAAACAAAAATAATAGAGTAACCATTCCCTGCAGGTCATATTAAATTAAATGATCTTCAGATGCTCAATTGAGTTTGTGACCTGACAGAGACAAGGACTAAAAAGTAACCCCCTAGCAACTCCCTGCAAACATGAAAAGCTGAGGCTCTCACTCCTGCTAAATGGGGCAAAAGGCTGACAGAGACCTCAGCATCCATGCAAGACTCCCATCAACCTTCATATAAACCCAGGCAGGAAGGGAAAGCCTGAAAATATTGCTGAAAAAGATCCAGATCAGTGGGGGTGAAACATAGTGACAGCAGGAATGACAGGGACACACAAAGCATATCAAGGACAACCTGAATTACATGCTCCTAATAAAACATCAAAATGCCTAGAAGGAATGCCACAGCTTAATGTGAGCACTGCACAGCTTCATACAAATATTCTTAAAGGAAGAAAATCTACTTTTAAGCATGAGTTTTTTAGAACAACTTATGTAAAAAGAAATTATACTAGAATACCAATTTTATTAAGTTCAGCCATGCAAATTGCACGACAAGAAAAAAAATGCTTTGAAAAATATATCAGAAAGTTTTACAGTTATAAAACTACAGAAACTGAAGGTTTTTTTTCCTACTGTTGCCATACAACAAATAAAAACACATAAAGAGAAGAAGCTGACTAAGGCTATAGAAATGCCAGCTCAGGAATCCTTCCAAAACAAGAAGAAATCAAAGCTATTATCACTCTTCTAAATTATTTTTCTTCTCATTATCTACAAGATTGCTAGTGAAAATATTAGACAAACCATTTAACTTGACTTTTCTGATGAATATCTAAGCAAACTGGACTACAACCTGCCAGAAAGCTCAGCACAGGTATGGAGTGAGCTCTACCCCATGGTCCTTCTGTGAGGCCTGGGGTATAATCCACTCATCAGGGAAGAGCTGCAGACCCATAATCTCATAATTCATACAGATGGGGAGTGAACTCTGCATATTCTGCTTACTCTGCTGATATTTGTTATGCTCTCCTCCAACCAAAGCAAAACAAAAACACATCAATCTCCCTTTCCTTTGGAAGTTACAGGTCAGCCTGTTAGGAAAGCACAAGCACAGTACAAAGCCATAGGGATATTCCTGACAGCTAAATTTGAAGCTGGCAGGCAGCAGCAGCATATCTCAAAAACCATGCACAATGCTGAAAATAGAAGTTTCCCTTTCTCAGTTTCACAGACAAAAGGAGGCATAGACCAACGTGGACTTTCACCTGTAAACATTATCAGCAACTTATACACCTTCCAACTACAGAAGGATTCAGGCCTTTTTCACAGAAAGAAGGGCCAATCTAATCAAGAACTTCACTTATACCCAGAAAAATGACTGTAATAAAAAAGATGCATTGGTTCAAATAACACAGATGATTCCCAGTTTCAAAATCTGGATCTGTTGTACAGCAGAAATGTACTTCCTATCATGAGACTGATGCCACAGCACAGACAAGTTGAGCATTTTATAAGTACAACTACAAGCAGTGAGCTCTTTTAGTTTGCATAATTAACCAGGAACTTTTACTACATCCACCTTTGCCCAGGCAGAACTGCCAGCCCTCTCATGTGCTCATAAACTACTGCAGAAAGGCTCAAAAGGAAGCAGGAACCATTTCTAGCTATTAAACTAGTACTTAACTTTCCCTAAGAAAACAACCAAATACAATCTGGCACCACTCCTCCCTCTCACTGATACTCTTTTTAAGATTTAAATGTGATTCCACAATACTGCCTGGATGGCAGGTCTACCAGGGATCTCTTCTCTCTCCTGGGACTTCCCAAACATCATCTTCCTATGCATTCCCCTTTAAACCATCAGTTCTAGGACTCCATTAGAGTTATACTGAAATTCTTGTTCACAAAGGCTTTCAAAAGGAGTCTGGCTTTGTAAATACTTTAATTATTTATGTCAATTGAACGAATTTTTGTTTAGCTTTAATGAACTGGGCAGTGCAAAAGGAAACCAGTTTTGAAGCTACCTTGTACCAACAATCCCTTTTTTTGAAGGAAATTATCTACTATTTGATCTCTTTTTTTTCACTAAATTTTTCCCCTTAAGTGAAAAGCCTTCTAGTCTCTTAACTTTTCCACATATCTCTTAGGAAGAGGCATCTCTCAATTCAACACAGACAACAGAATACCATAAATAAGCATCCCTATTAAAACAAGAAAAAAAAAAAGCTATTTTCTCTCAATGGATAAACCCACATTATGCCCTGTCACCCTTCTGTGATAAAAAACATCAGATACAAAAAAAACAGAGGTAAACATAATCTTTTAATCTGTCTCACTCACTTCCTTAAATCCAGTAACTAAAAGCACCAGGCCCTCCTACTAAAACAAGTATCAAGTTCAGATCCCAAAAGGCCAAAAAGAAGCAGCCAGCCACAGAAAATCAGTTTTCAGAGCAGTTTCACATTGACCAACATAAGCTGGCACAGAGAAGAGCCATAAGCTCCAGGCAGGGTTCACCAGGTGCAGACAATTTAATGGTCAACATACCTGTTTCTAATCGTGATGAATATTGATACAAGAAATATAAATTCACCAAGTAGAGAAATCCTGTTCCAGGTCCCACTGGGAAGAAGAAAGTTGCTGTTATGGGCCGCCAGATCTGTCCAGATCAAAAGAGAAAGATATATTTATAAACTGCAGAATGAACTCACATGCACAGGCTTTTAATTTACATTCATTACTTGATAATGAATGAAAACTTGGAACATCAAGAAGAAGATTAGAAATAGTCCAAGTATTGATTGTTGCTGCTTCAGCAGCTTTTATATTTGTGGCTTTTTTCAATCCAGTAAGCAAAGCTATTAAGTCTACACCAGAAATAACACACAACTTTCCAAACTGCTTTCCATCACATCTTTGCAGTAGTGAACCTCTAATGCAGTGCAAAAGAGACTCACTGGCAAGGATGCTACCCTGTTTAAAAGACAGCCATACAAAACCCATTCTTCCCTGATGAGCAGAGGCCAAGGAACTCACAGCCTTTAGTGTACCATTCCAGACAGCATGTGCTACTCTGAGCATTTGGGATCTGCCCTGGGACAGACTCCCAGCTATGAATACTGGGCATAGCCAACTGCATGGCAGCACACAACACAGACAGATGATGTCTGATCACTCATGAACGAGCTCTTTAAGCAGCAACATTTCCAAACTGAGTATTAGGATCCTGAACATAACAGTTCAAGGAGGAATAACAGAATTACAGGAAAAACCAGTCATTTATGCTACTTAATTTTGGGAACAATACATGAATCAAGGCACAGAAAGGGCCATGGCTTTAATTTATTTTTAATTCGGTAAAGATATAATGAGAAATTTAAAAATGGAAATCTCTTTGTTTTCAGTTCCTCCAATGAGTGCTCTCCCCCAACACTGAACCTGTAACATCACAGTGCAAGGAAAACTATGTCCAGTTTGAGACTACTTTTGATATTGCTACTGCACCCAGAAACACTGCATGTCTGACACCTCAAGGCATTAGCTGTTAGTTTACATGGACCATACCTAAGCACAGAAGCTGACAATCCCAAACAGAAGCTTTTTTCAAATTCCAAACCAGAAGGTGCATTAAGATCCACTCCGTTACAGAACCACAGAATAGGTCATGTTAAAATGGACCACCGTGGGTGGATCTGGGCCAACCGCCCTGCTCAAGCAGTCATTCTAGAGCACATGACACAGGATTGCATTCAGACAGTTCTTGAATAACTCCAATGAGGGAGGTTCCACAGTCTCCTTGATCAGTCGGTTCCAGTGCATGGTCACCAAGTACATGTGGAACTTCCCATGCATCAGTTTCTTCCCACTGGGATTTGTCCATCCTCTGTCACCACCCTTCTGATACTGAACTGATGAGGTCCCCTCGCAGTCCCGTCTCCTCGTGGCTGAGCAGGCCCAGCTCCCTCGGCCATTTCTCAGTACAGAGATGCTCCAGATCCTTGATCACCTTTACTGCCCCCAGCTGTACCTGCCCCAGGAGCTCCATGTCTCTTTTGTAGCTCTGCATCAAAATCTCCAGGCCAGCTGCAGCCTGGGATGTTTGCACACCCTGTAAGCCCGAAGTTACAGCTCCCAAAGACACGGCCACACGATGACACAGAGCTGGGCAAGTCACCGTAGCCACAGCCGCAAAGCTCCTTGACACAACAACCAGCGCCCACCAGAACAACTCCCACAAAAAAAATGTAGGGAAAAACACACCAGAATGAGGCACAAGACGAATTACAGCGCTGCCAGGGATAACAGCCCCTTCTGTCACCCTGGCAGGACGCGCAGCCCGTCGCCGCGGTGGGGGCCCTGGGCCTGAGGGCAGAGCACGGGGCCCAGCCGCAGGCCTGTGCAGGCTGAGCGGGAAGGCGGCTCCACCCCCGCCAGAGGGGCTCTGGTCACTCCGGGCTCTGTCTCGGTGCTCGGCGCCTCCAGCGAGGCCGCGGAGCCGGGGGAGCGGCCGGCCCTGCGCGCAGCCCCAGCGAGGCCCCGCAGCGCGGCCATGCACTACAACTCCCAGAAGGCCAAGCGCGCAGCGAGTCACTGCGAGCTACTGTGCGGGCGCCGCGGGGCACGCCGGGAGCGGTAGTGCGGGCCATACCTGGAAACGGTGGATAAAGGCGTCAGGCCAGAGGAAAAGGTTGACGGGGCTGACGAGGCCCAGCTTGCCCACGAGCGGCACCGCGATGGAGCCGGCGAACCAGTAACGCGTGATCAGAGGGATACTTCGGAACCAGTCCCCCAGGTCCGACATGCTGCAGCTGCGCCTGGCCGCCGCCGAGGCTTCGCCACGAACCGGCCCCTGAAGAAGAGACAAGACGAAGGCTCAGCCGCTCCTACCGCCCGGTCACGGAGGTGCCCGAGCCAGACGTGGCGCCACCGAATTCGGCCGAGCCGCCGCCGCCGCTTCCGGCCCCGCCCCGGCGGCCGGGAGCCCCGCCCCGGGGGCGGAGCGGGGGGCGAGCCGCCGCTGGCGGGCGGCGGGACTGTCGGGTCAGCGTTCCCTTTCCTGAGGGGCGCTTGTAATGCGGCGGCACAGGAAATAGGAGACAACCGGCAGCAAGTCCTGAGCCTGCGACAGCCTGCAAAAGCCATATTCTGAGTGACCTGCTGCACTGCGTTATAAACACATTTGCCTGCGAGGACGCGACGCTTTTACTCGTTTGTACTTGGTTGCCCGGCGCCGGCCTCGGTCTGCTCTCGCGACGCCCGTGAGGGAAACTACAACTCCCAGCAGCCCGCGAGGCCGCAGTTGGAGCGGTTCCATTCCCTGATATCTGGGGGGGAGCGCTCGCCCCCCGTCCGACTCCAACCCATTGGTGAAACGGGAGCGGGCTGTACCACGCGTGCGTCGCCCCCCGGCGCGAGGCGTGGGCGGAGCCCTGAGGGCAGCGCGGGAGCGGCGGCGCCGGGCGGGGATGGAGCGCTGCGATCTGGGCGAGCGGCGGCGGGGGCGCATCTGGAGCCGCAGGGCGGGGGCGGCCGCACCGCGGGGGTAACGGGGCCAGGCCGGGGAGAGCGGCTGCCCGAGAGCAGCGGGCGGAAGGGGCACGGCCGGCCCGGGCCCACTTGAGCCTCTGCTGGGTGGCTGAACGGGCAGCCCGGGTTAGATAACGAAAGGGGCGCGTTCCGTTTGAATTACCGAACCGCTGGGGTTGGAAGGGGCCTCTGGAAATCATCCAGTCCCACCCCGCTGCCAAGGCAGGGTCACCTAGAGCAGGAACGTGTCCAGGTGGGCTTGGAATGTCTCCACAGGGACACTCCACGGCCTCCCTGGGCAGCCTGTTTGGTGCTCTGCCATCCTCAGCGTGAAGAAGTTCTTTGGTGTTTTATTGTAAGGCCATTGCTCCTCGTCCTGTCGCTGGGCACCACCGAAAAGAATCTGGCTCCATCCGCTGTGAGATACTTATATTCATTAATGAAGCTGAGCAGGTCCCCAAGGATGCTGTGAAACCTCTGTGCTCAGGCTGCTCAGCTTGGCTGGGCATTTAGCCCAGCTTAGTGCTTCCGTTTTAGTTGTATTGAATAAAATGCCGTGGGGGAATTCCAAGAGATTCATCGCAGTGTGGTATGCTGTGTAAATACTGCCTGGTCTAAGCTGAAGAGCAGCAGCACAGATGCTGCTTTGGGGGACTCTGGAAGCAGCCCCGTGAACTCCTGTGTCCTGGTAGGGACACTTTTAAAAGGCAGACAGTGACCTTGAGAAGGTCTTGGGAGGTGCTGTAGCTGCAGTGATAAAAGTACTTATGTTTCAGGGTGGTTTTAGAAGCAGAAGTCCTACTGCCTTTGTTAGGGTCTTTAATGTCATAATCCCACACAAGCATCACTGGATTTTGATTACAATTTAAAATATTTTATCTTTCTAGTTTCATTTTTATGGCCCTTTCATTGAAGAAAAGAATTGGTTCAACAGTGAGGTGCAATTAGTTATACCTCTAGTCTGCACCATGGCTGTATGACCTGGTGTTCACTCAGATTCTGTATCATACCCCCACAGCCCCACGAAGGTGCTGGCTAGCATGTTCTGTGTCTTGGAGAGCTGTCAACATCCTGTGTAACCATGGTCAGAGCATTCTGCAAGTGCTCTGCCAATATCCAGCACAGTTTTGGTGCTTAGTTTACCTGTGAATTTACATCCAAGTGATAATACAAAATTATTGGCTTGCTTAGTGTTAGGCTATAAATCCAGGAATTGCAGATCTTCCAAATTTCAATGTCCTGCTTCCTGGAAATACCTTCCTCTTACAGCTTATTCTGCACATTTCTGCATCTGGCTCCATTTTATGTGGGCAGCACCATACAAGGATAAAGTGAAAAACTGGAAACTTTTGTTCTATAATAGCTCAGATGAATAGTAATAAATAAGGCTTTCTTCATAGAATCATAGAATGGTTTGGAGTGGAAGGGGCCTTAAAGATCATCTAGTTCCAGTCCCTTGCCATGGGCCTGGACACTTTCCACTAGACCAGGTTGCTCAGAGCCCCATCCAACCTGGCCTTGAGCATTTCAGGGATGGAGCATCCAGAACTTCTCTAGGGAGCCTGATTGTCTCACCACCCTCACAGTAAAGTATTTTTTCCTAATGTCTAAAGTAAACCTACTCTCTTTCAGTTTGAAGCTATTCATCCTTGTCCTGTCATTCCAGGCCTTTGTAAAAAGTCTCTCTCCACCTTTCTTGTAGGCTCCTTTCAGGTACTGGAAGGCCACAATTAGGTCACCTCAGAGCTTTCTCTTTTCCAGGTTTAATCCCTTGAAGGCTGAAAAGAAGTGATATTCAAAACTGATTTTCCCCACATCTAATCAGAGTGGTTTCTTACAGCTTCTCAGTTTTCTGGAATGTTTCTTTGCAATGGTAATGATGAGTCAGGTTTCTTGCTGAGTGTAGAATTGGGCTTTGAGATACATCAGCATATATTAGTGTTATTCATTAAGAATGGAAATCAGATGACCAAGAAGCACACAAAAGGATTGTGAATGGTGGATTTCCCCCATCTGCTTTACATGTCTCCTACCCACCTTCCAACCCAGTGAATTACTTCCTTTCTAGTATATTTTTAATATTAGAAATACATTTTCATAGAACATGGAAAATCAGAATTGTAAAATCATAAAATAAAAACATTTTAATCCTATGTCTTGCAGATACAAATGGTAATAAAATGATTCTAAGCATGGTTGTTTTGCTGGCTTTCTTCACAGAGTTATAGTGAACATCATTCACAGTGTCCAAGGGTACCATTCAAAGACAGTACATTTTCTGAATGTGGCTTTCAACCTTTCTGGGGATTCTCTCCTTGCTGCAGACCGCCAAGGAAATATATATGTTTTTGACTTGAATGGGAACAGGTAAGAATATTTCTGTCAATAATTTCTAATTGCCTGAGACATGTGCAGCATTCAGGGGTGTGGAACTTGCCTAGACAGGATCCCACAGGTCGAGTCATAACTAGATAGATTTAAATGGGTAATAGTTTGTTCAGGGCTGAAACTTCAGCCCAGTGTCTAGTATAGGCTCCCTAAATGGTACTTAATTAGTTCAGCTGCTCAAAAAAATCAAAGGTTTGCAACTGTAAACTGAACAGCAATGCCGTAGAACTTAAGTGCTACCACCAGAAATTATTCTTGGGCCAGTATGGATCAGTGAATGAGCCACGAATTTCACAAGACTAGACCTAGTGTTTTCATTTGCAGAAATACATCAACCACTCTTTTACCAGTTTACTACTGAGATTTAAAATATTAGCACTGATTGCTAGGTCTGTTTTAATTGGATATGATTTGCTTACTCCCTTCTTTGGAGTTTTTTTTTTTTTTTTTTTCTCTCTGAAATGTATTGTAATTATTTCACTTGACGTTAAATGAACCAAAGTTTCCTAACACAATCAGAATGTCTGTTTTTAAATAGGTTCAACCTTGTTCAGAGAACAATGCAGGCTTGCACTGCTTTGGCATTTAATCTTCGCAGAAAGACAGAGTTCCTTGTGGCTTTGGCAGATTATTCTGTGAAGTGCTTTGATACAGGTAAGGAGAAATTTCAAGGCTTATCTGTATTGGCATGAAAACTTACATAATTTTAGTTTTAATTTTAAATGTCTGGATAGTTTGTTTTATGGAAATTATACTATGTATTTCATGCCATCTGTTTGAAAAAGAAAATTTTGGGCTCATATTGGTGTTACTGTCCTTGGCTAAATGAACCTAAATGAACCCTTTGCTTTGCCAAAGTTATTTATTCCCATTGAGTCACACAGGCATCTGTTTAACTGAAGTCCACCATAGGATTGTAGTTAGGTATGTTACCTTTCTTTTTAAGCAGTTTTTTATATGTTTACTTAGAATGAGGTACTCTATTAAAATAATGCCAAAACCACTTGACAGTATGTTAATTTGCAACTGAGCAAGTTCTTGACTATATTTACAGTAAAATATTTGAACAGAAGGACAATGTACACTAAAAGAAATGTCAATATTTTTGAGTATTCAAGTAGTTCTATATCCTTATTAAAAAACAATATTAAAAATTAACATCACAGCTGTGTGTCTTGATTAGAAGCTAAATGGTGAAGGGCAATGACAATTCATTCTTCATAAATTATTCTTTACCTATCAGAAAATGCAGTTTCGATGTCTCTATTATATCCAAATATTATCTGCATTTGAATATTTTTTAAAAGCTGTAGGAATCACTCATCTATGGTTTTAGGGTGTGAGTTTGAGATTACCTGTGAAGGTTTTAATGTAGCACAAAATAGAGGAAGAGTCAAAGTTCAGGTCTGAAATCCTCTGCACTTTTTCTCTTCTTTCAACAACAGCAAGACCAAACTTAGATGTTTGGATGCTCATAGGAGAAACCTTTATTTCTCCAGAGAATGCTGCATGTTTATAAGGTGCCATTTCCAGATATCAAATCATACTGAAGAATGTTCTAAAATATGAGTGGTACTCACCTAAGTCAGTCCAGTTCCTTAAGGTATTAGGCAATACTTACCTGATGGGCTCCATCCCTTTCTATAGAAGACATACTCTCTAATCCCCTGTCACTCTCAGGTGATGATAGCTTTAAGCACTCCATTGTCTGTAAGCACAGCAGAAAGTTTGACTGTTAGTCTTTATGAGCTGCTTTACAGCCATTTCCTATCTTTGATGCCACAGCAGTAGCTGGAGCCACCCCATGGGCTGCCAGGCAAACCACCCAGTGTAAACAGTGTAATTGCCATGAGTGCACTTGGTTGCTGAGGGAAGATTAGTGGTCATGCAGTCACAAATGGGAGACGTTGTAGTCAGAGGAACCATTTCCTTAGAATGCAGTGCACAGCATAAAAATGTTCTAAAAGAATTAATGAGCTGTTGCTTTCTGACTCTTGCCTTTCTATAGTCATAGCCCGTTGTCATTAAACCTTTCTTCTTTGCACCTGTAAATAGTTGTGTAATCATTCACACATTCTGTCCACAAGTAAAAACAAGTGCAGCATTCTGACTAGAACATTCAGATTCAGCTTCTGTGGGTGTTCACATCAGATATTCTATGAGGCATGCTGAACTTAACTGATTACATTGTTCATGACTTTTTAAATTTGATTTTTAGGCTAAATTAAACAAGTCTAAGCAAGTTCTGTGCAGAACTGAGCATAACTTATAAAATCTTTTATTTGGAGGTGAGGAGAAGGTTGTGCCTCTCTAAGATAATAGTAACTATGTGAAGAGTGATACCTTTGTTTCTTGTGTGTTGGGCTGTGATGGCAAATGGTTATAAACTAGTTATGCTTAGACATGATATGCTTTCATAGCATAGTGTTGACAATAAAGACTAAAGTAGTAGTTGTTAATGACTTTCATATCTTTTTCATCAACTTCTGCAGGAACCCAGGAGCTAGTTAGTTGGATGAGAGGCCATGAATCTTCAGTGTCTTCCATCTCTGTCCATGGCTCGGGCAAGTATGCCATCACTACTTCCACTGATACAGCTCAGCTGTGGGACTTGGACACCTTTCAAAGAATAAGAAAGCTGAATGTTCGTCAATCTGTGGGTATACAAAAAGTGAGTAAAGAGCAATGGCTGAAGGTGAACAAGCACACCACAGTAGGTATAACATCACATATTAAAATCACGTTACTTGTAAATAGTCGTTAAAATACAGCTGGCATTTTTTTGTCATCTTTGGGCATCTCAACTGTCATCCTGTCACATCACCCAGACCACTGAAATCATGACACAGTAGTTGCAGAGATGCTGGGAACTTTTAAGGAACCTCCATCTTTAGAGATACTCAAAACTCATGACCTTGACTAACCCAGTTTAACTTGGAAGTTGAACCATCTTCTAGGTCGACCTTGCATTAGCCTAGGGTGGGCTCAGAGGACCTCTGTAAATTGATTCCAACCTGAATGGTAGTGAGATTTAAGGGTGTTGTTAAAAAAATATTGTTTTGGTGTCATAATGGTAACTTCAAACAGTGACCCATTCATCTTCTTATTCCAAAGCTCTTCTGTCTCTGCATGTAAAGCACTGAATGTGAGAGCAAACAAAGCTGAAAAGGAGCTCAGCACAAAGAAATCACTGCTTTTAGCCCAGTGTTTTCTTTGCTGTAGAGGGAACAGCATGGGATGAGAGGGATGGCATGTTTGTGTCAGGGAGTGGTTTAAGTAGGTCTCCATTAGCATTACACTGTTTTAAACAGGTCTGCCTGCGCCACCAAATGTCACACTTTGGTCTAAGTACTACAGAAGGTCCTGGCCCAGTGCCAGAGCATGGCTTGCACACGTGCTGCCCTGCAGTGAATAGTCTGACAAACACCACTTCAAACCAAGGCTCTCGTCAGGCTGGCCACTAAAAAGCCATGCTGCTTTTGCAGAGAGCAAGGCTATTCATTTGAGTGTCCTCACCCAGTTCTGGGTCAGGTAAAAATTCTGTCAGCTTAAAATAGTCACCTAGCAATTACTCTGTGAAAGATCATCCATAAATTTTTGCTTGTTTGTTTTATTAAAATTGTTGTGTAGTGCATGTTGCTACCATAATTATAACATATTCCCTCCAAAGATGGATGGATTTCTGTACTGGAGACAAGTTTTTTCTACTGTTCAGTATATTTCTTTGTGTAAGCTATGTGTGGGGACTTCTTATTGGTAAGTGGCTCTTGGAATTTGGTAGGATCAGGATGTTGCAGTATGGAAACAACCTTTAAAGGCAAACACTAGTGGTTATTATTGAATTAATAGATCACATTTGGGAATCAAGAGCTTGCTCTCTTGGTTTGGTGACACCATTTCTTATAGAGCATTATGCAAGTGGTCTAGATTACATTTTCCTGTCTTTAAAATAATGATATTTATTCTCATGCCACAGTCTAAGACATACAGATAATGAGTGCTTTACTGAAGTTCAGATTTATTATTAGACCACAGGCCTGACACCCAGTGTGCAAAGCTGGATTCTTGCTTGCTCTCTGAGCCAGTGTAGCAGTATCACACCCATTTTGTGTGCTTTTTTATGCCTCTTAAGCCCAGTTGCACTCCAACATACACCTTCTGTTATGTTGGTATGGGGCAAAGCTAATTTAAAAAGATAGAGACTGAGGTGCAGAGTGAACAGACAGCAGGTGAGACAAATGAGAGTACAAGACATCTACAATGACTGTTTCCAAAACATCACTGTTATTCAACAGCTGCTTGTGACCATCCTGCATTTTTCTATGGCAAAGCAGAAAATGAGCAGCTATTTAGTACTCCAGTTTACCAAAATTCATCTGCTCTCAATTCATTGTCTAATCTTCCTCAGGGTCCCTGAAGGAAGACAGACAGCTCAGTCTATCTGAAGATAAATTACTCCAGTAGCTGGAATGACTCTTTTCTCCACAGGTTACTTTTGCTCCCTCTCAAGTGACTCATTTGGCCTGAATGTCCAACTTTCAGTCACTAAGATGAAACCCAGCCCACATATCCATATTTTCAGATTTTCAAGTCCACAAGAGATCATTCTGACCAAAAGTACAAACTTTGTAGCACTGACTTAATCTCAGCCAGTGATATCCCCAGCATTGAAATTGCGTCCTCTCTGCACTCACTGGAAACAATAAAGTTTAACAGTCATAAAAACAAGACATAAAATTTACCAGTTATTTCAGTGAGTTAAACTGGCTTAGCAAAGGTACAACACATTTTAACCAGTGCAAGGAGAGTACACCTGCTCCTCTCTAGGCTGTCACAGGGGACAGGGAGTGGCTCCCTGTGGGATCCAAGCCTTGTACACTTACAGTAAGAGTCACACCTGCCATGTTTTATTTTGCCATGCACTTTGGTTAATTTAAAATGTACTTCCTTGACAACATCCCATTTTTTTTCTTTTCCATATTCTTCCAGGTTTTTTTTCTTCCATTGAGTAACACCATTCTCAGCTGTTTCAAAGATAATTCTGTTTTTGCATGGGAATTTGATACTCTTCACTGTAAATACCAGTTGCCAACTCCTGTAGAAGGTTCTGTATTATTTTATAAGGTGTTTGCAGTTACCAGGTAAATTGCTATTTTAAACATTCTAAAGGCAGACTATAAAATAGTAGTTTTAAACAGGTTCTCTTTCTTTATTTGTAATATTTTGTGGAAGTATTGAGCTATATACTATGATAAGCTTTTGAACTCTGCTGTGACTGATACTTTCTGCAAGGATCAGTAGTATTTTTTATTATGTCCCATAACAGTTGAAATAAATTAGGTTGATTTTTAGTGACCACTAAAATAAGGTTTAAACTGTCCTTCACTAAAGCAAATTTTTTTATTTAGGAGCTATTTTGTTCTTTCAGGAGAGTATCACAGGAATAGTGGCTGATTCAAAAGTGATTTGAGGGCATAGAACAAAATGAACAATCTCTCTTTTTAGCTAACACTAATTTAAATTATGCTGATGGAAGCTTTACCTGTGATCCAGGGATGGTCAGACTTTGGTAGCTGGTGGGAAATCAAACCATCTTCACTTGTGGAGTTTGGAATTAAAGCAGTTGATAAGAATAATCCAGATGCCTGAGGAAGTGCGAGCTGTCCGTCACCTGGAATTCCTCCCTGACAGTTTTGATGGGGGCTCCAATCAGGTCAGTTTTTTCATAAAGCTTAAGATAGGAGTGTTTGGTTACTGGATTCAACACCTCTACTTGGAGGGCTCTTTGGGGGCACTGGGGGTAGAAGGACATACCTTGCAAAAGGAAAGTTACTGTGGTGAATCTTTGCTCAGTTGCTCCTTTAGCATAATGGAATGTTGTTGCTGAATTGGGTATTCCACTTAGTTTTACATTGGCAGAATTAATTGATGAATCCTTTTAACTTATAGGTCCTTGGAGTGTTAAGTCAAGATAATATTATGAGATTTATCAATATAGAAACATGCAAACTTCTTTTTGACATTGGGAGTCCTGAAGAGGGAATCAGTACAGCAGCAATTAGCCCCAATGGTCGGTATATTGCCTCAGTAATGAAAAATGGAAGCCTTAACTTGTACAGTGTCCAAGCTTTGACTCAAGAAGGAAATAAGGTAAGAGTATTTTACATTTCTTGAAATAGCACTAAGTCCCCTTAAAGATGATATTTGTCTGCATGTGTTTTGCATCAGCAGTAATTTGCAAACATGTTGTATTTACCAATACAAATAAAGAAAAAGTGATTTGTACAGTTCCTTCACGGTTCCTACAGTCTGTCAGGTAATTTGATGTTTTTAAGGTGTATATATATATATATATATATATATATATATACAGTGATATATATATATATATATATATATATATATCACTGTGTTACTGGTGTTGGAAGGGGGAAATGGTGTTTCTTTCTATACCAATTTGTGTGTATCGATTTCTTTTTGTAGTGGTGTTTTGGAGGAGGTAGAAACAGAATAATTGTGCCTATTCTGTTCCATTTCCTAGAGGAAATGTTTTGCAGCTAATGCTCTCAAACTGTGGGCATGAATGGTGTTTCTGTTACTGTGATTTTGTTCTTCTTACTGTGTTATTGAATACCAGCACCCATCATTTATGGCACAATCATACACTCCTAATCCTTCCTAAATAACAAACATTCTAAATACCAGTTCTTATTTTATTACATTAATTTATTAATGGGAGTCAGGTTTCTAAATACAGAATTCCATATATCTTTAATCACCATGTCTTTGAAGTAAGCAGTAACCAGCTCTGGATAATGATGGAGCTGGCACTGAGGTAGGATGTGTAAAGATGTCACACACATTCCATTTGCACTTTTGCTGACGGTTTGACATGAACTGGGATATCCACTTTGTCACTTGCTTTCACAATCTCCAACACTGAATTAATTAATACCTGCCTGACACTGAAGACTAATTAAAGTTTGTAAAGGTCTTCTGTATTGTTTTAACTGGTGCTATAGAAATGCAAAGTATTTTAATGACATTGAGAAGCACACTAAAGTAAATAACCTGAACAGTACATGATACACATCTATACTATCCCAATTATATTTTTACTGTTTGCTAAGCAAGGAAATAACATGATGTTTGAATTATCTTGGAAGCTACATAAACCTTCTCATAGTTAAGGCAGTTTTATTAATGGACATTCTTTTTCAGGAGTATACAATCTATATCTGTTTATTTGCAGTATAAATGTGTTTCTAGTCTTCTTTTTATGGCCATCAAACTCAAAAAATGTGGCATGTAGAGTTAACAACAAATTATATTTTTATGTAATCTGTTTTACAAGACTTTAACCACGGTATTTGCACTTAATACTAGCCTCCACCATTCATGTTCAAAGCTGTAGAAGATGGGCCCAAGTACCCACCAGAGGCAGATAAACTGATCACAAAAGTGACTTCAGGAAGGTCAAAGGGGCCATGGAAATCCAAACAAAGCAAAATTCAAAGCAGATTGCTAAAACTGCAAGAAAATACATCGCTTGAAAATAAAGAGGTAGGAAGAAGTCGCAAATATTTTGTCTGTCAGACTGCAGTGTTTATATTTAATTGCCATTTGCTGTAAAAAATAAATTCAGGCACTGATGCACTTGGATATTTGAGCAGAGCAGGGATTAAGGGAATTTTAGTGCCATTTTCTCTCTGTATTTAGCCCCTCTGACACAGTCAGAGCTGCCTCCAGTCTGGGGTACCTCTGCAGTTGTTCAAGCAACTTGTGACACATTTGGCATTTGCTAAATCTGATCTGCTTCCCTGCAGACAACAAACTGGTACCTCTAAAATGTCTGCCTAGAATCCATTTCCTTATTTTCTTCATTATTTAGAAGATTAATTGCTGTTACATATTATTCCCCTCTGTCATCACAGCACCATTTTCTCTCTCTGTCTTTATCTCGTGCCTTTTATATATATATATATATATATATAAGTATTCGTGTTTATGTGTCACCATATGATATATTTCTTATGTTAGTGTACTTTATGCTTTGCTATATCCATCATTTGATAGTACACAGTTCAGTCAGTTTGGGTCTGATCTACTCCTGACTGAAATCAATGGCAGCTGTTCTTTGAGTTCAAGAGACAATGTTTTGAATTATCGATTTTTTTGTTGTGGAAGTTCCTAGGACTATGGAACAGACAGTAATATACGTTTGATTTTTTTAATGGTTTTGGTTTTTTGAGTTTTTTTGTTTCTTTTTACACTATGTGATAAACTTCAATATTTAGCCACTCTCATCAATTAGAGTGTAAAGAAACAGAAAATGGTTACATTTATTGTTGATCCCCTGTTTTGTAGAACGAATTGCCAGGTGGATTGAACAAGAAACGTCTGCAGGCCTTATTGAAAGGATTTGGAGAATATCCAGCTAAGTACAGGTGTTTTTTGTGTGCATGTTCATGCTTGCACAAAATAAAATTGCTTGTGTTTACTGCCTGTGAAAAAGAATTTCCTTGACTAAGGCTGCATTTTAATTGCAGGATGTTTGTTTGGCGTTCCTTATTACAACTTCCTGAAAACCACTTGGCATTCAGTAGCCTGCTAGATAGGGGAATCCACAGTGCATTCCTAAATATTCAGAAAGAGTATCCTATCAAAAGTAGGAAACTGCTGAGAGTTCTACAGAGGTAAAATATATATTTATGTAAATATTACAATGTTTTTTTTGTTTCATATAGTCATCTGAAATGTTTCCAGTAGCTGGAAGCAGCTGTAAGAAAAATTCTAAAATGACATAGTAGTGCCCTCATGCAATTTTGTTTTATAACTCATACAATCCTGCATGGTCTTGAAGTTCACAATTTTTCTATGTTGTGATTGTAAAGTACATATTATATTTTTTGTTCAGTTTTGGATCAATGTTTTCTACAAATTCATTTGCCTCTGTGTGCAGGACCTTGTCATGTCTAGCTCACTGGTCTGCTATCTTTGCTGAGACACCTTACATGCCTTTGCTAGCATTCCCATTTGTAAAATTATTCCAGAACAACCAGCTGATCTGCTTTGAAGTTGTTGCTACAGTAGTAGGTAAGCAATGATTTTTGAAACTCAAATATGCTGCAACATGTTCAAGCTTTCCAATGCAAAAGACCTTTTCCTGCTGAAATGAATAAGGTATTTCCTTATTTAGAGGTCACCAAGGTCTTACCAGGAATTAATATGGAGCTTAAAACAAAAACCTCAAAATATGAGATTTCCTTTTGCAGTATTTCTAACAAAACGTTAGCAGTTTTGAGAGTGTTTGTAAAGTCTGATTGAAATATATCTAGCATTTGCAAACCCAGAAGTATCTAGCATAATTATATCATAATAATTAAGTCTCTGAGACATGGGATAAGTAGTCACAGCCACCCACTCCACCTGTAACCTGCACCCAGTCAACAGGGAATGATCTCTTTCAAGGTTTTACTCTGTTTAGTTGTCCTGAGCATGTGGTAACTCAAAACTAGACATTTGTCTGAACACTGGCTGTGGCTATCTTCTAAAGAAACATTCCAAATTAAAGTTGTTGTAGTTGTTGCAGCTGCTGCTAAGTCTGCAGAAGATATGTGCTGCCAAGCATACATACCCACTTTGCAACCACATGCTGTTGGTGAATAAGTATCCAAGTCTACAGAAATTATTCTTAGTACATTAAAAATTACTTGATCCACGCTGTAGTTCTGTGAGACAGAAATGCTGGTTGAAGTATTCCCATCTGCCTCCCATGCCTTAGTCCCACAGCTCACAGATTTTTTCCACTTTATACTTGAGCCACATTAGTTCTTCAGAGTGGTTCACAGTGTACTGAACAAAAACTCAAGCCAGTACTGCTGGAGGAGCAGTGTGCTGTGGGAATGGTTTAGGAACACTTGGAAAGAGAAGAGATGGGAGTATCTTAAATAAGTTTTGCTGGCTGAAATAGCATCTTAGATGTATCAGTTTTAAAACCAAACTTCAAGGTTGTCATGAGTCTTTTGCTCTGAATTACAGTGGATTGTGTTCAGCTTCTTGTTCTCTTTCAGTTAATTTTTGTCAGCACTGGTTTGAGTACTTTCCCAATCCTCCAGTTAATGTCCTTAGTATCATGGAAAATGTTTTGGGACATCATGACAAAGAACTACTTCAGCATTTAGTAAAATACAATGTCACTTCACAGGTAATATTCTAGAGAGCTTTTGTATCCAAAAATATACTGTAGTAAATAATAGTGTGCTAGCTTTTATTTTGATGTATTTTTAGTTTGGGAGAGTCTTCATTAAATGACAGTGAATTAAGTGGGAGTGTAGAGTATATCATTGCTTTTCTGTTGTCTTTCCTTTTCCATAATCATATATATGCTACTTTAGTTCTTTAGAAGTTCTTTGCTTTGGAATCCACATTGCTTAAAAATCTACTCATCAAATTATAAATGGACCCTTTTTGTAATGGACACCAGTGTGATGAATTAATTTTGCAATCCCTGTTTATCCTTAGGGATAATTTTAGCTTCACAAATCTAAACAGAACATTTAGACATCCAATGAAGTAAGAAATGAATTTGTAATCACCTCAGATTAACTTTGAATGTTTAGAGTGGGTGATGAAACTTACCTGAAAATATTCTGGTTTGTTTCCTCATTCTTTCATAAATGAATAGGTTCTTGGTATAAGGCAAGAAAAGTCATATTATTTCTTTAAAAGGGACAGTAAAATTGTACTAATGGATTGTTTTGTCAATTTTCCCGAATAATTTAGGTTTATGCTTGGCCTCTCCTAGAAACACTATTATCTGAGGTTCTAACAAGAGAAGAATGGCTGAAAGTCTTTGACAATATTTTCTCCAACCATCCTTCATATTTTCTAATGGTTGTCATTGCCTATATTATATGTTCTAGAGCTCCCTTGCTCCACTGTAATCAAACAGCAGATTTTGAGGTAAACACCTTCATATTTAAGTAAAATCATGGGGAAAAGATGTTTAACATTGTATCTATTGTTAAGTAACAAGGAGATCAATTTCCACCTTAATGTCTGGTACTTGACAAATACACAATAAATGAGTAAAACATTGAGCAGTTTCCTGAAGTTTTGTGCAAGGAGAACTTTAAAAGCTTTCATAAGCTTTCTAATGTCACTAAAAGACATTTAAAAATTTTCAGTAGTTCATCAAGCACAAAATAATTCTGTCTCTTTTTTGAGGATCTAGTATGGACTTCTGCCTCTAGGGGCAATACACAATAATTCTGTGATACTGTTTCATTATCCTCTTGTCAGATTTTCAAAATTAGGCAGTAATATTGGATGTTCTCTGAAGCTAAATTAAAATGTTTCCTTATGTTTAATGTTCCATGGGAAGAGGATTCTTTTTCTTATGAAAATATCTCTGTAGGCAAACAAAGGATTCCACCTCTAAAATGTGCTTATGAGCAGTCAGTTTGACTGACATCCAGCAGATAATGTTATTGCTATGTTTAATAATGACCATTTAGAGATTTTCTTCGTGGATAAGATCTTTGACAGGAAGAATAGTTCTGCAAGAGGAGAAACTTTTGAGCTTCATGGCTGAACACTGAAAGTCGAGGCAGGTTTATCCAGTGGTAGGAGTCACTGTTGGACACTTTAAATTGACACCCAGCTTCCCAAATCCCTTACACAGCTGCCATTTGAAGAGAAGAAAAAGAACCAAAGCATCATTTCTCACCTTGAAGAAGTTTGGCTCAAGTCAGTTAAGCTGGTGATGTTTTATGAATTGGTGGGGAAAACTTTAAAAACTTTCAAAATTGCCTGTTGAAATATTAGGAAAAATTAGCAAGACCTATTATTCCCAAATATGTGTGTTAAGAATAAATATATATTTATGTAAGAATACACAGAAGTGCATAATCTTGTGTAGAATGTAAATGGCAGCATGTCTCTTACAGTATTTCTTTCATCATCGTAACAACGTGGACATTAATGTTGTGATTAAGGAAGCCTATCATCTCATGGAGGCCACACCACTGGACATCCATCCACAGCTTATGCTTGATGACTTCACACCACTTACAAAAGGACAGTACCCTGTATTTAATAAATATCCCGTGTTCATTGTGGATTATCAAGCTCAGGAGCGGGAGAAGATCAGACAGGATGAAATGGAATACTTGAGAGAGAGGTATTAGTGGGAAATTGAAGACAGTCAGGCTGGGAAGGACAGGTGGACTGCATTGCCTTCGTATGTTGTAATGTGCATGCTTGAGAAGAGAGAGAAGAAAATTCAGGAAAAGGACTTTAAATCTGTTGAAGGTTGAGAGTTACTTGGTTTGACATGTTTTTACATTAAATCATTAGTCTTCTCTTAAATAAAAAATGTTTGCTAATTAGCAGAAGATCTTGGGCCACAGGTCACCAAACTTGGAAGCTCATAGCCAGAGCTTAAACCTCTACTGACCTTGTAGGGTCCAAGTTTTGAAGTGCCAGGAGTTCTTAGCTTGCTATTGAAATCAGTGGGCACCATGATGCCAAGGCACCCTTAGAAACCAGTTTTTGTTAAGAATGTGAGGAAGAAAGTTCCTGCACTCATCTGTAATGCCCTGTTGTCTCTAACAGCCAATATTGTAATTCTTCCTCATGTACTTTGTCACTACGAAGGAGATGCCTTGTTCTTTCATGTCATTTCATTTCAGCAGTTCTTTTCTAGCATTGTCATCAATTTCAAAGTAATCAAGTAATTCCTTGATATTTGGTTTGAATAATTGACATGTGACCTCCTTCCATGTAGACAATTAGCACATGAATCAGAAGCCAAAGCGCAGGAACAGAAAGCAGAAGATGAAGTCTGGTATCGAAAGCAGAAATTACTTCAAGAAGCTAAAGAACAGAGGCAGAAAATCCTACTGGAAGAAGAAGAGAAGTTGGCAGAACAGAGGCAGAGGTATTACAATATAGGAAGCATTAGGGGTCTGACTGTAGCCTGTTATTACATTTTTAACCACAAGTAAAGGAGAAATAACCACTCATTTGTATAAATTGTAATTTGGGATAACTGTGGTCCGGTGGGTCATATTTTGGTGTGGAAATTAAGTGATTTGGGTTGTATTACTACCTCACCTATTACTCACTGGAGGGAATACAGCAGATTATAGGTCAAAACACTTCTTATTTTTGTCTCAGCTCCCAGCCATTTGTCTGGTTCCTTTGGATTGGGAAGTCTGACAGTCAATTGCTGTGTGTCTGCACACTGAGACTTCAGACTTGCATTGTGGGCAGACCCACACTGCAGATATGGGAGTGGCTTACAGGATCAGTGACTGTACTCAGTCTTGGATTTCTAGTGGATCTAGAAAAACAACTGCTTTGTGTATTTTGATAAGCAGAGTTGCAATAGTAATGAAGCGGAACTGTAAGTGTGTACATTTTGCAGTTGTGAAGGTTTAAGGGAATTTCAACATATCATAGTTTCTTAGATAAACTACAGTTAATCATGAAATCATTTAAGTTGAAAATTACTTTTGAGATCAAGTCTAATGATTAACCCAGCACTGCCAAGTTCACTGTTAAGCCATGTCCTAACCACCACATTTTTGAGCACATCTCTTAAACCTCTGTAGCCTACAGTTTTTTTTTAAAGAGGACAGCAAGCCTTTATTTGCAAACTAATCCTTGAGTTTGTGTTTTTTGCCTTGAAAGAGTTTGATATCTACACAAATAAATTCAGGACTAATTTTATGCAGCAAGAGGTACCAGGACACTGGAAGTTATTCTAAGGAGTATTTTCCAGTTTTGGATCCTTGCAACATTAAACTAATACTTCGTAAAATAGAGCAGAAACAGAGCACAGGACTTCAAAGCTTAACTGGAGATATTGCCACTAGAAGATGTGTATCTGTGAATTTAGTTTTGTCTCATAAATGAAAACTGGACAGTTTACAGGATTGAAAGCAACTGTCCTAAGCTTTGTTAAGCTGGAGATGAGTTCATAGTAATTAATGGCTAACTGCATTGCATGTTTGTGCTCTTTGGAATTGACCTTTTACATATACAGTATTATTTCTGTTATTTGATTATTTCTGTTTATTTTGGCCTTGAAGGCTTGCTGTTGTGAAAAGGGAACTGAAAATAAAGGAACTGCAACTTTTAGATGCTTCAAGAAGGCGTTTTCTGAACTACCAGCAAGATCAGCTTCAAATGGAACTGAAACGTCTCGATAATGAAATTGCAAGAAAGGTTGAGTACTGCTCAAGCAATTATTTTCTATAAGGTTTAATAGGGAAAATAAACAAGGAAAAAATGCATAACTAAAATTTTACTTGATACATTGTGGTTTGTGAGCCCAGAGGTGTATTTAGGATGAGGAGACTGCTTTAAGTGGTAAATACATAACTTAACTTAGTTTTATTTGGCACTTAGTATGTTCCACTGGCTTGCTTTAGCTGCCAAAATTCCTGAGAAAAGCCAGATTCACCTGATTAGTGGCAGTGTTGAAAAATGTAATGAGCTCCTTAAAGGACTCGTGAATTCCCAGCTGTCTGTGGGCTGTGTGTCCAGATTGCAAATTAACTCTGCCATTGATTGAGAGGCTCCACAGTGGCCTCTGGCCAGGTCTGGCTCTGCTTCCAAATCACTAACCCAGGCACCATGGCTTGCAGGGGCTGGGAATGGAAGCTTTTGCAACTCATGGCACATATTGAGCCTTTGCAGGGCTATTCCTTTCCAGGGCTATGGGGGTTTTCTGATAACGATTTTTGAAGCAGAAGGATTTATTTTACTGTATTTTCATGTGTTTCTCTTCTCCACAAGGCCTCTATGAGAGAGCAGGAAACAGCTGCTGCTGTTCAAGATGTAGAGCTACGATGGATGGAACTTGAATCACAAAAACAGTTTTTTGAACAGGTAATTATTGAAGAACTATACTAAATACAAATATTTAATCTCTCTTCCTTTGAAGTTCTTGGATTTGACTGTATTTATTCAACCACACCTTGTGAGGAGAAATGGAGGCCTGTTTTTTTTCTCTTTATTATCTTTTTGTCTAACTTTTTCAGAATAAATCCTCTATTGATAAAAACATGAACATAACATTGTTATCATGAGGAGTTTTGGGTGAAAATACTCATGTCCTCCTCGTTTTAGTCTTCTCCTGTGCTGAGGTATCATTTAGTTGCTGCAAGATCCAGTTGCAGGCTCAGCTGCTTGAGGGAAGTGAGGAGTGTGTAAATAAGAAGTGTCTAACAAAGTGTTCCTCATCCAGAAACTCCCACCTTTTCATCTGTGATACCCAGACATATCTTCATTTTCTGGAGAGAACAGTATAGCAGATTGATGTAGGTGATGAAAAAATGTCTAGTTGCCAACAACATCATTATGGAAAAAGGAGTGGATGGTTCATCAGGAATGTGCTGTTCCTTTCTGAAATGACTGATTTATTCAGAAATCTGACTATTCAGTAATAAACAGCTTCAATCAGTAATTCTCCTAAAGTAAAAATTTAGTTAGTTATTATAAATAATTATTATCAATTACTGCAAAGTAAGGATGCCAATGGAAGGTTTTAGAAATGTTCATTTTGATTAAAAACCCTCAGTTAAGTGTTTAGAAATCAAAGCTACGTGTGCCCATCTTGAGTACATGTAGATCCAGTGGAATAAAGCAGAAGTAGACATCCAGCTCTCTGACCCTCATTTTTAAATGTGTCAGCTTATATTTGGTTTTTTAAAGCTTTTGGTCATAAACTTTTTATAATCCATACTGAGTATGACTGGGCTAAATTTCTGTTAGCATTTAATTATTCAATACACAGCCAACTGTGTTGTGGCTACATAACACAAACCAGGCTAAACTCATTTATATTCCAGTACATGTAAAGTCAGCTCTCTAGGGGAACTAATTCTACAGTGATCACCTTCTCTAGGCTAGAAAGGTAACAATTATTTAAGTAGCTGAGGATCTGTGTTTGCCCACAAGAGCCTGTGCAGACAGGCTGTGCCTTCACTGTTCCACTGCCTCAGCGAGGGTCCCTGCTCCAGCTGCAAAGGATGTTGACTGTGCCTCAGTTGCTCAGTAGATTCCTACAGGCCTGGGAAGGGGTTACAACTCTTGCAGAAAATTGTGTAGATCCCTGGTGAATATGAAGAGAAGATGGTAAGATCAAATGCTATTTCTAGGTCTGCTGCTGAGTTGTCCTGCTTTGGCAAATCCTCTCTACGTTCAAGATGCAGATGTGCTTATTGTAAATCCCAGGGATGTGAAACACAGTTTATAGTTATGAAACATTTTGAGGTTTTGGCTAAAATTTGCCATAAATTGCAGAATATTTTCATGATGAATCTAGTTCCTTTAGGTTGGAATTCTGCTTTTATTTGCCACAGTAATCTGGAGAATGGACTTATATCCCCTGTCATGATTCAGGCCACTGTTGTGACTCATACTTCCTCTAATTCCAAGTGGATAAAACAGCAGGATCTATTACTTTCTTGGACACTTATAATATGTAGTGGGATGACATGTGTGGATATATTCAAATACTAGTTTAATGAAATGTTAATAAATGTTAAGGAGATGGAATTACCAATGTGAGCTGGTAGCTTAGCAACAATAATTTTTGTTTGTGTGCTTGGCAGCTTATAATCAAAGACAAAGAGGCAGTTACAAAGGAAATGAAAGAAGAGGTGGAAGCCCATCGAAGAAAGGTGGATCTGGAAGATCAACATGTTCAGAGATTGATAGAAATAGATAGAGAAGAAATACAGAAAGCTCTTACAGTAAGATGATTAAATCTTAACATGTGTTCTGGGGAGTCTATATGCTAACCTATACAAGTAGCACTGGTTAATAGTATTTTTACTGTAATTAACTAGTTCAAGGTAATATGGAAATATTTTCTACAGAAATCTAATTTCTAGATACCTGTGCGATTCTATGTTTAAAGTTTTGAGATTTCCAAAAATCTGACTGAAGTGTCCAAACATCTGTATAATACTGAAATTCTCTGGACATGCCAGCAATAATAGCTTTTTTTTTTGTCACTTCTCACAACTTAGAAAGCATCTAAGACTCAAAAGTGCTTTTCAAAACAAGTCATCCTCCTGATAAGGAACATGCTTTGTTTGTAACGATAACAAAAGATAGCCTCAAAATCTAAGGAGATTTTTAGTAGTACTTGGCAGGAAATTCAGCTGTAGAAGCTGTCTTCTAGATCACAGTAATAAATGTGTGTAGCTTGACATTAGGAATTGCTCAGATTTTCAAGCTCAGAACTTGTAACTGCACAGTTGGAAAAATAGTTGCAGCTATCCCACTGTCCATATGCTTGGCATCTGCATTTTTATATTATCTAGAAATAAACATATGGATCTGAATTTTTGTAAACAGCATTTGATTTTTGGAAGCAGATGGATGTGGGTGAAAGTATTGGCATTCAGGTATCAATCTTATGTCAGCTGCACCTGTGGTGAGTGGCTCTAGCAGGAACATCTGACAGGGATACGGGAGGACGCCTCAGTTTGTCTTGGCTGGTCTGTAGGCAAGGCTATGCAGTTGGAACAGACTGGATTTCTGGTAAGGAAGGTGTTTCATTAGGTGGCTGAAGAAAATCTGGCCAAAGCTGAGCAGAAGCACATTGACACTGAGTGGAAGCTGCGGGCACAGCGGAGGCTCAGGCGTGATGACCGGGAGCGGGACAAGTCCTACAGAGAGATTGTCGAGCTCCTGCATGACAACAGGGTGAAAGAAGCTGAACTGCTGAAGGCCATGAGGGAGACAGAAGAAAAACAGGTATTTGCATAATTTCTTTATCTAAGTGGGTCTGGCAAAAATTTAACCATCTTTTGCCTGTAACAGGCAGTGCAGAAAGCTGAAATTAGAGAAATATTTTTTTAGAACTCTTTTTCTGTTTTGATGGGAAGTTTCCAGAAGCACAAGAGTGAATTGGTAAGGATATTTTAACCTTAGGAAAGCATATTCCTATTTCTTAAAGTTCTTTTCATTTTTATTCTCTGACCCAGGACTTTTACCTTTCTCCAGATGTTTGAATGAGACATTTTTCAAAACGAAACCTTATATAACCTTATATTTTGATTTTAGGGTGAAGTGTAATCAGTAATAATCCAAATGGTTCTATTTGTTGCTTTTTCCTTGTAACACATCTGTTGAAGACATTTAATATATCCGTTGCACAGTGGGAAGATGTTGCACACAATAGAGCTCAACTGGAGGAAGAGAAGAAGGCAGCTGCTGCTGCAGATGGGCAGAGGAAGCAGTTCTTAGATGACAAAACGAATGATGCATTAGAATTGGCTGAGAAGCTGCAAAGGGAAGATGGCTCTTTTGGTGAGCATGTAGATAATACAGTTCTGAGTGGATGCTGGCATGAAGCATTCAATGACCAAATACAAATGAACTGTCCAATATTGGGGATAAACTTAAGCATAACTCCTTTACCAAGCACTCCATAAGGGCTTTTTGGCAATATTCTTTCATGAAGCAGATATATCTGTTTTCAAGGCCAGACTTGGAAAGAAGTCTCAGCTTGATACCAATCAAATGCAGCAATATAAATGGCATTTTTGGTAGGAGCACAGGTTTAGCTCATCTTAAAACAATTGTAAAATCACATCCATTAGAAATTTTTTGTCAAATAACATTGTCCTATGATGACATACAGTATTATACCAAGAAGTGGCTTTTCCAAGCATTTGTTAAAAAAAAAAAACAAACCCAAACAAACCCCAGCACATTTATGTACTTCCAGAATTGGTCAGTACATCCTTCTCAAATGCTGCATTTGTGTGTTTTTGCAGGCATTTCTCCAACCCCCCACCATGCTTCCAAGGTTCACATAAAATTAGCGATTAATATTAGGGTTAGGTGATTAGTATTGCTTTGGGCAAACTTTTTCAGCCTTTGTCCTTATTTACCTAATGTTTTAGTATGGAGTAATTTGCAACTGTGCATAATTAAAATGGGTGGCTCCTAAAACTACGAGCATGAGTAGCCATATTCCATATGATCCTGGTGGCCTATTTGTCAGAAGATTAATTATATAGGAAGAAACAGCACATGTAATTTCTTAAAGAGCTGTAATTTCTTAAAGGGAATTTTAAGAAATTAATGAAATTACAGAGCTGTAATTCCTTAAAATTAAATGCAGTGATGCATAGCTTCGACCCGAAGAGTAGAAACATTGACCTCTAATTCTGAGCAAATTGTACTTGCCATTAACTGGAGTGGGTGATTGTTCTAGCTTTGCTTCCTGGAGAAAAACTGCTTTACCTCCAGCTAGAAAAAATCACTAGAAACTTCAATATTTTTAATTTACAAGGAACCCTTCTTTCCATTTCCCACAGAGAGACTGCATGATTTAAAGGCCAGGAGTACAGAGAGAGGGGTAGAAGTCCAGCAGGTGCCAAGGTCTGGAAATGTCTGTCTCAATGATTTGTCTACATCACCGTCATCACCACACTGTAAGTTTCTAAGTTAGGAGTCTCTTTGACATTTAGTTTCAGAGCATTGCTGGAACACCTGGCTGTGTGATTGAGTCATTAAGTGTGTGGGTGTTTAGTGGATAGTAAACCAGTTTATTGTTGTGTTCTCTTTCACACCTGCAGAAAATGTCTTTGCTGCAAGGGGTGGCACAGGTAGAAAGTGCCTGAAGTGTGTCACATTATGAGAGTGGTCCTAGTAAACCTCAGCCTAGTTTAGTTGTATTCTTGCTCATGCTTTTCCTGTCTTCATAGCTGTTTATGATTTGGGAATGTTGAGAGGATGTAGAGCTGTCTTTCATCAAAATCTGACTGGGAGTTATAATCAAGAATTAGTCTTATTACCTCTGGTCTGTCTTAGCTACTCTGGCAGTGAAAGCACAGTTTAAATTCCAATGCACCTTATGTACAAAAGTCTGCAGGCAATAGGAACCTCTGTACCTGCTGTAGCCCCCGTTAGCATCTGACCTGTAGCCAACAGAGGCACCAGTTTCAAAGAATTTACTCCTACCAGTCTGAGGGCTGCCTCACGTCCAGTGGTACTGAAAACCAGCATTTCTCTGCCAGAGATGTCTGTTTTCCAACAGCTATTTGTGATGATTATGGAAAACCTCTAGTTGCAATGTTAAGCTTCTCCCATTTCAGTGTCTTCAGGCAGAAGACGAGCAGAACTGGCGCGCCAGGAGCGGGAGCTGATGGCAGAAGTCTGGCAGCTCAGACAAAGGCTCCTCTCACAGGCCCAAGCCAGGCACCCTCCAGCTCCTTTCCCAGCTACAACGTCACCTTGAGATGATTTGCTCTAGACCTCAGCTGTACTTTCAAATTATTAATCAGTGAAAAGCTAAATATGCATCGTGTGATTCAGGATGGATCATAGACTGTTTATTAAAGGCTTTTGGAGATTCTTATATATTTTAATATAAGAATAAAATCCTAGGTAGAAAATACGTCTTTTGTTTGTAACTTTCTTGGTTTTTTTTACTTCTAAAATAAATTTTTTACCATTAAGTTACTGAGTGCACAGTATTGGTATACTTCATTTTTTTCTGGTGGCTGCCCTTGAAGAAACAAACCACTTTGTTTCTCCTTGAAGAAACAAACCACTGTTAAAATAATTGTTTTGTCAGTGATTTGTAAGTGGATTCTACAAGTTGCAGCAGGGAAATCTGCAAATAGAGAAAATAATTCTTTCCAGAGAGAGCCAAACATTAAAACAAAGGCCTGGAGAGGGTATGGAGCACCTGCTGCTGGAGATGTGTGTAGTTGTCACACATATTGGCAGGTTTATTTCATGAGGAAGAATGGGAGAGAGGATCTAAACCAATACCTTGCTCTTTGTAGTGCTTGTGGTACTGGTGGCTAATGCTTTTGACCCAAGAGGCAAGAACATTATGTGGTGTTACAGTAAAAAAGAATAGGCCAAAGTAAATTAAAGTGAATCATCTGTAATTGCTACACACAGTGCTGATACAGGGGTAGACTTGGCCCTGGGAAAATGCAAGGACTGGGATCTTAATTTGTTCTGCCTCCCCTGGGGTTTTGCTGATGCTCTTTGGGGCATCCGTGTTGGAGCAGGACTGCCTTTTGCTGGCCCTGGGGGCTGAGGCACCGGGCAGATCCAGGATGATCCCTCTAACCAGCAGCTTTTTGTCACCTGGGGCTGGGAACAGCCACTGCTTCTCCTTAAATTACATGAAAACCTAAAAGCACAAAGGTACTTAGTTATCCTTGCCTTAGCATCTTCTGCATCTGGAAGTAGAAAAAGCCACATTAGCAGCAACCAGGATCCATGGAAATCTCCTTGCAGCCCTCAGCAGAGTCTGGAGAAGAGGCATCATTCCTTTTCAAGGGCAGAAAAATGCAACAAGCCAGGATCGTCTTGGAGGCAGAGGGAGTAGATAAGAAAAATGCTCTTTTTCTGATGATTGTCCTGGAGTTTACATATTATTGTTTCTATATTTAAAAGGAAATAAACCCACTGAGGTTTTGGCCTGCACCGTGGACTATATGTGTATGTGCTTATGGTTTGTAAAAACTATAAAGCTGTAAATGTGCATAAACTGGATGTTGCTTGCAGGCAGGGCCGCTGTCCCACCGTGTCCCCAGAGCAGCCCCTGGGCACACTCTGACCCCGGCTGTGCCCGCTGCTTTGTGCAGGGGCTGTGTCCCCATCCCCACATCCCTGTACAGGCTGTCCCCATCCCCACATCCCGGTACAGGCTGTCCCCATCCCCACATCCCGGTACGGGCTCGCGGGCAGCCCAGCGGCTGAACACCGCCTGCCAAAATGTGGAACACCTGCACAATTATTCCCAGCAGCGGGAGAGACCGGCCCTTCCCCCGGAGCTGCCGCTTCGGAAATCGCGACACGCACGACCTGCAAGTCACCGAGCGGCTCGGAGCGCGGTGTGGTGCGAGTTAAAAGGAGCAGGCGGCCAAGAGCAAAAGTGCTGCCCGCCTTTGCCCCGTGTGAGGATCGAACTCACGACCTTCAGATTATGAGACTGACGCGCTACCTACTGCGCTAACGAGGCGGCTGACAGGAAGCGCTCCGTGAGGGCACTCGGTGCTAGCGGCGGCCTCGCTCCCCGCCGCGGCCACGGCGGGACACGGCCCGGCCCGGCCGCTCCTCTGCCCACAGCGGGCGGGATCCCGCGCTGGCCGTGCGGGGGCTCGGAGTCATCTTGTGGGACCGCAGGGTGACAGCGGGGCTTCGCCGGGGTGACAGTGGGAGGCCCCACGGTATAACCTGTGAGGAGCCCCGCCGTGCCCGTGTGGGGGACCAGGGTGATCCTGGGGGACACCGAGGTGACCCTGAGAGATCCTGGCCGAGGAGGGGAGGGTGTCCCTGGCCCCGATCGGCGTTGGCAGGGCACAGTCCTGCATGTCAGGGTAATTAGATGGCATCATTTTCGGCCTAATTGCGCAGAACAGGTCAGAAGATAATTAGTGACTTTCGGTCGCGTCTGGCAGCTGCGGGCGGATGTTGGGGGCGGAGGGAGGGACGGGGTAGTTTTTAAAATCACCCCAGAAGCTCAGGACGGCCTCGCCACTGCCCCTTCTCGGCCCCACGTGGTCGCTCCGGGATTAATATCCGAGCCATTTCATACTCTTTGGTGTTTCGTACATCTTTACGTGTGACTTTTTTCCCCCCACCCTATAGGGCAACTGACATAGATCCAGAATCTGTGAAGCCGCCCTGAAACCTATCCCTGTGCGTCCCTGAGGATACACCCGTGCTCCGAGGCCAGGCCGGCGGGACCCTCTCGGTGCGCACAGAGCCTGGGCTGCCCTCACAGGAGCGCAGGGCAGCGGGACCCTCCGTGCACACAGAGCCTGGGCTGCCCTCACAGGAGCGCAGGGCAGCGGGACCCTCCGTGCACACAGAGCCTGGGCTGCCCTCACAGGAGCGCAGGGCAGCGGGACCCTCCGTGCACACAGAGCCTGGGCTGCCCTCACAGGAGCGCAGGGCAGCGGGACCCTCCGTGCGCACAGAGCCTGGGCTGCCCTCACAGGAGCGCAGGGCAGCGGGACCCTCTCGGTGCGCACAGAGCCTGGGCTGCCCTCACAGGAGCGCAGGGCAGCGGAACCCTCTCGGTGCGCACAGAGCCTGGGCTGCCCTCACAGGAGCGCAGGGCAGCGGGACCCTCTCGGTGCGCACAGAGCCTGGGCTGCCCTCACAGGAGCGCAGGGCAGCGGGACCCTCCGTGCGCACAGAGCCTGGGCTGCCCTCACAGGAGCGCAGGCGGGTGCAGCGCCTGGATCCCGCACTCCGCGGCCCTGGCACAGGGCAGCACGGACACGGCGCTGCCGGGCCGAGGGCCAGCCCGCCGCGGCAGGGAAGTGTGTCACCCGTGGCGCTGCGCCCAGGCACGCAGGCAGGTATGGGCACCCCGGGCAGGCGCTGCCGCCCCGCCTCTCCTCGGTCAGACCGGCCGGCCCGGCTGCCCCCGGGCCCTGCCTCTCACCCCGCGCCCCCATCCGCCTAATGACACAGCAGGGAGCTGCCACGGGGACAACGTGACTCCAGAAGCTGCAGCCTGGGAAACAAAAAAAAAAAAAAAAAAAAAAAAAAAAAAAAAAGAGCCAACCAAAAAAAAAAAAAAAAAAAAAAAAACCAAACAGCCCTAAATGTGCACAATCAAGTGATGAGTGTTTGTATTTCTGATGCTTTGAGGCCAGCTCACAACCCTCCCTCCACGTAATATTCAGGATGTTTGGGAAGGGGTATTTTTCTTTTAATAGGATGGCGTAGTCACAAAGCTTTAAAGAAATAAGTGAGTGAATCGTCTACGGTAATAGCAACATACTCTGGACGGGGCACAGTGACGAAGTTCACATCAGTTTTTAAGCCTGCCTGGCAGCATGTAGGTGCAGAACAGAGCCCAAGACCCTTTTTGCTGTTTTGAGGCCATGGATATGGCTGGTGTGTGTCTTCCAATTCAACATCGGAACTGTTTTTTCTCCCTGACGAACACTATGGGAAGACAGAGAAGCCTCAAGCTGTTTTGAAGATTGTGCAATGATGCTTGGGAGCCTACCTGCTTTTGCTTGAGTGCTTTCCTCACTCATATTTCACAGGATGCGACAGGAAGGGAAATACAATCGAATCCGACGGCCGTGGTAAATTTGACTCGAATCCTTCGTATGCCCTGGGGCTGAGGTGGGTGCCTCTCAGATAAGCAATCTAATCAGCTTTGCACTTGGGTCCCATCTGGAAACAGATTGTTGCCGGAGTACAGCACCACCTGAGAAGCAAGCTTCAGGTTCGTTTTGAAGATAATTGTACAGACAAATTCAGGGAGTGTGACTTTGCCTGTGGTAATAAGATCTCTTTATTTTTATTCATAGTTAATTCGTTCAGCCGAGGCGATTTCATGCCAGAATGCAGACCTCAAACAAGAAGGACGATTGCACTGCCTGTGGCACGCATATGCATGGTGCCTGCTCGGCAGATCGGCTGCTGCGACAAAGAGCCATGAACCACCCCAGACATATGGGCAAGATAAGGAAGAGGCTGGAGGATATCAAGAACCAGTCCCCGAAGTTGACAAAAGTGGATTTCAGCCACAACGAAAGCATAAGATTGGCCACCGACGCCTTCTTGGATGGTGGGACAGACTCTTACCTCGAAACTCTAAGCAAAGAGGGTGAGGTGGATTTCCTGTCCTCGGTGGAAGCTCAGTACATCAAGGATAACGCCAGGGAGTCTTATTATGCACAGGAGTCCCCAGGTGCCGACGGGGCAGCCGCGCCAAAGCAGAACGATGCCGGGTCACTCCCTTCAGGGACCTACTTCCCCACCATTTCTGACAGCGGTGAGTCGGCTTTGCTCCACACATGGATTACAGCAGAGAAGCCCTATTTAAAGGAAAAATCCACCGCCACTGTGTATTTCCAAACAGAGAAGAATAGCAACATTAGAGACATCATACGCCGGTACATCCACAAGACCACTCAGGTATGAGGAGACAATTGCTGTTCCCTCTGCACTCGGTTATTTCTTGCCTTTACAAGCTAAGGTGAACATAGTGTTTAACCCTGTGCATTGCAGCATAGCTTTGCTCTAGAAATTGACTGTGAAGAGCCTATTGTTGAACACAGGCAGTGCTTTTTATTTTTTTTTTTTTTTTTTTTAGCTCACACAATTTTTTAAATGTTGGTGGATTAAAAAAAAAGGCATTCCCTCTTCTCTCTTGTAATGTCCCATTCACCCAGCAGATTGAATGTACTGTAGAAAGGGCATCTTGGCTCTGTCTTTTCTCATGTACCTCCAGCAGGATGGTCTGATCTGTTCAGACCCCTGCATCATTGATGAGAATTAAGCCTAAGTGAGCCCCCAGCCATTACGAATTGTTCTAGGAGATTTGTGGGAGATGTGGGTGAAGGGAAGGCCAAAGAAAGGCAAGTATGTTTGGTATGTCAGCAGCCATCTCCAGAGGAAGGAAATTATTCAGAAAATAGATCTTTCATCCCTACTACATTTCCTGTATCAGTTAAAATGTCGTGTGGGCTCCATATGGAGACTGCAGCATAGCTTGGCATGTGGGAAAGGTGCAGATAATGCCTCTGACTGCATACAGGTGATGGAGGCCACAGAGGTGCCAGCCACAAGCCAAAGCCAGGCTGCCCACACTCTGGGAAAATAGGAACTGAGCAGCTGGAGGAAGGACAGAAAACTGGTGTAATGTGTGTTCTATCAGCTCTCTTGTTTTCCTAGGGGGAAAAAAAAAAAAAAAAAAAAGGTGATACTTCAGGGCTGTGTCTACCATCATCAAGGTGTTTTGCCCTTATATAAATTCAAGAGAGCAGCAGCAGTTTCAGCCAGGAATGTTCAGGAGCCAAGCCAGGATGCAATAGTGCTGCCCAGCACAGACTTCCAAGCCCTCTGGAGCTTTGTGATGGCCCTGCAAGGGCTGGTGCTGGCCCTGATAACACAGAGTGTAATGGCAGGGGAGGAGGATCCCCGTTGGCACCTGCTCTCTTAAAGCCTACAAGTGCTTACCACACCAGAGGAATTTTAGATCAGTCATTTTAAGTTGGAGGTATAAAAAAGACACAGAAACAAAAGAAGTGCCTCTGGAATAATAAAATAGGCATGAGGTAAAATATCAACCCAGACCAATTTTCTGCCCCAAAGAAGAGGAAACTTGTATGCAAAAAACTGGGAAATATAATATCAATCCATGGTCCACGTGACCTTCTTAATCACCTAATTTACATTACAAGAGTGTGCTGAAGCAACAGTAACAGTGTAAGTTTGTGAACAGTTTTCTAATGGCACTAGTTATTTATTAGCATCTGGTAAGGGTCCATCCTGGTTAGCTTAGTATTTAATATATGCATTACAAAATTAAATAACAGAATAAAGACTGTGTTTATGGATGGTCTCAAATTGGAAAGGATTGGCAGAGGATACTACAATTTTAAACACATTGGTGGAATTGGTGCAAATCAGAAAATGAAATTTGGGAAAAAGAAATGAGAAGTACTGAAAGTAAGGGAAAAGTCAGGTGCAGAAATATAAACTGGGAACAGGTGGTGAAGATCAGTACCAGAGAGAATGGTCTGGAGCTGAGGCATTAATAGGAAGTGTGGATGTGAGATATTTGACATAATTGTGCTTACCTAGCCATGGCAAAGCTCTTCCTGAGGCAGCTAGCCTTGGCAGCAGGAGGAAGGTGTGGGATCTTCACTGCTCCATGAATTGTTTGGCTGCCTGAAGAGGACACTGGCTGTGCAGGATGTGCCTGCTCTTGTAGGATATCCTCATGGTGGCAAGGGGAATAAGCTTGCTGCTAGGTGTGGGCATAGGCTTTGGAGTAAGATTCAGAGCAAGCTGGAAGCAATTAGTAGGACAGAGGTGCTATGAAGTTTGTTTTGATTGAAGGTGATATCCCATGAGCACAGTTCTCAAAGGTTCCCTCTCAAGTCAGAAACAAGCACCTCCTGAAGATAAGTCAGGTCATAGCTGGGCTGAACTGACCCCTTCCATGGGCAACAGCAGATGTCAGACAAGACCAGCACTTTCTAGTATGGAACTGGTTTTATATCACATTTACAGTTCCCTTGATCCACACTGGCTGCAGGCTGTGCATTTAAATAGTTGTCAGGGCTTTTATGCCCAGTCCTGAGACTTTCACAGTGTTCTGCCAGTTGTGAATTGGGAAGCATGGATGTGTGGTCAAATTCCAACAGTTAGTTTATAAATCAGTGTTTTAAAAAACATGGGGCTGTTGAAGTCTGTCACCCCACCAACAACAGCAGGGTGAGGCTTTTTAAAGCCAGGGCTTGCCATGTGTAAATCATAAAGGAGAAAGCATCATCCAGGGATTTTTGCTGAATGTGTGTGGGTTATGACACCTAGTGAGCCATGTGAAAAAAGTCTTTTACATCCTTATCATTCTGTGATAAGTATTTCAATATATTTCCTAGTGCTGAAATCTCACCTACAAATTGTGTCATCTTGGGTTATATGTTGTGTGTTATATTGGCTTTATATGAGCAATAAAACAATGAGGCAATATGTTTAATCAATTTAGTGATTCAGGCACTTACAGGGAGAAAACCAGAAAAAATACTCACATATAACTGAATATTTGTATTTAGTGGAATATTTTTTTAAACAAATACACTACATCATAGTGTCCTCATAGGAACCTTAAGTTATGTAAATTGACTCTGCTAATGCCTCTGCTCTTTTCCTGAAGGTGTTAGCTATCGTGATGGATGTGTTCACAGACACTGAGATTCTCTGTGACCTCCTGGAGGCAGCTAACAAGCGCATGGTCTTTGTCTACCTGCTGCTCGATCATGGCAGTATAGATCTTTTCTCAGAGATGTGTGACAAGCTGCAAATTCCTGAGGATCTCTTCAAGGTACTGTGGCTTTGTGAAGCTCTTAGGCTCAGAGTTGTCTGCCTAACTGCAGGCACTCTGAGCTAGAAGCATAGTTATGCTAGGGTCAATCCACCTTCTAATTAAAAGGGAGCAAGAGATTCCCTGGGGTAGTGTTAGCACCCCCAGTTCCTCTTTGAAGATGCCTACATTTTCCCATGGATATTATAGAAAGGTAAGGCATTTTCATTATTAGGTCTCTAGATGAAACTAATCATGGCCTTCAAGTCTTAAAACAGGACTTAAATTTCCCTAGTAGAGTTATCTAACATAGGCATTAGAGCTGCTTCTGTTTAATAGCTGTGGAGCAGCTGTGATCTGGCAGCCACAGGGAGAAGGTGCACAAAACTCTTTTGCATGGCCACAGCTTGGTTGCACTGGGTGGTTCCTGATAAAGTGTGTTAAAGCTCTTTTAAAGATAACACCTCAAATTTAGGTGGCTGCTAGTTTAACCTGCCCTTATCTCTGTCAGAGGAAACTTTAAAAGAACCCCTCTAGGGATTATTTCAGTTGTTGCTTGAGATGCTGTAGAGCTCCTATGGCATCTCCGTGGGGATGGGTGATACTGCAGAGGCCACAGACCTCTGGAATGGTAACTGTGGGCACACAGGAGACCTGAGAGCTTCTTACGTGCACCAGACACCTGTTTTCCAACAGCTAATTCCATCCCAAATATATAAAGAAGCTGAAAATAATAATGCATGTTTGTGATTGTTTGAATGCCTGTAAACCCTCACTCCTAAGGAAAACAAGCCTGTGCTACTCATTCTAAGTCTGCTGCTACAGCACACGGGCTTCAAATCCTTGGTGCCACTCATTTACTAAGGCCTTGTTTCTGCAGTGTGTGTAAGGACAGCAGAGCCAGGGCCTGAAAGGCACTTGCTCAGGTACAAGGACAGTGCAGAGCATCCCATGGGCCAAGCTGACCTGCATCTCCCCTCACACAAGTTCCTGCATCTCCCCTCACACGAGTTCCTGCACCTGATCCTGAAGGACAGCATTTGTCTGGGCAGCTCCAGCAGAGCAGCACGTGTGTCCTTGCAGGCCCAGATGGATTGGAGCAGCAGAGGTTTTGACCTGCTGTGTCATGGCACAGCCAGTGTAAATCGAGATTGTGCCTGGGGTGTCAGTGGAAGGCAGCTGGCTTCTCCCAGCTATGGACACATCCATGCTCCTTTGGCTGGGGTAGGGTCAGTTACTGTCACACAGGTTTATATCCCCAGTGAAACAAGTAACCCCGTGGAAAGTGAGAGACTTTGATGCCTCACTTAGGGGTTGAGGGGTGAGGGGGCAGGAGCTGGGTGTTCCTCCAGGTCAGGGGATTTCCAGATGCCTTGAGGTCCCTTCTGGGGTGCCAGAACTGATGCCTTGAAAGGCTGACCTGGAACAGAGACTAGGCAGAGTAAAAGGAATTAAATAGGTATTTATTGAAAGGATAAACTTTGGGCAGTGCAAGAGCCCATCTGGGGCTACACCCAAGTCCAATCCAAGACAGATCCCAGTCACGAGTGTTTACACCTTTATGTTTTGATTCATCTACATATTGGGGTCAATTATCCAACCACAGCCCCAGGCTATGAAGTATCAGCCCCCTGGCCTGCCCCCTTTACCTCATGTTTGTTCATGCTTTTTGGGTAACAAGTGTCCTTGATTCTCTAGCTAGGAAGGGACTGTTTCATCCAACTACCCTGTGAGGAGAACTTACTAATACCTAATATGAAGTTTCAGAGTTAAGCAGCAGAGAATCTGAAAAATATAAAAACTAAAATCCAAGGCATCACCTTGGCTAGGTTTCCTCTGGACACAAACCTTCAAATATCACATCAGAGAGTCCATGAAGAAATTCGACTTTGGGGCAGTGAAGAGCTAAAGGCAGTGGGGGAAAAGGGCTCTTCCTGTCTGATTTTTAATTAAAAAGACATGTAATTCACTCAATGTTATTTTTTATTTACAGAATATTTCAGTCCGCAGTGTTACAGGAGAGGTTTACTGTGCCAAGTCAGGCAGGAAATTTTCAGGACGAATTCAAGAAAAATTTCTTATCTCTGACTGGAAATTTGTCCTGTCTGGATCTTACAGGTGAGATAAGCCATTGCACTTCATGTCCAGGTACTCTTTTATTATTTTTAATGCTTCTTCCCAAAAAAGTGCCATGGAAATTTTTGTAAGGTAAGAAGTTTTTGTTTAACAAAAAACACCTCATGTTTTCAAATATGAGCCATTTTTCAAAAATTGACTTAACTTGCTTTAAAGCTGCTATTAGTTCTTTTGGAGCATGGGTTTTAATTTAAATGTTCAGAAACTAATGTAAACAACTTTGCCAGTGCAGCCCTGGGGCAAAACTAGAAATGTGTACAGCTTAATATTATGTTTTCCTCATTGTTTGGGTTCTCAAGTGTTGTGATCATGAGACATGCTACGTTTCTGTCTCCCTCGGGATCCCTTAATGTAGCATATGTCACTCAGCTTATCTGAGGATTTGTTCTATATATGACAATTTAGTGATTAAAGGTAAAACAGAAATACTTAAGAGACTGTTTTTCCCTGTGTTTCATTTAACAGGTTGGCAGTATATTTCTACATAACTACTGTACCTTCATGTTTTCCCTTTTTAAATTTTTGTTTGTTTGTTTGTTTGTTTGTTTTGTTTGTGCTGCTATAATTATTTCAGGTAGTGGATATAGCATCTCAACAACTGGATTTTTAAGTAAGATCCTAGATCCTCTGGTCAGGGAATTTCAGGAGACTCTGAGCTTACATCAAATAAATGAAGTTCCTGAGAATCATGGCTACGTAGATATGTTTCACAAATAACCAAGTGTATCCTAGAAATTCAGGTACAAAAATACAAGAGGTGATTATTTTTCTTAATCCAGTTTACAGTTTGGAAGCTTAAATGCCTCTGGTCTGATAAAATTGTGACCAGAAAGTTTACAGAACTGTAGTAATGAAGAAAAAAGTGAATTTTTGGGTATGGGCTGCAGGAGCTGAGATATACACTGACACAGGCACCCACTTTTCATTCCATTTCCAAATGAACCATCAGACAAAACTTAGTGGAGACAAAACACACAGAATTGAGCTTTTTTTTATTGACTGTTTTTTTGTTTTCTTGTAATTTTGGGTGCCTTTTCATCCCTCGCCAAAGATGTGCTGAAATCCAACAGCAGACTTGTATAGAGTAGAAGTGAAAGATGTGGAGGAGAAGGACAGAACAAGATCTGTTTTCTTGGACAAAGGAGCTTCCTTTTGGCTTCTCTTTCAATTTTGAAAAACTAAAAACACCTGAAGTCCTGTGCAGTCACTTCTGTCTTTCTCTACCACTGTTGAATATCTTCTAATCTCAAACACCTTGTCAAACTATGTAATTTCATATTCAGGACACAAAGAGAGAGGGTGGGGAGGAACAAATATATTTAAAACTACAAAAAATAATTTGACTTCAGCACATTCATCACCAGTTTGCAGTTCACGTGGGTTATAGCTGGCTACCAGTTTGTGGCATTTCTTGCTAGCTCTCACTTTATTAATCTGAAAGATTTTTGTTATGCCTAAATTTTATGCATCAGCCTCTTCAGGTTTAAACTGAATGATGTTGAGTGAAACAGACTCAAACTCATTCAACACCAAATTTCACCAAAGTGCTGAGTTCTGCATGCTGTTGTAATAGTGGTGGGGGGAACAGGCTGAGGAAATAAAACAGCCTTTCAGGACATACTCTCAGTTTTTATTGCCAGTGTCCATGATGAGGGGTTAGAGTGTAGTATTTCTTTTAGAATGCAGTATTTCTTTTTGCTGTCTCTGTGTCACTCTATCTCATCCTATGGTAACTGTTATTCCATATTTTTTTTAATGAATTTGAAATTAGATAGTGCATGAACTCAGCATTCCTAAAGCAGGCAAAATGAAAGCAGCAGAAAGCACAGACTTTGATCCCAAGGGACAGCTGAGAATCTCCCTGGCTGCCACTCTGAAAGCCACTGGCCTCTTCAGAGTCAGCATCCAACAACTAACACGGACATGCTTTGCCAGGAGCATCAGTTCAGGTGGAGCTTCAGTTCAGGCTTCTCCCACACAGGTCATCCACCAGCAGCAACACTGACATGTGGGGTAACACAAACCTGAGCCCAACTGAAAACCCCAGTCCATCCTTCCTGCTATTTGAGGTTCCATGTGTGTTGTGCTGCACATTGCTGCAGCACTGCAAACAAAGGGATGAAAACATCCCTACTGAACTGCAGCTCCAGCAATGCAGAGAGGACACCCATTATAAAACAAGTCCAGTGCTGAACAGGAGAGGTGGGATTTGATTGAGACAATCATAAATGAGGGTCTGTAACAGCACATAGGACAAAGCCCTGGAAAGATGGCTGAGAAGTATCTATCTGTGACTGAATTTGTGATAGTGTTGGCCCCAAGTCAGGCATCATTTCTTTGTGTTTTCTCTTCTGATGGGCCTCACTCAAAAAACCTGTGAAAAAAATGATCCCTCTAGGCAGGTGGTAACAATAGCAGACTTCTCTGTCCCAAAAAAGCACTCAGAATTGTAAACTAAGGAGCAAAACAATGCCTAAAACCTAAACAGTGCATTTTATCTTAGAATTAAGCCAATGAAAACCTGCTAAGTCTTTTATGCCAAGTTCTGTTTTGTTCTCCAGCAAAGTGCACAGACTTTAAATTGCTGGGACTGACTACATGACAAGTGCACAAACATTTGTCTAAAATCACAAAGGTCTTAGCTCATAATTTCGAGCTGACCCACTTGCCATCAGTTCTTGGAGAATCTCTGGGCTATTCATTTGATCTAACTTTCTCTGTTTACCAGGGTTACAGGTAAAATCACTGATCCACAAACTAGTATCTATCTGTCAGGTATTCCAGGAAGTTACATGTGGGAGTAAATTATCAGTATTGGGCAGAACAATTTTTTCCTCTGATTTTGTTAAGCTTTTAAAAGCCTTTTACAAGTGTAATTGATTTTTATTTCTGTCTAATTTCCTTTTATAAACTAGGTGTATCTCTAGGACACAAACACTTTAGACCTCAGCCCTTTCATGAGTTTGTAACCTTCAGTGTAGATATCCTGGAAAAATTGTGTGTATTTTTGTGTTTATTCCTGACCAGTTGTCTCTAACAGTTAGCTGAAGGACACACAAAGGTTTTAAAGAGCACTGCTTAGTGAATAAAGGATAAATAAAGCAATGTTGAGCGGGCACAGCAGATGTTATGATGAGCACACCCAGCAGGGAGTTAGCTTGCTGTGCTCTTTACCTTGGCTCCCAAGGTTTTGTCCATATTTAGAATTATTTGAACACAGTGGATGAGAAGTACCTGTATTCTGGTAACTTACTGTGTGTTTTCATGTCCAGTCATAAAATGTACAATAGAAATTGTACAGGTGCCCAGTGGCATTGAACTACTGATTTCTTCACTCCTCCCCTTACTCTTGAATCAACACTGTATACCTCAAACCCAGCCCTCTTTAGGAATGCTCTGGACAAGCAGATGCAAATTGTCTGTCTTACTGCCTCAGTATCAGCTCAGGCTGTCAGTCCCACTGAGCTTCACAGGAGTTTTATCAAAACATGACAAGATTTTAAGTGCACACACCTACAGCCAAATCTGGCTCTCAGCAGCCCTTGTGCAAATCCAGCGTATCTAATAAAGTCAGGCAGGAATAACCATGGCAGAGTTTGCCAACACAGAATAACCTCAGGGTTAAATCCACCGCTGCTCTGTATCCTCTGCTGCACAGCTCAAGCCCTGGTCAGTTCAGGGAGTAATTACATTTCATTCTCTCAACTACACTCATTTTATTGGTGCTGCTGCTGTTCAGACAAGGCAGCCTGCACAACACAATCAAGCTGCTTGTGGTTTTGTAAAAGCACAAATTTATGTTTGCTGAGTGGATTAGGGAAGCACATAAAAGAAAAATAATTTGAAAGCTGTGGGTTATCCTAAGGTGTGTCTCTGAACTACCAGAATTAAAACTATTGTGGTGTTTCTCCCTTACTTTATAGCAAAGTATTACATTTATTTTTGGAAATGCTGTAGGAAATATTTGTAATTTCATTTTCTCTGTAGTGAAGAAAACAAGCATTTGTCAGGTGTGGCAGCTTGTTTTGTGGTGTGGGACGTGACAGGAAGGTTGAGGTTTTATGTGTTTCTCTTGACCAATGCAGAAAGATTATCGAAAAATGAAAACAAAGGATAGTTCTTTTTTCCTAGTCTTGTTCATGTCACGTGGAGTGGATGAGAGTTACCAAGTGGCATGGCATGCTGCAGGGTACAAGGTACAATTTACGTGTGTGCAGGTAAGATGTGGCAAGACCTGAATTTAAGCACTGTGCATGGAAGAGTGGTCCCCAAGAGAGGGGTCTAAACTCCTTTCCATGGAACAGACACCCATACCTTGGGTATTATCTGACATTTATCCTTGCAGTGGATCTGGATCACCACTCCCTTCAGGAGGTTGCATAACTTTGCAAGGTTTCTTGAAGGTTTTAGAGGCAGCTGCAATAACAAAGATTGATCCAAGTCAAAGAGCACTGATGTGAACTGACCTGAAATTCAACTGCGACACCATCTTCATCCTGTGTTTAGACAAGAAGCTTCAGCAGTGAAACACATTTGCCTTTCGCATCACCCCTGCGGGGGACCTGCAGTTCCTGATGGCCGGCGTTCACTCTAACCCTTACCTTGTCTCTCCTTGCAGCTTCACGTGGCTGTGTGGCCAGGTTCACCGCAACCTCCTCTCCAAGTTCACGGGCCAGGTCGTGGAGCTGTTTGACGAGGAGTTCCGGCACCTGTACGCGCTGTCCAAGCCGGTGCGGGGCCCCAAAACGCCGCCGCGCAGCCTCCCGTTCCTGTTCAGCCGCAGCTGGGCGCCGCCGCGCAGCCTCCCCTACAGCGACGAGGGCAGCGCCAACACCCTGTCCGACTCCTTCAGCAGCCTCTCCGCCGGCAGCACGCACCGCAGCAAGCAGACCCCAAGAACTCTCATGTTCAACAGCAACTTCACCCCCCCGTCCCCTCTCCAGCGAGTCAACTCCTTCCACAGCTATGTCTCCTTCACGCCCCCGCCTCCACAGAAGGCCATCCAGCCTAACTACTACCAGCAACACTACGTGGCCGAAAACCCCACGGTGCCCTACAACAACATGAACATTTACAGACCCATAAGGCTCAGGCAAGAGGAACCGAACAGGACAGGGTTAAGCTCATCCTGGAGATGCCTCCACAAGGCGAACCTGTTTGCATAATAACCACCTTGTTTGGAAATGCAAGTAAATGTAGTGAGGACCTGTTTAGCAATCGCTTGTGTACTGATGAATATAGAAATTCTGTATAATACAAATGAGGATGATTTCAAGCCTCTTGTTTTGTTGCTTATGGATGCTTCATTTCCCTGATTAAAAAGCCAAGGCTGCTAATGTGTGAACCTCAGGTGCATCAGGATCCCAGGAAAAACACATCTGAATAATGCTGCTCACAGTGCAACACTGCTGCTGCCTATCACCTGCCCCTGGCAGCATATTTATGTACCAGAAGGACAGTAACTGTTTTTCTTATGTCTCAGCAGCTGAAAGGGGGTAAGGCACAGTTTACTACTGTGCATTTTTGCACTTGAATAAGGAGACTGAAGGCTGCTATTTCCACGGCAAACAGAGATGATGCTGGCAGCTGTCATCAAACCTTAATCTTGATTTAGGGGGACTGCCTTCAGGCTGGCAGGGAAGCACAGGTCCTGCCTCAGCAGTGTCTCAGAGCTCTCTCTGCTTGAGCTGCACAGCAAGAATGGTTCCCAGGGATTCTTAGGAAGGGGCCTGGTACCCTGGACATGGCTTGAGATGGACAGTTCCAGTTATGGAAGACACCTTACATTCACCATATACTTCCACTGGTCAGCAACACAGTGTTCCCAGCACACTTGGTTACAAACCTCCAATCCTACCAGCTCCAGGCAACTTTCCTTATGCAGAGCAGCTGTGAAGGTTCAGACTGAAAAATGAAGCTGAGTTAAAGAAGCAAAGTCCTACTCATAACACACCAGGACTGAGTTGCAATTCATTTGGATGGACACATGGATCTTGGAAATCCTTTCTGTGGTCACCTGATTGAACATGAAATTAGAGATGTGTAAAGTTCTTCATGGCCTCTAATTTTTAAAGATAAACTGGATGTCTGTAGTGCCCATGGACTAGAGTTGCAAAGGGAATTACAGAGGTTCAGCAGCTTGAGCCAAACCAGAAAAACTTTCTGTAAATAATCCATGAAAACTAAGGAAGCTTACTAAGTAAGCAAAAGTAAGAAAATTCATGAAACAAAGGATTTCCATCCAAGGTTATCAAGATGTCTGACAGCTGTTGATTTTTTTTTTTTCCACACCTGCTTTGTATCATCTCTCATCTGCCTCCAACAGAAAACAGAACCCTAAACACAACTGCACTTCTGGCCTGTTTTCCATAACTTCTCACCTGCTCAAAAAGGAATACAATTTAATTCTGTAGACTGTGGATTATGATAATTGAGTACAGGTGAAGAAGGTTTCTTGTCTTGGAAGAGCAATCATTTTGGAAGCATACCTGTAAAGTTTAAAGAACATTGGGAAAGGTACAGGATGGGCACATCCTGCTCTAGCTTCAGTACGGGTGTTTTAACTGATAATAACAAATTTTGGAGTCCATAATAATAATCAACTATTGCATATAATTGTAAATTCTGTACATAGCAACATTTTTTGGATTCCTTGGGGAGAAGGGAAATTTGATTTTCATTCCTATGATAATTCTATTTCATTATCTGAATATAGCAACCATTCAAATAAAAGACTTTTTTCTTCATATTATCTTGCCTTGTATACCTTATTGTATTCTCTTTCAAAAGCTGAATGAGTCCCATGCAGTCAAAGCTGAGATGAAGAAGAAACATATTTTGTTTCTTCTAAAATCAACAGGAACAGAATTAAGATTTTCCTTCTAAATGGGGTTCACTGATCCTGCTGTAGCCCAGCTGGGGTGGTACAGAAGGGGATGTGGGGAGAAGTTTGTAGACTGATTTCCTCAGGCCACATCCTGTGAAGTCCATGAAGGAGCTCTTACCATCTTTGTGGGGCAAGAAAATTTGTGTAGAAGAGTTTTGGAGAAAATAGCTAATGAAAAGTAGGAAAGGTTCAAGCTAATAATCCAGAAGAACCACTGTGAGTTAATTTCAGCTGGATCAGGAAAACAGCTTGTGTTGGCTCAGACAACAACTGAACTTGAACATCAAGTGAATGAAATGCCACTTTTGATGAAAAACAAGTCAGTTTACAATTTCAGCAATGAGTTATGCTAAAAATCCTAACAGGCCCCCACAACTTAGTGATAAAGGAGACAACGTTTATAGGAAGCTGCAGAAACTGTCACGAAGGCCTTGGCAGGTGCTGACCTGCCCTGTCCATCTGTGGCAAGAAAAGGGCTCAGATAAACTTGGCTAGCACACCATGCACCCTCCTCAGGTCTGAGGGTGAGTGAGCTGAGTGCTGCAGGAGAGTCACTTGAGGGAAGGGATGATGTCCACAGGGAGCTGGGCAGGCAGAGGCCCACGTGAACCCCATAAGGTTCAACAAGGTCAAGTGCAAGGGCTGGGCTGGGGCAATTCACAGTGCCTGTGCAGAGTGGGGGATGAACAGATTGAGAGCAGCCCAGAGGAGAACCTGGGAATACTGGATGGTTTACTGGACATGAGCTGTCACTGGGCACGTGCAGCCCAGATGGCCAAACGTGCCCTGGGCTGCATCCAAAGCCCCGTGGGCAGCAGGGTGAGGGAGGGGATTCTGCCCCTCTGCTCTGCTGAGGCCCCACCTGCAGTGCTGCCCCCTGCTCTGGGCACACACCCTGCAAAGGCCACTAATTACCCTCCCCAGTGACTCAGGGTCTCATCTGGCCTTTGCTAAGGCTTTTTGGATTCCCCTGCTGCCCTCCTATTTTGAAGGAAGATGATCTAGGTAGGACTAAAAAGCTTAAATAAATGTAACCTATACCAACATTCAGATTATTTACAGAAGTGAATTGCTAATTAAAAGTGATTTTCTGGGGATGTTTAGACTTTTTTAGAATGGGAGGACCTGTGGAGTGCAGGAGGGTTACCTCCAATAGTTCCCAGCAAAGCCCAGGTAAGGGCTCAGAGCACTCTGGAGGGCAGTTAAGTCCCCATGTGTTTCTCTGCAGAGCCTAACAAAAGCCCCAGGGCTTTCTGGAGGGCAGCTCTGCCATGTCAGAGCACCACTGGTGATGACAGCGATGAGCACACTCCTGTCAGGGCTGGTTCTGTGCATGTCCTCACCACAGGGAGCACAGAGCAGGCAAGTGCCACTGCCCAGGGGACTGTTATGCACCAGGAAAGGATGTTTTGCAGGGCCTCAGGAACCCACAGCTGTCCTGTTCACACCCTGGAACTAAGCTGGATGAATAGGCTGGGCTTGGCCAGGGTTTTCCAGAATGTCCCCATGTATCTTCCCCAGCCAGAACTAGCCCTGCAGGTCTTCCAGCTGTTAGCCAGTGAGCAAGAGCTGCCCATTAAGTTTGGAATGTGCATCCTGGTGCCCAGACACACAACTCCCACCAGATCCCACTGGCAATTGCTGCTGACACTGGAGGCACCCAGAGGAGCCTGTGCTTGCTGCCTGTGAACCTGGGAGCATTTCACTAAGTGTTTCTTCCACAGGCTGCTTCCAGTCACCTGGGACTTCACCTGACTTCCATGACTTCAAGTATCATGGAGAATGGCATGGCAACTACACCAGCAATTCCCTCAGGACTCTAGGACACATCTCACCAGGTCCCACAGACCTAGGTATGTTCAGGTTCCTCAGGTGCTCTCGACCCTGATCTTCTTACAGTAGGAGGGATTTTGCTTCCCCAGTCCCTGCCTTGAGAGCCATCGACTCAAGAGGAATAAGAGGAGAGGCTGCCAGTGAAAACTGAGGCAGAAAATTCAGCCTTCTCCATGCCCATTGTTATCAGTTTGCCAGTTCTTCCAGAAGCTGCTTTTTGTTTTTTTTCCTTTTCTTCATGAGACAGACAGTTCCCTGGTCACTCTGTTACTGCTCCTAGAAAATGAAGACCATCCAGATGTTACTCCTCCCTCAACCATTGCACACCATACTCCTTCTCATTTTCCAGGACACTGACTAGGTCTGCCAACTGCACCTCCAGTCCTGGGGAGGTGATATAGCAATAGATCTTGGAAATTATTTCCTACTTGTCTTGTGATGGACAAGAAGGTGATGGGGAATAGAGAACAGGGATTTGCCAGAGGAGGCAGTTCTGCCTTACAATGTATCACGTAGGAGGCAGGAAGGCCTCATACCAAAAGAACCTCCCCAGGACCAGTCAGAGGGCCTCCCCTCCAGCATGACAGCCACTCATCTTGACACAGAATTACTGAGTCCTGAAGTACTGTCAATTTTCTTCCAGTTTCCCAGAATTTCTGTCACCCCATTTTACCTTACCTACTGAACTCCCTGAAGGCTGATGCTATCCCCAGTGTTAGTACCTTCCCAGGGAGTGGATCCTGCAAGGACAATCGAGTCATCACACTCTGTACTGGCTGTGCCATGTGCCACCACCCACCTGGGTTCCCAGACTGCTATCAGAATGGGTTTGCTTGTGTTCTTCATTTAGCTTGTGTATCCACACCAGAAAGAAGGCAGGAGAAGTTGGCACTACCTAAAACCCCTTTGCTACTGCCAGCAGTAAAGCTCTAAGCTGGGACCACAAGCAGGACTCCACGTTACAACCCTTGATTCCTCATTTTTACAATGACTGCCTGCTGATGAAAATTAAGAATAAATTAATTTTTGTTTTCCTTTGTTTACTTGTGCAGCCTTTGCTTTTTCTCTGCCTTTATTGTGAACCACAGGTCTTTTTTCTATCCATCTTATTTTCTCCCTCCCTGTGGTGTTGGGGGAAGGGGATGATAGTATCAGGGTGGGTACCTGGCAGCAGGCCAAAGTCAACCCCCCAGCCAGTGACAGGATGACAGGTTTTCAATTGAAAGAGGGTAGATTTAGACTAGACACAAGGAAGAAATTTCTTATTATTAGGGCCATGAGGCACTGGAACAGGTTGTCCAGAGAATTTACGGATGCCTTATCACTGGCAGTGTTCAGTGTCAGGTTGGATAGGGCTTTGAGCAACCTGGTTGAGTGGAAAATTCATGTCAACCCCTCAGGCAGGAAGGCTGGAACTGGATGACCTTTGAAGTTCCCTTCCAACCCAAATCATTCGATGATTCTGTGATGAAAACTGTGTTAACATTACTAATTACAATGTTAACGTATTCCCTCACCTCAGAGCCAGCAGCGTTCAAACACTCAATAGCAACACACACAAGGGTGGTTGTAGACAGTCATCACTTCAGGAGCATCAGAACCAGCAGCAGAGGGTCCCCAAAGCACCTGTACCACAAGCAAGTGTTAAAATTACAAAATCAAACCTCAGTAACTGTTAATGGATTCTCACTTACAGTTTGCAATACTAAAATCTGCTGTTTAACTCAGAGTGGAGTACTGATGCATGTGTTAATACCAACAATATCATAAAAGCCACATCATGAAGAAATCTATTACAGGCAGATGCAAAATTACACAGAACGTAGAAGCAACAATGAAGCATTCAATGCAAAATGGAAATGCAAAGCCCCTCCTGAGACACAATCAGAAACAGAAAACTGGAGTTAGAAGAGGCACAAAAAAGGGAGAGGCAGACCAAAAAAGGAGGAACTGAAGTAGCTGAGATGAGAGATAGCCAGGCAAAAATGGGACAAAGGAACATTTTAGAGCCCCAGTGCAATAAAAGCTGGTTATTTGGAACAGCAACTACAACACATTCAGAACTGCATTCATCTTCCTTTCTTTGCAGTAGTTAAAACCAACATTTTTGTTTTATTTTTATGTTTTAGAAAATACTGCCTGCTCTTAAGAGCTACCACTTGTCTTTAACTCCTGGAGCCAGTGGGGAGTTAACCTTTGTGTTCCTAGCTTAAGAAACAATGTCAAGTCAAACAATCTGCACAAGACAACAAGAAGTTTCCAAATCACCTTGGCTAGCTGCTGTGCATTTTGGACATCTCAGTCACAAAATGACAACATTTGGCAAGTATTTAATTTGCTGCTAAAACAGTTCCAATGCTATTTGTGAAGCCAAATAATTTGGTGAGTTTCCATTAAATGTCTATACAGACCCAGTACCACAAAAGCTGCGTTCTGATGTCCTAACAGCTGAGACTAAACAAATTGCAGCCTTTTCATGTGGCTACTAATGACCTTCAGTTTAAGAAGAAAGAGGGAGATGTCCATGTTTCATTTTTTTTTGCTGACATATTTAGCATTAAGCTTTCCACATTTGCTGTCTTTGCTGTAAGATTCTCCTGTTGATGCCAACATTGTAATTAATTTACAACGCATTGTGGACGGTCTCTTCTGAAGAATTACAACACCTCTTAGTGTTAGAAGCACCCCCAGCCCTTCAAGCAGGCTTCATTGCCACCTGAGTGCAGCGCTGCACAAGCGCACGCATGACTAACCAAATCTCCTGTGTGCACAATGAGTGCACTAAGGCTCACCCAAGGACACTTGCCAAGTCATCATCTTTTGTAACCAGCTGACCAGGATGTGGTTTAATCACATAACTCACCAAACTATCAAAAGTAATTTGATGTGGCTGAAGGCAATATTCCACTTTTCTGGAAAAGTTTCAGTCAACTTAGCAGAGGGCTAAACCACACCAAGGGTTCAATCTCTTCATCAGTCACGTAGACAAAGGGACTGAGTGCACCCTCAGCGAGTCTGCAGGTGACACCAAGCTGAGTGGAGCAGTTGACACACCTGGAGGATGGGATGCCATCCAGAGGGACCTGGACAAGCTCAAGAATCTCATGAAGTTTAACAAGACCAAGTGCAAGATGCTGCACCTGGGTCAGGGCAGTATCAATCCAGGCTGGAGGATGAAGAGAACAAGAGCAGCCCTGCTGAGACCTGGGGGTGCTGCTGGATGAGAGGCTGGGCATGAGCCAGCCATGGGCACTGGCAGTCCAGAAAGCCAAACTTGTCCTGGGCTGCATCTAAAGCCCCGTGGGCAGCAGGGTGAGGGGGAGGATTCTGCCTCTCTGCTCTGCTGAGACCCCACCTGCAGTGCTGCACCCAGCTCTGGGGTCCCCAGCACAGGAAGGACCTGGCCCTGTTGAAATGAGTCCAGAGTAGGCTACAAAGATGTTCAGAGGGATGGACCACCTCTCCTATGAGCAAAGGCTGAGACAAGTAGTCTCTGCAGTCTGGACAAGGCTCTGGGGAGATCTCATTGGGGCTTTCCTGTACATAAAGGAAGATACAAGAGAGATGGAGAGGGATTTTTTGCAAGGGCTTGTAGTCACAGGGCAAGGGAGAATGGATTCAAACTTCAAGAGGGAAGATTTAAACTAGATATTAGGAAGAAATTCTTTGCTGTGAGAATGGTGAGACATTAGAACAGAATACCCAGAGAGGTTTAGTGGAAGGTGTTCCTGCCTGTGGCAGTGGGGTTGGAACTAGATCATCTTTTACTGCCCCCTTCCAATCCAAACCATTCTATGATTTGTGATAGGTTTCCTAATCAGTATCTTAAAGCTTCAAAAGTGAAAGCAGCAGATACAATTCATGATGAATCATCCTTTAATTGTAAATTATTTAAGGTTTTAGCACTCTCTAATACTACAGAAGGAAAACACAGGAACACGTGAAGAAAAGGGGCAGCAAAGTATGTCTAAGAGACTCCATTACAGAACACGTTTCCAGAAAGCTACAGAAAAAATAAGTCTGACATTTTAAGAGAAGATAGGGGAAGAGCACATCATGTATGTCTGAAATGTAAATTATTTCAAGTGAAAGAAATTACAGGAGGATCTTTGCCCTCTTCCAGATGCCCAAAGCACAGAGCACCAGTGCTTGAGAAAGCAAAGCAAAGTGTTGTCACTATCCACTGAAAGCACAACAGAAAGAGCTGGATGAGGCAGAAACAACACTGCCATTTTTCACAGCAGAGATCTTCCTTCTGCAAAGGATATGATCTGACTAAACATTCTTCAGTACATATAAACAACCTTGTCAGTTTTTCTCATCTAAGCACACTGAACACAAGACTATAGCTTGTTAACACCTGCAACAAACACTTGGCTTCAGAAAATCTCCCAATTTTAAGTTAAATATTTATTACTTAGATTACCTTCCTAAAAGATATGGAATTATTATTATTGCCAATTTCTCAGCATAAATATATTTGAGATTTCTAGCTACCCATCTCTGAACAGGAAATCACTATAATATCAATCAAGAAATATTAAATTACTTAAGAAAATTGCTAATTCCATGGCTCTAAATGCAGTAACATCTAATTTGGTACCAACAAACTTTCAAATTTGACATCAGAAAGGAAGTTTCCATCTCACCAGCACTGCAGGCCTCAAAAAAATCACAGGCACTTCAAGCACAAATTGATGAGAATTATGATGGAAAGCTATCTCTGAAAGCTTGATTTTACACTGTGTTCCTTATAATTTTAAATACAAACAAAGCAGTGAACAAAGAAAAGGATGCAAAGTCAAGAATTTAAATACCGAGATTTATATATATTCTTAAAAGAAATACAGTAAGAATTCTTAAAAATATAATATGAACTTTATTGCATGTATTATACCATAATCATGTGGAGATACAAGAATAAATACAACAAAATGTCTATGTTACTGAAGGTGGGAGATAAATATCTGAAGAAAATTGTCTGTCAAAGTGACATAAGTCATCTTGGAGATTACCAAACCATTTGATTTCAAATTCCATTACTGAAGCAGTTATCAGTGATGACAATGCTGAAGGGCCTATGCATTTTACCTCACCCTGAAACTCCTCTTTTAGTTTTTCTGGTATAAGATCCTGCCCCATAGCCTGCAAAAAGAGTAAGAAAGAATGGAATAAAAAAAATAACTTGCAGGAAAAAACCCTATTAAGCATGGCACTAATAACAGTCTTTACAGGCAAAGCCCTTGTCACAGGACCCACACACCATCCTGTAGAAGTTTCCAAGCCATGATGAAGTTGCCTGCCTTGGCATTCTGCATTCAGACCAAAGCTCAGTGCTGCACAACCCCTCCAGCTTCTGGCTGCACTTGCACAGGGGGTTTTCACTCTGAACAGCAGCAGAAATCTCAATGCCAGCTCTGCATTCAGTGCTCACCTTGCATCAGCACTGAACTCCTGGAGCACGTGTGGGCAAGGGAAGCAAGGAGAGAAGTTTCCTTTCCTGACCCTGAGGTATCCTGTGTGCTACTGCCCTCTCATGGATGCCATTCCTCAACTGCCTGCAGCTCAGCAGGGGCTTGGCTGCCACTAACCTAAAGCTGTAATGCTGACAGCAAAGTTAGAATCTTGCTGGCTTCATTCTACATATCCTAATATTCATTATGATAAAAGTCACAAGCTCTTTAAATAGCACTAAAAATGTTTAATCTCTATGAAGAGATTAAATGTGGTATTGCTCTCGTCTTATTTTTTTAACTAGAATCCAGTACATTAAGCAAAACAAAGAAATGCAAAACAAAGTCTCTGGCTTTTTCTGGAAATATGTAATACTTTTTATGCAAGTGTTTAATACTGCTGTTGCCATCAAAGTAATCTTCACTTCCATTTCAAACTACTGATTCATTTTGGGGCATGTAAAACTCCTGAGATAAAATGTGCATCCCAGGAAATGCCCAGTGCTGATGCATCTGCAAATACAAGTCAAGTGAGAAACTTAACAACGCTGCACATTCCTGACAGCAGAATCTCAGCAGATCAGAGATCCACCTGTGTGACACAGGCCAGGGCTCTACAGGCATCTCTGTCAGTTCCAGATGACACCCTGCCAGCTGCCCGCCCCAGCTAATTAATTCCCCGTGCTTCCTGGCACAGTTAATTAATGAAGGGGAGTGTCATGATTTGAGACAACCAGCCCACACAGAGAACTGAGACCCTGCACACAATGAAGCATCCTCTTACTTTGGTCATCAACAGCAAGGAGTTTTCATCGAAACCAAGTAGGGCCACTTTGTCATCAATTTCTTTTTGACCTTTTCTGTTACTCTCTAGCACAAAGGACAACTGTTGTGACTGGGTAAGCTGAAGTAAAAGCCTGGAATGAGAAAGGCAGTTAAAAATTGGCACAGCTGGAAAAAGAGTAAGTCGGCAGACTTAAAAGCAACCAAAACGTTTAATACTTTAATTAACACTTTTAATACTTAAATACTTTAAAACAGCTCTTCTTCCTGACTTTTGCCTACTACAAACAAGTCAATACACGTATATAAACCTACCATGGATATTGTGTATCTGTGCTAGAGAACTACTGAGAAGTATTTTTGAAAACCAATATGCCAACAGCCCTGGTTGCTCTATGCAAACATTTCTGGCCCCATGAACTCATCACACCATCCAAAAGTGAGGCTTGGACCTGTGAGTCATCAGGTGTCCCCATGTCCTTAGCACAGACTAACAATGACAGCAGCACATTTTTACCTATGGAACCTGAAAAGCTACAAATGTGAGAGTATATCAAAATATATCAAAAATCCTCCCCACGTAGGGCAACCCTGGATTATTTTCTAAAAGTGTTCACCAGTTTTATGTTACAGGCAGTGCCCCAGAAGTCACAACCATGAACTGGTGAAGGTCACACACTCTGCTCATGACAGAGGTTGATGTCACACAGGGCCCCAACACCAACTACTCAACCAGCAAAAACAGTGGCAGTTTCCAGAGTCCCCCTCGTACAAGGACTGTAAAACAGGTCAGCAGAGGAATATCCAGGTGTCTATACATTTATCTCAAATCCATTGTCAGATAGATTAACAGTATTATGCTTATTTTACAGTTCTAGGAACAGAGAGACATATTCCATGATCTCCTATGAACTCACTGAAATTCACAATGGGCATTATTGCAGAGATAATTATCAGTTTTAGAGAATTCACTAGAGTCTAGAGAAGGGCCACAAAGGTGAGCAAAGGCCTGGGAAGCCCTGCCATTTGGGAACAGGCTAAGAGAACTGGGTTTGTCCAAACTTGAAACAAGAAGGCTTAGGGGACACCTCCTCACCATGTTCCAGTATTTAAAGACTGGCTACAAAAAAGATGGAGATTCCCTTTATACAGGGAACCACATGGAAAAGATGAAGGACAATAGGCATAATGTTAATTGTGGGGAGATTCAAACTGGACACAAGAGGAAAGTATTTCACAATGAGATTTGTCATTGGAATAATCTCCTCAAGAAAGTTGTGGATTTCCCAGTGTTGGACATTTTTTAGATTCAGCTAAAACACCCACCACTGGGTGCTGGGCCATCTTGCCTATATCATGTTTTTGCCAAGAGAGGATGACCTTGAGGCCCCTTCCAACCTGAAATTCTATCATTCTACAACATTTAACCAAGGGTCCATTAGAACTTAGCAGTGTTGTTACTGAAAATGTGTTTAATTCAAACTTTATGCAAAATGAAAACCAGCTAATTTTTTAAATCCCATTTACTGAAGTTAAGTGAAGCTGGTGCTACAATAATAGTGTGCATATTTAAGGACAAGACTCAAGATCTGAGATGATAACTTTCAGTCGAATACTATAGACATCAATGTTTATAAATCTGATTTCCTCAGTTAAAACTTCACTGAATTTACAGAAGATTTGTTGGTTCCAAGTAAAAATGGAAAGTATTTTTAAATTATAAAGTATTTTTGTTTCAAAATTTGCATCAACATAGAATAAAAAAGAATGAAATTTCAATGAAAATTAAACAAAAACAATTTTTTTCAAATCTATGAGGGTTAATTATTCATGATGCACTACCAGAGAACCTTATTTCCTACAAAAAGCAATACTAACATCCCTTTTCTAGGTGTAACTTATCCTGCGCACACATTTATACAATATCTACATCCCACTTAAAATCCAACAGACCTGAAAATATTAGACAACTTGCATAAGCCTTGGGCAGGGGAGAAGCTTATCTGGGACAAGTGTATCTGCAAATGTAAACCACATTAACACTCTGTGAAACTGTGCAGCCAAGCAAGGAAATGCCACCATTTATAACTGTCTCAGTTCTCAACCATACACACTGAAACAAGCAACACAGATTATTAATATAAATGTACCTCCAGTATTCAACATCAGTACTAAATCAATGAACTTCTTCAAATAAAGTCTTAATCTCTTAGTCTGAGTACAGTTCAAAGCTACTATGTCGGATTTTTTTATATTTCTTAAATCTTGCCCCAGTAGGTCAGTTATGAAGCGTTCTCTGTGAACATTTCTGGACATTCATAAGATGCCTTTAAAAACATTCAGTGTCTGATACACTACTTAAAGGCAAGAGGGGGAAAAACCATCCAAGATTATTTTAATAAAACCAGTTCCTAATTATCTCTTTGACAAATTATGTTTTGGGGATTTTTGCTGTATGCAAGTTTTAGAAAGAGGGAAAAGAAAAGGAAAGAACATTTTTAATGCAACCCTGTCAATCAGTTGTCATGGAGTTCATTTTCCAGCCTCATCCATTATGCAGATTGGGGTATTATTATAAAATACATTTTCACTCAAGCATGAGGCTTCAAGCAAATAAGACAGGTGGCACTCACAGAAGGAAGACTGGCTATGCCTCCCCTTTGGGGCACTTCTGCTACTGCATCTTTAATACCAGACCAGCAAACAGCAATGGTCTAGCAGGAGCATTTGTTGAAGAACAGAACGTTTTCTATGTAATTACTTGAAAAGATTCACATTATAAGCCCATTAAAAAATTCTTTACTTCTCAACTGTGTGTGACACTAGTTTACTCTTTCCACTCAGATTCAGACTCTGCACAGCCACCACACTAAGTAGATTTTGCATTTTATATCTGAAGCAACAGTAGGGTGCTTCTAAGTTAGTGTTGCCAACTCTGAAACAAACATTTAAATCGAAAATGCAAACTGAAAACAACAACTAGGAAAAATATACTTTACATTGTTCTTGACTGAGAGAACTTAGTATTATTCTAAGAATACATAGAATTACCTTGCTCTGATAAACGAGGCACATGCTTTTATCCCAACTTTCTTTAACACGTTCTGCTTCCAGGACTTGGAGTCTGCAGATTTCTCTTTGTCCGTCTGTTCCAGTTCTCCTGAAGTGCAGAGGAATTCATTCACCACTTGGCTGCTGGGACAAGTCACAGCATTCTCCCTCTTTGTTTCTGCAACAAGGCTGAACCAAGGGGCTTCTTTCTGGCCATCTGATCTGTGAGGCTGCAAATTAATCTCTCTGCCAGTCGATGTTTTGAAACTGCTGTTACTTACACAAACCTCTTCAGACTGATTTAGATTTGCTTCTGGAATGACCAATGGAGACAAATTCTGTAAAAGGCTCATATAAGCTTCAGCAAGTAACTTCCAGAACCAAGGATTGAAAGGATGTAAACAGATCAGTTGCTGCAGACACATAATCTTTTTTTCTACATTTTCCAGACCCTGGTAAATGGAAAACTGCAGGTTGAGAACTGTTGTTAAGTGATCCGTGTTAGTAGCGCTGTTTCTCTAGAAACCAAAGATAATAGATTAAAAACAGCAGTAGAACAGAACCATTCTTCAGAGCCTAAGAAAATGTCTCCCTAAATAATGACATACAAATATCACAAGGTAATTTTTAAACTGCACAAAATGCTGCTCTTGATTTAAAATGATACAATGGGATACAGATCTTGCACAATTCCCTCTAGCTGCCTTGTCCCAGTCTGAGAGGCAAAAAGGTCCTAAATGCTGTCATTTGTTTATTTGCCTTCAGAGTGTTCTACAGCTGCCTTTCTTTGCAGCATAAATACCTTTTATATAAAATAAAAAGCATCAATAATATTCTAGCAGACTTCAGAGCCTCTGGACTTTTTCCTTATAGGAAAAACTCAATTTGTGGCTAGATACTCCTCTTGGTGGCAGTTTGGCAGCAAGTATATGGAAAAGAAAGAGAGTTTTGAACTGTCATGTGTATACTGGAAAGATTTAAGCACTCATTTATTCCCTTTCTTATAATTCCTATTACATTGCATTAATTCTGCCTGGCAGAGCATGATATTTAGTCCCTTCCAGGACTACCAGTTTCCCTGCACAGGGAGCTCATTGTGGTACAGGGTGTTCCAGTTTCTAAAGAGTGATTACATCTGCAGTGACAGCTACCCTCTGTTTACCAAATACTCTGAGCACTGAACATCCTGAAGGATTATACACATGAAAATTATTTTTCCAGAAAATGGTCTGTATAAAAGAACTAGTGGCAATGTTTTCACGTTCAAAGCCTAAAAGAAAGACTTCATTATTTACCATTTTTTCTGCAATATCCAGAGCCTCCTTGTGCCTTCCTAGGCGAGATAAACACCGAGCCTGGCCCTCCTGGACATCACGTCTCATTGCAATGTTGCTGGCAGGTAAGAGCAGCAGGCAATCTGAGTATTCACACAGGGCTTTCTAGGAGTGTGACAGGAAGAAAAGCCAAAGAAAAAGGGAGAGATTTGCATTTGAAAGCAGGCCTGACAGCACGTTTTCTTTATGACTACAGTCACAAAGGGAATTCAGAACCTGAAGCCCACATTTGCATTTCTCCAGACTCAGCTACTACCTGTGTGAGCAAGAGACAAGGCCCCAGTACTCCACAGCCAAGTCTAGATGGTGATGAGCAGCCTCAGTTCCAGCTCATGTTTAGGTCCAAGCAGGATTCATCACACATCTGCCCACCTCTCTCCCACCTCACTTGATCCAGAATGGATCATCTACTGACCTGGGTAATATGTGACACAAGGCATCAATGATGTGAGTGCTCACCCTAAATCTGTGGGACTTTGTTTCCAAACCAGACATTCTCCTTGGGAAGGTTTGAACCTGCAAGTACCTCGAATAATCAGTAAGTCAGAGAATACCACAAGGAAAGTGAATCTCCATTGTTCCTGTAGGCTGGTTTTAATGTACTTGAAATAAATATTAATTGGGGTAAGGAAAAAGACAAGAATGAGCAATACTTCTACAGCTAAATGCTCAGGGCACTCACCAGGACTCCAATTAACATTTAAATACATTAAATTAAGTATTCAGTGAAGCTAGGTCTGGAATTTTGATTTCTCTTCCTTTGTGTAAGTGCTCAGAGAGAAAACTAAAGAACAGTGCTCATTCTCCCATCTCTCAAAATTAGTATTTAATTATTCCTTGCAAACTTTAATGGTTCTAACAGAAAGAGCTTCTAAATACCCTAAATACTTCCTAGCAAAATGGCTGAAATATTTTTCTCTGCTGATGCTGAGTTCACATTCATTCCAAAGCAAAAGAGGGAGCTCCCTTCTGCCCAGTGCATGCAGCAGCCACTGGTGAAAAAGGATCAGAGGGCTGATGACACCTGTTTGCCTTGTTATGTGACAAAGGGGCATAACCTGGCAAGGTTCAGGCATTATGAATCCCAAGCAGATTCTACAGTCATCTATATCCTAAACATGGACACAGTTTAGAACACTGCTGTCCTTGACATTTCCTATTAAGTGGCCTATCCTAAAGTAAAAACTGACAATGAGAAAACAGATTACTACCCCTATTTACATATTTCCAGCCCCCTTTCTAAGGTCAATGCTTCCAAATCAGTAATTATACGTGCAATCAAGCTCTGGTTCTTGTTCCACCAATGATCTAGGTTAGCAATAAAACTGAAAATATTTCTAACATGAATCACTGCTACAGAAAAGAGATAGGAAGCAATGGTCTGTTCTATTTAGCAGATCTCAGGAGGTGTTTTTCTCTCCTGACTGGTAACCACAGCAAGGAGAAATCTGCTTTTCCTGGGGGTCAGCAGCTACACCTGACCACAGCCTGAGGCAGCCCTGCTATCAGCACCCTTTTATGAATCTCTTCAGGGCATCTCAGCTGAGACTAGAAAGTATCTGCCAGGTATACACAGTGCTGCAATAACATTAGGATCAGTACCAACTGAAATACAAAAAGATCTCGAAATCCAATGTGCAAGGCAAAAGGAGTAGTCAGAAGTCAGCTGGAGGGCTTTGAAATCAGGGAACCTGTAATGCAATCCATAAGCCGGAAGAAGCTACACCTGAAACAAGGCCTGGAGATGCTGATTTTAACAAGGAAGCAAGGTAATGAAAGACTAGATCCTGCAACCAGGACTGCAAAAGGCAGGAGAGCATCGCTGATGAGGAATGCGGCTCAGGACGTGCACAGTGAGGAGCGCACACGGGCAATATTCACCACGGCAAAGGTGCGAGCGGAGGCGGCACAGACCCGGCACAGGCCGTGCAGAGGCAGCTCCGCCACCGCAGCTTTCCCCGGACAGCGGGGGGAGCTCTGGGAAAGGTGACCCGCAGCCGCCTGGTGCCAGCGATCTGACAGCCCTGGAGGGACACGGCATTATCCCCAGGCACGGAGAAACCCGCGTGCCAAACTCCGACCGCGACTTCCCCGGCCACGCGCACCCGCTCTGCTCGCGGCATCAGTTCCGGGGCAGCGCCGCGTTCCTGCCCGGCTGGCTCCAGGCTGCCTCTGGGATGGATCGTGGCAGAACACAGATCTGCACCGCGGCCCGGCCCCGCCCGGCCCGGTCCGGGGCTGCCACGCGTTCAGCACGAACCGGGAGCGGGACTGACCGCGGCACGTGGGGCGGTACACAACGCACCGGACCCGCGGTACATCGAGGTACATCGTGTACGGTCACCCTGCCGCTGCACACCGGGGCTGCAGCACCGCGCCCGTCCGTGTCCCCACAGCTTCCCCCGGGCGAGAGCCCTGCAAATACCTCGAAGTCCCGCTGCCGGAACGCCCAGTCCGCACGGAACTTGCTGCCCGTGACCCCGCCGGCATCTTCCCCGCCGTCAGCCGTGCTGTGGAACCACTGCGGGCACACAGAGAAACAGAGAGCTCACACAGAGCCGTGAGGGGCCGTGGAACTACTGCCGGGATACAGAGCACACACAGAGAACACACAGAACCGTGACGGGCCGCGGAACTACTGCCGGGATACAGAGCACACACAGAACCGTGACGGGCCGTGGAACTACTGCCGGGATACAGAGCACACACAGAACCGTGAGGGGCCACGCTGTGGAGCCACTGCGGGGACACGCAGCATGCACAGAGCCCACAGAGAGCCTTGACGGGCCGCGAACCCCTGCGCGCACACAGAGCACACACAGAGCCGTCACGGCCCGCCGTAACCCGCCCCGCTCCTCGCGCCGCCCCGCCCCGCTCCTCACGCCGGGCTCGCAGTGCCTGGCGCCGCTCGCAGCCCCGTCCCCGCCGCGCTCCCGCCGCTCCCGGCTCGGCGCGAACAGGGAATCCTCGAACTGCGGGCCCAGCGGCGGCTCCATGGCTGCGCTCCCGCCGGCCCCCGCGCGGGGGAGGAGCTCGCTCTCCGCTCTGCCACAGGGAAGCGACCCCAGTGAAGGGCTGAGCTGGGGCCCCGCGCCTCGATAAATTAACTGCGTAACTGTGGAGCTGCTCAGTTAGCATGCCGGTCTGGTGACTGTGTATAGAGCGAGTGGGAATGTGTTTTGGTAACTTTTCCATTTGGTTTCCCTTCTGTCTCAAAGCAGAAAATGTATTACTTGCTCTAGGCGATCCTGCCTTGGCAGGGGGTTGGACTAGATGATCTCCACACCCTTCCAACCCTAAAAATTCAGTGATTCTGTAACTTTCCAGGCTTTCCACGATAGGCTTTCCCAGAGGACCCTACACTGTGCTATGGGAAACAGGGACACAACAAAGCGAAGGCTGATCCTAGATGCTTGTATAGATGATTTTAAAGGTTTCCTTCTAGTAGACATGTAAAAAATGTGGTTTGCTTTTCTCAGGGTTTTTTTCTTCTTATGTGCTTAAAATATTATTCTATACCAGCAGAGCTGTGACTGAGCGTAGCACAACCTGGCATCAATGCCAGGGAAGAAACTCAACTTTGGTAGTTGGAATTGATCAGAAAAATAAAAGCAGATTGATGTTTCTTTTGCTTGTAAACTTGCTGTTTGGCAAACAAGCCCTCCAGCACAGAGGAAACTGTTCAGCAATTAAGTCTTGAGAGAACCAAGAGTTTGTTTGACATGCTTCAGTCTTCCTGTTAAAAGTATGAAGGTAGGTGAGGACATTCACTTCTGTATGCATATCAAAACCACCTGGCTTCCTCCTGCCTGCAGACCATCCTGTGGAGGCTGGAACAAGTGTCTGAACAGTTTCAGCACCTGTAGTGCTCCTCACATGCACTGGACACACACATTCCCTTCCCCCTATTCCAGGACTGCGGGTCACACTGCAACACACTGGTCTGATGAACGAGGCATAAAAATCCAGAAAGACAAATAAGCACAAATCAAAAAGAAGAAAATCCAAAAAAAGAAACATGAGTAATCAAAGTGAAATGTGGCCACAGCTCAAAAGAAAACACAAAAAAACAAGGCATTCCCAGGGGCAAATCCCACAGCAGCTGGTTGGCTGCCAGCTTGGATTGCAGAGTTCTCCAGGGCTGGGGGTTTCGACCATTTCTTCTGAGGACACCAACGTGGTCTACAAAAGGCTCTGTGTTGCAATGCAGAGAATGCCTTTGTCTGGTAAATCAGCGATAGCAGAGCCGTGATTCCTGAGTGCCACACAGGGTGCCTAGCAGCTGACCGTGTGGTTTCAATTGTAAGTCATGGGCAAAGTATTGCCTCTCTTCATTTCTTCTTTGCCTGGTTCTCCGCTGCCCCTGCCTCCCCTCAAGATATTTAAAAAAATTCTCATATATTCGTTACAGGAATGAAAAAATGCAACTTTAAGAATTAATCCCTCTGTCTTGTCAGCACTGGAGGTTTGCTCAATTTCTCCCCTAAGATCCAAGTCATCAGTGTAGCTGCCAGAATACAAATTCTCACTGTACTTAACTAAAGCTGTTTGTTCGAGTTTGCATGGCATAATTTGCCTTGATGCTGTTAGCCTTGGCTTCACAGAGGAGAAAACATCATCCCTGGAAGAGGCAGCTTTGAGGGGGCTCAGAGATGTACGAGCCCTCAGAAGCCTGTCCTGCTGCAGCTGCTCTGTAGGCAGCTTCAGGGATAAAAAGAAGCTATAGATTAATCTTTCCCTAAAGGCAGGCAAGGTCTTACTCCACTGCCAGCCACCAGCTCGGTACATGAACACTGGGCCAATAAAAACGGGCTCCAGCAAGTCGTGGCCTCCGAGCAAGTTCCTGTCATCAGCAAAGCCATTGTGGCTGCTCACAGGAGCGTGCCTCGCCCGGGCAGCGGTGAGGGGCTGGGACCCAGCTTCACCCCAGTGAACGGGGCAGCAGTGGGGATGGCCTGTGTGCTTCATCTTGCAGTCAGGGTGAGCCCACAGACAGCGCACAGTTGTAGCTGTGAACACAACTTCAGCAATAGGCAGGGTTTTTCCATGCTGTCCTATTGCTTGAATCTTCTGGCCAGGAGAAGAAAATGCAGCATGGAAGATAGTTTGTCTAACACTCTTCTTCTCCCTATTTCCCTGTCTACTCTGAGGCAAAATTAATTCAGAAGAACCTTCCTCCAATGTTTCTTTAATTACTGATGTTGTTATTTGTTATTTGTTGTATTGTGATAGCCTCCATGGATCCTAGCCACAGTCCAGCCACTCTTATGCCAGCACACAGACACACAATAAAGGCTTCAGACACCATCAAGCACACACAGCAGAAACAAGAAACCTCAGCTGGCAATTAGGGCCCTATCCTGGTAGGCACTACCCACACACATTGGCCAGGAATAATGCAGCTCACATGACTTTATTAAAATATACTGGAAAGCAGCTGCCTTTGGAAAAAAGCAGGAGAGCGAGCAGTTGTCTCCTCAAAGCAAGAAAGCTGCCTGTAGTGAAGAAATCAAGTAAGGCCCACAGGCAGCGGTCCTCAAAGAACAAGGTGGCTCCTGAATTGTTAAGTGGATTCTTCCAGACACTGAGAAATATTCATACCTTGAGGAAGATTAGTTTTCTTGTTGGATAGTCATAACATACCCTCTTCCCTAAACACACTCATGAAAAGAGAACAGCTCTTTATTTGCTGACATTGTCTCATTGTATCCTTGTCTCTTGCCTTTTATTTAAAGTTTTTTACAGAAGAAACCATCTTTCATCTACTTTGCATGGTGTCACAAAAGGGGATAGTGTCCATGACTACTGGGAGGGTAGGAAAAACATTTCATGGTTTGGGGAAGACAGAGGTTATCTCTACCACAAACTACAAACAAAAAAGCTCTGATGAGCTCAGATGAACTCTAGCATAACTTAAAATGATGATAGTAAGTTCTAGTTAGATACAATTAAAATTGAGTGGGGAGGTGAGTGGTGCATTGTGGAAATCAAAGATATTGAACTGTTTGTTGTTAATAGAAGTCAAAAGCTTCTTATGGGTCCTTAGGACAGAGAGGAGAAGATGCATCCCCAAAAGATGGTTCATTTACCTGCTCTACCTTAAGATAGTGCAACCTTTTAAGCCCCTGGCAAGCCATATTAGCTAGGCCATAATCCATCCCCCTCAGGCCTCACAAAACCCAATAAAGTTGTTATTGCACACAGATGTGTTCAGCTATTAATGGTTTTTGCAACTATTTTCTGTCTAGTAGGATAAATGATAAGCAGAATGAGTACGCCCTTGGGTTTGACCAGAAAGTTGTCAAAAAGAAAAGAGGAAAAAAGCTTTCTGGAAAGATAAAGAAAGTGATCAAGTGCTAGAAAGAATCCTAAAGCAGTGATCTTCCCAGGCAAGCTTACACATTTCCAGTTTTGACATAATTATGTGTCTACATTGTTTCACTCAGCCATGTAGTACAACCTCTGAGGTTGCACCTTGATGGTTTACAGAATACAAAAGTCATGGCAAGGGGTGGTAGCTCCAATATACTTCTCTAACTAGAAGAACAACCAACAGAGTCCCAGGGCTGGGCATGGTGAGGTTTGTATGCCTCCTTCTACACCCTTTTTCAGTTTTATCAGTTTTTCTGAAAACTCATTAATTTGCCCTGGCCACTGGTGCTTAATTTCTACTTGTAATGAAACCAGGCCACAGAGACCACAGTGGATTCGTTACTTCTCTAGGTGAAAACTTTCCTACTGCAGTTTTCAGGACTGGGCAGGACCAAGCAACACTGCTGGCAACTCCTCTAGGACACCTTTTAAAACCTTTTTTATAACAACATTGAATTAACAGAGCTGACTTACTACAATATTGCTGTCTAGCAGAAACAAGGAGAAATAAATCAAAAAAATTAGAGGAAAAAAAAGCTACACTGAAGAAATACACCCAGACCTTCAGGCCTACCCTCACAACTCAGTTTTTTTTCAGGCCTTGCTCTGATTTTCCATATGGAGGCTGCCTCCACATGGGAAACAACTGAACTGTTGATTCTGCAGTGCCTTGTTTCCCATACAGTTTTTGCACTGCTGGAGAGGACTAGTGGAAACTGCTATTAAATTTAGCTTCTATGTCTTCTTATTGCCTTACACAAGTAGCACTGCCTGAAGAAAGTGTGAGTCACAGCAGAGAGAAAGCACTGCTCAATGAACACATGCAAACAAAATGCAGAAATCCAGAATGGGCTTTGCCCAGAGTTGCTCCCTTCCCCCAGTAATTGCATGTGAAACACATTTAGAGCAAAGAAAACTGTAAAACATACATCAATGATGCAGTTTTTAACTCTGTGGTATCTCTAGGAAAAATGATGAACCCCTTCCATAACAGAACATCTGTGAGGCTCCAGTTCTGCACGTTGTGGGTGCAGGTGTGACACTTGCACAGAAATTCTTGCAGCTAGACTTCACCTGGAGGCTCTGGCTAGCTGCTGGAAACACCAGAACTGAGAGCAGTTACAATTGCAATACTCTTTGTACCATTTCTGGTTCAGAACATGTCATTATTACAGGCTATTTTTTGGGCTCTTTTCCTTGTTAGTCCCTTAAGACAGGCTTTACTGAAGTTACGCTTTTTTTTGCTTTGGCTCTCATTTAGGAAAACTGAAGTTCACTAAGAGGAGAATTACTGCCAACACTGACCTTTATTTTCACCCAAAGACACAAATCAACTAGGTGTGACACACTTTCTTTCCCTTTTTCCATCTTTTCTTTCTTCTACCAAATATTTTAAGGTAATGAAGATCAGCTCAGCTCAGCACTGAACCTGTAAAGAAACACACATGGGAGAGAAATTAGTCACAATGCTAGTAGTTCAATATTATAGCAGTAGAAACATGTATTCAAATATTTCATTTTACAGTATTTGAAGTGCAACAAGTCCACTATCTATCTGAGACTAGCAACCTCCACCAGCAATATTCCAAAGCAATACCAAACCCACAAGAAATAATTTATGAAGTGCACAAAGTGGCTTAGTATTTTAAATTTGCAAAAATAGTAGTTGATAGTATTGTTATGAAAACAAATGAAAGTTGAAAGATGCTGGGAAGAAGGGTCTGGGAAAGGGGAAATAACCCACAAGCCCAGCTGATCTCTTTGAAAATACCTACTGAACTGCAGCATTTTAAAATTGCTGATAACAATGTGAACAAAAAAGGTACCTTTTTAAAAAAAGTGACTGCATGCATAATCCGGTGCTTCTTGTAACTCCCTCATTACCTGATGGATTCTTGAAAAAGCATTCTTTTTTTTTTTACCCAACCAAGTAAAACTATTTGGCCAAACACCAAGCTGTGTTGACGACTCATGTTCATCTCCAGTCCTGTGCTTAGGTCACCACTTCAGCTAGGGATGTCATTTTTCAGACTAACATCAGCTACAGCACAGGAGCAACTCTTGCTTTAAACATCTTTTTCTTTGCCAGGGATACATGTGTAAGCACAATGCCAGGTCCTGCAGGAAAATCTCAGACTCAGGTTCCTCCAGTTGCAGCTCAGCTGCTGGCATAGATGGGTGTGAGGAGTCCCACCAAAGCAAGACAGTGGCACTGCCTCTGGCAGGGAGTGGCTGTGAGTGATGGCAGGCTGGGCTCAGGGGCAAGGACCTCCAGAGCTCAGCGGCAGCTCTTTCCCCAGACCCTCCTCATCTCAGGGAAACACACGTGTTAAAGCAGCCTGGCCAACTGACAGGGACTTCGGTTAGGAGGTGGTTGCTACTCACCCCTGCTCTGCCCACCCTGAATATTTCAAATGCTGTAATGAAAAGCATCTGCCATAGTGAGAACGCTCAGGCGAACGTGCCTGGTGCTGACCCGGCAGAGCAGCTCAGCGGCAGCAGCTGTACTGACTCACACGGGAAGCTGACCTCACACTGGCTGCTCCGCCAAGCCCCTTCTCCAAATCCAATGCATCTGAGCAACCGGTGAAATTCCATTTGTGTAACAGGGAAAATGATATTTGAAAAGATCTGGTTTGTGACATTTTCATACGGACGTGATTCCTGGTTTCTGCACCACCTCTTAAAACCACACACACTCAGTAAGGAGACATTTATTCCATTGTTTCTGTTTTCAAATTTTTGGTACAAAGTTTATTTTCAGAAGTTCTCACATGATCCTTTCTCCTACCAGCGCCTTTAGGATTTTTCTATCTCTGATTTATTTTCTTTATCTGTTGAAGCAAAAGCAGTAATTGCTACAGAAAGAAATAATGGCAATATTACAAATATTTTACAGCAGCATCCATTCGTTTCTTTGCCTCAAAAAAATAACAAAAATAAATCCAAAGACAAGATCCATACAGCCACAAAGGCTTAGGTTTGTAATATCCAGAAGTATGCTGCGTTCCCATATACGAGTTGTACAAGTCCAGCACAACTTTCCAAGTTTGTGCAGAGCCTGATAAATAAGACACAGAAATATCAGTTACATTATACTGTTTCTAAGAACTTTTACTCTGTAAAATGTTTGGTCACTCAAAGCTATAAGCTTAATCACATATCAAAGAACACAGGCAATAAAGCCCATCTTACTGAAACATATAGTATTAGGCCAAACAAAATATAAGAGGACAAAATCTAGTGGTCACAAAATCCTCTTCAAAAAAGGTCTCAAACAGAATGTTTTCATCATGTATCAGAATAAAAACGTACTGTATTAAAATCTGATTTTTGTTTTACAAGCTGTCTTTTAATCAGTCTTCTATTTACAGTGCAGAACTGCCAACTGCAGTAGTTTAACTTTGGCACAACACTAAGTTTCAATCCTTTTGAGTATTCAAGTCCTGTGTGTGTCCAAAAATTTTCTTGGTTTCACGAAAGATTAGGCCCATTCACAGTTAACCAGTTATCTTGAAATTTTTCAAGAATTGCTTCCCCTTCACCACACTGGGCAGCTACAAAGGAAAGACATTGTAAGCTATTGCATCATTCAAAAGAAACTCTTCATTCTGAACAGTGACAGTATTGTTGCTTCCTTTAATATCACGTACACCAGACAGATCACACAGACGGCTACATACTGGACACCTTTCTAAAAACCTTGCTGGTCGTTAGTGAATCATCTTCCTCATACTTCAAATACATAACAATGCATTAACTTAATTTCATTTCACATGTCAAACAGGACATTTAAATATATTGCAATATATTATAGAAAATTGCAAAGCGCCATCATTTCTGTAAACGAGACTGACACCTGTTAACTCTCCTGTGCACATGAAGAGCAGTACCTAGTGCCACATTTTCTATACAATATAAAGCCTTCCCAGGTAGGGCAACTCATTTTAGTGCATTTCTGTACAAACTGTAAGCATACATGCAGATAGCCAACTATGCTGGGTTGGAAATAACTTTTGTAAGCTGAAACTGGAAGATGGGAGGAACATTCTGAAATCACAGCAGAGCTCTTGTGGTTGATCATTTCATGGCATAGACGAGGACTTGACTCTTCTGTCATTCTAGCAGATTCTTTAGGGACATTTTATGATAGGTATCTAGTATTGAATAAGTATAAGGAAATATTTTCATCAACTGGGACACAAGTATTATGTGTCCTAACACATTCTAGGTTATGCACAGTCCACTGTTCACACAGTAACCTTACCTCTAAAATACTTGAGAAAACCCAAAGCATTTTTATGCCACAGTATTATAACCAAGGATCAGTGACTTTATCCACCACTATAGTGCTGCTTTAAATAAAAGAAGGAAAAAAAAAAAAGCCTCATTTCCCAACAAGTATGAAGTTGGAAGCAGAGGTCGGTACCATTGCTAACCACAACACAAAGATCAGTCCTGCAATCCAGCCAGATCTCCCTGTAATGTCAGATGTCTGCAGTGTCAGCAGCTGACAGCAAGTCAGGGTAAGTCAGTGGAGCTGGGGTGCAGTTCCTCTCAGCTACTCCAGGCATGCTGGATGAGCAGGTTTGCATTCCTTGCTGTGCTGACTACCTACGGTGTCTTGCCCCAGTGCAGACATCAACATGCATCAGACAAATCCCACCTTAATTCATGAAAAGTGCTACAGGATACTCAGTTATCCCTCTACATTTTATAATATTGTGTGAGTTGGTTTTGTAATGACTGTTCACTGAAAAGGTGCAGATGCTCTTCACCACAGAAAGAGAAAAATCCCCAAGAACTCCATTCATTGAACTTGGAAATACTGGCTATAACCCACCTGTGCTTCAAAATACCCCTTTTTGGAAGTGGAGAAAAATGCAAAAATTTGAGTTATTGTGTGTTAGTAGCCATTAAGGGGATTTTTCACTTTCTGTTGAAATTCTTATGTCAAAATATATTCCTACAGAATTTTAATACATCAGCAAACCTCAAGTAACTTGACTTGGTACATTTCTGTCATGTTTCTTGGTAAATCTACTTATCCTAGGATTTCACAAGCTGGGTTGAGAATACAGACTGTAACCCAGTACTGTTCAGTGTAGGGAACTGAATCCTCTATTAGCCCTTTCCATCTTTAAGTTACACCATCATTCCAGGTATTACAAACAATTCTTAAAAGTTTTACTGTTCTCTGGTCATTGATACTATCTCTCTATTACTACTGAATGCAAGCAAAATTGTTTTCAAAGAAAAAAATAAATTAAAGAAAATAGCTGTATTTCATTGCACTCTACTTTTGTGCCTTCAGGTTAGGGCAGGGATATTTAACACTACAGAAGCTTAAAGATTATCTTCTCTCCTTGGGAGATATGAATACAGACAGGTATTGGACTCAGGTGGAGGACACAAATCGGTACTACCATATTTACAGAAGCAAATACTGACATCCAGCCTGAATACACAGTACTCCATTAAGTGCAAAAGGGAAAACGTCCCCACCTTAAACCACAGCCTGGTTACTCAGCAGCCAGAGATCAGTTGTCAGAGTTACTGCTGTGCTCTCATTTCAGAGGAAAACGGAGGAGGAGAACGTCTGCATCTTTGGGCTTTCTGGCCTATGGGGACCATGTACAGCCATGAATCACTTGGTATGGGATCCAGAAATCCTTTCTTTGCTCACAAGAGGGGAAGGGAGTGCATTTGCCTGCCTCAACATTTCTTGGACAGCAAAAGAAAATCTGCTTTTCTTCAAGGTGAGCAAATCATCCATTAGAAAATAATTTCATGTCATGTGTGGACACTGCATGAGTTTCTCAATACTCAAAGTTACAGTCAGCAACTTTGAAGTATGAATTATGGTTCATCATGGAATGAAAAAGCAGTTTTCAGCAGGGTAACAAATAAGGTTGAAAAAGGGCATGGTCTCATTTGCTATAGTGTATTAGAGATAATCCAGTAAATTCTAATAATCAGGAACTAGGTATCCTTCCTCTTCTTCGCTTTCAAACAGATTTCATTGTGCTAAAAAGAAGTGACTGTAAAAATTTACTCTTTCTATCAGAACAGAAGGAGTTAAATTTGTTTTGCTTATCAACTTCTAGATAAGTAAATTCTACAGGGCAGGCAAAAGTCAGAGCCTTCACGCTTCTGCGTTTTCCCTTCTGTTCATTTCTTACAAGCCAGCACTGTTAGTTCATTCAAACCTCCAGGGGAATATAGGCCTGACTTACTTTTTTCCAACATTAACTATGGGGTCATTGAGAGGTGATACTGGGAAGACAGCACTGTTTAAGATGGAACTGTGCTCTTTCACTGCACTCAGAAGCAAGGGTGAAACATGCCATGAAGCAGGACTACACTGTGAAGGTAGATGCTGGCCCTGGTTGTAGCACTGCTTTCTGTCTTTAGCTCTTTTCCCTCTCCATTCTGGCACAGGATTATCTGTATTCTCTCTTTAGCTGAATTCCAGAGACAGCACAACTGGCATCATAAGAACAGGTAGTCCTGGCAGAAACAGCAGATGAGGAGAAATGCACTAGCTTAGCTCTAAAGGAGCTGATGATAACAACTGATTTCTGATGTAGTGGTCCCACTGAAGGCTGAGAAATCAGCCACCCAGAGGAAAGATCTAAGCAAGATCAGAGTTTCTTTGTCCCAATGTCAGTGATAAAAACTGAAGCCTGGCTCACAATGAGCTCAAACATAAGAGGTGAAGCTCCAAATACTGAAAACATACCACAGGTTCATCTAGACAAAGTCCTTACCATGCAGGAAAATCAAAAAAGTCATGTGGACACTTACTCCTGGACAGATGTATTTTCTTTCCCCTTCCTATCCCACTTCCAGTATAACTCAGTCCAATGGCTTCCAAAACACCTTGTTTTGCACAAACTTTTAAAAGGGAGCCAGGCTTGCAGGGGTGCACCACTGATGAGCACAGAGGTGCTCAGAATCACAATAAATTAAGATGCTTATGTGCCTAAGTTCAGGGAATCTCCTGGATGTGACTGGTAGAATGATCCTTTCCACCCACCAGGCCATTTCTGTTTCTCTCAGTGATGGTACAGTGCCCACAGCAGCCTAAGGGTGCCTGAGATGAACCTGAGCTAAACCCACTGCCACCAGCAGCTTTGAGTTCCCTCCAGCCATGACCACAAATCACAGATAAAACTGACCACAGCACTTCCCAATGCTTCCCCTGTCAGTTCTGATGCAGGAGGCCTCTGGAAGGAGTTTGCCTCTATCCCAGTATGCAGAACAAATACACACATGCTGTAAACATGAAACAAGACTGGTAATTAATGGAATCTCTTCAAACAGAAATAACAGTCAGACTATGGGCAATAATGAATGCATACAACTTCTGTCTTCAGGCTGAACCCACCCAGATTTTTCTCATCCTTAGCACAACTGAAAGGCTTAAAATGTGCATGTAGCCCAACATGCTACATGTAGAGTCTGCATCTCCCATTAGCTGATCCACAGCATTTGGTTTAATTTAAAATTTATGTTCTGAAAAGAGATAATTTTCTCATTGGGCTATAAATACTGGTATAACCAGTGGAATACATTGAACTCTAATATTTACAACAACCAAAAAACTGGCCCAGTATGCATCAGCTACTGTCTCTGACCATTCTACTGAAAGAAGACCTCCAATCCAACTATATTTAGTCTGATAAACAATGTATTTCCTCTTCCTGTGTTTTTCAGACCAGATGTGCTAAGATCTACCATTGAAGCTGAGTGTTATTTAATAGAACACTGCCAAAGTGGAAAATACCCCAGTTTAATAATGTAATTAACTTGGATCTTTGTATTTTTCTCTATTTTTAAAATAAAGGATTCCTAGCTAACCTAAATAAGGTTCTGATAACAAAAATGGAGATATTTATTTTGACAGGCTGCTTAGTTGTCTTGGGTTTTTGGGTTTTTTTTAAAGAAAATTAATTCTGGGTCAGCTTCAAGGATTAAGGCAACTCCAGATTTTGCTTGCTAGAGGCATATTCCCAAGGATTTGGTTTAATATTTTTGGAAACTTAAAAATAGCATCTTTTCCTTCTAGCTTTGTTCTTTCCTACGCAGCAAGCACAGATTTTTGACCCTGTATTTCCAACAGAGCTTGAAACTAGCATGAGTCTTTCTTGTATCTGCTGGCATCGACAACAGCACACTATTACTAACATCCACACAATTACCACACAAATGAGAATCCCTCCCAACTCCATGCTGAAAAGGTCAGATCTTGATCTTTCTTGTACCACTGCACATGCAGAGTCATAAACACTCCTGTGAAATATGCTGACAACATGGGTTTGCTTCTGCCCCATTCCAAAGTTAAATTGAGGGAATCTTGGCTATTCCTCTCTAGCAATGCTGGTCACTTTGTGTATCACCAACTTGAGCCTTGGAAGCCAGGGAATAGTTTCATCATCAAATACATGACATATACCATAAGCTATTGCCTTTTCTCTCCAATAATCTTAAAACAGTCAGAAGAGCTCACTCTCAAGTAAATGACTTTCACATGAAACATCCTCCTGCAGCTCATGGAGCTTATTCAATCTGTGAGCAGAAGGGCAGCTACAAGAGTCCAGAGAGGAAGGTCTGGGCTGGAAGGTTAACAATATTTTTTGTCAGACACTATTCCCTTTCTTATTTTAGCCTGGGCTTCACTCACAATCAGATATGAAAGCAAGATCTAGATGGACTCCTCTGCTTCAGAAAATCATGACTAAAAGGGCTTTCTTGGGTTGTTTGTTTTTTTTTTTTTTTGACAGTTATCACAGTCCAGAAGAAAGACTAACTCTAAAATTCTACAACAGGTTCTTGAAGATGGAGAGACATTAGGTCCCATTTTCTCTGCACTATTAGTCATCAGATGCAGAAGCCTACAGAGAAGATGCTGACAGATGTGCAAAAGGAGATTGCTAGTATCCATTCCATTAGTGCCAATGTAAAAGCAGACAATGCTGGTGACAGCAGCACCAATTCATGACCATATTTTGACATCTAAATATAAAGTAATTTATCTCTAAAAATGCAGGCTGGCAGTAGCAAGAATACAAAGTAGTCTTCCTCAGAGTATCAGCTCTCTAGGATGTCAAACATCTGCCTAACTAATTTTTGTGAATTTGGCCCACTGTTTTTAAATTGCTAATTCAAAGTGCACTATGACTTCACAGCATTGAGACCAAATAGTTTGGCATTTTTTTCCTATTTTATATACACTATTTAAGATGGGAATGTTTTATATCAGATTAAACTGCTTCTGGAGTTCAGTCCAGGTAGATCAAACCACCTCCAGAAGTAAGTGTGTTCACCCAGCAGTTCTAGGAGCAATCAGCACAATGGTGAATTCAATTAGAATGTTTTACAGTTAAACCTGCACACAAATCACTCGACTGGGCTATCACTGAAGAACAATTCAACACTATTATGTTTGCAATTATTAAGTACCTAAAAGCCATATAACTTCATTTTGTTTGTGAATTAAACACCATGTCATTGCCACAACTCACTTGAAAACCTTTCTTACTAGCACCAAAAGATGCTTTTCATCTCTGTATCTGTGTGCTCTTACAAACCCCTAAGCAACTCTGAACCACTTTTAGGCAGTTTCTGTTCTTATGTTAACCTTAAAACTCAGTGTCAGATTTCAAGAAATTATTCTTTTTTGCTAGAAATATAGATACTTCTTTACCATTTCCAACAAAGGAAAGAATGCACAAGGTAGAAGTGAGTGTTACTATAAACTGCATCAAGTCTGTCAGGCATTTAAATTAGATTGATGTGGGATACACTGATTAACTGTAACAAAAAGCATCTTCTAGCATCAGACTCATCAGTTAGCTCATAATTATCAACAAGGAACATTTCAGTCCAAGTTCTGTAAACCCAAAACACTCCAAAGATATGCAAAAGGTGCAGATATCACCTTATTTTCTTAAACCAATCAATCCTCACCCCTAGGTTCATTGGTTCCTTTTGTCACACTTTTCCCCTTCTCTTTTGTTTTCAACGCTTTCCTTAAGAAATAAACTCAGGCCTTGAAACCTTTCAGTTGAAGTGATGTTTGCAAAATGACATCTAATGTTTTTGTGTTTTCCTCCTTCACGAGCAGGCAATGTTGTCTTACAGCAACAACAACAAAAAAAAAGTGTCTGTGTTTTTTTGGAATTAAACAACATAAGGCAATTAAATATTGAGAAGCAGTCACGTGTATGATGAACATGAACCTTCCCATCAGTAGTGTGGAAAAGGAGCTGAACTTGATCTCATTTGTAACCCCCTGTCCCAGGCCAGGCCTGAGGATGTTCATCTCTTGTAGCAACAAAGCAAACAGTTCTTGCCTGCACAGGTAGCATCTTGCCCATGTACTCTTGGGTGGAAGGAAGATGCTGAGCAGCTGCTTGCTAAACTGAAGGCCATGAAAAATCATTTGGCTCTTCACCATAACATGAAACCTAATTCATAGGTTTTTGGCCCCCAAAGTCCAAATTGTGCATCAGTCTGTTTTTGAAAGTTTACGTTTAACATGTCTGGGGGGTTCCCAAGTATCACTATCATCTGTTTCTTCCTCATCCTCCTGATCATCCAGCATTTCTTCTTCCTCCTCATTCTCATCAAACAGCTCTATTCCAAGTTCTAATCTTCTTTGTCTTTCTGCAAACCATTCTCTGACCTGCTCATATCCCATGTGAGATTTGGCTACCAGTTCATCAAGGTCTTGCTCATTAAGGAATTTGTGCTTCATATAATAGTCCTTCAGGATTGCTGTTCCAGTTTTAAATTTTATGACAGACACACCTCTGTCCCAGCAATTTAACCTCTTGCTTCCCCGAGGCCTCCCCCGAGGCCTCCCTCTCCCCCTCCCTTTTGGTCTTCCTCTCCCTCTCCTCCTTGCAAAGCCTTGGCCATTCAGACTGTTTGCATTGGCACTCTGGTAATAGTAATACCATTTCAATCCACCATTTTTCCAGGCATAGCGAGTATCTCCAAACCAGCTCACAATTTCTGATCTTGGAAGCCCAGTTTCTTCTGCCAGTTTGTTGTATTCTTGTGGAGATGGCCACTGAGTACGAACAAAGGAACTTTTGAGCATGTGCAACTGCTCTGGTGATTTTTTGCCTATTTTGCTTGAAGTGGAACACCCTGATTTTGTCCCTGCTGCTCCATCTCCCACAGATGTTTCTCCAGACTCCTCTTTTGAGCTGCCAGCATTGCTTTCATTCATGTCAGCTCCCTCTTCCTTCAAGACATTTGATTTGCTTTTTTCTGCAAACCAGGCATCAATCTCTCTCCTGGTCAGTTTTGTTTGGGCTCTTAACCTATTCATCTCTTCCTCAGTAAGGATAGGGTTATTAAGAAAACTTGTTTGGAGGACTTGCAGCTGTTCAGAAGTCTTCTCTTTGAATTTCTGTGGGGTAAAATCAGGAAAAGTACCCCAAGATGACTTGCTTTGTGGAGTGACTCCTGTTGGAGATTCATTCATTTCATCACTTGAATCAATAACAATGGTGGCACATGAATCACTGTTGAGATGAATCCCATGATTATTCTTTGAGTTCCTCTGATTGTAGCGTGTATCACTGAACCACTTTTTAATTTCTCCTTTAGTGAGGCCTGTTATTTTCATAAGTCTAACAATTTCTGAGTCTTGAGGAAACTGGTTTTTAAGGTAGCTGACTTTCAATTCTGCCAGTTGTTCCTTAGTTTTTTTTGCTCGGATGCCAAAGGAGTCAGGATTCATCAGTGTGGATTCATTTTTGATAGACTGAGGGGCTGGAATGGCAGCTACTTGTTTGGTTTCTGCAATAGGCTGAGCACTGTGAATCTGACTCTTCTGTAACTGTGTTTGGTTTGGGACTCCTGCTACAGTCAAAGCTATTGGGGCTGTTACTGGTAACGTATTTGTACCTGCAACTTGAGTGAGGACAAGTCCTGGCTGACCAACAATTTGGCATGTCTGTAAAATTGAAGGTAAACCATTGCTAGCGGCTGAAATGTGTGCTGGAATAACAGTAATTGTCTGTGGCACAGTATGCACTGTGCCATTAAATTGTTTCCTCCTTGCTTCCTCCACCTCCTCTGGCGTCCAACTCACTCCGTGTTTCAGACGCTGGGCAGAAAACCAGATTTTAATCTGCTCTTCTGTGTACTTAGCTTGAGAGGAAAGAACAGTGATTTCTGACATGGTTGGATACGGGAATTTGTTGTAGGTGTTAAGCAAAAGAGGATTGTTATCCAAAGCAGTGTTATAGGCTGGAATGCTATTTACAGGTATTAGTACTTTGGGAATCAGGTTTGAGTTCTGTGGAGCTGTAACAGCTGTTATAACCTGGGCCACCCCTGGCTGAAGCACTGGTGCTGGGGTCACTACTGCACCAGCCACATCTGCTGCACTGCAAACAACTGAATGGCTTGGTTTTGACTCAGAAACTGCTGGTGGGGGGTTTTCTACTACTTCTTCAGAGTTTGGCTCATTTTCAGTTCCCTTTTCTTCACCAGGAATGTCATCAACTACACTGTGGAAAACAGCAATACGTTTTGCCTCGGTTTTGTTTTTCATCATTTTCATGATAGGAGTTTTGCTAATGGAGATCCCTGATGAGGGGACCTCAGAAGAGTCAGCCTGTCCAGCATTTTCTTCTCTAACAAAACTCCCATCAAAAGTGAGATCATTTACTGTCTGTTCAAAGATTGTCTGGTTATTACGTTTCACCATAGTCAATTTAAAATTCTCCTCTCCAGGGTGGTGCTTCATATTATGTTCTGACAGGGCATCATATCTTTTGGTAAGGAAATTACATTCTAAACAAACGTAGGATGAATTTAATACTACGTTGGGGTGTTCTGAATCCACATGAAAAGTAAACATATTGAGATCTGGAGTCTGAAAAGTACAGTATTTACACTCATAACCACCTTCTACTTTACTTGTGTTTTTCTTATTGTCTGAATCCACATATTCATGAACATCCTCATCACTTGTTACACTCTCTGCTGTAGGGTTATCTGCTGGCGTGAGCACAGGTGGTCCTTCCTCCAAGTCTGATACCATTTCTAGATCTGGATCCTGCTCATTGGCTAAGACCATGCAGGGTGTTGTTGATTTTCGTTTACTTGCCATGACTGTTACTGTGAAAATGATAACGACTGGTCAGATATAGACTTAGCTTCAAGCTCTTCTTGATTAATAATAGTAATAATTATAATAATAGTAATGGCTTTCGGTACTTCAAGTCAGTTCTTGTAAAGTCTCAACATTTATCCCATTAGCAGCTTTTCTTTCGTAGTGCAATCAGATTAAAAATAGTTGAGGATGAGATGTTGAGACACACTGTTTTAAAGTCCACATCCACCACCTGCAGTAAAGAAGAGACAGTGGAATTAGTTTAATTTAAATAATAACTTCTATTTTGCTACATATTATGGTTTAAGGTAATTCAGACCTTTGGGGTTTAGTGTGCCACTGCTCATCCCCTAAAACCAGCAGACCCATTCCAAGAAAAGACAGCTGAAGCTCAGATAAGAAAGGCAAAATCCAATCCACTTACTACAGGCTGAAATTTGTTCCACTTCCTGTTAATACAGTGACAGATCTAAACAACAGAATTTGTAAAACAGGTAACTTTCTGACTGCTTGCCTTGCTTCAGAAGCCTTTTACTTGGCACAGTGCTGATGTCAGTCCTGCCCTTGGACTGCTTTGCCTAAGCTACGACAACTCTCGACTGTTCTGTGAGCTCAAGCCCTTCCTGTCACTAACCTGAGCCCAGCACCACATCTCCACTACTGCCTCTGTCACGTCTTCCACATAGGAGGCTGGGAAGTGTCCCAAAAAAGGCAGGTTTAGAGTATTTTTCTATTGTGTTATACATGCAAGCACAATCATGTGCAAGGCCTTTCTTCCACGTCTGAAAACAGGCAGAACAATGTAGTTTTTAAGGCACTCTGCCATACAAAAGACAACTATCCCTTCTTCCTAGCTTCCCAAATGTTATTCTCCAATTGAAGACCAATCTCAAACCAATAAAAGTTGATTGCTAGCATGTGACAATTAACTACAATCTGTTTTCATGCCTCTGTGCATTAACAGAGACATGACTGATTGTGTAAAATATAACAGAGAGAAAAAACATTGAAGACTGATATCCCAAGCAGCTTTTTCTTTAGGCAAAAGACAAAAGTGTTCATCCATAGCTTCCACCCAGTGCCACTCCATAAGTTCTGTTTTTCAAACAGTGTGTCACTGCTTAATAAATATCCTCTGTAGATGTTTTAAACAGTCACCCTCTGCACTACATCTGTGACTACATCCAAAGTGCAGAGCCTCACATGATATGATTTTTATGCCAAGGATATGGTTACATGGCATTAAGGACACTGAAAATGCTCAATAAATCTTGGGTAATCATCATTCCAGGGTGACAATTATTTAATGGTGCTGGAGTAGAAAGATATCCTTCTTCTACAAGTTAATAGTGGCAGTCTGTAAAACTGAGCACAGAATTGCAAAGATATTTATTTTCATGTATGTACAAAGTACCTATTGCAAGCCACCTCATTTCTCCTTGCAGCAGAACCATGAAGCAAAGTTAAATAAATCCATTTGTCTTAGTGTCCTGAGGGACAAGAGGTAAAGCATTATTAACTGTGCTGCTTCTTTGTGGGGCTGGAAGGCTCTTGACAAAAGGGAAGACAACTGCCAAGACCATGTTGAGCAATGCTCTGGGGGAAGAGCTGGGTGGTATTACCTAATGTTTCTGCGATTTTGAGTAAAATTTCAGAAATGGCAGAAATGCCTGTTTCAAAAAGCAATTTAACAGCTAGTTTTGCTGACTGAAGTTGCTTTTTGAGAAGTGGTTGTGATATTCTGCAGTGCCTCAAGCCTAGCACAGCACATAGGATCCATACACAGGGCAGTCTGAGCGAGCTGAGGTCCTGCCAAGGGTCCCATTCTGGCATGGCCCGGAGCGCAAGCGAAAGCAACACTTGATCTGACATGCAGTATTGAAGCATGCTGAAGGCAAGGCCAGAGATAAGGAATAAAATGGGAAACCTGTTCAACAAATCAATAAATGTTCTTTTTCAGTCTCCTCCTGTACCCAATAGTGTTCACAGTGCCTGTAAGCCAACAGGTCTATGTGCAACTGCAGCACCTGCGGGTTTTTAGCTAAATCTGTATCATCTCTGCAGTGCTTCAGTTTTGTTTATGGTGCATAGGCAGATTTTTGTGTCCCTCCTCTGTTTACCAAGATAGCAGCACGTTTCAGGTCTCAGAAAAAGAAAGCTGCATCTGTGCTCTCCTGACTACCCTGCGTAAAATGTTTGTTTTTTTTTAAAAAAAGGATGTTGTGATGTCAAAACCCTGTTTAATTCACGGCTATGAAGAGCTGTGACAGCATTCAGTAAAATCTCAACAAAGTGAGATGCCTGAAACCCTTCCCAGACTTCTTTCTCTACAGACTTTGCAGAAACCTCCATTCCCTCCTCCCTGGAGCTAACACTATTATTCCACCTGTAGCACCCTGCTTGACATGTTTTCTCAAATTAGCAGAGGATTATAAAAACTCACAGTTGTGTAGTTTATCCAACCAATTACGCATCATCATTGGAATCTTCATTTCCTCTAAAATACCTTTCCTGTTCTGCTTACAGGAGTGTGTGGGACCTTGCCACATAGCTCAACTTCAGTAAGGTCTGCAACATTCTGCACCAGTAGGCCAATGAACGACTCCAACAAAAAATGAAGTAACAGTGTGGTTTTGCCATAGCCACCTTTCTAAGAGCCTTGTTACAATTCTCAAGGTTTTTACAGACTGTTTGTTAGTTCTTCCTGTATTGAGCTGGGAATCATACCTTTAACTGACCTGAGATTCACTATGTGCTCTCTGCTCAAGCATTTCCCTTGGGTAAGACTGAGCAGTCTTGTTCCCAGTCTTGTGCTTGCCTGTCTCAAGGCCACTGAGACCTCCCTCATATTCCATGAATTCATGAAGGTCATCACTAATGGTTCACAGAATGCTTTTGCTTGTCCTTTACATACCTTAGGGTCAAATATGTGACACAATATTGTGAAAGTTTTTCTCTTTTTATCCCTCCTTGTAAATATTGACATTGCATTGTGCAATTTGGTTTCCAATTAAAGAATCTGGGTGTTTATGTCAAAAGCAGCATTTTTTAATAAAGGAATCTCAAGAAAACTTTTTGATTATTTACACTGCAACCCCCTTCTGTAATTTCACCTCAGATTTTCATAGAATTGTCATTCCTAGCAAATCAGCCCATGAAAGAGATGTTTTTATAGGAACATAAACCAGCACATGCAGGCATACTTTTTGAAAGTCCAGAATCTGATATTTTATTTTTCAGCAGGTGATTTTTCAGGACACTGTTCTTCAGTAACATGAACAGTTAGTAATCCCAATTAATTAGTATTTATATTGATATAGATTCATTCTAGAATGGAATTCAACATTTAAAGTTGTCACTATAGCAGATTTGGATGAAGACTTACATAAATATTTTCCAAATGGAGACAGAAACCTTCTGCCCATTTGATTACAGTTTGGGAAGGAAAAGATACAGAGTTGACCACAGAAGACACACATGAAAGAACCTGCTTCCAGAATTTTTTTTTTACTCACTACCTCCTTCCCTCCCCCAAACAGGAGTAGCTGATGCAGCAATAAATGAGTTTACAGAAAACATTCACTGTGTGCTCAGGGTGCATGCTTTCTGAAAAGGCACTGCTGCCTGCTTGCTGTATGACACTTCCATCCAGTGTGCAGGAAAAGCATGCCAAAAAAAAAATCCAACCCCAGGTAATGTGATTTTAAGAATATGCAGAGAGTGGCTCAGGAGAAGATGAAGCAACAGAATCTGCTTCTAACTTTTAAATCCACCTAGATTACAAATTGCCTACAACTTCCCACAGAAAATGCTGCCTTCTTATAACCCACGACAATATGCAATTGTTACTCTTTTGTTTATCCTCCTTCTACTACCATTTATTCAGAGTAGATCTCACCATGTCAGAAGCTATTCTGCAGAGCTCAGTACAGGCTAATGCACTCTGACCTGTGCTGCCTCTCAGTGAGAAAGGTGAAGGACTTTTTTGCAGTGCCATTTTCTTCAGCTGTTCATTATCTGCAAAGTTCATTACTGCATATGACTCCAAAACAAAGCTGTATCTCTGTTAACCCCACAATATTCATGTTTGATTCCTCTTTTAAAATAAGGTCTGGTATTAATCCAACACGGGAGTGAAACTTGTCAAACTGATTTCAGCAGAAGCCCTCATGTATTACAATACAAGGCCCACTTGGGGTCCTTGCTGCACTAGGACTGTACAAGTACCCAAAGCCGTGGTGCCCAGGCAGAGCTCCAGGCTGTGCCAGCGCCAGAGCCGTGGTGGAGCCTGGAAAGCTGACACAAAGCCCAGCAGAGGCTGAGGGGAGCCTGCCACAGGACATGTGACTGGACTTCCTCAGTTACTTCCTCTCAGTGCTGGTTTTAATGGGTAACAAGCATCCAAGTAAATGTCAGAGTTTCGTGCCAGAAGTGACTGCTAAATGATCTACATTATCTTCTCTATTGCACAATATACCCCAGGTACCTCTCTGGAGACCACAGTAACTTGTGCCCCTGCTTTTGATATAGAAAGCCATAACCAGGTTTTGTTTCTGATCATATAAAGTTAATGACCAAACATCTCCAGTACTTAAAAACCAGGGGAGCACTGACCAAGAGGTACCTTCAGCATGAATGGTGCATGTCTCTGCTCCTCAGTCACACAGGTATTTTCTGTGTGATACAGACACCCTGGCAGCTACACTCACATAGGCAGATCTTTATATTATTGACTCTCAAGTGTCCAATTCAAACTGTGAGCACTCAGTACTTTTAATGTCAGACATCTCTGCATGACTGTTTTTGAAAGTATCAGACTTGTGTAAATGCTTATCATACCAAATAAAATGGCAGCAGAGTCGGGGGATTTTTTCTTTGCATAGTTACAGCTCTATTTTGTTTTAATTGCTGTGCTGTTATATACAAAACAGAAAGGACGAAGAAATAAATTACTGACATGAACATAAATTTTATTGCGTTCTGCATTGAATAAACATTTAATTTAACCCTCCAAATGTTTCATGTTGGCTTTGAAAAAATTATTAATTTTAAAAACTGTTTATCAAAAATATTTCTCCTTAAAACACCAAAACAAAAGGTTTATTATCATGGGATTTCCTTCTTCAAAATTAAACAATCTGGCACACATATGACTTCACAAAACACTCCTTTCAACTTCATTCTGCCTTTTTTTCTTCCAGATGAAAAATTTCTAGAGACATTCATTTTCCCAGGCCCTAGTCCAGTGCAGCAAGTACAAGACCTTCCTTCAACTTCCTGGAGTTCATGTCCCCTGGCACCTCTCAGCTTCTGCAGAGACCCAGCTCAGTCCTGCAGATGGTGTGCCCCCAGACAGCCCAGCTCACTGCCGAGTCATGGCTGGTGCTGGGCAGGAGCCCTGCCATTCCGAGGTGACACAGCCAGCACAGATTGTCTCTGTGCCCTCCTCTCCTCTCCCCCTCCTCCACTGATTCCTGTATGAGCCCTCGTCACACTGCAAACCAGATTTCACACTGGCTGCTTTCTGCTTTCATTAATACTTGCCTGTCACCACTCAAAACAGTATTTCTCAATAGCAAGTAAGAATATTAGTAGCATTCTATCCTTAAAAAGTAGGAGTGGGTCTCATGGCTTATAGCTCTCAATGCTTTTATACCTTCTGCTAGGCCAGTGGTGTTTGCAGAAGCCCAAGGAGCAGCATCAGGTTAAGGACTACCCTGATGTAAGACAATACAAGAACCTAGACAGACAGAGAAGGAAAGTCCATTAAATACAGGTGGTTTAAAGCAGTTTGCAGATGTGCATGACAGACATAAAAGCATGATCAAGAGCAGGTAATAAAACACCCTGCAAATTCTACCTTGGATACAAAAAGGTATGACCCACAATTCTGCCTTTTTCTTTTTTTTTTTTTAACAGTGGTATGCATTTCTCAGACCTCAAGGCCAGATCCTTGCCAAATTTCAAGTTCCTATGTTCAATACCTGAGGCACAGAGCTGCTCAGAATAAGAAAGATAACATAGCTTTCACATGGAGATTGCTTCCCTTCGCACTCTGTTATTTTTACTCTTGAACCAGCTCATGTTCCCCCAAAACTCAATGAACAGAGAATAAGAGCAGCCTCAAGACAGAAACAATGGGAGAAATTATAATTTCAACTATCATAAAAAACTGAAAACAGGGACTTGGAGTGAACTGACCAGGTGACACTAATACACACTGCTACATGCTCCACACATGCACACAGACCTGCATACACCAGAACACAGACCCATAATGTAAGTAAAGAATTAAGTAAAGAATCCCAAAATATTTGAAACAAATGTATAAACACAGTGTTTGTATGAACCAGTGTTTTATGAATGAGCAAGAATTTGGAGGGTTGGTTGAAAAGCAAAAAAGATCAGTTCTACTGCATGGATCTACATAATCCCATGTAAGGTGCAGACTGTAAGGCACATTTTCAAGGTTTCAACTGCTCTTTAGAATCTCCTCTACCACTTGGTCCACTATGAGTTTTTGCTCAAATGTGCTTGCTCAGAACCTTTCCTGTGTACCTTGGATCTACCTGCTTGCTTCCCATCCTATGTCCTCCTTAAAGCCTCCCCCAGTCTTGCAGGTCTGCTTCCACTTTGTGAGAAAGCCAAGGAGTGCAGAATGCATAAAAAGTCTTTTATGTTCAATGGCACATGATTAGCATCTCCCCTATGGATGCAAAAAAATTTGACTTTAGATCTGGTATTTTATAAGGTTCTTTTTAAGGTGCTCCAGAATGTTTCCAGTGTCATATAACAGCTTTACAATTGTAAACTGAATTGCATAAGAATAGACACAACGAAGAATTATCTAGTCCCTTACTGGCCAACTCCTGCATAGTGGAAAAATGCAGAAGAATTTTATGTTCATGCTTGCAAGTACAGCTGATCTTATAGAAGTTCTCTGTGATGCTATCCTCTGACTTGATCCAAACAATGCTGGTCATGGAACAGCATATTCTCAAGTCAAAATACAACATGTTAGTTCCTCTCTGTATTCAGAGTACTTGGTCTAAGTGCAAGTTTTCCCAGTGCAGCACTAAATTACTGCCAGGACCAGGGTGAGACTATCAAGCTCACTCAAGCTTATCTTTCCTTGCAACACCAACATAGTCTATGTCTGCTGCAGATGACTGTAGGGGCATAGTGATGGTGGAGCAACAGCACTTCAGCACTGGCGAGGAACTGTAACCAGCTGTCTGGAGAGTGTAAAAATCTGCTTGGGATTTTAAAGGAATTTCCATCCTTGCATGTTTTCAAAACTTGGTAAGACCCTGAGCACCCCTATCTACCATTACAGGAAACTTTACTTTGAGCAGGAGGCTGAACTAGATGATCATCAAAAGATCCCTTCTACTCTAACATTTCTCCTCAGGATTTTGAGAAGTTCAAGCATATAACAAAGAAAAAAGAGGACAGTCCAAGCTGCCTGCATAAACACTCTCTGCAGGTCTCAAATATCTAGTAAAATACCACTGTGTACCAAGTTAACCTTTGTGAAAAGCAAAGCATTTTTATTTGCAACAGTGACATGACTCCATGCCCCCGCTGAGTACTGTACTGTACTCCTTGGATACTCCTGCTGATTTCTGTGGGAGATAATGTCTTATTCTATGTGTGACAAGACCAATTTCCTCACCTCCCACCCCATGCCCCCATCATTCATCCACAGAGTGGATAAACATTGTTTACTGCCTATTAGCTCAGTGACAAAAAAGGTAAAAGATGGGGGACTGCAGAGGCTTTCAAGTACAATGTGTGGATTGGAAAGATGAATTTGAAGTACAGTCACTGCAGAAGTCTGAGAGATGACTGTGTACTCAAGTTACCATGGGGTAATGAAGAGTCCTGAAGAGTCAGCAGATCAGAACAAGCATCTGGGCCCGTGGCACAGGGAACAGGTTTGCAGTTACAGCATTCCACAGGCTCCACAGGTGCTGCTGGACCTGGCACCCTGCAGTCCCACGCTGCTCCCAGCTCACCTGAACAAAGGCCTTCAATGCAGAAGCAAAGAATCAACAAGTCTTTCACCAGGCTGGTTCCCTGTTCACTGTTTCCCAGGCTAATGCCCTAAACTCTGACTGTGAACCTGACCTCTGTGAGTTAATCTGTGCCAGACACATGACCCCTCTGGTCACTGCTGGGAGCCCTGGAGAGGACAATCCCCAGTTTGGGAGCCACTGGCTGAGGAGAGCTGGAGGCTGCACCTTTTGCCCTGCTCTGCTGGAGCTGCCTGTCATGGGTCACTGCTGCAGGAGAAACACAAACCTCCCGTGTTCAGTCCTGGCAGGGAAGAGAGAGAGTGGATCACCAAAACCAGACTGCCCTCTTTCACTTTGTGTCTCTAGTATAATGGTGGAAAATTAGCACAATATTATTTAAGTGGAAAATATGGAGTTAACTAGAACACCGCACTTTAATAGCTGTGGAGCTGGTTTTTTTTTGTGGTTTTTTTTTTTTTTGCATTAAACACCATAAGAGAAATGGATTAGTTCTGTTTTTAAAAATATAGGTAACTAAAAGCTGCATAAATATCCTAGTGTCAAAATCATACTCTCACTGATTAAAATGAGAATGAGCAGTAAAATTTTTAAAGGAATGCTGTATGTGTTGATAAAACACTTTTAAGAGGTAGCAGAAAAGCCTAAAAAACATTACAGCACAAACAACATGGCAGTTGGGGGAGAAAGGAAAAGAAGAATCACTATTATGTTTAAACCACCTATTATTTAGCCTGTAACTTTTAAACAGAAAGATTTTGGTAATTTACATTAATGTTTCAAGAACACACTGAACACATTTCCTCATAGAAGAACCACCTACCTTACTTACTGACATTAAACCAGACATAATCATTATGAGCAGCAATTACTGCCGGAAATTCTGTTCTAATTGTAAACAGCTAAGATTTTATTAATGGAATAAAATGAAAAAATCAGTAATTTTTTTTTAAAAGTCAGTATTATAACGGATAGTTTTAGTTCATGTGATTACTTTTATACATAAAAGTTTTTACTTAATTTGGAAATTCTCTGTGAAAACACTGAATTTCTGGCAGTTAGCAACTAACCTTAGACACAGAAATTCACTTTGTAGACATCTGCACTGAGTGAAGGTAGAAATTACTTCCTGAATGCCAGAAGTTCCTGCCTCAAACTTTAAAAAGCAGGACTGCTTTTTTCTCTGTGTAATAACTCCAATTCAGGCTTAAGGATAAACTCTAGGAATTATTAAAAAAGTATAATAATTTGTCTCATCAATCAATAGGCTTAAAAAAGGTCATGTTTAAATAAATGTACTCTTAGATATGCTACATATTTACAGTAGTTTAATAATACAGACATGTTATGTGCATTTTAAGTTAAATTTTAATTTCCAATCAAATAGACATAAATTTAGAAAAACTGGAACTAATCAATAACTAAAAACAAGATGTGCATAATTCACTTTTTTCTAGGGAAATGGCAGAAGTAAAAATGAATCGTCTGAGTGTATGTTGAGATAAAATAATCCCTGATATAATTTGTCCCTTTACAAAAACCTCTGCAAACTACCACAATATTGAACAATGAGAATCACTTGCCATTTATGAAAGTTATCGAAAGCATAAATTCAACTCAAGATTAGGAGAAATCACTTATATCAGGGTTCCCTATGTTCAGATTCAAGCTATGATCAAATCACCTTTTTCCATTATTCAGGGTTCCATTTATTAGAACTGGTTTTGAATTAATGCATTAGTTAAATGATATTTGGGGGAGACAGGAAAATACAAAGACTGGTCAGGAGAGGTAAGATGAATGCACCATTATTAAATCAACCAAATCAGAAGAGCCCAGGATACCACTGGGGTGTGGTACTCAAAGAGAATGTTTATAAGAGTGTCCAAGTTTAACATAGAAAATAGGCAGGCCTGGAAACCCAATGGGAATAACTGCATCTGTTGTTGTAAGCAGCCCCAGCAAAATGTTACTGGTTCACTAGCCTGGGGCAAGCTTTTTCTTTTTTTCCTTCTTTTCCTTTTTTACAGCCAAGTACAATATTAGCTTGCTTTTTTTTTTTTTTTGTCATCGTCAAGCTGAGGCTGGGTGAGAATATTTTGTGTCTAGACTAATAAATGTTTGTAAGGATTTTGCAAGACTGGTTTATGGGAATAGAATCCTCTTTTTGTTTTTCTGCTGGAAAAAGCAGCATTAAAAACAAATGAGCACCATCATGCATTTGTTTTAAATTGCATATTAGAGCACTGCTATTTTGTGTGCAATCAATACATAATTTGGAAGAAAGATGCTTTTAAAATTCAAAGCTATCCCTGAGCAGCTAAGGTTCTCTTGGAAACTGAAGGAGGAGTCTGAAATTATTGTTCTTTTGTTTGCATCCCCCAGTGGGAAAGACAGCACACAACTAGAAACCACTGTGCTTTGAGGCTGCACGAATCATTAAGAATAAAGATCAATCCCCCCTCCATTTAAACATTAGATATTTAAACTGAATCTAGGACAAAGGTAAGCTAATCAGACTCCTTTTCAAGCTGTTATTGGGTTAAATATAATATCAAAGGGATTACATAAATCTCGCAACTCCCCTACAGAAATTTTAAAAATATACTTATATTTTGCAAAACACGGCCTGTCTAGACAACAATTACAAGCATCAACTTAATCAGTGGGAATTAGTGGGATATGCATGGGCCAAAACCTACATTTTCTTTTTAATATTTGTTTCGGAGGGCGGGGTATCTCAAGATGAAATGGCTGACTGAGCTTTTTATTTCATTGCTTTGGGTGGAAATGAGTGAATCTTTCCACACAAAGTAGTGCTCAAGAAGCTGCTCTGGTGCAAAGCAATCTTCAGTCCTAACCCTCCAGTGAGCTCTCACCCTCAGCCTCTCTCTCTCACCAGCTCCCTGCAGCAACAGGGCTTAAACACTGCCTGGTGAAGAGGGCTCCTGCTCAGTAATTCAGATAGTAATGACTATCTGTAATTGAGCATTACATACAGAAATAGGATAGTCACTCATATAAAGAACAATACAGCTGCGTGTGTGACATCAGAGTATGGTGCTCACACTGTCATCATCCATGCAAATATTAATATACTGGAAAGCTTTCAGAATAAAAGATTCTGTATTTCAGTGTACACAGTGATGCAGAACTTCCCCCTCTCTGGATTTAATTTACAATGATTAATATATCTTTCTAAGAATGTGTGCTTGTGATTATTTCTTTACTATGTGTAGAAAGAGTAAACTTACTTTTCTTCATTACTACTCTTTTCTCCTAACATCTCCCATCTTTTCCCTCCTTTACCCCCAGAGAAACAAACAGCTGATATTAGCAAGGCCTTATATTTCCCCTGGAGGAACCCTGGAAATAGAGAATTTAATTTAAAAAAAAAAAAAAAAAAGAAAAAAAAAAGAAGCTACTTGTCAAGAACCAGAGTTAAAATGAATGGTTTTAAACTGATAAAACACCCAAAATTGTAGGCATCTCACAAAAACCTCACCAAAGTAGTCTCTTCCAAGCTAAATTACTATTTTTAATGCAATAAAAAATTCGTACTCTATTCACCAACAAATTCCTTCAACAAATTTAAGCAAAATGTATTAAGAAATCAAATTTTAAAAACACTCATAAGCTACAACTAGTGAAGCTGTGTGTGTTTACATCATATTTAAGCAGATACCTACAGTGCCAGCAGAGATCTTGTATGGACATCAATTCCTCAAACTTTTTTTTGAACAAAAAACCCAAGCTCACGATGCACTCTAGGTGTGGTGAACCTTTTGTCAGACCAGATTCCCTTGAGAAGTCTGGAGGACAGAGAGCCATTAAGTATTCAACACAGCAAACAAGGCTGAACATTGTGCAGTGCTGAACACTCCAAAAATTCCACTGCATCTACAAATGCATTTTACCTTGCTGAAAATCCGGCTGAGAAACAGGAACTCCTGAGCTTTCCTGCCTGCTCCATCTAACTCACTCAGCAACTGCTGCCAAGTGCCCAACTCCTCCTGATACAGCTTGGATTTGCAGAGCACTCACAGCTCCCACTGATATGCTGAAGGCATCTGATCCATGTATAAAAATGCAGTATCTTTCTACTTGGAAGGTATTCTAAAGATTGACTAGAAATCTGGAATTTTTGAGGAAGCACACATCTGTAACTAACATTTTACTTCTACTATTTTTCAGTCAGGTAGTTTATAACTATTTTCCTGACTCCTTCCCCACTGTTTCTCCTTTACTCTTTTTTGGACATACAACATTCCTAGATCTCAACTAACCTAATGACCAAGTCAGAGCCTTACACCCATGCACACTGCCAGTAGGAGAGTTTTAAAAGCAACAGCATTTTGACATACCAAGTCTTTGCATCGTAACACAGGGAGGAAGTAATCACATTAGTACCATATTTTGTGTATGTTAATCTATTTCACAGCTTTAACAAAGACAAGCTTAGAGACCTCTACCAACATTACCTTGGACTATGCAAACATGCACTTCCATCTATGAAGTTCTTAGCAACTTTCTAAGCTAAGACAATGTTAAAATAATCACAGTCCCAACCTATAACCAATGATTCAAGGCCTAAAATCTCTATGATTACCCAATGCACAGAATTCATTGTGAGCCAACAGCTATTTTCCATCTGATAAACACGGTTAGAAGATGCTTTGAAGATTCAGAATGCTGAACATGTGGAGCTGTTACCATAGCCATTAGAAAGTTCAAAAGCTCATTTCTGTCCTTCTGTCTGCTGAGGTGAATTTGGCGCTCACAGAACGAGGCTGGCTCTGCCAAGCAGCGAGGGCTGGCGTTACACACGCTTCATTACACAGCTCTGTCTGCCCACTCCTTAAAAACAACTGCTAGCCTTCAAGCCTTGCTTGAGCAATGCTTCAGATTGTGGGTCCCCTCAAAGCATGTGGAGTTCCTCCAAACCCTAGTGAGACCATTAGACAAGAACGGTGAGCAGCATATTGCAAAACTCCACCGGAGAAGGCCAAGCTGTATGGAGCAAACCTACAACACCAAAGTCACTTTCTTAAATGGCTCCAAACATGATGCAGAACCTGTTCTTTTGTATATAAAGTTCCTTTAGACCAGTCAGGCACAAGCAGTGGTTATGCTAAAGAATGCTTGCAACATTAAGTTCTCTGCTTCCTTTTAGATCTTTCAAGAAGTGCAAACAGTAGCGTATGGAAAGTTCTTTACAATTTTTCCTGAAGGTTCTTCAATCACACTACATCTCTTCCTCCTTTAGTCCTCAGCAATTTTCCTGTCTTCTGTGCTTTGGCACATCAATGTGTCTTATAATTTTAATAGTATAATAAATGTAGGCTACATTCTTCCCCTTTAGATTACACTTTTAAAGTGAATTATACTGAATTTAACATTTACTATGATCTCAAAGCTCTTAAGGATACAAGAGTGGTACACACCTGCTAACAAGTGACAATAGGCAACTTCTGCTCAATTTGGGCTGATCTCTGAAGCTGGTTAGAAAGGATCCACTGATAGTTCTAAGAAATACAATACAGTTCACTGAACTCTGAAGGATATGAAAAAGACCTGAGTGGACCCCCTGAAGTTCCATCCAGTTCCTTGACAGAAAGACCACAGATCTGAAAATGAACCATCAGTGCAAGTGGTGCAAGGCATAGAATTATGAAATGCCATCTGGTACAGGATAAGGAAATGTATCATTTTGGTGGCTTCCACCTCCACAGAAAAAGAAAGAACTGTTTATGCAGCAAAATGGTTTGACTATTTGGGAAAGTCCTCAACTAGCCACGAAAAATTAAAAACAGGAAAAAGAGAAAAGAGAGAAAAATGAGAAAAGATGAATGGGAATAAAAGAATAAAATACAGTAAATTTGAATGAATAGAACTAATAATGCTGAAAACTTAAGCAATCACATCCCTTTAATGCCTAATTTGACAATATTAGAAAGTTAAATAATAACAGAACATTTTATTCTTATATGTATATATTCAGTAAAGGTGACACTACTGACAGGTAGTAGGGAGCTACACGAGTAGAATGCTATACTCACTATTGCTGCCTATTTAGGAAATAGGAAGCAAACAAAAGGGAAAATGGGACTTAACTGAAAATTGCATCACTTGTTTACAAGTCCCTGACAACCCAGAAGCAAACCATCTTGGACATTTATGGATCAATGACCCTGCATCTAAAGCACAAGGAGAGGGAATATTGACCATTTATACACAGAAGAGAACAGCATGTCCATGCACTCAGCTAAAAATGTTCCAAACACTCCCTCACGCCATGACCCCAAAACTGTTATCACACAGCATTTTTACACACTGATCATTCTGAAAATTTTACAGCAAGCTCAGGATTTATAAAAATTAGAAAACATAAAAATACTGAATTTGATACCATGTAATCTTTACTAGACATCAGCTTGATAGGTAAAGAGAAATTGATCACCAAAATAAGGATTAGCCATAGCTTAGCTGGCAAGTGATCATGCCTCATTTATATTTATCATTCACAAACAAAAAAAACCCCATGGTTTATGTGTCCTTGGTTCTTTAAAAGTTCCAGCTTCGTAAAGCTGCAAAAAATGCTGAACTCGGACTTAAGGAAAAAATCTGACTTCAAAGATGAACGACTGTTTTTCAAATAAAACTCTTCTAAAGTTACGTACAAACAAATGGGTCACCAATCACAACTAGATTAAAGTTAACCCAAAATTTAAACCTTTCCTCAGACTACCTATAAACAAATGGTGGGAAACGAAGGGAAAATCTCAACAACAGCAATAAGCTTAACTGAAATGCTACAGACAGCCCAGTGAAGCAAAAGACACAAGAAACTGCCTTCTGGGTACATTAGGAACAAAAGGAATCCTAGCAATATTACAAAGTGCATTATTTGATAGAAATTCTTCAGTGGGAGAATCTACGAAAGAGAGAACTGTTCAACACATAGCTCTAAGTCTCCAACACAAGTATTGTGACAAACTCTGTGACAAATATTGTCTATTCTGTAATAAACAACAGTTATAAACAAACCCAGTTAAGGCTACATATCAGGACACTGGATCCAGCTAATGCACTCACATCAAGAGAGGCGTTGCAAGAGAGGAAATAAATCAGAATAGATCCATTAGAAACATCAGGGAAGTAGAAAAGCAAGTCTCACAAAGGAAAGCTGTATCTCAAAGTACTATGTTTTCCCAAGACAGGTTTGGGGACAATCATATTAAACATACACATTATCCAAAAAAGATAGCAGAGGGCTTTTCAGTCTAGTCAAGATACAAGAACCACTAGTCTAAATTTAAAAGCAAATAATTTCAGTTATACAAAATGGCATCTACTTCTAATCTGCTCAGGGGAATTCATTTAACACCACCAGTGGAATTGACTGCCTTGCTGGCAATGTTTAAAGTAACAAAAGGGTTTCTAAATTATGCATTTTTGCTCCAAGAGGTCTTAATTCAGGGCAGTCCTCTGGTCTACATCACACAGGTTGTTTTAAACAGGGTTTCTGTAAGTACTCACAAGCTTTCTTTTTTTTGGCATGAAATCCCTCTGAATAAAAACAAAAAAACAAGACTGCTGGTGAAAACCAACAGCACAGCTTTTAAAACTCCCCTCTCATTCCTACATTTGAGGGAATATTTGTTTTCATGGACCAAGTTTCATAACAAAATCAACTTTTTATTTACAAAATGTTTATATGCACTTTGAAATGCTCAATATACTCTTTGTATATGTCTTATTTTAAAAATAAGTGGCACCTATACCAGCTTGCAGACCCAGACATCACAGCCTTCGCTATTTTACGTGACACTTCGTACACAGTAAACTTCCTCATCTTTCCATTAACTATTTAAGATACCAAGCAGCTCAGAAATAAAGTGCAAGTACCTACCAGATAACATTCACTACTGCAGATACTCTGAGTCCTTTCAGAGATCCAGAACTGCCTCAATTACATGGTTTATCGAAGTTGCTGTTGTTTTCCAGTGCTGCACATCCTGGTATAGGGGAGAGCTGAGCATCAGAACGCACCCCAAACCCCAGGCACCATCAGAGAAGTAAACCAGACATCTTCCCCAACTTTGCGTGCACATACACTGTGCTGCTGCTCGCTCGCCCCCGCAGCGCAACGCCGCGGGATGCAGGAGAACTCTGGAGCCAGAAGTTCATGGCTCGCTGCCTGCCGTCAGTCTGTCCGTCCGCCCGCCCGAACGCCAGCGCTGACAGCGGGCAGGAACTCGCCGGCCGCTCTGAGCGCATCGGGATTGAAGTTCTCGATTCTCCCTTCTGACTGACGAGTCAGACGGATTCTCCTCCGCCCTGAGGCGAGCGAAGCCCCGCGCGGGCTCCCGGCACGGGGCGGAGGAAGAAAGGGGAGAGGAGCCCGTGCTCGGAGGGGTTTGACCCCACGGCGGGCCGGGCCGGGGGTCACGCACAGTCCGCTTCCAAGGGATGCCAGGGCTCTGCCCGCGCTCTGCCCGCCCCAGCCCGCCCGGAGCCCGCCGCCCCCGACGGGCGGTGACCCCCGGCCGCGGGGGCAGCGCCGCCGCCAGACAATGGGGAGGCGGGCGGGGCGCGCCCGCCCCACCGCGCCCGCCCCGCGGGCTCCGTCCCCGCCGGGCCCGGCCCGCCCGCCCCCGCCGCCCGGGAGCCGCCCCCGCCCCGGGGCGCCAGCGCCGTCCCGTCCCCACCGGCGGAGCGCCCGGCCCCGCTCCCGGGGGAAGCGGGGGCGGGCGCAGGGCGCGCCTCCGGGGCAGCGGGGGTCGCCCTCCCGCCTCCCGGCGCCGAAAGCCCCCCTCAGCGAGTCCCTACCTGCCGGCGCCGCTCCGCCTCGCCCCCGCAGCCCGCGCCGCCGCCCCGCCCGCCGCCTGCGCTCACGGCCGCGCCGCCATCTTGCGCTTCACAAACTACTGCACTTCTTTCGGGGCGGGGGGGCGGCGGATGGGCCGGGAGCTCCCAACGCCGCGGCCGCCCGCGCCCTCGCCTCGCCCCGCGGCGCCCACTCGCATCCTCCCGGCGCGCTGCTGCCCGGGGCGAGAGCGCGGCGAGCGCGGACGGCGCGGCCGCTGCCTCGGCCGCCCTGGCAGCGAGCGGGGGCGGAGCCGCTCCCGCCGCCCCGCCCGTCAGGCGGCGGACACCGGGCGCGGGGGCTGCCCCGGCCCCGCAGCGCCGCGGCCCGGGGCACCGGCGGCTCCTCGGCCGCCCGGGGAGCAGCGGGGGCGGCACGGTCGGAGCTCCCGGGCGGCAGCCGCGCCCCCGCAGCCGCTCCTCCGCCGGCAAACTTCGGCTCCGCGCGGCCCTCCCGCCGCGCCCGGGACGGGCTGCGGGACAGCGCTCCCAGCCCGGGAAGGGAGGGCACGGCCGCCGGGGCCCGAGACCCAAACCAGGGCGAGTGAGCGCAGAAGGAGCGGCTCTAACGAAAAAAAACACCCTAACATTTCCCACACCTTGGATTGTTGAGGGTTTTGTGTTAGAGAACTTGGAGAAAGGAGACCTCTCTCCCTTTACTACATACCAAATATTTTAATCAAGATTTGAGTTTAACTCCCACTGCCCAATTTTCAAAAACTTTTTTCTCATCACTGTGTGCTAGTTTGGGTCAGAGAGTAAAAGGTAACTATTTCCCTGAGAAAGAAAAAATAAATGTGTGGCTTGTGGGGGAACCCTTAAACTGTTCACAGGTGGTCACAGACCATCAAGATTTGCACACCTGGGAACATTTTTTAAAATCTGCCTTGGTACAGGATCCTGTCAAGCCTAGTGAAAGGAAGACATTTGCTCAAAACAGAAGTTTTGATTCCAGAAATGCATCTGGTTCCTCAATTCCTGTCAGTTTTCTAAATAGTGCTCTTAGGGGATGCACTCAAACTGCCTGCCCCAAGTCACATCGAAATTGGCAATGGCAGCAAAGGAGGAGAGCAAATTAAGGACATTAGTCCATTTATTACATTTTAATGTCATATTTTACATTAAAATGTATATTTTCATTTTAACTTTTTTCTCTCTCCTGATCTTGTCTTTGCTGTATAATCCCTACACTGCGTGGAGAAGAAGCTGATCACATGCAGTTCTTATTTTAAAATCATAGTATTTGTGATGATGTCTTAAATGCAAGATTATCGATGATCAAAACTGTTCTGTGATTAAAATAGAGCAGACAACCCACCACTAGAAAGAGATGAATTTTTTATTAATGTCCACCAAACAATACAGAGAAAATAAAAATCTGCATAGCACAGTGAAGTTTGAACAAACACAGTAAAAGGAGAGAAAAAGAGAACACTAGTGACAGAGGTAAGATACCAAACACACAAAGAGGGCATTCAGTATCACCACATGTTGTGCATGTGAGGTGAACAGAATAGAAGAGCAAAGGGTCATGCCACATGTTCTATCACTATTTATATAAGATTTTACTCTCTTTTACAAAGTTTTCATAGTTAAACTTTGTCTTATTCTCTTTTTTTTTTTTTAAATAACTACCAAGTTAACAGATAAATTTTCTCTGCAGGTTTGAAGAGAAACACTTCTTCAAAACAGTGCTGCTTTGTTTTTACTTCAATATATTTATCACCAGTAATATATTCACTTTTATGTAATCAACAGATATAGTTCTTTCCTGGTAACTAAAAAACTATTTACATCTGAATTCAACTACATGCCATCTGATGAACTAACAATTTGTATTAAAATGCTTTTCTCCAGTATTGTCATTATTACAAGCATGATTAAACTTTCTAAGGTGAAGTTACAGTAGTAAATCTTGCTTTCTTTTCAAGTTGCATTTTCTTTTAAACAGAGGTACTGAAATTATCTATTCAGATCTGCTGAGTTCCAAAGGCAATCACAGCAGTAAGTCACATTAATATATACATATCTAAAAGGGAAATATCAAATATAAGTCATTAAATGACTTTATTTGAGCTTTCTTAATAAATTTTAAGATATATTTGTATAAATATATATGTAGACCTAGTATTTATTGAACAAAGAAAAAAACAGCATGCAATAAAAAAAAATAAAACATTACTGAGTGTGTCAAGGATGCTGAAATCAAGTATCATGGATAACTGAAGGCTGTAATTTCTTTCTTCATTGCCTAAGAAGAAAAAAAGGCAAACCAGGAGTCAGTGTGAATACAAACCTAAGAACCCTGTTTACTATTTCATTAAAAGAAGCACAAATCTGTGCACACAATTGTTAGCAATGATTTAGCCAATACATGTGCTACCACCATCACTGTTCTGTACTCACTGGCTCCAACACATCCTTATACACCCAAAATAGAGAGTAGTCTAGAAAGACTGCAGAGATCTGTATCAGGAGACTATGGATCAATGGTGTTAGAGGAGGCAGTTCTCAAAGAGCCACAGCTAAAAGCTGAACTGTTCTTTTCTACTCTGAATAAATACTTGTTAAAGTCTGTCTTCATACAGTAGAACTTACTTCTGGACTGACTTGTGCAATCCCTCTGAATAGGAAATATTCTTTGGTTAAAGCTCAAAGAAGCAGAGAACAAAGAAATCAAGTTCTGTCACAAAAGCCTACAAGCCCCAAGATAACAAACATGCTAAATCCTGTCATTATGATAGATGAGGGAAGGGTGTATTTTTCAGGAATGGCATCCCTGAATCCAAGTAATCCTCACTGTTGCACAATCAGAGCAAGAGCATCTGATTTGACTCTTTATAGATGTGGAAGAGATCAAGATGACCCGGAGAGATCAACAGCTTTTTAAGGAAGACTGAGACACATAAAAGAATTTTATTCTATATGCATGACCACCTGGAAGACAAATGGATTTGAGGACTTTGAAGCTGAAGACTGAATATCCAACATATCTAAATCAACACTGAGAAAGTAAGACTGGGACCATGGGTTCCTGTGGAATATTTCTGCCAAGTTCTGAAAATTTGGAAATCCTCTCTTAGAGGATTTGGACTTGTTAGCTTTAGCTCCCCATATATGAAATTAAAGATGTTTGAGCTGTTCTAGCTAAAAAGGATGTCTGAAGAGACTAGAGTCTCTTATTCTTGTTATGCCTCATACTTAGTTTCTTTTCAAGCACTGAATGACTACTATGCAAGTGTTACCATGTGTGACTGCCCACAAGAGGAGAACGAGGAAGTGACAGACTGAGAAAAGCACCCTCCTTTCACAGCCCCCCCAGCACTGAAAAGGTTCTGGAGCAGGAGTGGTGACAGACTGAGGTTAACTGCTTTGAGAGGGCTCTGGGGGGGGACCCATCGTCTTCAAGCCTTTTCCTGCTGAAACTGCCAACAGCTAAGCCAAATGCAACAATAGTTTTGCAATAGGGAGGAATGTCTTCCAGACTGTAATGAACAAATCTTGTAACACAGGCAACTAAGCAGCAATGAGTAATACTAAATAACCATGATGTTCACAGGGCCCACATATTTATGCATAACACACACACCTGTAATAATGACAAAGTATTACAAGACAAAAAAAATTACCTTTAGTAACTCATTTTTGTCACCATCTTCCCGATGCTGGTAAATGCACTGGCTAAGGACAGCATATAGTTTTTCCATGCGAAATATACTGACGTTCTCAGTTACCACGGCAATAGAATGCAACACTCGCTGAAGAAAAAAATGGAAACCAGAGTTCAAAATAGCACAAGATAAGCTGCAAACAGAAAAGGTAGAACATGGCACAGGTATATGGCCAACTTCCCATACAAAACTTTTTCACTGCTGCCACATAACTGACTGCACACTCTTGTATGTGTTCATCAAGTTCTAGGTCTATTATCAAGCAAATAAACAAAAAAACCCAAAACCCCAAACAATAAACAGCCCAAACAAAACCAAGCAGCTACAGTTTGGAGGTTCACCCAGTGCTACCCATACTAAGGAATCAAGTTTTCTAAAAGAAGCATTTAATGACTGTAGTTCTGTCCTCACAGCTGAAACCTCTGTAAGGGCTTTATGGTACCATCTCTCCAGTGGATAGTACCTTCAGAGCACATGCTGTTGCCACCCTGACTCTAGAGAAACCCATGTGGATTCCTCACACAGACAGACATGAACAACAGCTTCCTCACATGGGGAAGTGGAGGGGCAGGCACCAATCCATCTTTGCTCTTTCATGACCATTGACAGGACCCAAGGGAGCAGCATGAAGCTGTGTCAAGGGGAATTTAGCTTAGATGTAAGGAAGAAGTTCTTCACCCAGAGCATGGTCAGTCAGTAGAACAGGACCAAGGAAAGGGGTTCCAGCATTAAGCTTGGCAGAGCTCAATAAACATTTAGACATTGCTCTCAAGCACATGGCAGGATTGTTGGGGGTGCCCTGTGCAGGGTCAGGAGTTGGACTCTATCCTTCTAGGTCCTTTCCAACACAGAATAGTCTATTGTTCTATGAACACAACCCCATGAAGTTTGCTTGCTTAGGAAGCCTGTCTAAAAAAGTTAATTTCTCCCTTCTCACTTCATTTCTTATCATGGCAGGTAAACAGCAGCCCCCTCTGGTTTGGCCCACCCCCAGGACCTCAACCTGGCAATTTCCTGAATTCTCCTCACTGTAACATCTCCTGAAGACCAGGATCATATACCCTCCCAATTCATGCAAAGAACTTATCTGATCCCCTGCAGCTAAGGTACAATTCTGACCCTTTGTCCAAATGTATCCTAGGATAACTTCTCTCCTACAGGGGACTAGAAAAACCTTGTAACACTGCATATCTATATGAAAGCAAAATTCTATTACTGTATTTTGAAAGCATTTGAGCAGAGCAGGTATTAGTATTTTATCCAGGATAACCTTTAAGTCAACCTGTTAACTTCAAGTTAAAAGTCATCTCTGCTTAAAAATCAAAGTACTCTTCCAGCTGCTAACAAATTAAAATCTGCAAACAGCAAACCAAAACAACCTCCCAGTCCATCATAAAAAGTGCCAAGACACTAATAACCATCAGCACTACCAGTTTGCCAGTGGGCTATTTTAAAATCTTACAAGCCCTTTTCCATTCAAAACAGGAGATAATCCAGTCTCCAAAAATGTAGTTGACCAAAACCAAGAACAGCAGTCTACAACAGCTGTGGAAACAGTCATAGTCCATTACAGATTGAATTATTTCACCAGCAATATATTCCTCCCATACTTTGTCTGAATTGGCATTAGTTAACAAGTGACTCAATTTACAACTCCGTACGTAGCAAGAAAATATCCTACTTTGGTATTAACAAAATTAAAATTTAAACTTACTTTGAGTTCACAGTAATCCACAAACACTCTCTGTGTGCCAGTTTTCATTGCCTTCCCAACGCATCCCAGCTGTTTCTCTTCCACCTGAGAAGATCTTGTACGAGTCATACGGTGTACCCACAAATCTGGAACAACACAAATTTCTTAAGTCAAGATTTCTCTTTCTCTGGAACACAGTATGAGTGAAGTACCCTGTACTTGGAGAAGAGAACTTCCGTGCAACAATAGAGACAACTGTTAACATTTTTCACTGATAAATGCTTGACACATCTACCTCCTTTCTGGAAAAAATCTCTGCTTCATGAAAACTAGAAACCTGAACACAAAAAAACAACACTAGCCAAAAAGGCAGGGGAAAAACAGGGAAAAAAATCCTGTTGCCATTACAGCACTGCACTGTAAAACTCCAAAGTAATTTAGGTTAGAAAACACATCTTACATCAGAAACACGGGGACATAACTCTTGTATTCCACACATGACCCTGAGTGCACACTGCTTGGAGTACAGCTTTTAACTTAGGCTTATTATTGCTGGAAAGATCCTCATGCAATAAAAGAAAGCCAATGATTGTTTTTCAGTTAAGCACCATTTGAAAAACAAACTGCAGAATCAGAAATGCAGCAGCTGCAGAAATACACGAGTTTGGCTAGCATAACTGGAGGGGCAGCACCATTGTACAGGCAGGAAACTGTGCACCAATTTGAGAGACAGAGAACAGAAATCAAGAAGGCTAAAACCTGGTAGGTAGTGGAACCCTCCTCAGAAAGAAGGGGGTAAATGACCTGTTTGATCTTTCACTTACTATTTGAACCTCCATCTTCAGAAGTTCCAGCTTTTTGACAATCTGGCATCTCACTCTGCTCTCTTAGGTCTGAATGTTCTCTCTTTTTCCCAGAAGGAGATTTATCCACAAGGAGAACTCTCTCTCTTTCATTTTCTGTCCCATTTTTCTGTCGTTCTTGAAGTACATTTTCATGTTCTTCAATAAAAGTATCCTGAGAAAATTCATTGCAATCTGTGCTAGACTCTTCATTACTCTCTACTTCATTTTGGTCTTCAGGAATTTTATTCTCTTTATTGAACTGAATATTCCTCCTCTTCACTGCAAGACTTGAAGACACTCTATTCCTTCTGCGTTTTCTTCTTGACTTATCTACAAAGACATACAAGGAAATGTAATCCAAAGCATTACTACAACAAGAAGCATCCTCATCTTACTTGTCTGACAAGGAAAATGACCAAATGAGTTTAAGTACCACTGCCCATCTCCCCAGACACCTGCCTAGAGAAAAAGCTGCAATTTAATGGGGTCAGTTAGCTACTAGATTTTTTAAAAATCCAGCTACAGAATTCAATTCACAAAGCCATCAGCTTCAAAAGGTTATAAAGATAGAAGTTTTACTTTAGACAGGAAGTCTTACTGCAAAGCAAGATTATTAGGTAACTTAGTGATATAATACACGTGAGCAACAGAAATGCATTTGGAGAAGAGCCCTCAGAATCTGTAAACTTCACAAAAGTTAGACACACATCAGAAGAGCTGAAGAGGTACTTTTAAAAAAGAGTACTTGCTGGAGGAAAAATTCCTCCATAGAGACTTACACCTCATAAGCTTTCTGATTCAGTTCAATGCAATAATCTTGTTCAATACAAGCTTGTCACTTTGCCTTCCAGAAAACACCACCATTCTTAGTACTCACAGAGTACCACACAAGGCCTATGGGTTAAGTCAGTGACAAAATTCTCAGACATGCCAGCAAGGCCAGGAAATGTCACATCATGTCATGAGTTTTAACTGAAAGAGACACAAGGCCCTTTATTTTTCCCCCATGTCCTTTTAATGGATAAACTGAAGAAATAATGATCTTTCCTTCATATATCTACAATTATTGCTCCCTTTTTTTCCCAACCCTTTCTCCTTCAACTGGAAATAGAATTTAATGTTTGAGAGCAGGGAAGGGGAAAACACTGTTGTATGTAACTAAAAACTAGGTAAGCATCCAGAAATTGTCATGTACAACGTTTTTGACTTTAAGAGGCAGCAACGTAGGAGCCATCAAGTATCAGTTGGGCTAGCAAGGGCAGTGCCTTACAATGTCTAGCAGCCACTGTACTTGGACTTCACAACCATATTGAATGAAAGACCTCTGGATTTATTAAAAAAATTCAATGCCTCTGGCATGAAAAACCAGGCATCACAGGAACCTGTTAGGTCACAAGAGCAGGGGCTTCAGCACCTTCTCCAGGAAAAGTCTGAGTAAAACATAACTTGCCTTTAGAATAGGGGGTACTGACATCCACAGGCCTTCCTGGCATCTTCAATTTTTCATTACACTTTGGATCTGTTTTCTTACATCCAGGAACACAGTCCTCCTTTGGCATTACACAGAAGTGAGAGGAAGCACAGTCTGAACCTTGCAATAAAGAAGAGAGTAAAGAATGGTGTCTTGTAGGGCTGGTTACAAATACTGAGAGAAGTCTTTAAATGCTCAGTGCCAAAAAATGTACCTCTTTGCTTACGAGATTCTTTGATTTCTTGGCATCGTTGTTCAAATTCTTCATCCATTTCCTCCCTCACTATGGAATAGGCAGTATCTCTCAAAGCACAGGCTCTGTGCCTGAGGAGACGATCTGAAATTTTACAGTCAGAATTGAGGACTTTCTACCAGCCAATGAACCTGTTTATTTTGCTTACTTAAAAAGTTTTCTCTTGTCACAGGTAGGTTCTGAAAGGTTCTCAGTCAATCTTCTCAGCATGCCAACTGATAAGTTAATTATTAAAGCAAAAGCAGTAGCTTTCAATCAACATGTCTATCACAATTTCATGCCCAGTAAGTTTATTTGATGCTGCAACATTCACAGCCTGGCCAGAAATGTTCTCTGGAGATCTTTAAATTATCTAATCCCACATCTACTGTACACAAATGACATTTATCAACTTGTACATTTAAATCTTTTACAAATTAGGGATAAAAATCACATCCTCACCTCCAGGATCTTTAACTGGGTTGTACTCTAAAGCATTACTACAGATTAGATCAATGTCTTTTAGGAAGTCTCTTGCAGTTGGGTACTGGTGCATGTCAATCTTGGACAGAACTGTGGAGAGGTCCATGGGTTGTTTAATAACAGCATTGTAATCAGGTACCTACAAAGAAAACACACATGCTCAGAGATTTAACACAGCAGCTACCAAAAATTATTTTCATAAAGTGAAATAAAGGACTTCTTAAAAATCCCAATATGACACAACCCAAAGATGCAGAAGTTACCCAATTAGTTTACTGAAAACAAAGACTGTTTCAGCTGGCCTTGAAGAGACAGGCTAGAAGAGGGAAAACAAAGAAACAGGGAGGTGAGAAGAATGAGTAGTGCAGAGAAGTGAACCAGCATCCAGAGTGGGACTCATTTCACTTCCTTTCAGAAAATAACAGCAAAAGAACATTTCTCAGTAAAGTCACCTGAGATTCTCTTTGTTTGTGGTAGCAAGAAAAAGGCTGCAGGAATTGCACCTTTGAAGCACCTGTCCTAGGCACCTAGAATGAGATAACTGGACCCAGAGGTGCCAATTTCTTTTATTCAGACAATAGAAGAAGCCTAATGACTAGCTCAGATGAGGACATCCATGTTTGTTTAGATTATTCAGATCTAGAAGCTACAAGGAGAGGAAATAAGTCAGTGGACATTTGGGGAAACAGGACCTTGTGGAAATGCAATGCTATTTCAAATCTCCAGCTGACCTGCAAGTATGTGCCCCAGCCTACACTTATTTAGGGAATTCAATGAGAAGCATATGGGAGGAAGAAAAAAAAAAGTCTTTATGGTTGATCTTGTAGCAAGGAAATCCCCCTGAGAACAGAATCTGAAAATCTGACAAATTGCTGATTCTAGTCCAATTCTTGCAAGAACTATTGACAGATAATTAAAGAGCTTTAGGCCTTATCAAAACAGCCCTAGAAGTACTGTATATAATTACAGAGAAAAAGAGATCTCTCCTTTTTAGTGCTGTGATACACCAACATATCAAAGCCTTTTCAAGAGTAAACTGAGTTGGTATTTGATGTAATTGGCACTTGGACTAGATGATCCTTGTTGGGTGACCTTTCTAATAGAAATGCTCTCAAGTTTTAAAGAGGTTTCAGAAGGAACACAGGGACTTCAGCAAACACTCAAAGAAGACATTTGAGTGACCCAAAGAGTAAAAAAAAAGTATAAGCAAAACAAAAATTCACTTCTCTGGAGATTGATAATACTACAATCCTAAAGACAAAGATAAACCTTCCTAGAGAGAGCACACAAAAACTGGGGAACACACACAGAAATTGTGAATACTCACAGCTATAATGGTATTGTACATGAACACTAATTTACCTCCTCTGGGTCAACAGGCTTTGTGAATGCCCTGAAACGTCTGTCAATGACAAGTCTGTGGGTCACATCCCTTAAGTAAATCCTCAGTTCACGCAATGTATCCTCTTCCTGCTCCTCCAGTTGTTTCATTTCTTCCTCTGTCAGCTGGCGAGGCTTAGGTGGTGGTGCTACAGGCAAAACTTCCAATGGCCGCCGAGCTTAAATTAATTGGAAAATTTTAGTCAATTTATGGTACTCAAACATAAGCAAATGAAAAGTAATTGATAGAAAATTACCCCCAAAGGAAACACTGTATTGTATGAGCTGTTAACTTACTACTAACAAGGTTTTATACTTTGAAAACCTCACCTGAGTTGTTTTTTGATGCAGGAGGTTCAGCAGCTTGCTTCAAAACTAAATCCTCAAAAAAACTTCTTCTTTCAGCACAGGTAGGCCACTGAATTTTGAAAACTTCTTCACAATCATTATTAAATAAAGCTTTTATCTAAAGCATGAGGAGAAAAGATATTTTGCATATAAGGCTAGACACATTTTTTGTATTTTTTTTTTAGTATTCTATTCCAAAAAGGTGACTACCTTTCTAAACTAAACTGAATACCCATCCAGGTAAGATAAGCTATGTAAAGTCATCTTCTTGACTTTAATGTAAGCTTAAATGTAGCTTTAAAAGGCTACATTCTCATAGCATGGCAAATTAAAGCACCTGCTCTGAGAAATAATACCATCTAAAGTTTAGGCTCCATGAAAAAAAGATGTGATAAACCACTGAGAAAGTGTTGACAGTCACCACTTTCAAGGCTGGTTATTTTGTATGGATCTGCCTTTCTATTCTTTAGCCCAAATCTTTATGGCAGCTATAGAATGGGCAAGGTTCAACACATAAGTGCCAGCTTTTTGTTAAGGTAGCTTTTAAAATTTTGTTTTCACTTAATTTAAATGAAATGTCTAAAGTTGCGTATTTCGAGGTTGTACTCTGTTTTTCCATCTCTATTACCAAAGGGTATGGAAGTAATTTCATTTCTTACTTTAGAAAGCATTTATTAACAGCAAAAAAACTTTTGCTACCAAGACAAAATAATCAGAGCATCATATTCACATTTTGAATACCTTCCTTTAATACTCTGATGTTGTTTCTGAAATCTCAGTGCAGCTTGAGGGGGGAGATAGTACCACCACAAATGTCTAGAAAGCTCAGCAGGTTGCCTTACTAATTTTGTTAAGGAACACAACTAAAAATTGATTACCAAGTTGCTTAAATGGAAGTTGGAGTTTATCTTTTCAGTATACCAAATTTTCACATACCAGATGAAAAGAAAAACTGAAATAATAAAATTCTTTAAGTTTGAAATGCCATTCCATCAATAACAGTGTGACCACTGTATTTTTCCAGTAAAAATATCTCTTTCCTATCTCAAGCACTGTAGATTCTTCACTAAGCACACACCTCATCATTTTGCAGTCACCAAAATGATAGCCTGAAGCAAATTTGTACATCTGTCTAATAAGCACCAGTGTGTGAGAAGGGTGAGTTGAATTGAAGTCAATCTTTTTACTCAGAAAACACTTTAGACAAATGCTTTCAGTATTGTTTGGTCTAAGTAAATTTTAAGAGACTTTTAAGAAGGTTTGGGTGCCTAAATAATATGAATTCGCTTTAGAGTGGCACATGCTTCAAGGAGTTATAAGCTAACAAGCAAAAAATGAAGAGGGGAACAAAGTATTGATAAATACCTCTTCTGGGAGATCTCCATGTTTCACATCAGTTGTTGCAAGGAGCAGAACTGGAGCAAACGTTGGAATGTTCTGCAGTAGTGTCATAAAAACAGCTTTCACTGTAGTTCCAACAGTCTCCCACCACAAAGTGATTTGTGGGACATAAATGATACTTGGTGCTGTTCTTTGGGCTTCTCGCATCAACTGGCAAAACAAAAGCTCAGATAAGAAAACTACATCCTGTAGAACAGGATACTAAATAACTCACATCAGTCAAACTAGCTTATGAAATAGGAGTGCATGAAGCTAAAACATCGAGACAAACCAATAAATTAACTACTCCTAAACAATTAAGTGAAGTTTTCACTTTGATTCAAACACGGGCATGGCCACACAGAAACAGACTTGAATCTGCCCAAGTTCAAAACTACTTCAGTGTAAGATCTCCTAAAGAGCTTCAGCACTCTGCCAATCTGGTGGTATGCCTGAAAAAACAAGACTAGTCCTTCAGCAAGATTATTAGCCTGGAGAAATTGCCACACACCTGCAACCATATCAATTTCAGTTCAGAGCAGGCACATACCCAACACAGGGTGGAGCACAGACACAAAGACTTATGTGAGAAGCCTGCTTAAAATGCATAAATTTCAAGCACATTTGATAAGAGGTGACCATTCTTTTGTTTGCCTGAAGAGCTAAATCACAACTTCTTACAACCAAAGGATCCATCAGACCAGATGACATGCTTTGGAAGACCACAAGCCACTGCTTACAGATGGCACCTCAATCACAGGAGGCAAAATACATCTACTGCCAGAGGGAAGTGACAAATTTCTCCATGTGGCCTCTCAGATTAACAATATTCAGAGAGTTCCTGTCAGAAGGTGGGAAGCACACATGGTATATCCAGGCAGTCACTACACAGGGTGGTTACTTGTCCACAGATGCAGCCATCACATAATAAAAGGAAAAGAGCTTCTCCTATCCGACAAATCAGCCATGGAATGTGTCTGTCCTGACTCCTACAGCTCTCCCGTGCTGCTACTCAAGGTCAAAATATTTTAATACAGTTGCCAACATGTTGCTAAACAACAACATGTATTCCCAGCCTAAAACTAAAAAAGAAGAAAAACCAGCACTTTTTCTAGAGATGGAAAGCACACCAGTGTAACAATCTAAGTTTTATATGAATTTTAATTCCTTTTCTGCACGTACTGCAAGCTGTATATGTAAAAAAATAAACCTTTTCCCCCCACACCTTGACTGTCCTATGAATAGGATAAAAAACAGGGCTTCAGAAGGTCCATGATGCTGTCAGGCTGATGCAGAGCCATCTACTGAGAGCAGAGAGGCTTAAGCAGCAATGAAAACTTCCTGGTTCCAACACAGACCAGCAGGATTTTATTAGCAGTACCTCCCATCTTCCTGAGCTGCTAGCAACACCCTCACTGCTTCCTTTCAAATGGAAAGCATGCCTATGTGTAACATCCTTATGCAGTATCATTCCATCTAGAAAAAACATGGATTCCCAGACAGAAGTAAACATAAGAGCATATTCCAACCATATTCCATTAACAGCAAATTTTGCTTATTTCACAAGTTCATATACAGTTTACATTCAGTTTAAGAGTCCTACCAGATTAACAAGAAAAAAAAAGATACCTGTGCACATGTTTCTTCTGGGGATGTGATGCTAACAAACAAAGCAGGCAGGTCTAATGTATAAACAGGAAACTTCTCCAGGGCATGGATTACTGCAGGTGCCAGATGAAAAGCCTGCCCACAGCCTGGATCTTCAACTAATAAGAACCGTGGCCTGAAAGATGTTGGCTGGCAACGAGGATTTCTACAACAGGAAGAAGAAAACAAGCTTAAAAACAAGTGATTAATAGACACACAGATGTTGAAGTTTTTTCCTATATGTTTTTTTTTTTAATTTTTGTAAATACACTCCATGTTTCACTAAATAATAAGCTAGTCTGTGATCAGGAAGACTATCAAAGCCTATTTTCTCAAAAAACTCGTACTATGCCTCCACTAAGAAATCCTGCCAGCCCCCAGCATGTCTGCCATTCCTTTAGCTGGGTTAAGTAAGAGCTCTTAAATCCTTCAGGGAAGCTGTCCAGCCAAATACACAACTGCTCAGTGACCTGATATGGGGTTGAACAATTCTTTTCCACGCACCAAAGAATTTGGTTCTCTTCACTCCATGTACACAATCATTTTTAATGGGTATTGACTTCAAGAAACTCAGATCTCTACACCTGCCAAATTTAGCTAAAGTTTGGCTGTAGTGCCTGGAGATGGTGGCAAGGAAGAAGCAAACCAACATTTTTATAAAAAAGAAATTAATGTAGGCACTGAAACACATTAGCTGTATCTGAAGAAGCACACAATTGGATTAGTTAAATTACTTCTATGTTTTCCTCTTTGAATTGTCTATTAATTTCCTAATCATCTTGTTTTATGAGCATGAAACATGCTTGTGAAGAGGTCTGTGGGCTTTTCTACCTCAAGATTTGTACCTTTACTTGCTGAAGTCATAGGTCATAGAGACCAAGCTCAGAAGGTCACACTTTCTGGACAGCACAGCAATAGAAAGGGAGAAGAATAACTGACCCAACAGTGATGACAATCTACTGCTTCAGCTGTTAATTTATACAACTTTTACAATAAAACATTAAAGGATTAACAAACTTTGTAGGTTAAAGGTACCAAATGCAGACATTATTTAAGTTTCTTGTGGTGTTTTATCAAGCCATTCTCAATTTTATTTCAGATTTAACAATCTTGGAAGGCAGAAGAGCAAAAGATGGCAACACAAATCCTTACAGTTTTTTAAGCTAGAAGGGCACACAGCACATTTTTTGGGTCTTGAAACTTTGGATTAAATCAATATGTTCTAATAATCTGTGGATCACTTTGACTTAGGCAAATAGGGCTGGGCCAGTCAGTTTGATGGGCCAGGGCAGTCAGTGTATTTGGTTAGGACATTTAGAACCCAGCTGGATCTTTACACTTCTTGCAAATATTGACCAACCCCCACACACCCATCACTCCTTCATCCAGTACCCCACACAACAAAACAGTTTACACACCCAGCCATCTTAAAAATATAAAGATCAAGGGGGCAAACAAGACCTGTTTAAAGTGAGGAATTCTGCCTTTTCACAATCAGGCATTTTCCGAGTTGGATTCTCTTCAAAGATTGATGGTGATTCCTCTTCACTGTCAATCACATCATTCCCTAAAATGGGATTTAAAGATGAGACCTTTGCTGACTTTGTTGATTTGAATAGTTCAAATCTCACTCTTGCACTAATACACCTTTGAAATCAGAGCAGGAAACCTTGTACTTTCTTGTATTTTGTTTGAGGCCACACATTGAATTCTATTCTCTGAAGGGCTCATTCTACCACAGCTCTAAGGAGATTGCAGAGTTTCTACAAAGTTGTCCTATGTCCCACAATTTGCATCTCTGTTGACAAAAACTTGGGAGTTTTTTTCTTCTTGGAATAAATTGATTAAGAACAACTGTACTTCCTGGACACCTGAAAAACCCAATGAGACCACTGCTTTTTTGGAACAGGTTCTCCCATCAGATATGAGGAAATTAAGTGAATGTAATGACCACAGACTTCCATTTGTCCAGAACTAGTTAGTCATAATATAAAGACCCACACAATTTCTAAATAAGGCTCCTCAAACATCATGAGAGGAGGAGATTATGGGAGGTGGACAATAGAGAGATAGCACAACTATTCAAATCCCAGCCCCAGTGCTTTCAATGTACTGGTGGGTCCCTGCCTCTCATAATTGCAAACAATCCCAGATCTACTAGGAGTGATCCTGGAAGAACACTCTCCAGAGATTATCATAGTAACTAACTATTCACAGACCTTCATTAAACAAGAGATAGTGTATCAATATTGATTTATTCTCACCAACTGACAAACTAAACCTGATCAAGGCTGATACAGTCAGGAGCATGAGCTCATCTATGCTATGGAAGCCAAGCTCTAAAGTACAACTACTAAAACACTGTATTGCAAGTCACTCACAGGTCCCAGCCAGCACTCTGCACATCTAGGTTATAAACTGAAATGTCATTACGGCTGAGAGGTTTAAGTGTGTTATAGCAGATATCAGAAGCTTTTGCTCTAGCAGAATTCTAAACAAGTGGATGTTGTTATACCTTGCTGTTGGTCCTTCTTCAGTGCAAGCTCTGCATGGGGAAATACTCTCTGTAAGGCTTGTAGAATTCTTTTCAATGTGTTTTCTAGTAGTGGTTTTAAAATAGGTGATAGTGCTCGGCCAGGTGAAGCCACAGCCCTCTGTGAAGCTGGCACAGTCTTCTGCATGGCCATGACAAAATCCTTTGCTGTTATTTTAATCGAAGCGATGTCTAACTCCAGTTTCTCGCTCCTTTCATAGATCTGAGGATAGCGGCGGCGCAGAGCACAGAGTGCAGCTTCAGCACATAAGGCTTTAATATCAGCACCACAGTATCCTAATCAACACAACCAGAATGAAATGTGATGTCAGGTTCAGGCAACATCAAAGTCAAGGCCAAGATTTCTAAAGTGCAACAATAAAAGATTTTGCATGCAGCCAAAAACTAACGGTAAGAGATAATTTAAAGAATTAGTGCACTGCAGAGAAGTTTTGACATGTGTCTCACAGCCTGATATCCTGCACTAAGGAAGCAGTCCCCTAGTAAAACTTTACCCCTGGGAAAGATGGTCTAAACCCATTTAGTTTTCTGAAAAAAAAGCCCAAACCAGACCTGAAAGCAGCATCTGTCTTGGTTTGCTCCCAAGACACACCAGATACATCCCTGCCTCCCCCTCAGCACCAAGGCACAAGAGCTCAAGTACTGCCTGGAACAAGCTCCGCTTCCCCATGACTCAATCATGCAGTAACCAGCAGTGTTTTCAAACTCACCAACACATTTCTCAGCCAGCTCTTCAAGAAACTTGTCCAGTGGCCTCAGGGTCCAGTCTCGTGTGTGAATTTTGAAAATCTCTTTTCTTGCCTGAAAACAGAACACTTGCATTTTAGTTTGCCCTAAATTTTCTCTTAAAACAACCACAACACAAAACCTCCAAAACCCTCACACCAATACAAATACTTTTCTTATCTGCCAAACTCTGAAGTATTTTAAGGGGCAGTTAAAATGCTGTTTTTTCATGCAGGAAATTTCCTAGTTCTAAATTTGTTACATTAAACTCTTGCTGGAGGCTGCAATGAAGTAAAAGGCATTTGCATCTTTCATAAAAAACAAGTTTTCACAAGTGTGAGATCCAGAAGAAAACACTGTAGTAAAAAATTCCAAACTTAACTGCAAACAATTTTTTACAGAAAACTCTCAAATTCAGCAAAATGTCATCGTGGCAGTCTCACTAGTTCATCAAATTTGTTCTTCTGATAGCTCATGCAAGGAAAACAGTCCTAACACTCCATTCCCAGTTGCTACTGTTACTACCAAGTAGAACAATAATTATGACTCAAATTACTGTCAGTCATCCAGAAAATGTCAAATGTTGCATATCCCCATCTCTGATCTTAGCAGGACTTTCACTGAACTACTTAGTGGTAACATGGACTACTACTGGCAGATTTCCAAAATTCTTGCACAGTGAGGAAGTGTGTATTAGATCTGTTTCATGGCACCTTCTCCCCTGCTCCTGAGACCAGATAAAAACTGGAGAAAAATGTTTGCATTCAATGCACTCTTGAGTGCACTTTTACCAGCAATCAATTCAGCACTTTCCAAAAAGTACTACAAGAAAGAACTATCAGTAATAGCCAGAAAGAAAACACAAAAACTGCATTCCAGTTTTGCTCACTACCCCCACCCACAATATTTTTTTCATTGGCTATTGTCATTGCACTAGAAGCTTTCCTAGCCCTGCACCTGTGCAGTGACTTCACATTTTTGTCCAAGTCCCTATTACTGAGTACCAGTAAGAACATCAGTTCCTAAAATACTTAATTGGTTCCAGCACCAGCCTGGATCAAAGTTTGTTACTAGAAAAGAATTCTTGTCTGCACACTATTTCTTTCAATTTCACAGTGCTACAGCAGTACTTCTTAGCTAATTCATAAAGTAATTTTTAAACATTTCAGTGAGTAGCAGCACCCCATTTTCTTCACTGGTTGCAGTGAAACTAAAACTAATAATTAGAGGACTAACTACCTATTACAATCATCTTAATGATATATATTCAGTGCCAGGTCTGCCCTCCACAGTACAGCACAGACTCTCCAGTGAGCCCTCGTTTGTCCAAGAAGTACAATACTGAGGAGACTTTCACTGCTCTATGATCCTGCTGTGTTGCAGGGGTTTGTCACAAAGATGGACTGCCACATTAAGCACCAAGGTTGAATTGAAGCTCTGACCTCTTTGTTTGGCAAGCTGAAGAGAAACTCTCGATCGAAGCGTCCCGGTCTTCGTAAAGCAGGATCTATAGAATCCAGCCTGTTGGTGGCTCCAATTACCACAACCTCTCCTCTGCTGTCTAAGCCATCCATAAGTGCCAGCAGTGTTGATACAACAGAGCTAAGAGAACAACACAGATTTTACTCAGTAGTTAATTTTCTTCACTTCCACATAACTATCAATGCTCACTCAGAAAGGACAAGCTCCTATTGATAAAACGCTGACTAGAAAAAGACAAATCATTTTAAGACATAACAAAATAAATAAGGTAACACAGACCTTGTGCTGGTATAAAGTTCACCAAATTGTTTTTATTTACTATTTAAAGATTATCTGAAATTAAGTAGTACTGAATTACTAGTTTTCAGGATAAATGAATGTGTCACATCAAATTAAATAGGTTGTGATCTTCTTTTCACAAAGCTGAAGCAGCTTCTATGTTAATACAAAAAATGCCCCACCTATGAACTTGGTCTTGTTTACTGGACCGTACAGGAGCAAGACCATCGATCTCATCAAAGAAAATAATTGAAGGTCGCATCTGGTAGGCCTACAGTGAAAACAGAGGAATATTGACATCAGGAAAACAGCACTATTTGGAGGAGAAATGCACAAACACCACTGTGGCTGTAAAGTCACTGGAAGTAGATTTTTCAGACCAGCACCAGGGATTTCTACTCATTGATCTAAAGTAGTGAAGTGTCCTGAGTAACAGAAGGCAGGAGCATAGGTTAACCCACTGAGATGGGTGACAGGAAACAAATCACACCACTGGTTTTTACAGGTATTTGTCAATCACCAAGAACACAGCCAGGACATAACTGTATTACAGGTTCTGGAAGCAACCTTTGCTACCAATTTGAAAATAACCATGCTTTCAGCCTGCATTTGTTTTCCTCTGATCAAAAGTCACCACTTCTTGAAACCTTCTTTTTGCAGCTGTTTGAATTTTTCTTTCCTTAGGCAAGGAGGTGTGTTGCTTTGCAAAGTTCTCTTGACTGCTTTACTAACTTTTCTTTATGCATCTCAAAAGACTTCAAGCCTCTAAAAATGTTACTGAAAAAGGAAACACTGACAATCCCACTTCAATGGAAAGAGTTGACAAAAAAAAGAATTGTTTTTGACCACAGAAATTTAGTCAACTCAAACATAATGCACATTTCAACCATACCTGATCAAATAACAAACGAAGCTGTCGTTCTGATTCTCCTACCCATTTACTCAGGCAGTCAGCACCTTTTCTCATAAAAAAGGCTACTCTCCTGTCACCTTGGCTACATTCATTAGCAAGTGCACGAGCAACCAATGTCTTTCCAGTCCCTGGTGGGCCATAGAATAGACAGCCTCTGCAATTAAAAGAGAAAAAAAAAAATCACTTAAGAATAATATCATAGAAAAGCACCTGTTATCACCCTCATTCCTGAAGCACACAACTGTTCTCTCCTAAACAAAGCCCTCTTCATTGTTTGTTATACTTTTCAAGTTACTGAAACCAAAGAATCTGAAGTCCTATTTCAATATACCATGACTGAGTGCTGATGGCCCAGAATAGATATATCTAACAATTAAATCTCTAATCACTTCATTTCATAAAACAGAACCCATTGAGCTGTGTAAAAAGTAGACAGATGTGTTTTTAGCCCAAGCGAGCACTGCAAGGTTCTAGTTACAAGTCTAGTTACAAGACTGGAAGTCTTGAAGAAAGTTGGTGGAACAGACAATTGGACTTCCACAAAAACAAACTGCAGTTGACTATCACTTACAGACTGAACAAGTCCACTTGCATGTAGAACTCAAAACCACTCCACACCTTATTTTGAAGGCAAGTCACACCACACTGCAAATCTTTGAACCTACACGTATGCTGAATTCTATCAATTTTTAAAATTTTTTTCTATTGCTAAAAAACCCCAAAACCATCAACCCTTAAAATTCTGAAGTGTGTAAACATAACAATACTTCAGTTGAGCATTTTCCTGAAAATAAGTGAATTAGAATTTACAGTTTTAAATGGCATCCCTTACCTTGGAGGTTGAATTTTGAACCTCTCAAAGACTTCCGGATAAAGCAATGGAAAAACAACCATTTCTTTTAAAGCTGAAATGTGGTCAGCAAGACCACCAACACCATCAAATCGTACCTAAAGATGAAGACAGAGCACATTTTAGATGTTAAAACTGCAAACTCAAAGTTCCCTCAGAAATCAGATGTCAGCACAAAGGAGACATTCATGCCCATTTTCAAACTGCTTGAAACAAAACTAAGCCATGGCAGTTATAGAGAACACATTACTGTATGAAAGCTTTCATAATTACTGAAAGTGTCTCCCTGACAGTATGAAGTAAAAATACTTACTGAACAATCTATTTGCACTGGATCAACATCAGCCAGACTGGCTCCGATTTTCATGCGATCTTTGTGAACTCCCTTTAAGTCACTTTTCCGAAAGTTGACAGGAAGAGACCTGATTTGAATTAAGGAGAAAAAGAAAAGTGCTTTATAACTTACAATGTGGATTTTTGATTTTCTAATAGTAGCAAATGAATTAAGAAGATCCTATAAGTGCAAACTTCCTGAATTGTTAAATATCCATTCTGGCTCTTATGTTTAATGTCCATGCGTAAAGAAAGGAGAACGGCCACTCCAGGTATTAAGCTGAATTAATTATTTTAACAACTCTTAGCACTTATAAATATCCATGTCAGTCCATAGGGCACATGGAGGAATACAAGCTTAGAACAAGTTATTCCTTATGTGCAGACCATGGACTGACTATGATTCATGTGAGGAAGAAAACTGCCCCTCCCAACCCCTAAATACACTGATATTTTTCAAACACTTTGAACCTCTATATTCAAAAAATTATAGCTCAAGATGATAGTTATTTCAGTTGGTTTTAACATTATAAAGGCTGTCTATCACTGCCAGTCCAAGGCTCCTGGAACCTATCTGCCAGTAGACTACTCTGAAAGACACCCAAGACATCAGGCTGAAAGCATATTTGTTAGACTGTTACTAAAATAGTTTTTCTAGATCATTTGTTAATAAACCAAATCTCCATCATTTCCTCTATAAATATCCTCTGTTATAGTGGCTTTCTCTCTGAATCAGCTACTATAAAGCACAGGAGCAGCAGAATTTTACATTAAGAAATTTCATTCAAGTGTTGCTACCCTCATTCCCACCTAGAAATCAAATTGCTTATTAAAATCAATGCTAAAAATCCAGTTGTAGAGAGTCCAGTTACAGTTGTATCAACAGATACAACTGCCAGAATTTAGAAACTGAAAAAGATGAAGATAGTAACACTTCACAGGAAGATGCAAAGTCCTCCCAAGTAGCCTCCTTCCTCCCCTGTTCTCCAACGGCATTAACCTTCTTAAATTTCTGTTCTTCCTCTGCCTCTCAAAATCCTCTTCATCAGATGAGGAAGAGGAATCGCTGCTGGGGACTGTGTGTCTCTGTCTGCAAATATTCAAACAAACAATGAAAAAAATTAAACACTAAGTAACATCAAAAGTTAAGTGAACACCATCTCAGTATACTTCGATATTTCCAGACTATTGTACTCCTTATGAATCTGATTTCAAACTACATTATGTGATTTTCCTCATGATATCAAAATTTGATTTTTATTAGGAAGGTGAAATGTTTAACCAGCATGCAAAGAAATTTCTTAACCAACCTGCTTTTTGCCCACCTGCTCTCACACACAAATCAAGTTTCACTTAGCATTATTTATCTACTATGTGAAATACCAACCTTTTAATTTCAAAATTTGGTTTCAAAACTCTCCTTCCATAACTGCCTGCTTTCAAGGATGCTAAATAAAGCACTGCTATCTAGCAAGGAATGGAATTGAACACTTGCAGGATGCTAACTCTATTTGTCACCGCTACTGCAATTTGTAATTTAGAATTTAATGTAGTATTTTTCTTGCTTTAAGCAGTTTCATACAGAAACTTGAATTGATTTCAAAGAGAAACTAGAATCAGCACCTGAGTGATTAAAAAAATCATTAAAACTTCCATACTCTCTCTAAGTTGTTTTTAGTTTTAAAAACATAATTTCCATCCTTCAAGATTAAACAGTATAGAGATTTTCAGAGGGAGATTTTTGGCTTCAATTCCAGAACAAATTAATTCAGTTATACAGTCTCAGCTATAACCCTCATCATTACCACAAACCAGAATCTTCTAATAAAATCTAATGGCCAGTAAAAAGGATGAGCTTTCCCCCAGTATCTGCTTTCTTTATACCCTCAGACCACCATAGCAATAGCCACACTGTTAATATCTAATTACTATGAGTCCAAAAACCCTTGAAAGCAGTATTCAGTTATGTGACTGACAGCACTGCTGAAAGAACTATCACTAATTAAATACATACCTGTTAGTTCCCTTGCATGAATCTCTCTGTCTGACAGGTGAAGGCCTGTCTGAAAAATATATCTTACGTTGTCTTGGTTCTGTTGAAAGCAAAAAAATTGGTATAATGTTATAAAAGTAAGTGAAAGCAGGATACTAAAAGAGGCGGAGAATGGGACATATATCTCCCATCTCTAAGTTGGGGAAGTTTCAAGGGTGGGGAAGAAGAGGTTGCTTTTTAAAATCAGTGTACAACAGAAACAAAAACACACACCTGAGTATTAAGAACTGAAAACCACAAGATCAAGTCTGTTTAATTACTATTCTTACAAGAATACATAGGTAGCATTTTTATTGAAAAACAATAAGGATGCCAAAAACCAAAGAAATGGAATATGCACAGGATATATGCCTTTAACTATATTGCAGGTAAAATATTGAAATAGAAGTTAAGTGTGTGTACATATTTTAATTCTTAAAGATCCCCATTACACTCTCCCTTCCATGCAAGAAATTAGCTCTTAAGAGAAGTTGTGCCTATAACCTACTTTGCAATGGAGCTTGATAGCGTTCCACAGTTTTCCTCTGCCGAAAGGAGTAACGCTTTTGAGTGTCCTCACCATCATCTTCTTTGGCTTCACTTTCTTCTGAGGAACCCCCTGCACATCGACATTACGTTTCACTGTTTAAGTACTGTTGCAAATTATATTAAATTCAAAATGCACTATATCACGTGTATTCCCACCAGCCCACAACCTCTTATGCTGTAAGAGGGTGGGACAAACAACAACTTTTCTTTTCCTCTGAAAACCTGTTCAGAGCTCACTACAGTAGAGCCCTAGAGTCTGACTGTGGTTTATGTCAGTAACAGCACAGATTATTTTCAATAGACGAAAAATACCCAGTAGTTCATCCCATCTCTATTTAAAACAAAGTTTTTGGCTAGAGCATAGTCAAGCAAACTAAAAACAGACTTATCCAACACTACCTTGATTATCAGCTATTTCTTCATCAGTCCTTTCCGTATCAAGGCTTTCCTTAAAATAATAAAAAAAAAAACCACACACAAAAGACCAGTCACAAATAAGCAGAAAACCTGTGGCCATATTTGGAGCCTATACACTATCATCAAAGCACTCATATACACAGATGATTTAGTTATAGTACAGCAAAAGAAAACAAGAACATCCTTCTAGAACCCAGGATGAATAAGATTAATAACAAGGGTTTCCACTCTAAAATAGGAATGTATATCCAAACAAAAAAAAAAAAAAAAATCTATGAAAGCAGGCTATGACAACATTTAAAAAACAAAGTGACTGCCATTCAAAAAGAAAGTGGACTAACTTAATTTAATAAAGCAAAACTAAAACAGAGAACATGATTGCTGTCTATCATTTTAACGACTTCCTCTTGGGGAAGGGAAATAATTTCCCTATATTAAATACCCTACTTATACAAAACCAGCAAAATAAATTAGTATTTACTTCTTCCGTGTCATGGAACTCCACCAGGTCTCCCATCCTTCGCCGTCTACGCATCTTCTCCATATCATCCATTTTCTGCAAGACTGCTTCTGCAGTACTAAGATACAAAGTTAACATATGAAAGCAAAAAAAGGCAAGTACAGAAAAAAATCCATTTAGAACAGCACACAATCATACTATTTTAATCAAGTGTGCACAACATAAGTCATTGATACTTCCCAAATTTTTCAACACTATTTGAAAATTACTTCAAATGTTTACTTTTTATAAAGAATTAAGAACAAATGTATGAGTATCTGCAAACATACATTGTTTTCAGGTTTATTTTCCCCCTCTTGCTGAACACAGTATAAAAAAAACCCAACTATTTTAGTAGGAAAAAGAATTCTGAAGATCACAGTAAAGTAACAAAGAAATTACGGCAGTTTTTCATAGCACTTAGGTTGCTCTGCATGATAGCATTGAGTCACTTGGTTCACAGCCTTCTTCAGACAACAGATTGCTTCTCTACACTGCTATTTAAATTTTCTGTTGATTTTCAATGACTACTCATGCTAGACACAATGTCTTACTGCTGTTACACTTTCAGGAAACAAATTTCCGTTTGGGCTTCACAGAGGGAATTAAGCCAGACAGGCAGAAACATTTGAATTGCTTCACTTTGCCAGTATCCAACTTTCCTTAGTATTTTAAGTTAAATCTACTGGAAACCACAACATCAGCTGACTGTCCTGGTTCACAACACATAAATCTACCCAGCCTACACATACCAGACCAGGTTCCTAACCTGACCTTGAACACTTGCAGGGAGGAAGCATCCTATTCCAGTGCCTCACCACCCTAACAATAAACAATTTCTTCCTTGCATCCAATCACTGAGATATAGCACATACATAGCAGCTCAGAGGAAATCTCAGTCTGACCCATGAATGCAAATAGCTCTTGCTGCCAGGAAAAACAAAACCTTTTCCTCCTGTCAAAAGGAGGAGAAAGTCTTTAGCCAATATTTTGCCATAGTTCAAAGGGTTGCTAATAAGGCTTATCATAGTAGCTTTGCAAGATGGTAAGTAAAACCTCCTTACTTTGTTATAAGTTTGTCAAACAAAGCAGATTCATTTGTAGAGCTGTAACGGCTTTGTCGAAGCCTGCAGCTGCGGCGAACCTCCAAATCCCCATTTTCTTCATGGACCTGCTCTGCAGCTTTTGACTCAGCTCTGGTCTTCAGTGTTTTGGACACTAAAATGCAATAATACATTAAACTTTCTGTGATGGAAAATGTCAGTCACTTTATTTCACTCTTGCTCTAGGAAAATGTAGATGCCTTTTATTTAAAGAATTTAAGTACAAAATTTAAAGTTATTTTCATGATCACAGCATTCAACTTGAAGTACTTCTGCTTAAACCACATACTTGAAAGTCTGATTTGTGTTGCAGCTTTTTTAGTAGATTGGAAAGCCAAGCTAATGAAAACAAACAGCCAGCTTTTGTTTCATGTAGGAGGCAAATTTATTCCAGTTAGCTCTCTCTGGGAAAGTGAAAACAACAAATGCCTACCTCTAAGGTGTTTTCCCTTCATTCACATACAATTGTATCTAATAGTTTTTTCTAAAAATTGCTTGTGTGAGACATCTCTTCTAAAGATACATGGTTTTTGTACACTGTCTAAGCGTGCATCATTTTCTGCACATGACACAAAAGCCCTAGAAGACAAGAAAGGCCTCAAGACAATATAAAGAGCTCAAATATCAAGAACTCAAAAACACTTGCCTGCTTTAAAAGATATCTGCTCAATATTTACTAGACAGCATCCTTTGCTATGGGTTCATTACTTGTACTACCACTAAAACTGTTAAGAGAGGTCAGTGAGAGAGTAATAGATATACTACCATGTCATTTTAAACACATGTAAGTTTGATCTCATCACCACCAACTATAAAAGTAACCTTGAGCTCAGGAAATAATCATTTACATTGCCCAAGAAGAACCTGAGTTTCTACATACAAAGTGCATTTTAGATCCCACATCCACCCTGTAGCTGGCACAAAGCTGCCTGAAGCTAAAGGATTTTCCCTTTTCAAAGTGGCCTCACAGCACCAAGCCTGCCTGTGTACTCAGCATGGCAAACTGGTTCAAAGGTGAAATCCTCAACTTCAAGGACACCTTTCCCACATCAGTGTGCATCTCATGACTGAATTACTTTATAACTGACTTGTGTTCCAGTGCTGCAATATCCCCTCCTACCTAAAAGGTGATTTACAGTAACCTGTAAAGTTAACCAGCTCTGCAGACTCCAGAAAATAGCTGACACAAAGAAAAAAATCTGTTCCTTAACTCTTGTTAACACCTAAAAATTCAGGAATTCACACTGCATTCTTGCCAAGCCTGAAAGGAACTAATAGCATCTCCTCCTATTTGCACCCACCTCTTTTCATAAAGCTTAGTGGAAATTCCTATCTTCTTTATATCTATTCTCATAATTTCAGGTAATTTTAGGTGATGAGTTCAGACGTTATTGAGACCAGTTAAATGAACAAAGTGACCAAATACAATCCTTCTCAGAAATCTGGCTAAAAAGAATACTAAGACATACTAATACTTACCTTCTTTATAGTCTTCCCTTTTTGGGCCTGATTTTGGCTTTGCCAATTGTCTACATTAAGAAAAAGAGAAGAAAGGAGAACAGAATTATATCAGAAGTACTGTACAAAAGTATTGAATTACATTGCACTGCACATTTCCCCCCTCAGCACTGGGAAACTTTAATCTAGTGCTCCATATCATGCAAAGAAAAGCCTGTGGACTCCAGGGAAGATTTGGATCCTGAGTCTGCTGTGTACCATACGCACACAGCTCTCCAAGGACAGATATTTCCCAGCTTGCTCATCTTGATGTCTCAATAGGGCAGGTAGTATCTCAGTAACCAAAGTGGAGGAGAGATCTCAAAGGACCCAGCAGGAGATACATGCCTTCTATAAAGCAGAACACTTTTACTAAGAAGAGTGATTAGAGTTCTAAGACTGGCACTGACATTAACATATTCATATTCCCTTGTGGGTTTTTAGCTGTAGATTTATCATGATGTGACTCACTGTGCATGCTTTCACTTTTCCTTTTCATTCTGTGACTTAAATAGAGATTGAACACCTAGAAATACATTACCTCGAAAAGTGTCGACTGACATTTTCACTCAGTATTTCCATGCTTTTGTCAAAGCTTGAGTCTGAACAGCGAGGCATGTTTTTTCTCCTCGATCTTAAGCAGTGTCCATTGAAACATTCAAAATTGCCAGAGGAAAATTTCTAGGAAAAGAAAGAATCATTTACTTATCTGAACCATTTATATTGCCTCATTTGATCAAGTTTTGTCTGTTACACTCCTGATTCAAGAGTTGCAACTAATGGCAGGTAAGCCTCAAACCACTTCTGCACCAAAAAAGTAGCTCTGATGAAAAAAGCCACATCAGACTTCCAAGAAAAATTCCAAAATCCTTAATTTCAAACTTGGTTCAGTGACCCAGTAACCAAAATATCATCTGTAACATGCAACTGTTCTTTTTGGGAAAGGCCAAAAATTACACTACAGAAGGAGGGGTTTGGGTCAAAAAGCCCCCAAAACCACATCAACCAAACAAACAAGCAAAACAAGAGAGAGAAGGAAGCCCCTTAGCTTGCTTTTGATCAGCTGATGGACAGTGTCACTCCTTATCCCTGAAGGGACACCTTTAGGTGAGTTTTGTGTCTCCCAACTATCTTGGAACAGAGCTAGGAATATTTGGATTTGTTGCTAATGGATCTCTGTCACTATTCCTTCTGTATCAGCACATGTTAACACTCTGCAGCTAGTGCATTTACCACCAGCAATTCAATGCTTTCTCTTGAATTGCCTGCACTATTTGTGAATCTGGATCTGTAAGTTCCTACTGAACTCGGCCAGGCTGAGTGTCCAGTGGGCTATAATCAGAACTTAGGCCCAGCTGCACCCAGCTCCTCTGATCTCTGAGGAGCAGATGGAACCCAAGGGGGTCCATTTTCTGCTAGATTTCTATATCTTTAATGCAACAGAAAAATTCCTAGTAACCAGATTAAAATATTTTCAGAAGAGTTTTTCCCCTGTCTCTGTTCCACTTACAATAGCATTCAGAGGGATATAAAAAAGAATTCCTTTCAGGAGGTAGCATTTATCCACAGAAAACCAAAGTGAACTCAAGACAGATACAGTTCTTCATGGATTTTAATCTTGTTCACACTGGTGTTTCTGCAAGGAGGATGCTATTGACTTTTACTGTGTGAGGAAAGCTGTGATGGCCACGGGAAGTAGTTTGTTTCATTCACAACACAAGGTCTCATTACAAGTAAGCCAAACTAAATCTCACACCGAAAAAGGCACAAAAGAGACAGGATTATTCTACTTCTTCACACTAATGTTACCAAGAGGTAATTCCACTCGATGGATGAACTTGACTGATGGAGATGAGTGAAGAAGGACCACAAGGACGTCAGGTTATGCAGGGAGAAAATTACAAGGACCACAGCCCAAAAAGAATTTAATCTGACTATTGCCGTCAAAGACACAAAACATTTTTACAAATATATTGGCAAGAAAAAGAAGACTACAGAGAATCTCCATCCTTCACTTGATACACAGGCAAACATATAACCATGGATAAGAAGGCAGAACTACTTTGTCTCAGGCTTTTAACAGTAAAACCAGGAGTACTCATAGTAGGCAGACAGGGACAGAGAACAGGAGCCTCCATAATCCAGGAGGGATCAGTCAGTGACCTGCTACACCACTTGCACACCCACACCTCTACAACGGGATCCCAGTCAAGGGTACAGAGGGAGCTGGCAGAGGAGCTTGCCAAGCCACTTTCATAGAATCAATAAGGTTGGAAAAGACTTCCAAGATCAAATCAAGTCCAGTCTCTGAATGATCATCACCTTGTGAACAAAACCACTAAGTGCCACATCCAGTTATTTATTGAGCACTTACAGGACTGGTAACTCCACACTTCCTTGTGCAGCCTGTTCCAAGACTTAACCACCCTTTTTATGAAAAATTTCTTCCTGATGTCCAACCTGAACCTTCCCTGGTGCTGCCAGAGGCTATGTCCTCTTGGCCTATCTGAGAGTTATGGGTTACCTGAGATAAAAGGCTGATCACCTACAACCTTCCTTCAGGTAGTTGCAGAGGGTAATAAGGTCTTCCCTGAGTTTCCTTTTCTCCAGGTAGAACACCCTCAGCTCTCTCATCTGCTCCTCATATTTTCTAGACCTTTCCCCAGCTCTGTTGTCTTTCTCAGGATGCATTCCAACACCTCAGTGCCTTTCTTGTCACAAGAGGCCAAAACTAGACACAGGATTCAAGGTGTGGCCTCACCACAGCTGAGCACAGCAATCACTGCCCTGGTCCTGCTGGCCACATCTCCGATACAGGTCAGAATGCCCAGACAAAAAAGAACTCTGGAGCACACTGCCTTCAAATATAGGTCACAAGAACAAATTGTTCAGTTTGGGGAATTACAGTAGGGTTATAGACCTGGAGATACATGGCTTCCAAAGGGATAGCAGCCACTCTGAATGTCACTGGGAGACTCACTCATGAAACTTACTGGGACTGGAAACCTAGAAGAGAATAAACTCAACAGATATTGGTTTACCTGAGACCTCTTGTTGTATGCTTCTTACTGTCTGTGGATGAAATGAGCTGTATAACTAAAGATAAATCATATGCTGATATCAGGGAAAAAAAGCAAAAGCTGCCACCACTAAGTTCTTGCACATCAACAAGACAGGAAAGAGGCATCAGGACTTGAACATTAAGCCAGCACCAGTTCTCATGATCTCAGTCAGATGGAGCACTCCTATATTATCTCTACAGTTAAAACCCCCAGCAGAGCCCAGCATTCTACAAATGAGGTAATGACTTCATGCTCAAAGCACAGAAAAGGTCTACAAAAAGGAAGGAAAAAAACCCCAATAAAACAAACAAACCCAAACCAAAGAACAACTTTACAACCAGTTTCATAACAATGATTCTGCTTTAGTTTCAGACATGACTGTACATTTAGCTTCCTCATTCCTGTCTTCCACACTGAGAACACATGCCAGCAGTGTTATCTGCCTAATGTTGCACAGCCTTCCCTCCTGTGCAAAGGCTGAATGAGCCCCCAACAAACATTTCTAGTGCAGACTGCAAAAAGCAGATCACATGACTGTTTGTAAGAGGGGAGGAAAACCTGCCACCACTAGGACTTTTTTCTTTTTAGTTCAGTAATCTTGAAAATAATGCCAACAAATACAAAAGCATAAAATTAATCCATACAACTGAGGCTCCTGAAAGACATCTGCTGGAAGGAAACAGAGTCTTTGAGTAGCAGCACTCTAAGGCAGGGCTCCCCTGAAGAGCAGACAACTTCCAAGTCAGATCTGGTCTGCTTTTATTTGTTACAGAAATACAGGACAGTCTGCAGAGTAGAGCCTGACTTGGAAACAGCAGAGGAAAGTTGTAGTTTTTTTGAAGGCTTTGTTAAGAAACAATGTAAAGTGAAATGATTGCAGTTGCAGAGAGCACAGGCCACTCGATATCTGTCCTTTACCATCACGAAAGCTGTCTGTCTCTCTTCTAGTAGAGTAGATCAAGATTATAGAAAGCTTAAGTAACATTATCACCGGTTTGGGTTATGCACTTTCATTAACTACAAATTTCTAAACGGGTCCTTTTTTAGAATATCCAAAGTACTATTTGACTAAGGAGTATTTACCAGGCCCTTCGGGCCAAGCAGAACGCACTCAGAGGCCCCATACGGTTTGGGTGCATTTCTGTCATCTAAACACAGAGCGCTCTACAAGCACTACTACAACTAAGAGAGGCTTCTTAGATCTTTTCAAGGTAACTTTTTAAAATAAGGAACTGAACCAAAATAAACGGGGATAGGGAATGACACAAACACACCAAACCATAAGACCATGCAGGTTTGTATTCCCAAAGACCCGCTCTGAGCAAGCTGCCACAGCTCCCGGCCCAGGTGCCGAACGGCAGGTAACGGGGAACGGGCCGGCTGCTTCTTACAGACCCCCACCCGCAGCCGCTGGCCCCAAACACTCGGCTCTCCCCTCTTTCTTTCCTCCGCGGAACACCATTCCCCAGCGCGTTCTCAGCTCCTCCCCGCAGCTCCCGGCCAGCAGCGGCTCCCCCGCGCCGCCTCTCCGGGCCCATAGCCCGGCGCTGCCCGCCAGGCCGCGCTCTCCCCACCCCCCGGCACTCACGGCCTCCTCGGCCCTCCTGGTGCCCCGGGATCCCGGGGTCCTAGCGGACCCGGAGCGGGTCCATACGCGGTGGCTCTTGAGCGCGGGGGGCTCCAGGGAGATGAACTCGGAGCTGGAGTCCAGGAGGTCGAAGGGGGGCCGGCGACAGCGGCTGTCGCGGGCGGCCATCCGCGGCGGGCGGGAGGCGCTGCTCCGCAGGACCACCATAGTGAGGGGCACGGACCCGCGCCCGCCGCGCGGATCCCTCCGCCGCGCTCCCTCCCTCCCGCTCCGCTCTCCCTGCGGCCCGCGCGGCGGAAGGACACGCGGCGCACTGCGATTGCGCGCGCCGCACACGTTTGGCGCCCAAAACTCGGAGCGCTGCGCCAGGCGGCGCGGGGCGGGGCTGGCTCGGCGGCTCCGCCTTGTCCCGTCCCTCCTGAGGGGTCCCTGCGGCTCCGGCCAGAGCTCCGGCCGTACCCGGGAAGTGCCCGTGCCGAGCCGCGATGGCCGCGCTTTCCTCGGGGACGGTATAGCGGCTGCTGCTGCCGAGCCCAACGCTCCCTGCGGCGCTCTCACCGCCGCTCAGCCCGGCCATGGCGCGGCCCGGGGCCGGTTATGAGGCGGCGGTGCCGCCCCGCCCCGCCTGCACCTACACCAGCTGCTACTGGTAAGGGGAGCTACAGGGGCGGGAGAGCGGGTGCCCCTCACGGCCCCCTGAGGCGCCGGGACAGCCGAGCCGCCGGCGGGAACGGCGCGGCTGCGAGCTGCTCACACTCCCGGGCTCGCTTCTCGTCACGAGAAATGAAGTTGGAGGAAAGCAAAATAAATAATCGATTTTGTGTTTTTCAGCGAAGAAAATGTTTGGAAGCTTTGTGACTACATCAGGAGTCAGGATCGGTACCCTTTAGAAGAATTTTATGCTGTTTTCATATCCAATGATAGGAGGATGGTGAGTCAATGGGATGTGATCAGAGTCAGCTATGGAAAGGTCGGGCCTTCAGACTGCAGCCCAGTGTAGGTGAGACATGGTCCCAGCGATTTCCACCACAGCCCGGGGTTGGGGAGTGAGCCTTTAGCCCAGCCTGTAGGTGAGATACAGTCCAAACCCATCTTGTAGCTCACTTTGGATCAGGGGTCTGCCAACCACACATGAGATCTTTTAATAATGCACTGCTTCAAGACAATGGAATGAGGTGTGGTGTCCCTGCAGGCTGTGGGAGTAATTCTGTCTGTAATCTGCCAATTCAGGAGAATAGTTACCTTTATAAAATCAAAGATATATAAAACTATAAGGCTGGAGAACACGTCTAAGGCCACCAAGCCCAAGTGTCAACCCAGAACTGTTATATTCATCCCTGAACCATATCCCAAGTCTTTTGGATGTTTCCAGGAATGGAGATACCATCACTTCTCTGGACAGCTTTTCTAATGTGGCCCAGAACAGTATCTCAAATTTCATGCTCTTGAGAAAGAAACTAGAATAATTTTTCTTACTGCAGCACAGATGAAACCTGAGGAAGTTGGTAGGTTAGCAAAGAACTGACCAATTCACCTGAAATGAATCTGTATTAATCAGAAAGATTTTATTCACTTCAGGTTCATTTATAACTTTCAGATTCCACTCTGGAAGCAGAAATCTGGACATGGAGATGAGCCTGTTGTCTGGGTAAGGCATTCATTACTCTCAATAATTTTGAGTGTGTGCCTGTAGTTGATAGCTGCAGGATCACCCATGGGCATGTAACAAACTGTTCATCTGGACACAAAGGAACACTTTCTACTCTCAGGGTGTTGGAGTGCTGGAGCAGAGGGATTGTAGAATCTCCATCCTGAGAGATTTTTGGAAGCTGTCACACAGTCCTGGGCAGTTGGATGTAGGAAAGTCCCCTTGAGCAACAGGTTGGACCAGATGACCTCTTAAAGTCCCTTCCAACTTCACACACTGCATAGTTTTGCATTAATATTTATAAATCTTTTACAGATTTATAGATAGCCCAAATCTGGTGCTCCTTTGCACCATCCCTCATTTAATAGTGAGACAGTAAAACCTACAGGTGACAAGTCTTAATTATAGTAAAAATGCATAATAGATAGGTAAAAATTATTATCTGGGTGTTGAGGCTGCCAGCCCTGTAGAATTGTAGGTAGATGACTGTACTTGTAAGAAGCAGATGGATGAAAATGTTTATGTAGGTCTCCCAGATGATAGAAGAATATAAAATGTATATGTATTCAGGAGTCAGTGGTTAAACTGACCCATAAACAGTGGCTTTGAAGTGTCACTTGATCAATTAAAGCAGATCAGCAATTACTGATGCAGAATTCCTTGGTATTGTTATAGTGTCCTTTCAGTTATGTGGCACATAAAGAACCTATTTTTTGGTGGCTGTTTCTGAAATTCTGCAAAGTAATCTGCAAACTTCTGAAGTTTTCTGATTTCTGAATCATTCACTTTCTTCCAAAATATTGGTATCTTTACAGTACCAAAAAAAAAAAAAAAAAAGAAAAAAGGTTTGGTTTAGAAAGAGATCCAAGTGTTACAGAGATGACCTAAAAGGGAATAGCAGAGTCGGGAACGAACATGGCAGAGTTTGGGTTTCTTGTAAAAATTAATGGGTTAAAAAGTCTTTTAGCTTTGACATTTCAGTGGATCATAGGTTGTGTAAAACCTGCCATCTAGTTTTTCTTATGCTCTCTAATAGGTTTTTCTAAATACTGTTGAATACAGTGGTGTATGTGTATTGGTCTGGTGAAGTAGATTGCCCAAATCTTTTTCATTCAAATGTCTTTGTGGTTTTAATATTGAAAGTGTCAAAAGACAGCGCTCAACCCTTTTTGTGAGTGGATTCAATGTAAATATAAGTAAGTTGTTAAGACCTGCCTTCAATTTAATTTTGGACAGCAGCAGTAACATACCTGACACCTAATGTCAATAACTGCAGTGTCCCCAAACCTCTACCTGGGTTTCTTGCAAGTTCAGGAGTAAAACTTCACTGCACAGCCCAAATGTCTTGATAAAATAGTTGCCTTGAAAAAGTGTGATATGATACCCATAGATATTTTTTCCCAGCTTCAAGAGCTGTTACAGGAAATTGTCTTACTCCTGTGGTCCTCCCAATCTGAGCTGTTTGCTGGTTTTTCAGTGGTGTGCTGGTTTTTCAGGTGCTTCTGGCAGCTGAACACTCGACACTCAAATTCACAGACAGTGTTACTGCAACAGGTACAGAATCTCTTATTAGAAGAGATCACTAGGTAACTTTAATGTTAGCCTATCACTTTATCTTGTGAGTTTATTTATGACTGGGTCTAATAAAGAAGTGCTTAACCAAACAACTGTTGTGTTTTGCTGTGGAACATGAGAGAGATTTTCTGTTTTCTTAGGAGTAGTGTACACTTTAGTTTGCTGTCTTGGCTTAAATCAAAGGAGGCTGCAAAGAAATGGGGAGAATAGCAAGGTTTCTGGAAGAGCAGATGGCAAGATAGACATTAGGAAATATCTCTCCTGATGCCAGAAATGTTACAGGCTTAATATTCAAGGACAGCAAGCAGACTAAAAAAATGGATCTGAACTTATTCTTCTAGGAATCTTTTTTATTCCACTCTCGTTGCCAGTTCATTAATTGCTGTTTAACTAATGGCAATTACCCTTCTTCCCAGGACTACCATGTTATTCTACTTCATGTTTCCAGTGGGGAGCAGAACTTCATTTATGATCTTGACACAGTGTTGCCATTTCCATGTCCTTTTGATGTGTACAGTGTGGAGGCTTTTAGGTTGGATGACAGCATTCGTCCAGAGTTCCACAGGTGATGGCATGAAATATAAAGACTATGGATGTTATTTCATGAAATGTTGAAGTTCTCTTTGTGTATGCATAGGGACAGAGATTTCTTTACCATACTCCAGTAAAATAAAAATGCATTGTGTTACTTTTCTATAGTTCTTGACCTTAGTCATCAAAAGCCCTTTTCTTTCCTGCTGTAGCTTCATGTTAACAACTTGGCTCAACATTCCTGGTTTTTGTGTTTAATAACATTAGTGTTCCTTGATGAGAGGAACATTCTGTTTTTCTGAGTGATTAGAGCAGTATTGTGTACATGCATCTTTTAATACAATTTCGCAATTTTTTTTTTAGAAAAATCAGAATGATTCGAGCAGATTTGTACTTGAAGACATTTGCTTCAGACAGGTCTCACATGAAGGATGCAAATGGGAAATGGCAGAAACCTCCTCCTCCATACCCTTGCATTGAAACTGCAGGTGAGCTACCAGAACTCCTTCTTCCTGCTTATAGTGCTGAATGAAGTAGTTCAGGATTCACATGAGAAATGAATAACTTATATAACATTTATCCAGCCAGCTTATTACTTCATATGGGAAAAAACAGTGCTAAGAAACATTTGGTACTCACTTTTTTGAACATGTAGTCTAACATGCCTTCTGGCATTTACTGGTATTGAACATGAATTACTGATATTCATAAACTGAACAGAGAATGGGAGGTGAGTAATACTGTTCTTGTGTTACAGCAGGGAACTGAAGCAAACAGGCCAAATAACTTGCTTAGGGGACACAAAGTTTTCATACAGTGATTATACCACACTCTAGCACACAGATCCCATTCTGGCAAAGTAGTGTTGGCAGGAGGAAGTTTTCAGGCTCTGTTCAATGTGGTGGCTTTGCCTGCATGAAATGTTTAAGGTTTCTCTACCAGGTGAAGGGACTCCAGGATGTTTTAAGTCACTGGCAAGTTGGCAAGTTTTTCCCTAAGCCTTAAGCCTCTTCTAGGTGATAGCCTAGCTAATAGCTTCTGGGCCAGGCAGAGAGAGAGAGGTAAAGACTTGCCATCTATTCTGTAGAGCTGCTTAAAGAATTCTCATCACACAGCTCTTCAGCTTATTCCAATCATGTGTTTTGCAAGCTGAGTAACATTTGCCATCTGTGTGTTTGTTCTCTCATTTTCTTCCAAGGAAAGCATGGTGAGGTTCTGCTTTGAAAGAGTTGTCATGTTACTGCTCTGCATGTTTGGTTTTGTTGATTTTTAATAATGCAGTACTGTTATGTGTTTTTTGTGAGAGAAGGCAGGGTCAAAGAAACATATTCTGTCTTTAGGTCCAAGTGGTTTTAAGTTGCTAGGAAATTAATTCTCAGTCTTTGCTTTGGTTTCTAAGGAAGCTTGGTGTTCCACATGAGAGTAGAAATGAATCATGAGAGTGAGCAGGAACACAGATGTAGTATTTGTTATGAGGTTTTAGCTGTTTTCTAGACAATCCAGGTTATGAAGTGCCTTGAATTTTAACTCTTGGTTATTATTTTCAGCAGACTTTTATGCAAAGGTATTGTAGGGAGTGTAGCATTCCTGAACTGCAGTCAAAGTTGTCTGTTAGCTGGACTCTCGTAGATACTGAGATCTTTTTTTGTCTGTGGAAACCTTGTTGTTTTGGTAGCTGAGAGCTAATGAAAGTGTGAGGAACATAGATGAGGTGAGAACAGGAAAGCAAAAAATTCTATTCAAATCAAAAGAGTTGAAACCATTACTTGTGGGTAGCAGGGTACATAATGACTCAAACAATTGCAGATGTGCACATATATCTCTAGCTGGACTAAATGACTCCATAGCTGCAAACCCAGTAACTCTCCCCTTACCTGTTGTGTCTGGCTGAGCTTTACCTCACTGGTGAGCCACAGCCACAGGCCTCAGCCTCCAGATTGTCTCTGTGGTGCTGGTAGACAGTGAAGGATATGTAGCTCTTACTTCCTCTTGTGCTTTCATTCTTTGCTCTGTACCTCACCATGCTGAATAAAATGTCCATAGGTCATCCAGTCCAACATCTGCCTGAAGCAGGAATTTCTCAGGGCTTGAACACCTCCAAACATGATGATTCCACTACCTTTCTGGACAGTGTTCTAGTGTTTGACCACTGTCATGGTAAACAAAAATTGAATAAAGAATCCTAGTATATAATCTGAATTTCCCATGTTCTAACTTGCTTTTTTCATTTCTTGTCCTGTTGCCAGTCTCCTCCAAGAAGACTCTGGCTCCATTGTCCTGCCTCTGATGAAGTAGATGTAGGCAGCAGTAATGTCTCCCCTTCATCTTCTCTTTTTAAGACTGAACAGACCCAGTTCTCTGAGACTCTCCTTGAATAAATGTTGTCCTTTACCAAACAACTTGATTTTTCTCTTCTACTGGCCTACTCCAGTGTGTCCATGTTTTGGGGTTTTTTTTGTGCTGAGGAGCTCCAAATGGACACAGTATTACAGCACTGCTGAAGTGCTCTCATCTCCTGGTGAGTTGACTGAAAGAAACTTGTTACCCTGCACCAACTGAAGGTGAAAAGTCATTCACTACAGAGCCTTCAAGGTCTGAGTCAGAACAGGACTAGATTGTCTCAGATCTAGGACATCTAATTGAAGTTGTTTTCATTTAGTACCACTTCCTCCAGCTTTATTTTTGTCTTTTTTTTTTTGTATTCACTTGAGATACTTTATAATGATGTGTGCTTCAATGTGCACAGTGCTGTGAGTCTGCGAGGAGTCTGGGTCCAACTGCAATGTCTCAGCACAGTTTTATCAGGCAGAAAGCTGCCTTATTTTTAACTTGATGTAAAACTGGGTGGCAGACCTTATGTTATCATAAAAGAGCCTGGGGTATTAGTGTTTGTGTCCATGCCAAATTCCATTGCAGATAACTGTTTTCTCCCTGCCGTTTCACTTAGATAGAACGTTCTGCTTTCCATGTTGATTTGTGTTTGTGTAAGATTAAATTACTTGTATATTTCATGTTAGTGGTGACTGCAATATAATGGTTGACAGAACCAACCCCAGCTTGTTTTAATACCAATTTGTTTGTGAGGCACTTTTCTATCAGGGTGGGTTTGGGGTTTTTTTGGTTTTTTTTTTTTTTTTTTTTTTTTTTTTTTTGTTTTGGTTTTTTTTTGTTGTTTGTTTTGTTTTGGTTTTTTTTTTCTTCTTTCATTTAGAGTAGCTGAATTCCTAAGCTTTTGAGAAGATGCAAGGTTTTTATATTCCTTCTGTTTCCTGTATATCTTCTTTGATGTTTGTGGCAGTTTGACCCTGCCTGGATGCCAGGTGCCCATCAAAGCTGCTCAATCACTCTCACCCAGAGCTGTAGAGAGGAGAGAAAATGCAATGAAAACTCACGAGTTGAGATAAGGATGGGGAGAGATCACTCACTGATTACTGTCATGGGCAAAACAGACTCAATTTAGGGAAATTAGTTGAATTTATTACCAATCAAATCAGAGCAGGGTAATGAGGAGCAAAACAAATCCTGAGCACACCTTTCCTCCACCCCTCCCTCTTTACCAGTCTTAGCTTTATTCCAAGCTCTCTACCTCCTCCCTCCCCACTCAGTGGACAATGGCAGTTGCAGTCATTACAGGTTGTTTCTGCTGCTGCTCAGGGAGAGGAGTCCTTCCCTTGCTCCAGTGTGGGGCTCCTCTCATGCAGTTCTTCATGAACTTCTCCAGTGTGAGTCCATCCCATGGGCTGCAGATCTTCATGAACTGCTCCAGTGTGGCTCCCTTTCCACGGGGTGCAGTCCTTCAGGAGCAGGCTGCTCCTGCATGAATCCCCCATGGGGTCACAAGTCCTGCTCCCAAACCTGCTCCACCTGGGCTCTTCTCTCCACAGGTCTGCAATTCCCTTCCAGCAGCCTGCTCCAGCATGGGCTTCCCACAGGGGTCACAGCCTCCTTTCAGGCATCCACCTGCTGCCTCCAAGGCTCCTGTCTGGGCTGCAGGGGCACAGCTGCTTCAGCATGGTCTTCACCACAGGCTGCAGGGGAACACCTGCTCTGGGGCCTGGAGCACCTCCTGCCCCTCGTTCTGCACTGACCTTGATGTCTATAGAGCTGTTTCTCCTGCATATTCTCACTCCTCTCTGGCCACAATTACTTCTGTGCAATAGCATTTTTTAATTTCTTAAAGGAAGGGGTACTACAGTAATCACTGATGGGCTCAGGCTTTGCCAGAGGTGGGTCCATCCCAGAGCTGGCTGGCACTGGCTCTGTTGGACATGGGGGAAGCTTCTAGAGAAGCCACCCCTACAGCTCTCCCCTGCTACCAAAACCTTTTGGAATTGAATTGAGCAATCTCAGTCATTAACAAATTAAGCACTTTTCTCCTACTTGTAACTCAAAGGGAATAAATAATTAAAAATAAGCTTACATGGAGTCATAAATTCCAGTCTATGCCTAAAAAAATTGAAGTTGGCACAAGGTGATTTTTAAAAAGCATTTTTCTAAAAGACAAACAACTCCAGTCCAACCAATAAAACAGCAATTAAAAATAACAAAACCCTCTCAGACTCAATATCTCCTTAGAACTCACATGCTAAGCATTAGCCTCTTGGAAGTGGCTCTGCTCTTGCTGTTTCCCAGAGTTAGGCCTCTGTGGTTTTTACTGGCATTGCCCTGGCCTCTGTTCTGCTGTGCTGCCATGGATGCCAGGAGAGGCTGGCCAACTTAAGTGTCTGCACAGTGCTTTCTCACCCTGCCCTGTCCTCAAAGCTGCTCTGCTGGAATAAACATACCTGAGCTGCAGCACATTCCCCTGGCCCCACCTGTTTGCCACTGATCTCCTGTTGAAAGAAAACGGAGTATTTTGTTTAAATAAGGGAAATGAGATTTGGTGAAGAGATTAATTATTCTAGGGCTGGTGAGGCCTACCCTGGGTTTTCTCTTAAATCTTTCCACAAATTAATGAGGTCTGATTCTGTTTAGTTTATGGTTTGGGATGAGATCAGCCCTCCTTATTGCCAGCCTCTGTAAAATACAGCTTGCACAGTGCATTTCAAAATTACTCTGAACAGATGGTCATATGGCTTATGTACAAGTGATAGCAGCAGCTCCAACACTGAAAAGCACTGGTTTGAATTTCAGTTCTCCTAAGGTGTTCAGTAGCACACTTGCTGGATTGATTTGTAAAAAGTTTTTTGTTCTTTTTATTATTGATAAAATCCCTGGTAGCCAATAATGATGTGGTTTTACTTGGGTTGTTTTTTTAATTTTTATTTTGAAGAGGATGAGTAGGACAGCTGAGAAATTCTGGAGACACTGTGGATCAAACATGTATGTAACAGGAAATCTGCTAGACAGAGGCCCGGCAGTTGCTGCAGTTGTTTTCTGTATCTCCTCGCCGAAGTGGTGGCAGGATCCTGGTGGAAGTGAAAAGGCACTGATTGAAGTAGCTCCTGTGCACTTCACAGGAACCTTCTGCTGCTCTCATTTGAGAATAAAACTCCGGTCTGTCCGTGAGGTCCTGACTGCACAAGCTTTTGAGGAGGTAATGAATCAAGTCAGATAGATGCAATAAAGACACAACTAAGAAGTATTTAAGTTCCCAGAGTGGCTTATTGAAATTACACCTCTTGTTGTAAAAGATAATTTAAAGTGGTGAGCTGTGTTTTAACCTGAGATGAACCAGGATGGTTTGCACAGTCAGTTATATCTTAGCTGTGGAGACAGCTGCCTCCAGCTGAGAGTGGGAAGAGTCCTGACTTATCTCCTTGCTCAGACAAGGGAGGGGGTTCTGAAGAGAGCTGTAAACACCTACACAAGTCTGTGAAGAGTCCAACTTTCTTTTAGGTGCCCCCAAGGTTTTAGGCATCAGCAGAGCTGATCTTTGAGGCTTTGTTCCAGACTTCCTTGCTTCCAGCAGCTCTTGGGCAGCTGTCATTACGCTGAGTTAGTCCAAGGTCTGTGAGCCAAGCCGAGGCTTGGCTTAAATGCTGCTTTCTAACTGCTGTTGGCAGAAGCCACAAGTATCATGGCTGACAGTGCCTGAGATGGTGCATGCTTTTTGTTTTACCCTTGCTGGGGCTAAAAGTGGCAGATGATTTAAACAAAAATAAAATTACACAAGAATCCCAGAATGGGCCAGATAGGTCTCATTTGGGAGGGTGTGTGTAACGAAGTGTGTTTGGTCAAAGAGGCAGATGAGCTCCAAGCGTACACAAATTCAAGCTAGTGTAACAGTTACAGCACCTGAGGAGGACTGCAAGGCTAATGTAAATCTCAAAAGAAAATAATTCTGCTGCTGTTGGTCTTGTAAAAATGTTGTAGGATACATGCTCCTTGCATTTGTGGAGAGATCATCTTGGTCGCCAGCTGTAGCATCCAGATGTGTCTTTTGTAAATGCTGATGTTTGTCACTCTTGATCTGCTTCGGGAATAGGACTTTGTGGTGTTCTCATGCGTTTTTGCTGAGCTGTTTCCTAGCGCTGCAAGGTCTAACACAACGTTCAGGCCTTCAGGCAGAGCCCATGAGGGAAGAGCAGCACAGCAGGGCTGTTATTGCACAAATGAAACAGGAGAGGTCTCACAAGGTTTTCCCTACGGGTGTCTCCCGTGCTGCTCCAGTGCCATCTACCGACAGGTTCCTAGGCCATCACTCTTCATAGGAATGGACTTGTTTGCTTTGGTGATAGTTTTGTTCCCTTTCATTACATTTTGCTTGTGGGCTGTGTTATGCTGAGCCACAATCCTTCTGAAGTTAGAGAATATTTCATTTCCTACAGGCATTGTAGCAACTTCTAAGTTGTGAACAGCAGCAGTGTTTGTAACTACTGGAAAAATCTCCTTTGGACTGCTTTACCATTCTCAGAACAGTTTTATGAATTCTTTTACTATGCTCAGTGCACATAAAGCAGAGAATTGTTTATTTATTTAATCTTAAAGTATATGAAGAATCACATTAATTTTGAAAACGCACCTGGGAGGAAAAGGCAAGTTTGGAACTGGAAAACAGACTTAATAGTCTGCCAGCAAGCATGAACTGTTATCCACTACTAATTTGTTCTTGAGCTGTGACAGCAAATTGCTGAGCTTGTGCTGTTTTAAATTCCCACATCGGCAGAAATTGTCCCTGTTGTGCCAGACTCACTTTAGCAGTAGGACGATGCTTGGCTGGACATAAGGATTTTCCATATGCAGAGTTCAAACAGGTTAACAAGAAAAGATTAGGGCCCAGACCTCAGAGGTGTATGAGAGTTGGGATCTGGGAAGTCACAAAGCTGTGCTGTAGTGTAGATGTGGTGCAAACAGTGGCCTTCAGGATCTGGATTATGGCTGGGACTCCTGGGTCTGGGATTCCTAAATATCATCTTCCTTTCCTTGCTTACACTGTCCAGAATGGTAAGCCTAGTTACACAAGCATTTTGCAGCTGAAGCAAATTCTATCCTTTGGATTTTATAATCTATTCATCAGAGCCTCCTCTTGTTTGATTCTTAGTCCTTAAATGCACATATGAATCATCCATGGTAAATACTTAATACAGTGGAAGAACTGTTAACAGTAAATCTATAAAGTAAACCTGTAACAGTGGCTTTACCACTCTATTCCTTAAACTCATTCTCTGCCAGTTTTCTTTTAATGGGCATTTAAAAAGATTATTAGTGCACATCGCCAGTGAGGACCTAAAACAAGTCCATAGATGTTCATCATTAGAACTGAACCTCTCATCAGCATGGTTCTGAGTCAGCAAAGCTTATACCAGGCCAGCTGTGGAAAAAGGATGTATAAGGCACCTAAATTCAAAAGTGCACACCAGTGCTTTTCCAGTGAGCTCTCTGGGATCCATGAATGGGACAGAATGGTTTCTACCCCTCCTGTAGGGAGCAGAGCAGATTAAAATCCTAGCAAAGAGCAGTCATGGTTACTTTTCTCTTGAAACTGTGGCAGTTTAACTTTTCCCCCTGACTTCATTCTGTCATTCAGGATTCATAAAAAATAAGAATTTTGTGCTCTTCACCTGAGCATCCCTCTGGGCCAGGGGCTGGGTTAGGTCACACATCTCCCCTCTGCTTATTCTGGCCCTGCTGTGGGCCATGTTCAGTGAGGACAAAGTTCAGTACTGGAGGGAAAACAAGTACTGTAATCTGGAGAGTAACAATCTGCAGGTTTGCCAAGGGGCTAATCACTTCTGAGAGACAATAAGCAACTTGCAGTTCTGACTACTGCTATGAGCCTGTTCCTCTGTGGTCAGTGCAGAAGTTGACTCTGTTGACTTTGGTTCAGAAGTTAAATGGGTGAATAATACTTCCCCTGCTTTTGAGGCATCGCATTGTGTGAATGCAGGAGGACTGCATTGCACTTCCCTGTGTTGGCTGTTACTTGCACTCCAGTTCTCTGACCACTGCTTGACCTTCTAGGCTGTTGCTGAAGGGAAAAATCTTACCCACACATGCTGGTTTCTAGTGACTTACTGGGTGCTTACTGATCCTGTAATGTGATTGTTGCCATGGGCAGAGAGGGGAATCAGGGCAAAAGCAGTGTTTCAGAGACTGGAAATAGATGCTTCTGTACTACTATACAATTTGCAGAATCTTGATGGAGTGAACTATTGAAGAGGAGTTTGGAATGTTTTCTTGAAAGATGTATACCTGTGCTACAGAACATGCATAAGGAACTTAAATATTTCCCTTTTCTGGTCCTTTTTTAGATTCCAAGATGAACTTGGATGATTTCATCAGTATGAATCCCGAAGTGGGATGGGGCTCAGTATTCTCCCTTTCAGACTTTGTGCATCGATTTGGCAGTCAGACTGATTACAGCAATTCCTTGGAAGGACAGTAAAATGAACAAAGTTCTTCTGGTTCTGAGTGGATGTGTTTTGTTTTGCTGCTTTTACACTGTATTTATGGTTTATATTTCTGTACATGGAATGGGTATTTGGAAAATTAGAACACCCAGTCAGAAATATCATACACTGAATAAAAACCTTTATTTTAATTATGTAAGAATGTACTTGATTTTTAATGTCAACTCAAAGGCAGACGTGCCACCATGAGCATATTGCTTTTTCAGCTACTGCGCCCAAACTGAAAAGAGCTGCAAAAAAAGCTTTTGGAAAAATATGTGCATAAAATACTGAATATTGTAGCCTAAATTGCTATATGTTGTCACATTTTAAAAGTGAGATATGGTTTTCTTCATGTTATGATTGCTGTCAATTATATATAAACAGACAGTGCATCTCAGTTTCTTCACTAGCTTTACTGATTAGTCCTTACTTAGCAGAAGTGTAAAGGAAAAATTGATTTAGTAGTTTAGTTGTGAACTCCCATGCACTATGTAAAACCAGGTAAGTATCCAGGTTTCTCTGCTGTACAAGGGGAGAATTAAATCCTGTCATTTCAGTTAAATGTTCTAGTGCTGACAGTTCCTGGAGGATGCAGTTGCTATTTTTGCTTCTCATGCTGGCTGTGTGCATTCTCACCTGCTCCCATCTTCTCAGACTTGGTGTTTGTTTGGCCTTATGGTAATTCAGGGTAATTCTGGCAGAAAGCAGGAAGTTTTGTTGAGGTTTTTTTTCCCTGCCTCTTGGTTCCTTGAGCTGGCCTGCCATGAGGTCAGACAGCTGCTCCTGCTGATGTAAGGCAATCAGCAGGGCCATATGGCTGGGGGGAAGGGAGTGAGAAAGCCTCCCCCTTCAGGGCTGTGTGCTGCTGAATATCCTTAAAGGTGATTCCTACACCTACAGGGCTTCCCAGGAAAGCCATCATGCTGACTGAGGGTTTGGAGCAGTCTCACACTACTTAGAAGACTGCCCTAAACATGGAATTTCAGAAACAGAATAAAATGAGGTCTTTTATTCTCAGCTTTGGACCTGTTCTACTTTATACCCTGGCACATCAGAGACACAGTCTAGTAGATGAACACGGGTTAGAAGGGTCAGGCAGTCTCTGGTCCAATTTCCTGTTCAAATCAGGTCAGACCAGGCTGCTCAGGGCTTTAGCCAGTCAGGCCTTGGAAACCTACTGGGATTGAGACTACAGTAAACATTTGTGATACACTTCATTCCTGTGAGAAGCACAGTGAAGATTTTAAGTATTAAGGGATCATTTTGTTTGTAAGTAAAGAAAAATATCAAAACTTGTAAAAATCTTGTGTTACATAGGTTTATTGTTATGTACATAGTGTTTTACTGTATGTCTCATCAGTTCTAGAGAATTTACTCAGCATATTAACAGCAGAGACAGCCAGTTGAACAACTGTGGAATTGATTCACTTCATCCAGATATCTCTTTCTGTATCATAAGGGCTGCTGAATATAGGAACTTAAACTTTCTATTGCCAGATGCAGCATAGTTGGTTGCCTGTGCAGATAGGCTGCTGCTCCACATAGTCCTTGAGTGCAGCGTGGACTAGTTAGGAGGCTGGTTCTTGGGACACTCCCCTTTGGAGTGGAAGAGTTGATCTGCAGTTTCTGTTACTCTGAGCAGAGTCACTGGCTCAGAAGGAACTGAGATGAAACTTGGGATTCCTGATAAATGGTGCACAGAGCCCTCCTGAGAGGGGACAGCTGGATTTAACCAGATACTCCTGTGTAAAAGGTCTGATGTCTCCATGTTTGGACGAAATGGCAGCTCTTTCTGCTTGATGCTGGTGTAGCAGGCACACTCTGAGGGAATGAAGATGTTGTGACTTGCTGGTGTTGAGTGATGTTAAGGCTGGCTGTGACAGTGCAGAGCCAGCAGCACTTTGCCTGCTCAGCTCCCTGTGGCTGCCAATGCACTGGGTTAGACACAGCAGAAGTGAGAATGTAAAGATCCACATTTCAGATGAAACAACATGGCTTGTGTTAAGCACTTCTTAGCCTTCAAGTGGTTGAATCTCAGAGACACAGAGTTCCTGTGCATTGCTCAACAGGCCCATTAAGTTGTTACAGAACATGAGGTTCTCATCCCTCCCTTCTTGAGTATGTCATTTGATTTAACCTCAGCTGGTTTCCGGTGCCTGAAATCTGTGACACACTCCCTTTAGTGGGGGTCAAGACACAAGAATCTGCCTGCTTTAATCTAGTTTCAGCATCAGGGCTGTTAAGAACAGTCACAACCATTATTTGGAATATGCAAGTTTAAAAGAAAATCAGTGTGAAGAGTTATTCCTTTTTCTCTGTAATCTTTCTCAACGGGCGCTTAATTTTACATGTAGCAGGCTAGGTGTGTGTGATTATAGCTTTTCTATAATTAGTCACCTTTTTGTGGCTCTTGTAAAAAGTTGTCATTCCAGAGGGATCAGTAGAAGCCAGAGAATTATTTAATTCATTGCTGAGGATGGTGATGGTGTGCTGCTGTCTCTTTAGCCCACCAAGTCTGGGGGCATTTCATTACCTTTCAGGTGGCATGGTATCAGAAGGAAGGAATTCAGGAATACATCAAGTGCTCATTTAGGGCCCAAAATACCAAGATAAGCTACTTGCTTCACTGTAATTTATCAGAAAACAGCTCTTTTCTGCTGCTTATTAGTTCTAGTGTCCCATCAGAGGAACTAAGTGACTTCCCTCCCCTCTTTGGTCCTTCCTCCAGGTAACCCCAGTCCTGACTACTTTGTGGAACTTGCTGTGTTTAACCTCTGCTGTCAACCCATATTTGATGCATTAGGTGGCCCCACAGTGTGGTTTCCCCACTGAGCACCACAGTAAGTTGCAGACAGAAAAGCAAAGTTTGCTGAGAGCCACTTTGCCATGTACCTGCAGAAGTACAAGCAAAGAACTTCCTCTGTAAATCTGATGGCAAGGAGGCAGCTTCATTGCCAGACATCACTAATTGTCAGCCCTGTGATCAGTGATGTATTTAAACACCTAAGATTCAAGGAACTTCATCCCCACATGCGTATGTGGGGTATGTTGTATAGCAGAGACAACTGCTGGTCCTCAGATACAGATGGCCAGTGCAGCACCCAGCTGAAGTGGTGCTTGGGGAGAGCCTCACTCCTTGATGCTGGGAAACTGGGCTCATGCCACTGAGAGATAGGAAATAATAGGAAAGCATTGATGGCTGATTGGGCTGCACTGGCACAACAGGATCAGCCTGTGCTCTCTTACATTCCCTGCTGTCCATAGCCCTTGAGACTTCTAATCTTTACTGTGTCCAGATGCTGTCCCACTATGTCCAGGACAAAGATTTGCTGCTTCTGCACTTTCAGTACCATGATTTCCTAGTGCAGCTCAGCTTCCCATTCTCTTTCAGCCTTCTTTGCCTTGTCCTTTTCCACAGTGATGTCTCCCTATTGTCCAGTTGTTACAGTTTTTATGGGCTTCTATGAGCACCCCTAAGTGGTGGCTGTTTTTGCTAGGGGATCCTTGAGTCAGGCATTGAAGAAAGTGAGGAGATACCCTCCTGCTGTCAGGTCAGTTACTCACAATCCCATGGTCTCCCAGCTTCTATATTCTGTTGATCTGGAAATTCTCCAGTCCTTTTATTTCTAGGCATCATAGGGTGAGACTCTGATAGCCTTATAATGGGGGCATATGCCATCTCACAGGTGGTTCCTCCCATCTCCAACAGGCTATTGCAACAGTAAGCTGCAGCATGAGATGGAACACCCACATCTCTCCTGCCTGTTTCTCTTCTTTGCTGCTCCTTTTTACCCAGAGTATAGTTTATTTGATAACTAACTTCTTTTATTCAGCTGATTGTGGCTTTAGAAAAATAGACACTTTTTTCCTGGCATGCATTTGCTTGGCAAATGCATTTTTGCAAACTTGTATGTGACCAGGTCTGTCTTGAGAAAATCCCATTTCTCGGTTGGCCAGCAGAGAGAGCAGTCAGCATTCAGTGGATGTGCAGGCTGGGACAGGGACAGAGGTGGTCCCCTGGAGGCTCAGCCCTGCCAGTAGCTGTTACAGTTTGAAATGAGTCATTCTGAAAGCATTGCAGAGGTGATTTGTATCTTGCAAGGTTGTGGCTGAAGGCTGAGGTATTGCCCTTGACTGCCTGAGCCTGTAATGCCAGTGCAAGCCCTTCCTGCACACCAGGGGCCATATGGCAGCATCATCACACCCTGTGCCAGCTTGGGGGATCTGGTCAGCAGTCACAGACCCTACCATATTGGCTTGTTGTCAGTTTATATTTGGATACCTGGGGATGTTGCAATCTGATCTGGGCTATTCAGGAAGCAAAGGGACAATGGAGTGCATTTGTATAATCAAATTCTAGGATGAGACCGTTGGTCAGGACATTTTGACATGTGTGTCCTCCTCTGCTCATAGTCTCATTGTCCAGCCAGAGTCTCATGCATGCTCTGAGCACCATTCCTCTCCAAACTTCTACTGTAAAATGGCCATCTCTGGTTGGTCAGGTTTTCCTTGTTAGAATGAGTTTGGTCCATATTTTCTAATTTTTAACTTTTTTTTCCCTACCTTTTTTAGGAAGCAAGGGTTATAGACTAAATGACTTGAGAAAACTCTACCAGGGAGTAAGAATGAGGTGTGAAAATACCACCATGTCCCTACAGTAATCACAGTTACCTTGCACTGGGTGTTTTGCAGAACCATTCCCAAAACACTGTCTCTGACCCAGGTGGTGGCTGTCCCCCATACCTGGCATGAGCCACACTGCTGGGAGGAGGACCTGCAGAGCATCACTTCACATGTCACCCAGCAGAACAGATGGCTCCAAGTTTGGTGGGGTTACCCTTCTGTGATACTTTGGATTCACAGGCTTGGAAAATCTCATCTCCTCTAGAGGGAAAACCTGTCTGAACGTCTGTCTCTCTTCAGGCAATTATCTTCTCAGAAATTTAAGGAGAGAATGCTGGTGATTTTCTTCTGCATTCTGGCTTCCTTCTTATGCAGGACCTGGCCCAGTTGAGGCCAGGGTTAATGAAGCACACCCAAGGAAGGAGAGCCTGGAGACATCTGCCCGGGTTTGTGCACACTTCCCTGTGGAGCTCACCTCTTTCGTTTATGATCATGGAGTCAGAAGTGAAGCACTCCATACAAATGCAGCCTTTCAGCAAGTTAAATGCAGCTGCAGTAGTGGTTCTGGAAAATCTCTTCAGTTTGACCTAAGATAAACAAATATGGTTGTTTAAGTATCCTCAATGTTTCCTTATACTTACAGTAGGAAATACTTTGGATACTGAGGGCAGTTAAAACAAATCTTTCTTAGTTATCTGAGGCCTCTGGCAGGTCCCTGAGTTTCTGAGCAAGCTAAGCCACTTCCTAGGCATGAGGTGTACCAAGTTTCATTTTATACTCATAAAAATAAGCATTGAGAATCTGAGCTGTGAACTGCCACTCACAACACCCAGCTGAAGTGACATTATTCACCTGGTACTTGTGACGAATGTCTGCTTCCTACTCTGGAAGATGAGCAGGATGTTTCCAGTGAGCTGGATTCCTGACATTATATTACTTAAAAGCAGGAAATGCTCATTTTGCTTGGTTCAGCATCATACCAGCCTTCCCATGCAAGGCTATATCTGGAACCCAAACACTGCAATAAGGCAGGAATCATTATAGGTTATTTTTTTTCAAACAGCCTACACAGTAAGAAGATGGTAGTTATCTCAGCCTTCCCTTCTTTTCAGTATGCAATTGTGGTGGTGTGCTTCCCCTCTCAGCTTGGCTGCTGAAATGGCAGCACACCAGCTCCATGCTTGGAGCCATCCCGAGAAAATGTTCTGCTGCAGCTTTTAACCATTTAGCTGCAAAGCTCCCACCACTTCCACTGTTCCAACTGCTGGGGTGGAGCAAGGCTTGCCAGCCCTTGCTTATAGCAAGTGTAATCAGTTCCACTATTTACACTGCACTCATCACAGAGCACTTTGCTGTATGAAACAGCCAGAGTTATATTTATATCAGTACAAAAACAAAGTCATCACAAATCCAGGAGGCAACATTCAGAGTAATTTTTTCTTGCTGCATGACATTATTTCTTTGGCAGTTCAAACTTTTTTCAGGCAGAGTCACTCTCTTAGGAAGAAAATACAGCCCACTGTAAGTCAGGAATCCCACCAGTATTTATCTTTACTTGTGTTTTTCTCTTGCATGAAGGAAATGCAACTGTTTAGTCAAGTAACCTCTGCCAGTTGCTACTTTGGTACAAATATGCAGAGCTGCTAGCTAAGTCCATGGAGTTGTCTTAGTACAACTAAAAGCAGAGTTCAGAGTTCTGCTTTTGGCAGAAGTACTAAAAATACCTTTTAATATGCTACAGTATGTGTCTGGCCAGGAGTTTTCAAATGCATTGTCCATGGAGTTCCCATAAAGTAAACAGAGCTTGATATGCTTGATCCTGAGACACAAAATACCCAGCACTGTGGGGTCCAGCTGTTCTTGCTGGGTCACCAGCAGGGTGCTCCCCCTGCCTTGTTCCCAGCAGTAGGCTGGGAAGAAGGGACTCAGGGGAGATTTCCAGTGCTCTGCCTGCCATATTTGTCAGAGATCCTTTACAGGGCCGATTGTTTATTTAATTGTCATTCTCATTCAACTTATTTGATAACTATTAAATAAAACACCTCAGATCAGGTGTTTTAGAGATCTGAAAGACCAGGTGAGGAGCTTTGTTGTCAGCAAAGAAGACCCACTCATATTCTCAGCATCTCCTGCTTGTCAGCCTTTCCATGCTCCATGAGGAGGTCAGATCCATGCAGAGAGGCAAAGCCCAAGCCTCCTCTGAGCTGGTTCCAAGGGCTGTGTGAGCAGGGGCATCCTTTCCAAGGCAGAGAGCCTGATGAAACCTTTCTACCAATGTTCTCTGTGGCCCTACTGCTTTGAACTGCTGTGGGCAGCAGGGCTGTGGAATGGCTCAGCCTGGCCCTGGCCAAATGGGTGCAGCTTCCCAGCCCTTGCCAGGGACCATTGGTCCCCTCTGCTCCCTGCCTGCAGGAGCAATGCAGACAGTGAAGGTTGCAGGACATTACCACCCCACTCAAGATCATGGAATGGTTTGGGTTGGAAGGGACCTTAAAGATCATCTAATTTCAATCCCCCTGCTGTGGGAGAGACACCTTACACTGACCAGGTTGCTCCAACCCCCATCCAACCTGGCAAGGATGCTTGCTGGCCTTACAGACATCTTCAGAAATGGGGATTATTTGTGATCATTCAAAATGCAAATGCCCTGGCTTAGCACGTGGAACTCAAAAAATCACACGTGGAGATTGCCCAGTACAGAGAACATCTGAAGCCTGACATGTGACAGAAGTACACGTGTGGGGTCCAAAAGAGGTGTCACCGTCTTCACTGACACTTGGTCTCCTCTGAGCTGGCGTTGTTGTGTCTCACAATAAGGTCCCCTGCCTGCCTGCATAGTGCAAAGAGCCTGCTCCCAAGCACTGTTAGACTGCTCCTTGCTGCTGCTGAGTGCCATTGGGAAAGTGATCCATGGAGTCCAGTGCTATAGCCATTGGCATTGCTGGAATAGCAAATGGAAGCTTTGTTTTGAGCTTTCTGTAATAAAACACCATGCTGCTGGGGTACACAGGCTAGCTAGGGTTTCACTGCCCACTTAAGAAAATGAGGGCAAAGGGTGATTAAATATTGAGTGGTCTGCAAGATCTCAGCACATGCAGTTCATCTGGTAACCTGAGGATGGGCTGGAGGTACATGTGGCTTCCTAGATACCTGAGAGGGTATTACAGCAACCCATCCTGGCCAGCAAGAGGAGCTTTTGGGGTTCCTCCATTAGTCTCCAGTGCCAGGAGACCTCAAGGGTCACAGGTGTGGCCATGGAGAGACACCAAAATGAGGATCCTTGGAGTACCTGTATCCTTTTCCATTTAGCTTTCCACCTCTTCTGTAAACCAAACACCATTTCTGGCAGTAGTAGACTGTCAAGCAGGCTGCACTGACATCAAGCAGAAGATAGTAATGAAAAAACCAGAAAAAAGATTAATGATTAATGCAGAAATTCCCTCCTACCCCACTACCCCAGGATGAGCCATATCCTAAAGCCTCTCCTTCAAGCAAAGCTGCTGCAAAGGTACAAATGCTGCAAGGGCTCCTGCTCCACTCCCTCCCTCTCTGGCACAAGCATGGTCAAGTAAATCTGGATAAATTGTAGGTCTTTCCTTTCTGAGACCCTTAGGCCAGCATTCTAGTGATTTTAACTTCCATAATCCTCCTTACCCCATACTCCCTTGGAAACACTTAAAGATGTTGTTTTTTTCTGATATAAGCTGTGCCAAAGCTTGGTTCCTTTATGAAGACAAACTGGCAGTGGAAATATTGACAGCTATACAGAGAAATATTGTATTGCTTAAAGAACTTTATTTAGATTGCTCCATTGCGGGGACAGTTGTTTGTTGGTTGAGGTTTTTTTTTTCTTTTTGGACAGTGCTAAAGACGCCATAAAATTAGCTACAGTATTATTGCAGTGATTTCTACACAGCATGTTCGTGTGCCTTCAAAATTAAAAGAAACCATGGTAGAACTAAGCAAATAAATATTCTAGAGAGGACTAATCCCTTTCCTCCATGCTCCCAGCAGCCCCAAAGGAGGGCAGAACAGCAGAGGCAGGCTGAGCAGTGCAGAGGATCCTTGGGAAGGCTTTGTTGCTCTGCCATAGGGATATTAATATTTCTGGCCAGCTGACAGCATGTGTGGCAAATGTAAACGTTTGGCTGCAGCAGAGATGCAGACGAGGGAGGTGAGTTGTGCACAGGATGAAAGGGGTGCCTGCAGCAGCAGAGGGCTCAGGGACACGCAGCCATCCGGGCAGGGACAGTGCCCGTGCAGTGGAGCAGGCACTTGGTGCCTCTGCAGCCTTCTGGGGTCCAGGGAGGGTTAAGAAACCGTGGAAATGCACATTAGGGGGCTGAGGAAAGTTCTCAGAACAGTCTGGAGGATGCTTGCAGCACTGCTTTTGACCATGGTGTGTTTTGCATCAAAACAGCAGCAATTTTGCTGGGGGTGGAGGGAATAAGTGGGTGAAGAGCACCCAGGCCTCTGCTTTCCAGCTCTTTCCAAGCAGGCCAGCTGTCCACACTCCTTCTGGCTTAATTCATGTCCTGGGTTCTTTACAGCAATTTTTTAAAGCTGGAGCCTCAGCCTGTACATCCTCAGCCATAGCAGTATCCCTGTGCTGCTGCCTAGGGCCAATGAGCCTTTGAGCTCTTACTTTCCTGAAGGGCCAAGCAAGGGAATTTTGCAGCCCCTAATCCAAATAAACAAAAAACAACTTTGTAAATATTTCAAAAATGCCTTGAGGCCTTAGGCAGCCTGAGGAGAAGGTGTGCAAGGTGCTGTTATGCCCAGGGTGTTACAAACCTCTGACTGGCTCATGTGCTGCAGGATGGGTGCTGTGTAGTGGCTGCTCTCTTGCAGCTGCCACACGTGCTCGTGCATGTGTGTGAAATGGCCTAACTTGGCTTTTCCTTCTGCTGAATGTTCAGCATAAGCAGGGAATAATAAAATTCAATTTTTCCACTGGGACCAGAGGAAACATATTACTGCCTGGGTGTAGCTGAGGGCAGAGTCTGGCACATTATTTTCAGTGTAATAATTCCCACGAGGCCTTGTGGAAACTCAGCTTTTTCTCTTTTTTCTTCTCATTTTTCTACTTCCTTAAACTTTCCAAAATACTCTGCTCTAACATATTTTCCCTAGTCCCATCTGTTAGTGAGAAGAGAAAAGGTTAAATTCTCCTTTCGTACTATAATGTAATTCATTTCCTGTTTTTCACAACTGTCTAGACACAGATCTAACAAGCATTAACCCTGAATCCCACCATTGGGTTAAAAATAGTGGCTTTAAAAATAAAAGTGTGTGGTAAGAGTAAGATTGTATGTTTCTACCTACCACCAGGAGACAGTGCTTTTAAATGAGAACCATTTAATTAGCTATATGTAACAAAAAAAATTACTTCAGTTTCAGAGGTTTAAAAAGGCTCCTGGTTGCTTTATATATACCAGCAGTAACACAGGCCCTGCTGACTTGTGGCATGGGCAGGTTGATTCCCCCACAGGAGTTATATTTATCTGGATTTACACCTCTAGCTATATTAAAAAAAAAAAGAAAGAATAAATTCCACTTCAGTCAGAGAGCTATAAAAAGATTGGGAGAATGTAATTTAAGAGAGGACCAATGTTGAAAACCACAGTCAGCTTCTGGTGGGAGACCCGTGGACAAAATGTGCCCCAAAGCCCAAGGGAAAAAGTGATGGCCATGGAACCAAGAGACACCTCGTGCTGGGAAGGCAAGGGATCAGTGTTGTGTCCCAGCCTAGCAGAGCACTGGAATGTTCAGTCATGGCCAGGCCAGAGGGGCTCTCATCAGCTCAGGCTGGATCATGTTTGGGCTGGAGGCTGGCCCCAGGCTGAGCCAGGCAATTGCCACCTGTGGGTGTGCTGCCTCCTCTGACACTTCCCACCAGCTGGGCTGTCACACTGGGGTGGCAGGAAGGAGAGAAGAGACTTCTGGCTTGGAACATGAGCTAAATCCCTCACAAAAGTGAGAATTTTGCTTGTGGAGGAAATTCAAGGAAAAGCAAAACTATAGCCCACCCCAGCTTGGCACAGGGTGCAGACATGGAGTGAGGCAGCTTCTTGACTGACACACCTTTCACATCAAAGATTACCCACAGAGACATCATATTTTATGTCCTTCAAGAATAAAAATAAATGCTGGTAAGAATTAGCTTAACCCAATGCTTAAAAGCCCTGCTAAAAGAAGTCAAAATCCCTGGTGTGCCGAGACAAGGAGGAACTTGCATTTCCTGCACTGACTAAATGTCTGTCTATAGACGCAAATCCAGTGGGATGGTTTGTTTATTTATCCCATGAAGCTGGGAGTGGGTGTCTTCTCTGTTCCACCATCTACTTCCAGCCACTGAATGAAAGCAGCAACACTTTTGGGGAGCTCTGGGATGGATCTGACACCTCAGCTGCAAACCTGTGTGTGCTGGTGTCCAGATTCAAGGTCTCTTCTGACCAGGACTGAAACTATCCAAGGAAAACATATTAAAAAGACATTTGTTTGTTTTCAACTAAAAAGTGCAGTATACTATGCATCAAGAATGGTGAGGAGTGAACTGGTGTCCTTCCAGCTTAGGGAAGGCCTTTGAACCCACATGAGTTATTTATAGAGCCTTTTGGAAAACAACTCTTTCCAATTTCTGCAATTCTGATCACAGGAACAGCTCAGGTTTTGTCAAAAACAAAGCAATCCCCTACATGGTTCACCCCTGTAAAGCAGAGAAGCAGAAACTAAGATTAGGGAAAGATGGGGCAAAGCAGAGTCATAATTTTAATATTCATTGTATAAGAGATTTTCAAAATGCCTTTTGGCTGAACTGTACTTCTTTTATTAGACTAAGACAGACAGTGAGAGCATACAAAGTGACTTGTTATCACTGATCAAGGCAGACCCTCATCCATGTTTCAGGAAGCCTCCCCTCTATCCCTGCACTTAAAAGAATAGAGGGTGGTAGGAACAATAACATGAAAATGGGCCCCAACATACTGCTAAAAAGATCCAGTGCTCCCCTTAAAGGATTTAGTCTTTGCACATTTAGTCTACTAAAATAAGTAGAGCTTGCTATTTTCAAAAAAGTTTGAATAAGAAGTAGGTCTTAACAGCTTTCTCTTGTTTAAAAGGCTTTGTGATCTTGTCCCATCCTATGTTTCCAGAGTCCTGTGTCTGGGGAGTGCAATCCTCCAGCTGCAGATCTGAGTCACAGCATAACTACAGAGACTTAGGAATCCACTCAAACATACCTTTATGACAGTGCAAATGAGATTAAAAACAAAACAACTGCATTTCATGTTTATTTCCATAGATGGCATAGCTTTCATGAAGCAATCCCATTTTACTATGCTAACTTCTCCTGTTCCAACCAGAGGCACATTTCAAGGGCCTTCTCAACTGCTTTTCCCCAGTTTATTTGGAGTCACTTCAGTGGGCTCCTACTCTCATTCCCTCTGAGCAGGAACCTAGGTCAGACTGATTGCAGTCCTGACACTAACAAGATGCAATTGTTCTCCACCCACAAAAAAAAAAAAAATTTAAATTATCACTCAGGTAATATGACTATAAAAAAAGCACATTATTTTGTAAGCCATAAGGTAGAGCTGAAGGTCTCAGATCAGTGTGATCTCTTTTAGGGCAGCGATCACTCCTGTGCTGTGGGCAAGTTCAGATTCATGAGCACAAGCTCATGGTTTCTGTTAGAAGCAAGGGCTCATTTCCTTTGAGATGTGATGAAGCAATAGCTCTATCTGGGATGTTCTACTGCAACAACAAGCCAAGTTCTGGATGTTCCTGCAGAAGAGGCTTTGCTTACAGTCATCAGAAGCTCAAGGCTGATAAGGTCACCACCTTGGAAGCAATGATACAACCAGCTCTGCAGTTCACATTGTTTGAACATTTATTGCAATTCAGTGTCAAAAATGTTTTACAAAAATACTGTCTGCACAGAACAGCTGTAAAAATCAGTTGAACATGCAAGGAAAGAGGAAAAAAGTGTGCAAATTTATAATGGAAGGATTTTAACCACACAATAATATTAAACAGAAGTCTTATATAAGGGATGCCTTTCACTTCATATCATCTCTAGTTACAACTTCAAGGAAAAATAAAACAGAACACACACTCTCTTCCATATATAAGTAGGTATTTATGATTACTGTAGATTAGTTCCTAAAGATGAGCATATTTTCTATTTCAAATTAAAATGTTCTCTTGGTAGCTGACATGTTAGCATTCTGTGCAGCACAGGATGGCTAAAGAAAGGCAAATTCCACCCTCAGCTGCCCTCCCAGGAAGAGAAGGAGCAACACTTGGTTAATAGAGAGGGAATTCCTCTGGTGTCAAGAGTATTTTATACTTGAGACTGCATGTGCCAAGGACAAGATGTATTTGTTCTCCTAGGGCCAGATCCTGCAAAGCTGATTTGCTACCAATAAAATCACTGGAGGAAGACACTGGATAAAGATTAGGTGCTAGTAAATACTCAGAGTCCAGCAGCCACACACTGACAGCTGTGTGAATGCCTGACCACAGCTTCAGAGCCTGGAACCAGCATCACCACAAACAAGCCAAGAAAGCAGCACAAGCAGAACACCAGAGCCCCAAATATTGAAGGAGGGAGTGAATCTATACCAGCCTGATCAGCCATCAGCTCCACAGGGACTGTGCAAACAGGCCAGCTACAAAGAGGAGCATTTTAATTTAAAGCTATGTCTTTCTGGCAATGTGCTGATCCACAGGGAAGATGTGCAACATTTGTAAGGACAACCGCAGAGGACAATGCTGGTTTGCTGTACCAAGCAGGAGATCAGTGTGAAAAGCACATCTGATTTGTTTGCTACACAATTGGATTTGAAATGTTCCTGCTCCAAATGAAATTCCAGCAACTAAGGGCCAAGGAATTCTCTGGGCAGGAAAAGCTGGTTTAGTACCTGTGTATGTTCTAGAAGGTGACAGCTTCACAAAAGTCAAACAAACGGGAATAAAAACAGTTCAAAACCTGGGGCAAAGAAAAATAATATAAAATATATTCCCATATACAGAAAGTGGCAGGGTGCAATTAAATGTTTACATACAAAGCAATGTCTTCAGAGCAATACACATTTTCCTAATCACTTTACATAATAAAGGATCTAAAAACTCCCACAGTTAAAAAGAAAGTCAGAAAACATAAGAGGAGGTACACACGCTTTATGATCAAACTTCAGCATACCATAGTTAGTATAAAAGGCTTAAGGTATGTACAGCTGAAATCATGCCTCTTGAAATGACCATCACATCAAAAACCGGCCTCTTCTAGAAAGCTGAAACAAGAAATCTCTGGGATCTCTCCCTCCCTTGCATGGATCTATTTTTCCTCTTCACAGCACGACATTCTATGCTGTTGCACTAGTTAATACATCCTCTAAAGAGAATGAAATTTCCCTGGATATGCTAGCAAGAGAAAACCCCAAAGAGGAAAAAACTCTCATTTCCTACTATAAAAATGATGCATATCTAATGGAAATGCATCAACTAACTGGAACATGAAGTGTCATTTGACAAGAACATTCTATTTCCAAAATACAAGTGTTTTCTCCTTCTCAATAGCTTTGCCACAATTGTCTTAAAATGAAGAAGTCCTTTTTGCCTGAGAACAGCCTTAAGCCATCCCACCTGGAAGCCTCTGAAATCACTGTCAGTTTTGTTACTCTGCCCTCCTCAGCCAAGCTGCTGCCTTTGCACTGCTAAAATACTGATTACTTTGTAAATGGTTAGAGTAAGGTATTTGGATGCAACAGCATTTTGCTTTAAACACAAACCAAGAGTACTGAATTCACTGCAACATCTCCCTGTACCAGCCGCTCAAGAAACAATGGGTCCCCAAAGAGAGCAAGGCCATCTTTGACAATTGCTGCAGCATGAGGGTAATATTGAGGCAGTAACTGAATAAGGCTTATTCTGTTTCTTTTTTAGTCTGTTTTGTTCTGTACAGTAGTTGCTTGGTTTGCTGCTGGTTTGGACACTGACAGCAATATCTCAAGACCTCACACAAGCAACAGACAAGTGTCTATGTATAACAAATCCTCTTCAGCACTTTGATCCTTACAGTGCTAAGAAATAAAATACACAGTAATTGAAATAAGTTTTATAAATAGGAGCTTCAGTTGCACATTAAATCTGTTGTCAGTATGACCCATGGTCTCTGGGTAGAAGAGGCCAGTGAAGGGTTGATAGAGGCAATGGCTGGAGCCAAGACATTCCCAAATCACAGCTCACCATTGAGAATTTCCATCTTCTTATGCAGGGAATGAAGTAGCCCATAATCAAACCTGAGCTTAAAATTCACTCTGTCACAATTTCAGAGGGTAAATGCTAAGCACAGATGCAGAGTAGGCAGAATGCTGCAGCATTTCATACTAAAGTACTGTTCCCTCCCCATCACAACAGGTTGGCTCACCATGGGTGGCAGAGGCAAAACTACAGAACAAACCAACCTAAGTTAGAGCTGGAAACAAAACATGCCAAGGGGGGACAGGTCTTCTTGCTGCTGGAAAAAGGAGCTTCAGTACTCTCCAAATTCAGTGGCAATGCTTCACTCACTTCACTTGCAAGTTTCATTCCTTAATGTCCTCACTCACGAAGCCAGATTTCAGCCTTGTCTACCCACTTCCATCAATGCAGGAAGGAAAACAGAAACCGGCCTCCTTTACTCAAACATCCCCAAACAAGCATGAGTGTATTTTTCCAAGGTAGTAGTTTTTAAATCACTTTCAGTTGACATTAATATGATCAGGAAGTTTATGCTTTCCACTAGCAGTCAAACTGATGACTGGGACATCAACACCAAGATAAAGCTTGTTATCATGTGTTTTCCCCTCACCTCTGGAGAGTGACAAGCTCTGGGCCATGGCTAAGGGCAGTAGAGACTCACAGAGCTCTCTAGAAGAGTAAAAACTCAGGATTTGCTGTTGGGTGGCTGGAGAAGGGCAGTTCTTGTCAGCATTTCCTTGTTTTCTTCCTCTCTTCCCTCTGCTCCATCTAGAGGCAGTTTTTTTCCCTTTTCACATCTCTTCCAAGAATACGCAAAGTGATTTAGTTTGCAAAAACACAAATACTGTCATTTTCAAATACAAACAGCTGCAGAAAAGTGTTCAAAGTCAGTTATAAAAATGTAAAAAAAGGAACAGCATATTTAACAATAATTAACTCAAGTAGTTCTTCCTGAATTGTCCTGAGTACTCCTTTTCCTCAATTTTTGTACATATTCACACACAACCCACTAAATATTTACCCTTACAAGGTATCCTGCTTACATCATACACAGAGAAAGTGCTATACAGGAAATCTACTGGCAAACAGCAAAAACTTTCCACTGCAGGTTTTCAGATTGCTATGGATGAACTGGAATCTTCAAGCTCCACTGTAAAGAAAAATGAAGCATTGCATGCAACAGAGGAGACAGTGAGCCTGATCACAGTCACAGTGAAGTGGTCACTTACTCTGCAGCACTGAAAATTTAGCTCTGGGTTAGGGTCAGAAAATTCCATAAGGCAGCTCAGTACTGGAAGCAAAAGGGGCTAGGGTCCTTGGGTCTTGGAGAAAGAGCCAAAGATATGCTGGAAATCCCTTGCTTACCCAAGTCCTGAATGCTAAACACTCCCTAAGCTCCAGGGCTCTGAAATGAAACATTTGTTGCCAGTCTTCCAGTAAATAAAAACCGCATAATTTAATGACATTCAGTGGCCCAGTTCTCCCTATATTTTACCAGCTCTAAGATGACTGAATTCACTTGACAGCAGTGGGAATACAGAGCAGTATTGGAAAACACGGGCTTAAAAAAGAGACTCTAACCCCACTTAGGATTTCAACTAGTGCAATAAACCTAATGAAGCAGATAAGAATTTACCTTGTGAGATTAAATCCAGTCCTTGGTTTCCCTATCATAGAACTTCCTCCCTTATAGATAATGCTCATCCTTTTGTCTTTTCACATTTGTGTAGCCTTTCATAAACCCAACAAATTAGAAGAGGATGGAGTAAAGTCTTAGGTATTCATATGGTGCCTATCATCTAGGCATTCAAGCACTGAGTAGAGCAAGAAAACTACTGTAAAGAGGTAAGCATTAATACAAGAAAAGATGCTTACTATCACAAACATTTCCCTTTAAATCATTGTACAAAATACAAAAGTTCACATTGTACACTGGATTTTTGTTTGAAAGGTACTCAATCTATTAGAGGTAGAAAGTGGTATGTTGCGATTCTGTCTCACAAGTAGGCTAGAGTTCTATCCTAAGAATTTCAGAATGTGTCCTTTTAAAGGATAGAAGTATTATTAAACTTGTCACAGGGATATTTTTCATAAATATTTCTAAAATGTCATACTTATAAATATGTATGCTAAATAAAACCAGATGGAGGAACAGTTCAACAGTCCTAGCCTCATATTGCTTTCTCTCTATTAGAAACAAACCAAAAGAGTTCTCAAATGGATGCGGGGCAAATTCATTTTTAACTTCTAAAAACAAAAAATGAAGGGATTTTTGCCCTGTATCTTGTACTCTGATGATAAAAAAGGGATTCTGTACAACATGCTGTATTTATACACCGGTCCTATGGAAGTCTATATTCCTTAAGTTCTGCATGTCAGTGAGCAACTTCACCTTTCTTCTGAGATCCTCTTGTTCCTTGACTCAGGAGCTTCAAACATACATGAATATTTACACTATTTACAAATGGACTGTCCAAGATCTGTGACCAAGTGTCCTGTAGGAATTGCATAAGTTGCGCTGATCCAAGTTCAGAACCTGAACAAGTTGATAAACTCTTGTGGTGAAAGAGAGGTGGAGCAAGTCTCTGGGTTGTTGGCTGTGCAGGGATGATCAGTACCCTGGGAAAGGAGAAAACAATTCTATTAGAGAAGCTGCACAAAGGGTGCCAAAGCATCAGTTAGCTTAGCATTGCCCCTCTGTCAGACATCCCATGTGCAAATAGGTAGAGCAAAGCCCAGAATAATAGACAGCTCAGAACTGGGCTTAAAATCTTAGGAGGAAGTCATTGAAAAAAGAAGCAGCAAAGATCCAATTAATTCTTTTCCCTTCTTCTGAAGGAAGAGAGGCTAGAGCCTACCATCAGCTACTGGAGTTTAACTCCAGAGACATGCCTTGCATATCACCACAGTGGTCAGCAGATTTTTGCCCTGAGCTGTTTCACAGCCATCAGCTTTCATTCCAGCTAATCCTGTTGCCAAGACCTCCACTTCCACATAAAGGGTAGAGGAAGCTGCTGGCAGTGCTAAAATGATTTCTTACAGGCAGCCCTAAAACATGCCCATTTTTCAACCCTCTGGCCCCAATGGACATTACTCATGTTCAAGATATAGATGGGATCTCTGAAGCACAGAGAAGAAAGGGTCTTAATAACTGAATGAGAATTAAGATGTAGGAATTCCCTAGGCTATGCAGGCAAATGAACTGCAACACCCTAAGCCAACTGCAATCAGGGGAAGCACAGGATGCCCCATTGGCTCCTGCCCCAATCAAGCCTGTCCCAGCAGCACCTCATACCTTCCAGGAAAGGATGTGGCAGTGCCTGCACAGTTGCAGTGTATCACCATACTGCTCCTTCCGTGGGTAACACCTTATGAGCTTGAAGTACATCTTTTTCCAATCCAGCTGTCCTTTGTCAGATAAGATCAGACGTTTGCGAATCTTAAAGAAAAATACACACAATTACAGCAGGTCAAAAAAGCAATTGTTCTGTTCAGCTCATGGCATTCTCTCCCTCACATATCAACCTTGCCAGTGCTATAACAGTTCCCTTGCAACACCAAGCAATCTCTTACTTGGAAGACTTTGAGCTTCTTTGAGCTAAGAAGCTCTTCCTTTCTACTTACAGCTGAAAAAGCAATAAGTATTTTCCTGATGGGAACAGCCTCACTCAATACTATTATGAGGATCTATTCCCACTTAATCAGTTTCACTGTAGGAAGCCTGAAACCTTGGGAGCTGTTTCATAGTACTTTGACCACTGTTTCTGGCTGGCAGCACAAAAAGTAGAGTTGCATTTAACAGCTGTAAATGTTGAGGTATTTTTCTCTAAGTCAATGATTTATTGTATTAGCTTTGGAGAACACCCATCTCTCTTTTAGGGTTCATTTGTTGCAGAGACTGGATTTGAATTTACTTAATAATAGAAATAACTCCTCCAGAATCACTTCCCAAGTCAGATTCAGAGTGAGTAAATAAAACCAAGTCAGCAGAGAAATCTGGCACATGGTTCTTGAAGTGTCTTGAAGTGCAGAGGTCTAGTACAAACGCCCCAGACATTCACCCATAAACAAAGAGGGATTTTTGTTTGTTTGCTTTTAAGTTTAGATGAACCCAGGTGACTACCAGTCTGCTGGAGATGTTTACACAGGTACAAAATAGGCAACAGCAGGGCTGTTTTCCATGTACCATCCTATCACTCACAGAACAGCTCAGAGGGGATTTCTTGCTCTAAAGGCCAAGAGAGTACAGCTCATAGACCACATCCACAAAGATTCTCTGCAAGGGTGTCAGTCTCTGGGACATCAGGGTGATTGCTGGAGCTTGCCTGCACGTTTTCCCTGTACACGTGGGGAAAGAAGCAACTGCAAGTCATGCAGTTGTTCCCACCTGGATTAGGATTGAAGTTCAGTGTATGATTAATTCCCCAAGCTCCTATTTCAAGAATCATTGCTATGGCATGTAAAACTCTCTATATAAATCATCTTCACAGCCATTTTCATGCCAGCCTATATTATCAGCTTGCTGCATAGTCCTCAGATCCAAGAAACAGCCAAGTAGGAGAACACACAGGGCAGACACTCTTTCTGGGGGGTAGTCCAAGAACTGATGCAGTTTGCACCTCTCCTCATACCTGCCTGTCTGTGAAGTGGTACTGGCACAGTTTCTTCCACAGCAGCCGGTCCTCACTGAGCACTTGGAGGTCAGGAGCCACCTGACCCAGGCTGACCAGGTCCCTGCCATCGCTCAGGCGCTGCATGATGTTCAGTTGTAAACACAACGGCAGGTCGGTCAAAGTGGTACCTTTAAAGGCAGGCTGGAAGAGACAGTCAGATCTGAGCTCCCAGGAAGCTGAAAACCAAAGAAATCCTAGCTTGCAGCATAGCTACTGCTTTTAAAAAACTTATTCACACAGAACAAAGCAGCAGATCCCCCTTCTAAATAAAGGAGACATTTTACGTAGTAATACTTGACCTTCTGATCCAAAACAGTTTGGGATAACCTCACGGAAGAGGACATGTATCTGCAGTATAATAATTAGGAGAGTTGCAGTCCAAGCCTCCTCCTCCTCTCCTTTTTGTCCACCCCACATCCATACTTGTGTGACTCTGCTCCCTGAAGTATCACACCAGCTTCCAGTAAGCAGGACTTGGGCTGTATCATGGTATCAGCTATTGTCCATCCAGGTCTCTCCACCATGAGGCAGATGGGCATTACTTAAGTTCAGCTCTGGTTACACACACTGCTGGGAATCTCATGCTCTTCTGACATGTGTTTTAGCTTATGTCATCACAGGATCTTGCTGCAACCACAGCAGTGGCTGGTGAGTACCCACAGCATGGGTTCCCAGGTCACTGCTGGCAGGGTTAGCTTTTCCTCTGGGAACACTTGAAGGACCTGCCCCTTTCCCACAGGCTGCAGCCCTGGTTTTCCAGGCTGTTCAGCCACACAAAAGCAGATACTAGCCTAAAGAGACAAAAGGCACCCCCATCCACCTTTGCTTAGCCTCCACAGGGTCCAGGGCTGTTTTATAAGTCCACATGGGGTACAGCTCCAGGACAAATTGACCATAGTAGATCTGCACTCAGGGGGAATCTAAGGTATACACAGGAGCAAGGCATCAGCAAGGACCACAACCTGGACTCCAGTTGCAGCTTCAAAACCAGCCCCAGCCTTATTAAGGCAAACAGCAGCTTCTAGGATTCTCCAACAAAGAAACAATGTTAGACAGATGTGCCAAGTCCATCCATTACCCTGCACAGAGATGCTGCTATTTTAAGTTGCAGAGTCACAGCACCCACCTCCTCTTTGGCAGAGCTATTAACTGTTTCAAACAAGCAGCACACAGCTCACCAGCAGCAGGGGAACACTGAATGAGGCTGTGGTCTGTGAATCATGTGGTCCCATCTCCAGCCACCCCACAGCATGGGAGACTCCAGAGGAACAATAAGTACATCTACACAGCAGCAGCTCCTGCCTTCCCTCCAGCACCTCAGTGCCAGCCTGCCCAGAGCAGTGACACTGCCTGACAGTGACACTGCAAGCACCAGAGCTTCTCAACCAAAACATCCATTTCTGCATCACCACCCACCAGACAGGCCTGGCACAATCACTCCAGAAGGAGAACTATCTCTGCAGTGTCCAGAGGACATTCCTTTCCATGACAGCCTGGGGCATTTTTTGGGGTAGGACAAATAGATTGGATCCCTGGATCATGTCCCACTGCTCTTCCTTTTTTGGGAAGAACACATTTTGCATTCTTCTGTATTATGTCTACATATAAGCTTTGCTAGGGCACAACAGGCAAGAGTAAGCTCAGAGACTTAAAAAAACCAAAAAAACCAAAAGCTCACTTGTATCTCTTTCTGAAAAAACTGCATGACTCAAGCAAATCTTTACAGGTTTTCTGGATCAGGCCAAAAGCTTATCTGTTACTACTTTTCCTTCTGTACTCTTTTCCAGAACTTTAAGCATTACTTTTTTTTGGAGAAAGAACACAGATTAGACCAGAACAGATCAGTATGCTGTCATTTTCTGGACAGAAGTTGTTCTTTAAAAGCAACTGTAGCACATACAACACTTTGCAAAGTTGTTTGCATTTCTTTTTTTTAATTATTTAGGTCTTAGGTCTTGCAAGACATTTCCCCCTTTAGAAACACCACAAGCTGACTGCACTGTAAATAATTGGCTGCACAGAGCTGAGCTTCTTCCTTTCTTTGAATTCATCTGGTTTTGTTCCAGCTTGAACTGAAGTTATCTTCAGTAGTATGACTTTTTTTTAAGCTCTGCATCTATTTTATTTACTTTAAAAAAAAAAAGTATCTGCAAACCTACACAAGTAGGTCTAAAAGGCAGTTCCTTTCACAAGCAAAGTTTTGATGCACTTTTGTCTGAATAGGCTGAGTTCTTCAAGACTGTAATGGAACCGCCAGCACAGATATCAGCATGGGGGGAAAGCTTCAGCATTTCAGTGAAGCATCCATTTGAGGTACAAAAAAATAAAAATAAAAAAAAAAATAAAAGGTGTATATATAGTCCTTGGCACCTTTTGTTGGTATCCCTGCTTGAGCAGAGGGGTTTGACAAGATGACCTCCAGGCATCTAGTCCAACAGCAAGCCTGCTGCGATTGTGTGAAATGGAACAAGTTCAGTTTTGATTCCCATGTATAGTTTAGAAATTTATAATCTAAAATGCTTCCCATCCCCACAGATGGTGTTAAAAAAAAAGTTGTGAAAGCAGGACTCATCCAGCTGGAACAGGTAGCTCCAGACTACTGGAAGAATCCTCAGCATTTTCAGCCAGGAAGCATGAAGTTATGCAACTACTTAAAATTTTGCATTTAATTTATAGATTAAACAAATCTAAAAACCTCAAGTGTCTGATAATCATTTATTTTGAAGGCAATTGCTCAACTTGAGAAAGCTCAAGTTGACTTTTCACACTGAAGCCTGAGGAGGGGAGATGGTTTTCTGCCCAGCTGTATTCACACAGCACTTCACAGCCATAAGGGAGTCAAGCCACAGTCTGTGACCAGTAACCTCAAGCATGATCCTGGGTTATGTACATTGAGTTTGAATTAAGGGAGTCAAGTAATGCTAGGAATGCATCCAGTTACTTTGGCAGCTCCAGGTCCTTCCAGTCTGTGCTTGCACTGGGAGTGGGAAGCAGTCACCCAAATGAGAGCCATTAACATATAAAGGTTTCATGATAGAGACAATATTTTTAGTTTTCAGGATTTGTGCTTACCCTGGTGATCTGAATGTTGTTCAGTTGCTGCTGCCAGTGGAGAATGCTCTCCATCCTGTGCACCCACATATTGATGTTTCCAACCAGGACAGACTTGCCAACTCGTTGAACTAGTGTGCAGAGGGATGTGTAGAGGGTCTGCAGCAATTCCCGTATTAGCCTGATGTTCTGCTGATCTTCAAGGACTTTGGACAAACAGGAAAGGTTAAAAATGGGAATGGTTAAAATCCTTCTCTGAATCTACATGCTTCTCAGGCAAGTCAAGTTACTTGCTTAATTTCACAGGCCAAGAGAGCCAGCTTGTGCTTTTCTTTTTAGAGGAAAGCACTTAAACATTAGCCAGTCACAGACAGGTTAGACAGCAGATGGAAAGAGAGCCTCCCAGGATAAGCAGATGAGATCTGCAGCACTTCCCATTTCTAGCCACTGGCAATGAGCCAGTTTTCCCCTCTGATACTGTACAAGAAGTTATCTGTGTACACCTCTTCCCCATCTACCCCAGCTAATGGGCACTTCTCATTATGTCTGCTGTCAATGCCCAGACTTCAGGGACAGCTAAACATCCATGAGGGGAGTGCCACATCTCAAGCACAATTCATTCCCCTGAACAGGTGAAGACACCCCTCCAGAGCAGCAGGTACAGCACACTGCCAACAAGGCAGCAGCAGAGACTGCAGATATGCCTGGCTGAGGGCAGGAGCAGCCAGATCTTCTGCAGTCAGAAATAGGACTCAGTAGGATGCAGAAGGGGTGGTAGTGAGGAAAGCTGGCAGGAGAGGAGTCACCTCTCAGATACCTACCAGACTACAGACACTCTTCCCTCCCCCCCAGGTCCTTCACTGAGGGGAAAGAAAGCAGAACTGCACTACAGAAATAAGCAGAGGTGCCCTTCTTCATCCATTTTGCATTGCTTGACTATTCTCAAGGATGTGGTTCACTAAAGTACATCAGATTAAATTAGACTCCCCCTCACTGTTTCCGTTTCTTACCTTTCTGAACTACTTTTTCCAAAATGTTCATGTAGTTTTTCTGGGCAATGCCACTTAGTGACGTCAGCTGAGACTTTGCTATCAGCTCCAACAGCTGTGGGTAAAAATAGAAGTTGCAAGCCTTAGAGCACAGAGATACCTTTCTAATCTTAACTCCTAGTCACATGACACAGCAAAACAGTCCAGAGACTTGTTTGCTGCTTGAAAATAAAAAGGAGACAGAACAACAGGGCAAAGTAATGCAAAGAGGAAGGAGAACAGAGGCCAAATAATTAAATTCACATTAAAAGAGGTGAGGGAAAACAAAGCATTTTAACCATCTTCAGTGTGCAGGGGGAGGGAACTTAATTTTATGGTTCAGAGATGGAGAGAAACCACAGTGGTGCTTGGACTGACAGCTGCTATTCACACGAAGGGAACAGTGAACAGCCAACGTCACCATCCTTCACTGGGGCATAAACAAGCAGTGTCATAAGGGAACACGAGCAAATGTCTGTTTGGATGGGATATTATTGATGGACCATTAATGAGAATCAGACTCCACAATTTACGTCAGCTCCTGGGTTGCATGGGTTTTGTCAGAGCACTGTGACCACAACAGAAAGGTTAAGTACTGTAGGAAGAACAAAATTCCTCCCCACAAAACACCCCTTCTCTCCCAAAGTTTCCCCTCTTCAGCTCCAGCAACTACAATAACAAACAACCTTTCCCTGTCTGCCCTGTTTACTCGTCAACCTCCCCTAATGAAAATCTTACTTTTACTTTCGATTAGAATTTACTTCCCACCACTGACCTCCCGACTCTTGAGCAAGCTAAACAGTGAATTTGGGCTGCAGTTGTTAAAGGAAGCATTTCCCACAGGGAAGGATGCTCTCTCTTCCCCATCTCAGTGCCACAAGAACAGCTGGGTAAGTTTCCTATGGAACATGCTCTGCTGAACATGTGGCCTGTGATCTTACAAGCCTTTTTCCCTTCCCCCAACATTATATAAACGCACAGACTGCCCACGTGTCAGTCCATTTGTTTTGGATGTACATAGCCTTCTGTTTTAATTTAGAAAGGAAAGGAAAAACCTTTTATGCTACAAATCAATCAACACGTTGCCGCATGACCAGCTTATTAATCCTTTATCATCTGCAGCTCCAGTATCCCATTGCTGGCACCATGGAGAGTCCAGAGAAGGTGCAACTGCTTGTGTCAAGTAATTAAGATGGCTTTTGACTAGACTTGATAAGTCATGAGCTGAACTGTTTGCCCTGCTATAGGAATGACAGGAATGTATCCAAAAAGTCAGGGCAGCTTGCCATGAAGTGGGAGCCGAGGGAGAGGCATTACTGCAGCCTGCTCTGCTCATCTGGGGCAGCAGCATGTGACTGCCACTTCAGAGCAGTGAAGTCGCCTCAAGTGACCAATATCTTCTTCTGTTTAATATCCAGGCCAACACCACCATTAGATGGCTTTGAGTTTACATTCTATTAATATCTTGCACCTCACATGACCAAAAAAAACCCCAACTCCAAGATGAAAAAAGACCTGCAGTAACTCCTGTCAAGGGCAGGCTACTTGTTTTCTTGGCTTGTTTGGAGGAAACCATAGATGCAAAAGAGTTGGGTAATAGTTGGTATAAAAGCACAGTGGATTTTCTGGCTATATCAGCTAAATGAGACCACAATAACTAAATACTCCTAAAAACAAGGCAGCTCACAAGATGTTTGAAAAACTTATAAAAGGTCTTTTCTTAATTTTTTAAAATACTGGATGAATAAGTAGGGAAAAACCCAACCAATGTCCCACAGTAGTCTTTAATACTCTGTTACCCTAAACTGTTTAGCTTTCAGACCTTTGATTACAGTGATCAATTTGCCAGACTCCATCTGTACACTGGCCACACATGCACCCAGATCAGCTTGTCTGTGCACAAACAACTGCTGTCTCCAGATTGCACTGCTGGAACTGGCACAGAGACAGCTTTCTCCAGGCTGGGTGTTAGCAATATTGTGCCCATTACTAAAAACACCAAAATGCATGCAGTGATAAGCATCATGTAATGTAATACCAGAGGAGTTGGACACCAGAGCTGTTCTTTTAGAAGAAAGAGGATAAAAATCTCAGTTCCTTGAAGAACACTAAATTGGTACAAAATTAATTTAGCTGAAGGAACCAAGTCAAATTTGCCCTGTCTGTGTTTATCAAGGTTCAATTTATGTTCATTGAACCAGCTCAGATATCATGTGTCAACTCTCTTCTCCTACAGCAATAAACACAGGATGAAATTCCATATGAAAACTATGTTGTGAATACTTCCAGGGCTACTCCATTCCCCAGGGACCGCTGACTGAAGCAACTACCTAGTCCTCCGAATCAAAAGGCATTTTATTCTTCTGTGCTCATCTCATATAATACACAAAAACCAGGTAAGCAGTACAATTCATCAGTGCACTGGGGCTCTTTTAGTGTTGGCACACACCATGAGTATGGTCTCGGTTAACAGATTGCCAAATTGGGGTCTACAGCAGTATTAAAAAAAAAAAAAAAAAAAATCAATCAATGTTGCCACTTCCATAATACAGACTAAAGCAGACCGATGAATTCAGATTAATGCTGAGTAGGGTAAAAAGATTGCAGAGCTGCAAGCATGTGTTATGATGTGGTTGCATTAAGTCCAGCCCACACTCAACTGAGAGGGACAGATGGTAGGAGAGTGCACAGAGAAAGGTTAAGAGCAATTTTAAAAGGTCTGCTTTTCAAATACACTAAGTAATTGCATTCCAGCTGATTTTAACTGAAGCTGGGAAGCCTGCAACACCTCTGGAAAACAGGGCATTAGATCAAAATTCACTCACTCTTCCAGCTCATCAGAAGTTGAGGAAGGTGACCTGGTAGCTCCACTAAAAAAATCCTTCCTTATTTTGTTTGCTATCAGAGGTTTGCCAGAACTATAAAGAAATGAGATGCAGTGAGCTATCCCAGAGCCTCTGCAAAGCTGGCAGGAGGCAGCATGTTCCATCCACAGCAGGGCAGTAACCTGCTTACTTCCCCTGAGTGCAGTGGGGCTCCTGCTCAAATCCACCAGTCTCCTCCTTCTCCTCCCATGAGCACAAGATAAAAAATAGCAAACAGAACAGTGCCATGTGGCAGGAAAGTAGGGTCCCTGTTTCAGGGCCATGAAAACACTGCTGTGCACCCATGACTACTCTGTGCAGCATTGCTTAGACCTGCTACAGTCAGATGGCACTTTGGCCACAGTCTTGGTTCAACCCAGGGGTGTGCAGGCAATCCATACCCCAAATAACCACTGCAGGGGCTTACAGCAAACAGAGCCAAAAAACCCTCAGCAGTTCTGCAGTGCTGAGCAGGAGAGCACAACCTTGACTCAAAAAGGGAAATGCTCTGCAGTGATTAAAATCACAAGTCCTAAACTACTGAAGTGTAAATTTCCCACTAAATACCTCAAAAGCCAGCTATTTGAAAGCTGGACTGTGGCATGTGGGGTCAGTAAGGTCCTGATGGTTGGGCATGTGACTCCTCACATCTGGATTGCTTCAGAAAAATGAAAAATTTCTGCTCCAGCCCCACCTTGCTCTCAGCCCTTTCCTTTCAGTGGCTGAAACATCACACTGGCAGTCAGCTGACAGGTGGAACAAGAGCAAGGCGAGTTATAATGATTTACAGTGCAGGTGCTGACAGATCTCCATAAGACTCTATCCAGCTGATACTCTTTCAGGACAACAAATCCAGGACTCCTGAAGCTAACCTCTATTAAAATTTACAAAGCAAATTTAAAAGACTACTTTAAAAGGCTAAAAAACATGAACTAGGTTGTGTGCAGAAGAATTGTGCCTAGGCAGCTTAACCTGACCTAAGCTTTTATGATCAGAAACATCACCTTCCCTCAAGACAACCATCATATGATAAATCTTTCTGAAGAAGCAGCCTGTAAAACCTGTCCTCTGAACACAGTGTTTCTGAAGGAAAACCAACTTCTGGGCTGAAGGCACCTTTGTCTCTGCTCCCATTAATTATGCTTACAGAATGCTTCCAGCCTTTTCATTAAATCACTAAGAACAGAAACCAGGGTTGCTTCAGACCAACAACAGTTTGGGTCCTCTGGGTCAATCACACACTTCCTTATTAGCCCAGAAAAGGGAACACTGATTGTTCTGTAACAACAAGCAGATGCATCAATTTCAAGTATCAGCAAGGACCAAGTCATAGCACCAATACCTATAACTTGGCACTTCCAGAGCTGTAGCAACAGACCATCAAGATAAGACTGATGTTAGAGGAAAATTTCTTCTGCTTCACTTACATGGACTTACTGGCTACAGCTGATGGTATTTCCCCATGAAAAATACCTGCTAAGCTTCTTGCAGCTCATACCTCCACCCCACTTGAAGGAGGTGCCCATTTTATCTGTGCACCATTAGAAACTCCAAGATCTCAGTTTGGGTATACCTAAAGCAGAAACTTCTGTGACAAGAAAGCAAGCACCAAAAACACTTATGCCCTGTTCACTTAAGTTCAGAGGAATTCACAAAGGCAAGTTCATGTTAAGCCTGAAAGTCCATTTTGCTACCAGCAAGCCATGCAGCTTACATCTCTATAAGGCAAGCATGGGTATATAGCCAGCAGAAACCTGCAGCACTTTCTCTCCTTTCTTCCCCTACAGACATCATTCTTCCCCAGACTCAAATTCCAAACCCCCTGCCTTGACAACATTTACTTGATGAATCAGGTAGCATACATTAATATCAGATACCCTGAGCAAGGAGTGGAACTACAGGGAAAGAAAAAATGTTTTGCCCGCCAATATTCAAGACATTTTCCATGTGACATATTGCCCATCTGTGTGCTCTAGGAGACCTGAGACTTGCAAAGGACCATGAACATGATCCACATCTAGGCAGAGCTTTTCATAAGTAAATCTGGCATACAAGGCATTTTGTGAACTGCTATTCACTGGAGACTTTGCTGATACAAGCCTTTCATTTTAAGAAGTCAATTTTACAATTTGATCCATGGTACCAGGTTTAAGATCTTCTTTAAACTGCCAAACCACAAGTCAACCTCAATTAGATAGCTTCATACTTCAATAGCACTGTATCTGTAAAACTACTGGGGAAAGCTATTTTTTAAAGCCCACAAGAGAGATAATTTGTAGAAACAAGGACATACATCTTCCATAGCTTTCAAAACTGTTGTTGTTGACAAAAACATCTCCAATGTGCTGTGTATGAAATCATCATGAAAAAAAAAGAGAAAAGGTCAGCTTCCTTACCAGATCACACTGACTTCCCTGAAATTTAAGTTTGTTCTTTAAAAAAATTTACTGTGACTTCTGTTCAACCACTGCAGTCCCATATGAGACATCTATCACATTGGGCCAAGCAGCAGAAGCCCATCATGTGGCACAGCATGACCTGAGGCCATGCTTAGTAGAGGTCTTTGGAGTTCTTCTCTGTCATAAGAGTCTGCCAAAGGGATATCAGCAGCACTAAACAAGTTTTATTTTACATTCCTTCTTTATATTTGACTAAAGGGTTATGGCCTTGGCATGAACTGTTCCTTCTCCAGTAATCCCCCTGAAGATGACCTGGCTCTGTGTGTATATGTGTATATATATCCAATATCAGGAAACACTGGTGATCACACAAGCAGGAAAACAAGTTGTCCCAAGATCAGTAGAGCTAGGACAGCTTGAGTTTACATGACTTGGATCCTGCTTTGACTCCTGCAGAACCCCCACTCCCTCCACCACTCCAGTAGTGGGACATCCAAGTGATTGCCCTTCCTACACAGCCAGTGGGTCATCACCCCTGATGCCTGTACCCTTCCCAGGGTGACAGAGGCTTCCACAGGTGACTTGTGACCTGGACAACCTAGGTGAACAAATCAAGGTGAACCTGCTCAGATAATTTCTTCCACAGACACTTTTCAAGACACTTGACTCAAAGGGAAAGCAATACCACTGCTGCTTGCTCTAGAACCTAACACCTCAACAGCTGTTGCCTCACCAGTGATCAGCTGCTCACAAGACATGAAAAGGAGCTGGTCATAAACAGCCTCAAGTAAATAACTTTTTTTTAAACCTCACTGAATTCCAAATCTTGCTAAGCATTCTGAAATCCAAGATCAATTTGCAGATCACATGCAGGTATACATACAAGTATCCACAGCCCTTGGGACAGTAGGTCCCCTAACCACTACCATCTCCTTAGCCACCCCAAGCCAAAAGAGAAGCCCTGCCCTATTATGCAAAGCCAGAGCTGATGGGAAACTTGAAGCTGATGACTCCTTTATTACTTAATGTTGTCAGGACTAAACAAATGTTTCACTCACTGAAACCACTGCCAGTCCCAAAGGATTAAGAGCAACTGTGATCCTTAACAGAGAAGTTAAGATCAGTTCCACTTAGAGGTTCAGCTCATCCCCTCATTCCCAAAATGCTCAAGTACCCTTAGTATCTCCTTGTATCACCTCAAAGGAGACAAAGCTCCACAGACCTCAGGACTGGAGCTTTCAGAGAAAAGAGGTCTCCACTGCCCTGTGGCATCTTCCATGTTCTTTTAAAGAAGCTGAACTGAAAACTCAGGAGTTAGAAGCCAAGCTTTCTGGGTTTCAAAAGTGAATGACGCAACTGAAAAGCAGCAGGAATGCTAGGCTAAGGGACAGCTCATCTTCCATGTCATAACAGCTTTCCTCCCTTTCCAGTTTAACAAACTAAAGACAAGATTTGGGCATCTATCCACACACACACAACTTCCATTAATTACTTCATGGAGAAAAGCTTCACACTCCCACTTGCATGCCCAGACATCTCTTCCTTGCCAGTGCTTCCCATTACCCAACTGGTGCTCAGTTCAGAGCCTCCACCACCATCCTATCAAAATAAACCCTGGACTTGGACTCACTCTCACGACATAGTTGAAGCGCCTGGAATCCAGGATAGCACTGGAGAAGTCGAGTCGGTTGAAGGCTTCTCCCAAGGTGCAGTAGCCATGGCGCTGAAAAGAAAAAAAACACTCTGGCTCATGCTTTGGCAGACTCAAGCCCAGACAGCACCAGGTAGACCTGACCCAGAGCAACTTGATTTAGCAAGCTGATGGGTACAAACCATGGGAGCATGCTCACAGCCAGTGGAGGCAGGCCTGGCTTCCCACTGAGCTGCACTTACTGACATCAAAGGGGGCATGGCCCAATGCAGATTATGGTAGTTTCCCAAGAGAGACCCATGCTCTCTGCTCATGACCCATGAATTTACATGTGAGAAGGAGCCACACATTCCTGGGGCTCAATATATAGTGTGAGTTCAGAGCAGTCTCATACAGCCACTTCTCTCCATGACTGCAAGCAAGCCCTTGTGATAAATTCCAATGATTTTCCATGTTAGGACTGTACTGGGTGAAAGCCAAGAACAGTATTATGGCTTGGCCTGCAAATGGCTGTTTTTTTAAACTAGGGAAGCAAACAAGTCATATTTTAAACACATGTACAAAGCCTTGTACATCAAGCGCTGGATCCCTGATAGAGGCTTAAAATCATTACTGAAATTCCAACCACGAGCCAGATCTTCCACTTATCTCTTAAGAGCTTCTGCTGATTTATATCAGCACAAGATCTTCTACTGCTTGTAAAAATCAGTAGAAAAGAGAACAAAACCTATAGAGGCACTCACCTCTTTTGTGCTTCCCTTGTGAACATAGATCCACTTCTCCTGGTGGAAATCTGTTTGGACAAAGACACTTCAGTCAGTTAATCTTCCACCTCAGAGGGCTATATCTCTGTCCTGCTCATAACATTCACTGTCTTTTAGCATAAATTAAGTTATTTTGTTTACATGACCACACTTGAAACCAAATCTAGCAACTTGCTGAGCTTCTTTGTTTCTATTTAGCTTCATTTGAGACTGTAGCCCTAAGCCTCAGAAAAGGCTTCTGTTTCATGGACACATCTCAAGACTGTAAATGTTTAATATGCCAGCCACAGATATACCATAGCACCTCCTCTTCTTTGGTCCCAGACAGTAAGCATGGCTGACAGCCAGACTTGGTTGTTATTGATTTTATTAACTATTTATTACCGTAGTTACAGGCTTGGGATTGTGTGTCAAATTTGAAGTTGAGCAAAAATGTCATGAGACACCAGGCATGTAAGAGAGAGCTTTTAGCAGTGAGGTCAGGCTTAGAGGAGCATGCTTATGCTTGCAGCTAACTTGCTAAAAAAGAAAAAGCTATGTGGGACCAAAATTTTCCTATTTCTAATTGCCCCTCCCTTCTATCAGAATGGGAGTTGTCCCATCCATTCCCTAAAATAACTTCCCAATACCCAGCATACACTGCTAACTCTGTTTGCAGAAGAGCCTGTACTATAAGCAGTTATGCCACTCAGTCCTTCTCCCACTCCATTTTCACATGGGCTTTTGACCCTACTTCCACCACACACTGGCAATTTAACTGCTAATATAAAATAGATTCTCCTCTCCACCCTGCTGAACTCCTTTCCATAAAGAAAATATTGAGCTCCTAGAGCAACCTGTAAATTAATGAGCTGAAGCTATGGAATGTACTCCTGCCTGGTACTGTAAGTCCAAGGACAGACCCAGTCTCAGTTACAGGCATGCTGACCCTGCATCAAACCCTTTTTAATGGTAGGTCACAGCAGAATCCAGCCAAAAACTGTCATGGTAACATTTGTTTGTTCAGAGAACTGAATACACTGAGGGGCCAACTTTTGGCAACAGTTTCTAAAATCCTGGGGGATGCACAATGAGTTAATAGCAGTGTGGGAATTGTAACTCATTTCCTCTGGGTATGTTTACATTTGTAGCCTTCACATGGAACTCCAGTACCTATATTGCAAGCAGCCTTGCTGTCCCTGCAGGCTCCCCCGGGTCCTCCCCCAGGGCCCCATCTGAGACCCTGGCTGCTCGCTGGGCACACAGAGATTGAAAGATTTCAAGCCTTCTATTGTTTTGAGTGAGCTGAAATCTTATTCCATTTTTCATGCACTCCGAACACAGAGATAGGATCAAAGCTTATATTCAGGCTTGTAGCCTCCAGTAACGTAGATTAGTGCTCAACATGCATATGGAAGGAAGAATAAATTTAGCCTGCTGTGCACAAGGAAGTCTACAGGGGGAAAATACTGGAACTGGTTCATTTGAATGTACCATAGGAAAAAATTACCCTCCTGACAAACAAATGACAAATCAGAACACAACAAGCACAACCCCTCAGAATAGGGATTACTAACAGGGGCATAAATCTTCATGTTAAACTGCATCCAAGTCCTCTACTTAGGTCAAACACAGGCACAAAGCCCTTCAAGACTCTAGAAGACTTTTTATGCACTGTGCAAAAAAACAGATACAAAGCATTTTCCAGTATTTTGGAGCAACTTTTGTTTTAAAATAAGTAAAAAATTCTTACATTGAGTCTTGGCTTTGTTATTCAGCAGATCTTTTTTTCTCTTCTTGGCAGCAACATCATAGTTTATGCTGTTGAAGAGATTCTCTTTGTTGTGATCATCTTTTTTACAAAAGCTGTGAATGACACAAAGCAAGGATTCTGTTTATTTCTGCATTCAATTGAACACTGTTTCCTGTAAGGAGAGAAAATACACAGGTTTTTATTGTGGCCTCCAAAGCTGCCTCCTTGCAGACTACCCCTGAGAAGTAGTCTGCTCACCATTTTAGCATCCAGCAATGGCATTTTTAAAGGAACCTCTGGTGCCTCAGTTCTAGGCTAGCCAAGATACCCATGACAGGAACAGATAACATAGATTACACAGTTAGTGCTGGGACACAGTTGACCAATGTTCTTTTCTACTCTTTAACCTATTTCTATCCTTAAGTAACACCATATCCTCCTCGTGTAGGTAGGAGATGGCTCTGAGCCAGTCAGACTGCTACAGAAGGACATATTTAGATATCCCTGAAGACATATATGTACTCAAAATATGTATTAACAAAAGTTCCCACAAAACACTATTTAAAGTTTACCAGAAAAGCTTAGCTGGGGTTCAGACTTATCTGATGGTTTTCCAGACCCTGCGTAGTAGTGACTACACAAGTTAACAGTTAGGATCTCTTGTCCAAGACTGCCCATTGCCTGTTTCTGCTGGAGCTCTGCTGTAACTGTATTATTAGTGAAGGGAGCTATAACCCCTTATAATGAAAGGCTAGCTAAAAAGAGGCTGTTCATCAACATCCCCACATTCTGCAGACCTGCAAATCAGCAGATCCAAGCTACAAGTCGAAACTGAGAAGCCCCTGGGCAGCCACAGCCCTGCTGCAGAGCTCCCTGGGGTGGCAGGGCAGGGCAGCAGCACCAGCAGCTCTCAGCAGAGCCCCAGCACACAGCCTGCTGCCCAGAGCTGCAGGGTGCCTTGCAGTGCCAGGGGGAAGACAGGCCATGCAACCAGGACAACAAAACAGAGCTGTCCCCACTGCTCTAGCAGCTTGCAAGGGATGAAGCATGGCTGTCTGCAGGCCTAAATGCAAAAAAGAGTCGCAGGCACTTCACTGCACCTCCCAGCTGCTGTGGTTCAGACAGCCCTGGAGCTCTGACAGGTGCCAAAACATGCTGCTGCTGCTTGCAGCCCTGGGCAAGCTTCCTCTGAGACAGCACGAGGACCCTTATGCAGCCAGGAGGTTCCTGTACAGGCCATGTGCTTACACTGCTTAGTCTCAAACAAAACCCAAACATGAGCACCATACCAAACACACCTCTCACAGATATTAGCACAGGCTCCTGCAAAGGCAGGAAATCTGTGGGACAAGACTTCTTGTTTGCCCTGTTCACTGGCTGTCTGCACAGCCACACCACCAGCATATGCAAAAGTCAAGTAACCAAGTCAGTTTCTGCCCCAGGAGGAACCCAGATTCCCTCTGGCATGATCCAGATGGGTGCTCTGGTTTGGTACCTGCACATGGCCCCCCCCGAAGGTGGAAGAAACCTCTCCCAGTTTCAGAGCACCATGACTCTCAGCTCCCCCCTCCTATGCCACATCACCCTTTCAGGGCATCCCAGCTGTGGAAAAGGCACCACTGCTGTGGGCTCCACCACAACACTGCAGAAGGGGAAGAGCAGCAGCATTGAAGGTGAACAATATCATAGAAACAACAATTTGGGGAACCAGCTGCAGCTTGGTCAGAGCCACCTAAACCTCAGAGCAGAACACCTCAGCTGCTCATGTACCCCAGCCATGCTGCTTCCTGCTGGGAGGACCAAAACCTAAGAAAAAAAAATATGGCAGCAAGGAAAAAGCTGTATTGGAATATCCAAGCTCATGTTTTATCATGGTTGCACAAAATCGACAGGGGGTCAGGTTAACATGCCCCATGCAGTGGCAGAATCTGAGTCCAAGAGCACAAGATGGATCTGCTTTAAATCTCACATGTCAACAGCACACCCTTGCCTGTTGACTTCCTACTGAATGACTCTGTAATCTGAAACCACCATAACAGCAGCAGAGGACGAATCCAGCACGGCAGGCAGATTATTTCCCTGTTTATGTACTGCCAGGTTTCCACACACTTCTCCAGGGCATCTTGACAGGTTGAACAGTTGGGCACCTGGACCACACACTGCAGGGACCTCAGCCCGGGTTCAATATGTCACCTCCTTGCTTTTAAATGGGAAAAGGGATGTATAAACAGTGTGCTAAACTCAGTATTCCCAACACACAACCACCAGCCAGACATTTTTCTGCCCATTTTCAAATTACAAACCTAAACTTGATTTTTACTTACAGCTTACATGAGAGAGAGCAGGAGATACCTGCTACTTAAGCCTCCTTGCACAATAACATCATCAGTGGCTCACAGCAAATCCCTTCTTACCCCGAGTCCCTTTGTCATGGGCATTTCTGACCCATCCCTAGGCCTGGCAGCAGCAACCCCAACCCTGGCAGCACACAGCTGAGGAGAAGATGCAGCTCTGAGAAAAGTTCGGCTTTGACAGGAGCGATCTTGCTCGAGCCTGCGACACCCACGCGTTGCAAAGCTTCCTGCCCGCACCATCTTGGGGGTTTGTTGATGTTTTGCAGCCAGATTAGTCAAGCAGCACGTAAGGTACATTACTCATGGCTTGGGGAGGATTTATGGCTTCAGACACATCATCCTTCCCAGCCCGAGACCGGGAAGCCCCACGCAGGGCTGTTTTTGGAGGGGGAGGGTGGGCAGCCACCTCCAGGGCCCCCAGGATTGCCCGGCGATGCTCCCCGGGGGCACAGCCCTCCAAACGCGGGGCAGCTGAATGTTTCATCCTTTCCTCGATTTTTAGGCAGGTTCCAGCCGTAAGAACAGCCCAGCTGCCTGGCATGAACAGCCTCCAGCGGGACGTGGGGACCCCGCCGGGGGCGGAGTGAGCCCGGTTCGGAGCTTCCTTTAGACCCGGAGGGGCCGCTCAGCCCTCCCGCCGGCAGGGCCGGGGTCACCCAGACAACGACGCCGCTCCGCCGACACCGGAGCGACACCGGAGCCGGGCCGGGGCGAGACCCGCCCGCCCCTCGCAGCCCCGGCCGCCCCCCGCGCCCCCGCCCGGCACCGCGCCCCCTGGCGGCACCGCCCGGCCGCGCCGCCGGTACCTGCTGATGTCGCCCACGAAGCCGCCGCTCTTCTCGTCCAGAAAGCGCGTCCAGCCGTCGGCCGTCTTCACCCAGCTCTGCCCGGGGGAGCGCCAGTCCTGCCCCAGGAACGGCATGGCGACGGCACGGAGCGGGACCAACAGCGGGACTGGGAGCGACGGCGGCGACTGGAGCGGTGCGGGCAGACCAGGACAGTACCCGGAGCGGCGCGGGGCAGATCGGGGCAGTACCCGGAGCGGTGCGGGCAGAAAGATCGGGGCAGTACCCGGAGCGGTGCGGGGCAGATCAGGGCCGTACCCGAGCGGCGGCTGCAGCAGTACGGTGGCTGCGGGCGCGCTCTGCGCTATTTATGTGGCGGCGACGGGCGCGTGTTGCCGGAAGCGCGGCCCGGCCCCGCCCCCTGCACGTGGCCGTGTTTATCGGGGCAGGCTCCGCCCGCGGGCCGAGGGGGCGGGGCCAGCGGCGCTGCGCGTGCCCGCGCCCGCGCGTGCGTGGCGGCCGCGCGCCGTCAGCGTGGCGCGCGGAGGGCATCGAGTGCGGAATACAAACAAACGGAAAAATAATATATCATGCGTATCTCAATGCCAAACATGACCCCCATATTTGAGTTATTGGTACAAAATATAAATATTTATGCAGGCATGTTTCCGTAGGCTTATTGATATGCTTTAGGTATTTACTTGTTGAAATACTGTACCGTATAGTAGTATATATTAGTGCAAAATGTAATAAATGTATTGTAAAGTTATCTTTATAGAAACACATAGAATCGAAATCCTGCCCTGCAAAGGGGGTTAAGCCATACAGATCTATGTCACTGAAAATCCCATTATCCTTTTAATGAGGATCACTCGGCAGCTCTGCAGCACAGTTGGGTTCGATCTGCAGAAGCAGATGTAAAGAGAAAGGAGTGCTGGGGAAGGCAGACACAGGATTTCTCCTGTCTCTTTTAAAAGCTGTCAATTTAAAACCATGAGAAAACAAACAAAATAAATATAGTGTTACATATAGAGAACATTACATAAAAAAATATATTATGGAACGTTTTCTAAAGGTATGCTGCATATGTATTTATATTATACTTGTAATGGTTCATGTATATATAACATTTTATGTATCTGTTTTATTTATTCATGTGGGCTTATGTGTACCATGGTTTTACATTCAGTACTATTTATTTTCATATTTTATAGATGACTGAAAGCTATATAAAAATACATGACAGTATTATAGATTAAATGTACATGCTGTTTATTTGGTGCGTGTACCACGCTTTTTAGTAAAACTGTTATTTATTGTATGTTAAAAACACAGGGGTTTTTGCACCCAAGCCCAGGCTGAGGGAGTACCTTCCCAGCTAAGAATGTGCCATGGCCCATTCCATAAATACAAGACATTTTGTATTAGGATTATGACATATTTGCCCTGTTCTATGGTATACGTATTTCAACACTTATATTTTGGTTTTGCCAAGTCAGTGTTACTTGGGGACACCGTGCATGGGGTGTTCTGGGTGTGGGGGAGCAGCCCCGTGCCCAGGAAGGCTGTGTGGCTGTCAGGACACGGGCTGGGCTGTGCTTGGGGCTGGAGGGACTGGGGGGATAAACTCTCCTAATCCCGTCATCGCCGCCGTTCCGTCTGTGCTGCTGCGCCGCGGGGCCATGGGCACATCTGCTGCTCACGAGAGACAGCGCTGCGTGTTTGCCCTCAAAAACAGAGAAACCCCAACAGAAACATCCCCGGAGGTGAGGGGAAGGCTGCAGGTGCAGATGCAGTGCTGCTGGGCTGAAGGCAGCGAGTGGGAGCTCTGCAGGCAGGAGAGTTCCCTGGGGCATCTACTGATGCTGGAAGCCTCACCCCAGGAGTGTTGGCTGCCCCATCTCCCCATCCTGCTGTGGCTCACCTGTGTGGGTGTTCAAGAGGGTCAGTGGGGGAAGAGTGAAAACCCAGCAGCTAGAAGCAGCCATATCTGAAAGGTTCTTGCAGCCCCGTGGCAGAAAGAGTGTTTGAGAGAGTTCTGAGCCACAGTGCTTGTGGAACTTAAAATCCAGATATGAGATCCCTGGAGCTGAGGTCTCTTCCTTCTGCCCAGCTAACCCACCACCCCTACAGAGAAGTGGTTTCACCTTCTGGCAGGTTTCACCTTCAGGCAGTGCCAGCTATTTCTTGAGTATTAGGAGATATTGTTTGAGCTGCAAGGGTGCTTTGAGCTGCAAAATCATCTCTGCCTTTTTTCTTCTGCAAGTTAAATGCTCTAAGCACCTTTCAGCAGCATCACTGCAGATGATGCCACCCTCCACAGGTAGAGGGATCAGAAGACTCCAGAGGGGACCAGATCTGTAACAGTGGAGATGCTTGGGGTGAGACCACTTCTCGTGTGCCTGAATGGCTGTGGTCACCTGTCACCACATCCTGCCCTGCGGAGTGGGTGTGCTGGTTTCAGCTGGGGCAGAGTTAGTTTGATTCAGAGTGGCTGGTCTGGGGCTGTGTTCTTGATTTGTACTGAACACAGGGTTGATCATGCAGTGATGTTTTTGCTATTGCTGAGCAGGACTTGCACAGAGCTGAGGCCGTTCCTGCTTTTTGTACAGCCACACTGGTGAGGAAGTTGTGGGTAAATGGGAGGGTGGGAGGAGACAGCCAGGAAAGGTGACCAAAACTGACCAAAGGGATATTCCAAGCCATATGCTCATGCTCAGTAAATAAAGTGCGGAGAAGAAGGAAGGGGGAGATGTTTAGTTTAGTTTAGTTTAGATGGTGGTTTTTTTCCCAAGGAACTGTTTCATGTGATGGAACCATGTTCCTGCTTTCCTGGACATGGCTGAACATCTGCTGCCTATTGGAAACAGTGAATTAATTATTTGTTTTACTTTGCTTGTGTGATTGGCTTTTGCTTTCCTTATTAAATTGTCTCTATCTCAACCCACAGGTTTTCTGGCTTTTATCCTTCTAAATCCTCTCCCTGATCCTGCTGGTGGGGGAGTAGTGAGCTGGCTGGGGTGAAACCATGACAGTGGGTTCAGCCAGGCAGATCCATGTCACTGAAAATACACCTCATTAAAAATGTGGATCACTTGGCAACTCTGAAGTGCAGTTGGGTCTGGTCTGCAGAAGGGGATGAAGAGAGAATTGAGTGTTAGGGAAGGTAGATGCAGGGTTTAATTTCTCCTGTCTCTTTTAAAAGCCATAATGAGCTGTCATGATAACCCACAAAAACCATCAGCTCTTGTGAGCAGCCAGGGAGCTGCCAGTGGGCTGCAACAGGTGGTTGACTGCTGACTGAAAGCACCGTGACCCAGGGAGAGCTGTAGGTTCAACAGAGCAGGTGGTGTGTAAAAACCTTTGGAGATTTTAACATGCTATGGCAGGAGAGCTGCCACCACTGGCACTGTAGTGCAGCATGAGTCAATGGTAAAAAATGCTATGGCTGAAAAACCCCAACAAAAAAACCCAGAGTGAAGCTCCCAGTGCAGACATACAGGTGCGGAGCCAGGGCTGGCCAGGCTGGACCCTGTGCAGGTACTGACATTGTAGGAATGGTTGCACAGTGAGAAACTGGAGACAGTGCTCCAGAGCACAGATCCTTTTTCCACAGGTCAAAATAGATCCTCTCATGGCTGAGCTGCTCTGGTCTGCTCCTCCTCCTCCTGCTGGGCACAGTAGCAATGGTCTGCAAGGAGCAGGTCACGGAGGGGTGGCTTTCTTGAGGGCCTCTCCCACCGCGTGTTTCTACTCTGGTGTGTTGCAGGGCAGCAGCTTCCATTATTTACTTCAGCCTTTACTTAGCAAGTGCCACAGGTGCTCAAACTCTGCCCTCAGTCCTCCACAGACCATTGGTATGCAGAGGTTAATGAGCAGGGACAAACCCATGTGCATGCCTGGGAAGGTGCAGGGATTTGTAAAGGAACTGGTGGAGGCATCGCCCTCAGTTTTGCCCAAAGCTGGTACATCTCCATCATGGCTCTATGTTTACAGACCTGGGAATCAGCAGCAGAGGAATTAAAAGCAGCATATTCAGCTGTGAAAGAACATCTCTGCCCTACACTGCTGTGGTGGCTCGTGTGGGTCCCTTGCTGCAGCAGGTCCATCACAGCTGGCAGCTGTGGCAGCCAACTGCATCAGCTGCATGTTGTGCAAGTGTGCATGCAGACATCAAGTGTTGCACAGACATCAAAGCAGCCCCTTACATGCCCTCCTGGAGTCCAGCACACAGCCCACCTCCCCCACCTTGAACCCCTTCAAGGCTGGGCTCCTCTTGCTAAGGAATGAGTTTTATCTCAGGGCACGTGGGATGGCTCAGGGAGGCTCTGCCCATTGTCCTGTGGTGCTTGGAGCTGGGGGAATTCATCATGCTGCAGTTTCAAGAAAAACCCCAAAACCCTGTTATTTTTTGGACAATCTGGTATATTTTTGACATTGCAAAGTGGCCACATGTTGCAGCTGGGAGTGGACACAGTCCTGATGCTGCGACTCTGCCTGGGGGGGGGGGGGCGTGTTAAGGACTTAATTCCAGCAGTATCTCAACTTGAACCTTTATAGCCTCATGGTCAGCACATACACATACCACAGGTTAAAACTAACTGTGCAAATCAGGGCACTGAAGCTGGGGGTGTAGGGTCCTGCACTGGACAGAGCAGAACAAAACCTGGCAGCATTGGTTTGCAGAAGGGCCATGGGTGATGCTATGAACCCTGTGAGTTCCCACAAGTAAGTGGACATCAGGAGAATTACTGATGTGGTCATCGCATTATCAATGTATACATTAAAGGATGCATTTCCCATATGAGAATAAAGACAGAAACATTATTTCAGAGCAAACTCTGGGCAGCAAACCCTCATTTGTCACATCTTACAGGATCCTGCCCATGCAGGACTCAGGCCATCCCAGATGTGCTCCCACCATCTGATGCAGAGAGGTAGGGAACCCATGTTTGGCTGTGGTAGCTTGTGCTCTCAAATCTCATAATCAAACACATTCCTCTTCCTAAAAAATGATCCAGCTGACAGATACTTCCTTAGAGAGGCAGATCTGATAGCCTGCATGCCCCTGTCATTCTCAGCTAGGCATCCCAGCAGCTGAGTTAGTGTGCTGTGGCTCATGCTGCTGCAGGAGGTTTTGCCATCTGGGAAAGCCATGCAGTGATGATGAATGGCATCTCACCTTGAGGACAGTGAGTCATGGCATGGCCCAAACTTTATTTTACTACATCTCTGTTCCCTGGAAGTAACAACTCACTGACTGAGAGCAAATGCCAGAAATAAGCTTGGTTCACTGGCCTGTGTGCTGGCTTTACCCTGGGACTCTCAGGATGCTCAGAGGTGTCCTGTGGAGCTTATCTTTCAAAAACTTCAGTAGCTCTACCCTGGATCAGGCCTTCCTTTGTCCTTGGGCATGGGAGGGGACCCTCATGCCCCTGTCCAGCAGCCTCCTGGAGACTGCCTGGTAGGTCTGGGTCACTTAAAGCACCCAACAGTGAATCCCTTCAGGATCCTTTCAGGAGAGGGATGTCACACAGACACCAATGGCATAAATGCCTCTCACCATGGAATCCTGATCTGGGCATTACCCAGTCCTGGGCTGAGCACAGGTCTAACAGCAACAGCGGCACCCGGCGATGTCTGCTGTTCTCATCTTCAAAACATGAGCTGGTGGGAATTAATCCTCATACCAGGCAGGCAAGTCTCATGACTCTTGCTTCACAGAGAGGCAGAGTAAATTATGTGATGAAGGGTGAATCAGGTCACAGCTGTGAAGAAATCACAGCAGCTCCTGCCTGCCCATCCCGTGACCATTAGACCTTATGTACTCATCAAGGAGGTAGCTGGCATGCAAGGATGTGCAGAAGCCAGCCTCTCCTCTCCAGTCAAGTTGCACAGCCTCTAGGGAGGTGCTGGGCCATGACTCACCTTTGAAAGCAGGTTCCAGTGTCAGATGAGGTCGAGGAGTCACTGGGTGCATCCTCCAGTGACTCACTCCAAGGGTCTGGCAGTACCAGGGCACCCAGTGAAGGATGCTGAAGGGCTGAGGGAGGCAGCTCTGGGCAAAGTCTGAATGCCAAACTTTTTCTTTGTCGCCTTTGAAAGTCTGAGCTTAAAATTTTAACACTCTGGGTGAGATCTTGGCTGTTAATATTGGGGTAAGAGGACCATTTGTGTTAGTCACTAGTGGGAACTTAAGCCAGGACACTGGCCCCTAGGGCAGGCAGCTGCTGCTGCTCCTTGGGTGAGTTACCTGATCTCGGGGAGAAGACTGCTCCACACTGAAATGGGAGCAGTGCTGAGCAGCAGCTCCTTGGGAACCAGAGGGAGAGGAATACAGTTTCCTGGGCAAATACATGTAAGGGGGTTTCGTGTGAAAATAAAAAGCATTTAGGAGAAGTAAAACCATGCTTCAGTGAACCCCAGTTCACAGAAATGTACCCCTAAACACAAGGTGATGTGCTTAGCACAGACAATAGCGAGGAGACAGCCACAATAGTACTGGCAGTTCCCCATGCACAAAAGACAAACAGTGGGGTGTTGTCTGAGAGCCAGTTTCTATGTTCATTGCCAGCCCATCCTCCCTCCTCCCTGTGCTGTAGGTAGATCTAAAGGAGGCAGGAGGCTGGCAGCAAATTAATGTCAGCAAAGCAACTGAGAGGAGGAGCAGCCTGAGGGAGCTGTATCTAGTCAAATTGGAAAAATATCTAGGAATTATTCCTTGCTTATAGTAAACTGTGCATGATGTAGCTGACAACAGGCTTTGAGACATGATTTCATAGAAAATATATATTTTCCATGTGAAAGGGTGTCTCCACCCCCTACTCACTGCATTAAGCCCAGGATTTTGCAGTCAGGAGCTGTTAGAACTGAACATTCAGTTCCACAATGCAGAGGATATGGAGTACAGAGCTACAGTGGGCAAGAGGCCAGAGGCTTCTGAACTGGCTGTGGCAGAGTCCTGCAGGATGCAGGCTGCTCTGTGGGACAGCACAAACCAAGCCAAGAGCTGGATCAGCATCAGGGCCTCCCCAGGGTCCACAGCAGTGTGTGTGCTGCCATGCCACTGCTGGGGAAAGCAGAAGGCACTGAAAGGCACTAAGCTTGAGGGTATCACACCTGCAGAGATCAAGTCAGCAGTGGGGTTGGCTTGGCCTGCCTTTGTGGTACAGGTGAGGGTTGATCTCCCAGAATAATCAATGACCTCCTGTAATTAGCCTGGGGACATCAAACAGTGGCCAGGCTTCCATCTCTTCTATCTCCTCTGTGGCAGATCACAGCTGTGGCTCTTACAAGTCTGAAGTTTGTTCTTGGTGCTGCAGTGTTATTTATCTGTGGTTTTTGTGGCCCTGTGTAACAAGCATTGCTGCCTGGTTGCCCACAGCCTCAGGGCACCCAAATTCTCCATTTTTCACCCCAGCTGCTTGTATTCTCTGGATGCCTGTTGCAGAGAGGTGGTTAATGTCAAGAACTCCCTTTTTCAGCCTTGTTGCATCTTCATTTTCCTGTCTCTTAAAGTGATTCAGAGCCTCATGAGGTGGAAAGATGGCGCAATCCAAGGGCAAGCCTGATACACAGGACAGATGTCCCTGGAAGGGAAGGTAGGAACACAGATGGAGGGAATGGAGTGTGAAATTTCCACCCTTCTGTCCCTCCAGCAGTCTGTAGAAAGCAGCTGTTTCCATCCTGTGGAGAGTCATCCCTGGGCAGGGCAGTTTCTGAAGGTGAGAGGTGGCTCCAGGCGAGGTCTGGGAAGGTGCCAGGGCACTACAGCCCTGCCCATCAGGCATGCTGCCTGCTCCAGGCCTCCATCCAACACGATGAGGGAGAAAATACAAAGGTAACCCCTTGCTGTTGGACCACACAGCACATTTGCCCTCCACTATAGGCTTTGAAAAGAGCTGTTTCTCTCACTGTGCAAGTGCACATTTCATGGTTGTGCTGCAGAAAACAGTGTGGGAGAAGCAGAGAATTTGTACCTGGATGGCATTGAAGGTGCCCCTTACCTCATCCTTTTGCCCCTTAGATGTTTCTAACCCAGAACTACCTGTTTTCTAGAACAGCTCATTTTCCATGTGTGAGAGCCCTCTCCTGCACCAGCAGGTGCTTTCCATGAAAGCCAGAGTTTAACTTCTCAGTCTCAATGAAGACCCCACAGGAGCTTTTCTGGATGCTCATCTCCATTTCTGCAGAAAGTTCCAGCCTGGCTTGCTCTACATTTTGCTTGCCTCACCTCCCCTGGCAGTGTCAGTGGGACACAGTGAGCCTGAGAGGGCAGCCCTGGATAAAGCTGCATCTCGTGGGTGGCCCGTGCCCAGTGCAGCCACAGGAGCTGGTTGCAGGGTCAGCAGGGTGATTTGCAGTGTGAAAACCCCTTTGGAGAGAGGAGTGTGGTTATTAGAGAGTTCCGATCCTCCGCCCTGTTGGTAGGATACACAACTTTTCCTAAACACAGCCTGTCCAGCCGCATTCCTGAAGCACACATTCCTTGCCAGCATAGCTCACCCAGAGTGTGTCCAGGAATAGCACTGCAGCTTCATGTGGGACCTCTCCCAAATACATTTTTAATTGAATGGGGCCACTTGGCCCATGTGCTTGAACTCAGACCAGGACCAGTATTACAATTATTGGTCTTCTTGCCATTTTCTACCCAAGGCCATCTATTCTTTATCTCTCACATCATTGACTTATAAACACCACTATTTCAGCTTTATTTCCTGTATCACTGCCCTCTTTTGGGCTGCCCCTTGGAGCAGCATGGGTGCCAGTGACCAGGGACACTGGTGGAGTCACCTTCTTGAGTTAATAGAGGCTTGTTGCTGTGCAGCCAGAGGTACTAATTTCTGTCTCTTAAGCCACATAGCTGAGATTCAGCTGGCTATTCGTAGCCACAAAGAATGCTTTGCTGGAAGGAGAGTTGCTGGCTTTCTGATTTTTATCGTAAGCCTTGTGATAGCTGGCTTTCTCTTGACAGCACCAATATCTGCAGCATAGTTTTGGGGTGAGAAGCTCAGCTTTCAGTTTAAATCCAGAATGCACATTTGGAGCCCTGACAATTGCAGAGAAGTAACAACAGAGTAACTTCCAGGCATGCTCCCATGACTCAGAAAATGCAAATCATATTTTGGTTAAGAAGACAATCAAGAAGGAATATTATGTTTTTTAAGGCTGCACAGTGGTCCTTGAGTATTTGTCACTGGCAGTCTCAGGGAAAGATGCCAGTGTATCAGGCCTTTTTTTGTTATGGGGAAGCTTGTGTGTAATTTGAGAACCAGGACTGCAGGGATTTAGGTGTCCTGGAACAGGTGACAAACTCTTCCTTTCACTACTGGGCCATGCTTAGAAGGGGACAGCTGCTCCGTGGGCACCTCTCATGCCCAGGACCTTCCAGAGAGGCAGGTAGGAGGCATCATACTAGGCTGGCTCCTTTCCCTTGCTCTGCTTATCACTGCCCACAGGCAACCTTAATGCCAGCACTCTTAATCTAATACACACAAGTGAGATGTTTCTGTAATACTTTTTTAATGAACAATTGCATGAAAACTGAACCTTTCCTTACTAGACCTCCTGCTGAAGGCCCACTTCACATCTGAATTTTCCCATCCCAGGACATAACTTATGGGCTTTGGCTTCATCTCTCTCAGACTTGAAATTGCTCCAGTAGAGCAATAGGGCCCAGCAACAGTTTTAAATACTTATTTTGTGCTTCTCTGTGCTGTGTGCATACATAACCACAGTGGTCAAACCCTGCCTTCAACTTCCCCTTTGGTGCCTTGTGACATTTACATGGTGTGTAATGTTCTGCAAGCATCAGACAAACAGAAATAAAAATCAGTGTTGGTTTGCTTTTTAGGAGTAACCCCTAGAGTCAACAGCCATTCACTCCTTGTAACCTTTAACTCTCACAACATGAAGGGGCTTTACAGAAGAAATAAATAGGGTATCAACTTAGGGTTTCCATGTGTTTTCATATGAAAGCATCAAAAATCTAAATGCAGCATGAGAATGAAGTAATAAAGCATCTGGACTTTCTTGGCCAGGCATGGAGTTGAGCATGCCTGATTTTTCCAGGAAGCAAGTGGATTTGCAGAGAAAAGTGCCAAGTAGTCACAGCAGCATCACTGTTATTACAAGGATGGATTTTTCAGCACACACTGTGCTGAAATGATGATGGGTGGCTACTGCATTTTTGAGAGCTCTTTGTTTTCTTGCATGCAATGGGAACTCAGCTCCTAGAAGACACTGGAAAAGGGGAGGCAGCCCAGAGATAGCCCAAGAAAGATACTGTACAAGATGCTTTTAATCAGTTCAGAGCTGGTATCTACAAAGAAAGGGTCACAATACAAAAAGGAGGAATGACTTCAGAGTGAGTATTTCTTTGGCTGCAAAATCTTTTCCAGGACTTAGCTGAGAAAGAGGCAGCCCTCTCCTTGTAAAATAGAAGGAAGATCTAAGGAGTACCAGACCTATCTTTATAAATTCATATCTACTGTCTTGTTTTTTAAATTTGAAAGCATCATTGAAACTGCAGGGAATAAAAAACCCTGCTGCTATGAGAGTCTTCCCATTCAGAGGATAAGCTCTGTCTCTTACTAGAATTATACAGCCTTGTGCTGAGTTGCTCATCTCCAACGCTTGAGTGATGGGCAGAAGCACTTTTTAGAGAATATCACAGGTTCCCTTCACAAAGGTTGAGGAATAAGCTGTGGTAATATCTCAAGGTCACAAAAAGACCCCTTTATATTCTGCAGGGGCTCAGATAGTTGGGGTTGCAGGAAAAAAATATTAATTTGGGCCATAAGAAAATTGTGATACAGGACTGCAGGACTCCGAATAACTCAGCAAACTCAGTGGGTTCATAATCCCAATGCCCAAACAGGCCACCAGCATAGCTGGAACATCGATTTGGGGTTTTTTTTTATTGGCAAGAGCTGCTGTACACTAAGAGCCTCTGAGCTCTGCAGAAGCAGTTATGTTCTCTACCCAACCTTTGCAAACCAACCCTAAAGGGGTAAAAAAAGTTATCTGTCATTCTTTGTTGGCTCATGGTAAGATATGTGAGCTGCCATATTACAATTAAAGGCCAGTTGAGGAGAAAATTTTGTTCCTCTGATCCAAAATGCATCACCTGGCCCAGGAGAGGACTTTTCTTCTGTTTTATGACAGCCAAGAGATGAAATGGCCTGGGATTAACAAGTCCTTGGGCACAAGGAGAGCTGGAGGAACACTGTGGCTCCATGCTTCTTGTGTGCACCAGCTGTAGAGTTGTGGAATCAACTCCCACTCAGTCAGATTACCTTGGTTCCACTGGAGTCAGAAGTCTGCTCTTAGGACAGTATCCTGACTCAGCTCACCAGCAGGAAATTCTTACATTTCAGTAATTAACTTTGAGAACAAATTTATCAGCTGAGTTTGTCCCAGCCTGCTCTTCAGGTTACAGTTTCCTGGGAGCAGGATAAGCACATATTCTCTAATGTGATTTCCCACTCATATTGCATCAAAAAAGGTGAGTCAATGTAAGTTTGCATTTAGTTTTAAGGTTCTCCTGCTCTAACTCACCAGGCATTTGCCCAGGCTAGGTGGGACACAATTGCTGTATCCATCTGGGAGTTCAAAACACTCTCCTCTTCTGCTGCCAGAACAGCTAATTTGGCATCTGCAGCTGCTGCTGGCAACTTTCCCACTGATATCAGTGCAGCAGGTTTTGATCTTAAATTTGCAGTGTGTGTCTCTAAAGAGTACTCTGGCTTGAAACTCTGTGGTGGTTCAAATGAGGCTTTTTGCTGATGGCTGCAGTCCCCTTCCATCAACCCTGCTGGAGGCAGAGCTGGTGGTCAAGAAAAAAGATTTCCCAGAAGATACTGTGCTAGCTATTGGAGGGTGCTGAGCACTGTGCAGTGTATTCTGATTTTTACAGTGTGACCACTGTAAGTTCACCATCTGGAGCAGAGGGAAAGGAAATGCTTCTGGATCCAAGTTTAGTGATCAGCTATTCCACTGAACATAAAACTCATGTAAGTACTTATAGCATTCATCTTTTGGTTGGATATCCAGCAAGAATTGCAGCAAAATTAATTTCAGATAATTCAATTGAGGCTAACTTAATGGAGAAAAAGCCTGGAAAACTTTTCTGGAAGGGGGTGTGTTGCAGGTATCTATATATCCGTATCCATTATGGGAAGGACATTAGTTCTGGTGTGGGAGGTAGTGACAGACACATGGGCCCTGACAGAGCTCCTGTCATGTGTCTGTGGAAAATACAGATCATCCAAGGCAGCGTGTGTAGTGCTGGAGAATTAGGAAACCTTGAAGAGGTGACAGCTGATTAAACAGCTGAAGTTTTAGATCTCTCTGAGCTATTTGATATGCAAAGATACATCATAAGACAGCTACCTTAAGCTGCCTGATACCAGTTTTTCCCACTGTTCCCAGGCACTGCTGCTTACTTGTACAAAGCTGTTACTGTTTAGTCTGTGCAGAAACAGCCTTTGTCATTGTATTGGAGTCTAACTCCTCCAGCTAAATTAGATCCTTGTAACAGTGAAGACAATATACAGCTCTGCAAGCCAGAATGTAAATTTATTACTTTTCCCATAAAACTAATTTCACATTGTCTTTGGAACCAGCCTCCTTGCTGTCTTTGAAACAGAACATTTAAGTTGAAGAAAGAAAGGGAACGTAAAGTCAACTTAAAATATTCAGACCCAAGATTGGCCCCAAAGCATTCACGTCATCAGAGTAGGAAGTCACCTTATCTTTTGGTGTGGTTTCACTGTAGCTAAAAGCTTAGAGAATGACTGATACCATGAAAACAGTTGATCTCTTTTCACCCTTCCCCACTGCTGGTATTTGTGCAAGATTACAGTCAAATGTATTTCTCAGGAACAGTCAACTGGGGATACCACTCAACACCCTTATCTTGATGGACCTTCAAAGCCATTCTCCATCCCAATACTCAGCCTTATCTGGATATAAACAGATATGCTCAGTGCATCTCTGGGCCATCTTCCCCACATGGTCACACTGTACAATCATCAGCTGTTTCAGCACAATTCAGTGTAAAACCAAAATGGCTGAAAGATTTGTAGGCTGTAAAGAAGGGACAAAATGCAAAGCACAGATGGATGCTATTCCCAGAGAGGAGGGGAATGCCTGGGGAGGTGATTTGTGCTCTGTGTTGATCCTTCTTTACTGAGGTGCATGGGGTCTGGAGGATCTTCCTGAGGGAGCCTTGGGTAAAGATCTGAGGATTTAGACGTTGTCAATTATGCCATAAATTTGTGAGTCACTGAACACTGTTAGGAAAACCACAGTCTCTCTGGAAAGGGGAACCCATTTTCTGTCCCAGTGGGGGCTGAGGTATGGAGAGCAGAGATCCCTGCACTGATCTGTCTGACTAAGCCCACATAATAGGCTTCACATCAGTAAGTCTGAGGCAGACAGTAATTTCGGTAACATGGACTTAGTGGTGAAAGCAGGGATCACTGCAGGTAAACCCCAGCTGTGAAGAATGGCTTTGTCTCTTTTTTTAGGCTCCTCACTACACAGGACTTCATTTTATCATTTAAAATTGTAGCATGATTGGCACCACAGATCAGAACCAACAGATGAAACGAAACCTGATACCCCTCCCTGCTTTTTAAAATAATATTCCAAAAATATCCCCCTGTTTCCCAAGCACAGATATCACAAAGGGCAGAAGAGGACATCGTCTCCCAGATTTTCTCTTTCCCCCATCTGTAGCCTCTGTATTGTCTATACAATGTGCCTAAATATTTCTGTCATTAACAATAGAAAGGAAAAAGGGGCATTCTCTCAGCAGGCAAAATGTCTGGCTGCAATATTTCCACCAGGAAAAGGTTAAATTCAACTGTATGACATTTTTCATTAAGTTTCTGCTTTCCAGGGAAACTCTGGGGTTAGAAACATTAAGAGGTTGCTACAACTGTGATGTTACCTCAGTGTCCCCCAGTAGGCAGGATTTTTGTTTCTCTGCTTTTCTATTTCTATGGGTTGTCCTTATGAGCCACTCAAAGTCTTCTGTGGTGCACCAGCATCAATGACTCTCATAACACCATTTTTTCTTCTCTGGGAGGACAATTCCAGTGCTTCCTGGGGATTTTGTTCCTAATCAGTGGAATGACATACAGTTGGCAGCATAAAATGCATTAACAACACCATAACGTTTAATGGAGATATCACGTTCATGGTTTTAATTTCCTTTATCCTGTACAGGTTAAAAGCAGCAGTCAATCTGGCAGCAAACTGAAGGTTTTTTCCCTAAAAAAAACCACACAGAGATGACATACAGGACTGGGACAACCTAACCTGGTTCAAAGTACATTCAAAACAACAAAAAAAAAATGAGCCTGCACATAAAAGTTTTAAAGTATATGATTGATCCCTGCAAATAAATCATTGTTCTGGTTTGCTGGACTAATAGAGTGGGATAAAAACTCCAGTGGCAGATATCAGATTTTTGGCCTAGAATGTACTTCTTGGACTAAATTCCAAGACTAAGCTACAGTTCCAAAGGCAGGAGCTTATCCAGTAATAGATTGATTTGTTCTTCTGGAAAGACATTGCTTTTGCCAGTGAACCAGAAGGACATCTTTTCTCAGAAAACACTGCTGTGAACTTCAGAGGCATTGTATCCAGTGTTCATCTCTCTGACATGTTGGACAAAAATACTCTATCCAGAATAATAAGGTAATTGTAATTTAGCATATTAAGCAATCTGATCTCCCATTGACTTAGCCCCCAATTACAGGCAGACATGGTGTGTGTTTTAGTGGTGCAGGTAGCACTAGGACTGTCCCCTCTCAAAGAAGTTATAACTTTATGCCCAATACAAAATTGGCATGAATCTACTTCTTCAATATTTGGAGAAGAATCCTGCTGGTCCTCCATTATATGTTCCAGACATTTTTCATTCCCTCCCAGATAAAATGCCCTGCTGATCTAATGGTAGAATTTGGCTCTCAAAGCTAGAAAGCTCCAACTGTAGCCAAAGTAATATCCTAAAATAGAAAGAAAAATGAGAAACCAGAAATGTTGTTTTCCTCTTTCAAAAGTTTCAGCAGGAAGCTAGCAATGAGAAACCACTAAAATGGCTCTCTTCCAGCTACCTCTCCCAGTCTGGCCATTGCCTGAAATATTCAAAAGATCCCTTATCCTAAGGTCCAAAGGCACCTTGGTTTCATGCCTGTGTCTCTGGTATCACTGGAAACCACCTTAAGTTAATTGAGCTCAGGATTTGGTCTTTCTGTATGAATCAGTTTTAGGGAAGCTGACAGCTATAAATCCCTGTGTTTTTGTTCTGATGAAAACAGCCTGATGATCTAAATTTAACAGTTGGTTTCACAATGCTCATTTTTGACTGTAAGTAAAATCACCCTGGAAAAGCAGCTTAGAATAGGAAGAGATATGTTTGCCGGATGCTGGAAAAGTGAATAAAAAAAAAGCAAGCACCACAAATTTATCCTCATTCACAATTTAGATTGCTTTTTACTCTCTGTTTGGTATCTTTGGATAAATACTGTGAGTAAAAATGATGCTAGTAGCAGAAGAGATTAATAATTTCTGACCCCATTTCAGAGGAAGACGTAGCACATATCTGTGTTGTTTGGGTCACGGGAAACAATGCCTGCAGATCAAATCTGTGTTGTGAATGGTTTTTTTCACATGAGGAAACCAGGCAGAATATTTTCCAAGATGAAAAAGATTCTTCTTCATTCATGCATTTATTCTGATTAATTTCTTCTTGTAGACAAATTATCGCCTTCACTTACCCTATGGTCACATTATTACACTTTTGCAATATAAGGAGACCATAGAGTGGATGCAAATATGATTTATGGTTGAAGAATGGCATAAATCACCTGCACATTGTGAGACAATCTAATGCAAATAAGACTGGTTTCTCTACAATGAAAATCTGCTCCTCAGAGTGACAAATTGCATCTTCTACTCAGCTTTTTTTTTATTTGAAACAACATCTGCTTTCAAATAAGCCAGGATGAATTCCAGAGGATGACCTGATCCTGCTCCTCCTAGTGCCTTGTCAGCAGATCACTAGGTTCTAGCCATGCAAATCCATGGAAGAAAGGAAGATGTTCATATGCCCTTGGAAACACAATTTTTATTTGGGAACATCCCGAACCTCGGATGCTAGCAACATTTTTTCAGTCTAGCGATTAGAGGAAAAGGCATTGCACTTATAAACTGAGAGCAGCAGAGACCAGCTACTTGAAATTACACACAGTGTAATTACATACAGTGCCATAGCCCCCCCAAAACTGGAGATGTGGAGAGTGGCCCATCCATGGCTCAGGGCTTGCCTTTGGCCATGTCCTGCTGATCTGGGGGGGACAATGTCCCCTCTGCCTGTGCAGGTGCACATCTGCATGGACACCTGTGAGGAACTGGTTGGGAAGTGGGTGCCAAGGGCACAGGAATGGTCCAGGCTGCTCTCCTGGGTCCTGGGTTTTTCAGGGTGTCTCCCAGGTGCTCGAGCACGAGTCATCTTCATCTTGCAATTCCTTGGAAGTAGTTGTCCCCAAACCATCTGCCCACAGATGGGGAGTGACACCACCTGTCCACCACCTGTGTGATCACCTTCTCTCCTGGAAGAGCTCCTCCTGCATTGCCCAGGAGAGCTGCTGGTGGGAGGGTTGGTGCTGGGACACTGGGTGACCTGGGGTTGGCTGGAGGAGGCAAACTCAGGGCACAGGAATGTGAGGAGCCTCCCTGGGCTGCACAGGAATGTGAGGAGCCTCCCTGGGCTGCACAGGAGTGTGAGGTGCCTCTCTGGGCTGCAGTCAGGGCACAGGAATGTGAGGCTGCCCATGGGCAGGCTAAGCTGTGCTGCTGCACAGCCAGTGCTTTGCTGTGCCTGCATGTGACAGGTGAGCAGCAGTGTGGCACGAGGCTGCTTTTTGGCCACTGGTGTGGCCTATCAATGGGCTGGTGTCAAGCAGGATGTCTGGATGCAATGGTCAGGTCTTTGTAGCAGTCCCATCAGCTGTCCTACCCACTATTGCTCTGCTGTGACCTGTCCTCTTACATCACATTTCTGTTTTAGTTAAGTGTTTGGTCCTCAAGACAAATACAGCAATAAAAATAGCTCTTTTTACATTGCTCCTTTACCACAATTGTGCCAGTCCCTTGGACCTTTAGTTCAGAGCAGACTGTAGCTTGTCTGGTCTGCTTTGTGGCTGCCTTGGGTGTCAGCCTCTTCATCCTGTCTGGCTCAACCCTGGCCCTGCTCTTTGGGCTCCACTCTGCTTTGCCCTGTCCACACTTACCTAGAAAGAGAAAGTCTTTCTCTGTTGGGCCTTGGCTCTTTCCTTGGAGGACAAATTCTTCCCACTCTAAGGACTTGGTATCAGCCTTGGCGAGCCCACAGGCTCAGGCTGGAGCTCCAGCCACCATCAGCCTTAGTCTGCCAGGGACTGTGGATTTATAGGGCCAGGAAGTCTGGAGACACTCAAGAATGGACTTGTTGTCCTGGTTATTTCTCAGCCCATGTTGCCTACTCCTTGTGCTAGAGCTATAGTTTGATTCCTCTGAACAATCTAAGGTGAGGCTGTTAACGAAAATCTTAAAATATAATATCCCTTGAGGGACTCCTTACAGTACAAGAACTGGTTTTGATGACAAAGGCCAGCTCATCAGCAGAATTAATGAGTGCAGCAGCAGTTTAGCATCAGTGAGGCTTTGTTGATTTGCAGATGCAGAGGATTTGGCCTCAGTGCCTGGTCTATATTATTTTACAGCAGATAATGAATGCAGCATCCCATGCTTGCTTTTCTTACCCTTCTCTGAAATTGCAATTTTACTGACCTGAAAGTATTTTCCCACTATTAAACTTTCAGTCAGGACATAAGTCCTTTTTAAGATGCTGAATATCACAGGATGCCTTCTCCCTGTGTGGGAACAGCTCTGCTGTACCAAGAGGAGGTGTGATCTTGACTTACAGGATAGAGATTCCTTGTGGCATTGACTCATATACTGTAAATTTGTGCTCATTTTCACATCTTCCTCCTGATCCTGTTTTAGGCTGCATTTCCATTACTCCTCCACCCTGGGGGAGGAATCCTCAGCCAACACAGCTCTAACCCGGAAACCACAGGGGATGAAAAGACCTTTCATAGCAATAATGATGCCATGTTCCTCTCCTCTGCAGCTGCATTTTGAAAACAAAAGATCAGGAGGCAAAGTCACCACCCGCAAGCAGAATTTGCAGCTCTGCAGCCGTCGGGGACTGGTGCGAACGGGCTGATGCAGATGCCAGAGAACATCCTTCCTATTGACACCAGGGAACAACAAGAACTGAAAGTATAGCCTAATCTAGGGTGAGAACAATCTCTACTTTTGCATATTTAGCAAGGACAGCCTTGGGCCCTGCGCTGAGGCTTAACTTTCCCCACACCATCATATATCTTCATATTTCTGTAATCATCTATTTGGGCCAATCCATTGTAAAGACCATGTAATGTCTGCAAAATAAGGTGGTGGATGCACTTGCATGTGATGTCCTTCAGTAGATACCCATGCCTGCAGCAGATACCTGTGCCTCTACACATTCCAGCTCCAGTGTCTATGAAAGATTTCCCATAAAACAGATAGGGGGACACTTGGAAGTACCTCCAGTAGTTTGGTAAGTCTGTAATTCAACACAAAGTGTAGAATAGGTTGAAGGCTGTGGATTATGACTTCTTTCTACTACAGCATACTGCTAGGCCAGGTCTAACTGCATGCTCTGGGCTGGAGCACTCCTTGGGACTTGCCTTTCCAGCACAGATAGAACTTTTCAGCTGGCAAAGGGTAGGTGATTGACATCAGACAGAAGGCCTGATTTCATCAAGGCTTTGGCATGCCTTGCTGGAAAATGTGTTCCAATAAGTGCCACCCAGAGTTATTAAATGTGGCACCAAAAGGTGAACAAAGTTCCTGTCAAGGAACTGCCACTCTGGGCTGGTTTGGTCTCTGCTCATACAGGCAGGCCTGATGTTAGTCATCAATGGGAGAAGGTCAGTGAGACTAGGGAGGGTCTGGCTGCACCTTTTGAAAGCCCTGGGCACATGGCAGCAGGGTAATCTGGTAAACTTAGTATGCTAAAATACAGCTCTTCCTTCTCTTGGGCAGACTTCAGAATGTGAGTTGGAGGCAAACAATGACTACAGTATTTTGTGTTTGCTTTACCTTCCAGTGCTCACATGAGGAGTAGGATGGTGGAGAACCCAGCTCAGTGCTCATATGAGACACTGAAATGCCTATGGGAAGTTTATCTGAGCTTCCCCAGAGACTGTTTCAAACCTTGCTAATTGTTTTCTTCTTGACTGCTCTGAGTTCACTCCCATAGCTGCCAGGGCTTGATAATCTCTGGATCACAGTTCTCTTCTTGGATTTCTGTCACTGTCTCTGTGTGACCTGTCCTCTGCTGGGCAGAAACTTGCAGGGTCACATGAGGTGCCTCTGCTGGGCTGGAAATGGGAATGGGTTATTTCTTCTGAGTTGAGTGGGCCCCTAAAATACAAACCCCATTTCAAATAGCATTTGACACAGCTGAGTGCATTTGTCTTCTCCAACATGCAAACTAGAGACCAGCTATTTTCTGCTCAGCATGGAAACGAAACAGGAGAACTGAGACAGCAACACCCACATTTGTGAAGGCATTTAAGCACTTGCTGGGATCCATGCATCGTGGCCAAGCTGTTTGTTGATAATAAGACAGTCTGGGCAGCAGGTGCCTAAATCCCATTTTTCCAAAGTCCTAAGGTACAATCTTTATCACTGGGTCGGGTTTCTCCAAAGCTCCTTGCAGGACCAATTATAGGACAGGGCTGATGCTACATGTGCAGGTTCCTCTGTTTATTTTCCATGGTGCCCCATCCCTGCAGACACTTTTCCACCTTGTGTCGTGCAGGCGTCTTGCAGAGGTTGCTCAGCACCCAGCACCACTTGTTCCTTGTGGATGCCACAGAGGAACCACCTGTTACTCTCAATCTGGCAGTGTTTGCTCATCTTCCCTGCATCCCCATTTCAACTTCTGTAACTGCATCTGTGTGACCTGTTTTCTCCTGCTATGTAGAAACTTGGACAGTCACATGGGACCTGTGGGGTCACTCGTACTCCCCTGACCTGTAAATGTAGAAGGGTTAGTTTATTTCCAGAAAGTATGGTTTACATATGGTTTTCCTTTCATTATTTTAGATGTCAGCTAGAAGGGCTCTGCTTGTTCCCTTCAGTAAGCAAGTAAATAGCTGACCTGTTTAGAAAAACTTAACACTGGAGACCTGGAGAAATCTTTGGATGCAAGATGCATGCTGAACTGTGTGTGACCCTCTGTAGAGAAACATTAGCTTAATATATTAGTAAATGTTTTTTAGTGAAGATAAAAGAATATTAGAGAAAATATACAAGGCTTGAGGTCCAAGTTCCCTGTGCAGTCCATTTCCCATTGAAATCAAATGGCCAAAATGAAGAGGTCAGCAAAAGTTTGCTTGAATTCTCAGTGAGGAAAACAAGGAAAGCTCTTTGCTTACTCCAAGCAGTGCCATTATCAAGAGGATCTGGTCACAAAGACCAAGGCTAGAGTTTTCAAAAGCAGCTGCTTGATTTGCTTGCCCTGCTTGAAGCACACAGAGTGGAGCTGCTTTTGGGAAGGTGTGAAAAACAGGGAGATCCAGGGACCCCCATCCTAGTCCTGGGAGACAACCAATGCCACAAGGCTGCTTTGAAGCATTTGACCTATCTACTGTCAGATCAAGCTCCAGGACACAAAGTAGGAATTGCACAAGTGCTGATGAAGTTTATGCTGTTGAGTCTCCTGGGTTGCCAGCTTGGGCATCTTCACACTGTGTCCCCTTTTGTGCTGAGACACACATGCAGAGGCCAAAGAATGAAGATGTCTCATGTTAACTGTAGGATTTCAGGCTGAGCTGAGCTTACCAAGACAGGTGGTGAGTGCAGGCACCCAAGGAATCATACTTGGAAGACAAGATTGAAGGACTCCTGCAGTACACAAATGCTACTTGGGAACTGGATAGTCAAGTACTGCCAGTTCTGAGAATCAGCTTAAAGTTAATAGAGTGATGGCAGGTGCCCAAACATCTTTGCAATCCTACATTCGCAGAGATGTTTTCATCACAGAGCAGACAAAATAAAATGGTTTTTAAAAACAACACACCCTGCAGGTCTCTGTCCTTGCTACTGAGTATATGAAATTTATACTAAAAAAAAAAAAAAGAAAAAATCCTAACAAAAAAAGGGAATGAATTCCTATAAATAACGTAATTGGAGAAGCTTGAAAGCAGCAAGAATGTGTGAGACTTCGATGCATTTTTATCCTATTAAAATAAAACAGATGCTGAGGGGATGTTACAAGAAGGCGTCTCAGAAAGGCTGGTGTAAAAACACTGAAAGAACAGAGAAACTTGCTTTTCCCAGGAAGACAAGCAAGGACCTGGTTCTACAGACCTGGGATGTTGAAATGCATGTTGTGGAAATGCTATGCTCTGGCATGATCTGAAAGTGCAGACTTGGGAATTAATTGAGTGTGTGGAGTGCTCCATACATCTATACATCATTATGCTGAATTTGGAAAAAAGTTTCAGATGACCTTGGAGGGATGATTTTTAAATCTTCAAGCTTACTTGGGAGATTGCCTCCAAGAAAGAGAGCCATTGCTTAAGTGAAAGCATCATTAGTCCATGGGCCCAATCTACCTGCAAATCCTGCTAGTGTTTGTGTCCTTTTGATAAGGTCCTGTTTTCCCCAATGGTCTATAAGTCCATAGTCAATACATCCTTGATTTCTATGGAAAGCAGTGCTAAAGCCCCTACATCTTAAAGAAAAAGAAGATGGGGGCTACCTTCAGTACTTCAACCCTGCTATCCTTCCCTTTTTTTTTTCTGAGGGGGGTGGGTAAGCTCAGTCAAAATCAGTCCCTTATTCTTTTCATAAGTCTTTGTGCTTATCCAGATGAATACCCATTCATTTAAAATCATAATTATATTAATTAAGAGCACTGTTTCTATAGGTGTGGTTAGCTCCTCAAGAGCAAGTAGCTGCAGTAGGATTGTACAAAAGCAATCTGTGGCAATTCACAAAAGGCAGTGTTTTTTAGGCTTTAGCAGATTCATTTGAAATGCCCTTATGGGGTTGGTATCATGGTTATTTTAATGATGTGTCATTGGAGATGTGAAAGAAACAATGTTTTACCCACAATCACTCAACAAGTCACATCCTTCTCACTTACTGGTGGTGCCACATAACTGTACTGCTGATACTCACTAGCAAACTAACTCTCATTTTCTCCATTAGTGATAACCAAGAGGGTTTCCTTGAGTTTCCTTCAGGCAAAATTCGAAGCAGACTTTGAGTTGATTGTGCTGTGAGACATAATCCACAGGCAAATGGCATGAGCAGAATGAGGAGGGGTGTGATCTACCATAGGACTGTAAGGCTAATAGTTCTCAATTTGTCTGTTCAAGAATGTTTACTTAATTTCATGCCATAAAAGAGCAAAATGCTGTCCCTTTTTAATAATAAACATGATTTTTCACTAAAGAAGAAGTAAGACAAGAAGTGATAACAGAAATTCCTCTGAAAACAAGCTATTTGTTTCCCAGCAGATGCAAATCCATTCTGTCTCTCCCTGTTTCCCCCTTTAAATGCACTTGTGTGAGTCCCACCTATGCACCAGGCAGGGAGATCAAGATCTGGCTCCACAGGGATGCTTTTGTTCTGTCCTGAAAGCAAAACTTAATCCAGGAAGATGATAATGGAATCTTGAGTTACTGGCTCCTTCAACTCCATCTTTGTCTTGGACAAACTTCCTCTCATCTCCAAAGAGTTATCTGAGTACAGATCTCAGTATCCTCCTCCCTAGAGTTTATTATGAATTTATTGAAAAAAAAAAAATCCCTTCAGCTATGAAAATTACCCTCATTTGTCTATAAATAGGCTTAACCTCTTAAACTGTGTCAGATGCTGCAGATTCACCAATTTAATCTAGATCTTCAGATCTTCTCTGCTCCTACAGCTCCAGGGCAAATGACTCATGCTGTTTGCAAGTGCCTATCCCACTGAGCCTGCCAGTATCAGTGTGTCTGATGGTTTCTACTAAAACCTGGGCAGGGATTTTCTCCTGATCAAGCTGAGCTCACCAACATACTGCAGCCACAAATCACTATGTTGTACTTACATGAAAATTCATGTATTTACAGTAGTCCAGCCACAAATCAGTAGAGGAAAATGTGTTCTATAGTCAAACAAATATGATAAAGGTAAAATGCTATTGATCCATGTAATCATTTCCCCACCTGCATTTCCCTTCACTGGTGGCAGTCCTTGGAAGATTGGTCTGCACTACCCATTACCTTACCTTTGAAATTGCTTTGGAAATATGAAAGGGAAATGTCAAAGTGTTTTCAGACAATCTAAATGGCTTTTATAGCTAGTTCCTGGAAATCAGAGTTCCCTCAGCTGTCTGAATGCTGTGTATATAAAGAATTTGTTTTTAAAAGCAGAAGGGAACCAATTTCCCAGGTGTGTGCCCATTCCTAGAGTTATCCAAACCCTTCTGCTACCTTTCCTGGGGAAAGTAAAAATCTTGACATGGAAAATCAGGGGAAAAAACTCTTCTCCTAGGTGAAGGATAATGGTTCTCTTCTGGCTATGAGGTACCTGGGGATAGAAAGGTTGGTGCAGCCAGTTTTGCCCAAGTTTCCAGAAAGTCTTGGGCCTTGGCACTTGTTTGATCATATTTGTGTGCTGATCTGTGGACCAGGGAGAGACAGGAAAGAGCTGAGTTTTATTTTATTTTATTTTATTTTATTTTATTTTATTTTATTTTATTTTATTTTATTTTATTTTATTTTATTTTATTTTATTTTATTTTATTTTATTTTATTTTATTTTATTTTATTTCACTTCTGCTTCAGTTATCCAGGTTATGGCATAAGGTGCTGCTCTTGCCTAATGAATGAGCTGGATGCTTTGAAAGTCCAGCTGATGGTGCTCTGGGGGCCATCTGTGTCCTCAGCTCCCAGTTTCTCATGAGGTCTTTGGAATGAGGGCCTGTGTATTTTACGTTGCCATCACAAATAACAGACTCCCAGCTTGATATTTGTGATCAACTGTGCATGTCACATTTCATGCCATAAAAAACATATGCTCAAGGTCAGAAGGGTGAACATGCTTTTGGCTTCCCTGCCATTTGTAGTTCAGTTTGCTTGCAACCCTTCTTTCATTGTGTGTTGTTACTTTTCTCCTGAAAAAATTTCCAGAGCCCTCTGGAAGAAGAAACAGGCTCTATTTACTGACACTTGTTCCAAGTTATTATGAGCAGACAACTCTTGTAGGCTTTAAACAGGATGTCTCAGCCAGAAGCCTTCAGTCAAAACCTACCAAGCCCAAAGACTTACTTTGTTTAAAAAGGTCTGAATTACCCATTAAATATCACAGCACCTTGAAGAACATCCATAGGACCTCTCTGCTTTCTTCTTTGGTCAAGGTTTGAGCTGGCACTCAGTTAAGTTGCTGGGAATCTTCTCTTTGGATGCCATGGCTCTACATGCACACACATGGGTTATTCCCCAGCGTGAATTAATGGGCAATTCAGCTGCAAGTTCCATTGCAAGGGAGTGCCAGGGCTGAAATGTGAAGCACATTGAGGCACTGTTGACGCAGCCTGGGTGAGGAGGAGCCTTTCCATGTTTCTGCACAGGATGAACCCAGGGTCAATACACGGGGAGCAATCATTCTGTGCCATCTGCTTCCTCTCTGGCAAACCTCAGGGCATGGCAGGGGAGTGTCCTCCCTGGCTCATCCCTCTGTGTGTCTCCAAGGGATGCAGCCCTGACAGGCAGCTGTGGGCAATAGCCATGTATGCCCTGACACCCTGGCTTCCCATTTCACATTTGCTGATGGTCCTCATGCCAGAGGCCAAGTTTACTTCACAGAGGCCATATTCTGTAGTGCTCAGGCTGTCTCTAAGATCCTACCCAGGGAATAGATAAACAGAACAATGTTTGAGCCTCTGGTACATTTTAATGTCATTTTCAGGGAAATATATGTGTCATAACAACACAAAGCAGGCATAGTTCCCTTTCGATCTGCCTGGTGCCAGGGTCCACGTCATTTCAGCATTGAAACAGATCCAGCAAGTTCATGGTAACTCTGCTCTCTGAAGAAATGCCTCTTTTGCCCCTTGGTCTGTACTTGTCTCTTGTCTTCCAGCAGTGTTCCTTACTCCTGTCAGGGAATGTCACGTACTGTTATGTTAACATCTAATTTTCACTGGAAACCCTAGGGAATCGGGTCCTTATCTCCACATACCATGCACATCAAAATATTTAATCAAGCCTATTAATTCCAGGGCTTGCTGCTGATCTGGATAAAACACTGCCCTTTCCCAGCACTGAAGCTTTGTAGCCAAGTTTCACATTGCAGCATTAAGTTTGTTCTCTGCTCCTCAGGGCTGATCACATTCCCATACAGTCCCCCAGGTCTTATAGAGAGGTGCCAGGCTTCTGCTCTAAGGCTCAGATTGATCTGGGCTGATTTTTCAGACCAGAAGCATCCCATCAGTTTGAAAATTTGGACTTGAGAGTCCTTGGTGTCACTTCCAGGTGCTCTGGGCAGTCATTGCCACATCCAAACATTTGTTCAGGGCAACTGCAGAGCCTAGGAAGGTATCCAAGAGCAGAGAGAAAACTGTGCCAAGGCTGGGCACAACACAGGGATGTCATTACAGATGTAATGGCACTGGGGGATCTGAGGAAGCAGGCATGCCTTTGTCCTTATCCCAGCATGCCTGCTTTGGGAAGGGTGGTGGGACACGGCTTATTCATCAGAAGGCACAGCCTAGTGAAGAAACAAACTTCAGACAACTGGACATGGGAAGATCAGCTACAGTAGGATGCTTACAAGCATCTTCCTGACCAGATTCTTCCACCTTTTCCCACCTCCAGCAGCGTTTTACCTCTGGCTTACCCCGACTCCTAAGGTAAAAGTCTCCAACAGCTGTGGGGATGCCTTGTGTTGAAAGCAGCCACGAGACATGTGCCTGTTGGCCCAGGACTGCTCGAGATGTGCTGCTGCTTGCTTTTCTGGGAAAGGGTTCTTGCAACATGAAAGCAGTGCAGGCAAACAAAGAGCTCTGGGGAGAGAAGTGACAGGCAGCAGCTGGAGCCCGTGGGTGACCTGCCGAGTGACAGAGCAGTTGGGCTCCTCGCTACCCTGCTACTATTTTGGAAACATCAATAAACACAAGAGGCCAGATCAATCTCTCAGGGCTCCAGCACAAACCCTGAGGAGCCCTGAGACATGGGCTTGTCCACAATAACCCTGCTTCGTTTGGACTGTGGAAAAACTCATTGGATTTAGCCACTGAAAATATTACTAACAGTCCACTAATTAGCAGATCTCAGCCCCTTTGCAGGTGCAACCTTGCACTGAGGAATTCATGCTCATTGTGCCATGGAGAATATGACTTTTGCTGGGGGAGCTTTCAAGCAGCTGGAAAAAAGTATGGATGTTTATATTTGTAAAAAGGGATTGTTTTTGCTGCTGTCAATTATTAATGACTCTCAGGTCAGGCTAAGGAACAATGCCAGGGATGAATTACCCTATAAGCTATTCATATATGCTCTACCCAATTGTTTCCTTCTCAACTAAAGGATTCACCTCGCAATGAACTCCTTGGCATTTGGAAAAAGAGGACTGACAAAGCAATGAACTTGGTGTGCCCATTTATTTATGCAAGGACATCTTTCCTACTTTGTCAGGTGTGTTTAATCAAAAAGAAGCAGGAAGTGCATTATAATTATAAACATATTACTGCAGAAGAAAAAGGCTGGCCTTGGAAAGGACTGCATTGTTTGATAAATGGTCACAGTGAAAAAAAACAGGCTTAATCTACGACTCTTTGCTGAGATCAAAGCGAGGTTGATACCACAGGCTGCCTGTGCAGCAGGACTCAGCTCTGGGTTTGCAGCAAGGCAAGGGGAAGAAAGTTGAAAAGAAAATGCAATCTCCTCCCTTCCTTTTCTTGTTTTGCCTGAAAGTTTTCCCCTAGTATAAAATAAAAAAAATACTCAAGCATTAAATATTTGCTGTTAAAATTAATAAAATTAGTGATGAACCCAGCTGAGAACACAATAATTATGGCCATGTCCAAAGCCTCTTGTTGAAACCATGGAGAGAAATTGTTCACAACAGGTTCTGACTTGGGATCTGGATGAGCCAAAGCAAAGATGGAGTTAGGGAATAACCCTAGGAGATTCTGGATGTCCTGCAGTCTTTCCATGTGATCTTGCCCAAACTTGCAAACATTCCTTAGCTGCGATGACAGCTGAACCCCAGTCAGTATTGTGCTGCTGCTGTGAAAAGAAAAATCCTTCTGGGCTCTGAGACCAGGAATGCTGTAGGTAAGATGCAGAAAGGGTTTATTGCCCTTCTCAGCACTGCAAGGCTGAGCCATGGCTCTGCACTTAAATAAATAAAAATACCACCAACAGACAAACTGAAAATTGTCCAGAGGAGAGCAACAAAAATTATCAGAGGTCTACAAAACATGACTTATGAGGAAAGATTGAAAGGGCTGGGTTTGTTTAGTCTACAGACTTTGAAATGTCCTCATAAACTAAAAAGATGCAAAAAGATGTAAAAGAAATATGGGGTCTAAAAGGGTAATCGATTGCCCTTTGTCTCTGTGGCAGAAGACACAGCAAAGAAGGTGGAATTAAAAGCTCTGAGGCCAATAACACCTCAAGTATGTTTTCTGGGGAGGGATCAGAGCATCTCCTGGCAGATTTTCAGTGTTTTGGACAAGTACCATGAGGGACTGGGTAACTCACTGTCCCCTGGAACAGACTGGTTTCAGCCATGTGTTCCTATGGTTTCTATTCTAGTGTGTCAGGGCACTTGACACAGGTGCCTCAGAGGTAATGAACTTTTAGAGCACTCCCTGACTTGAAAAAATGTGGCAGGTGCTCAACCCTTCTAGAAGTTTCAATATGAAATCTTTTTAAAAAGCTTCTTTTCCATGGCTTCTACGGTTATTAAATTAAGAGCAGCAAATTCCCACCTTTCCATGGGATCATCATTGTATTTGTAAAGAACCTTGCTGCTCCCCCATGGGAGCATTTGAGTACTCTAGGTGAGTACTCAAATGAATAATTAGATTTGAATATTTAGATGGTCAGACCTCTGAAAAAGCACGTTAAAGTGTATCAGGTAGTGACAGCCTTGAAGATCCTGCTCTGAAAAGGCTCCTCCTGACAATGGAGAAAGAGGCACCTTGGCCAACCCTTGCTAGGAGTGCTTTTACAAGAGTAGAGCAGTGGGGATGGTGTTAGGTACTGGTCTAGGTGGTGGTCAGCACCTAATTAGAAAGGCAACATCCTTTCTCCCCACAGCACTCACCCAGAGCTGAATATCCCATCCTGTAACTGTGTGTGCTGCTCCCTACCCATGACTGAACAACTTTGCTATTCCTTGTCTGGCTGGGAAAGGCTCAACATTGTTCTTTGATTTCAACCCCTCTTCTTCAGAGAGCCCCAAAAGCCTTGTCAGAGTTTGCATCAAAATCTGCCACAAGACAAAAGCCTATTAGAAACCAGTTTTGAATTTAATGCCCAGCAATCCCAAATTCCTTGAATTATGGGCATGAGGTGAGAAGTTTGTGAAAGGGAAGAAGCACAGACCTGCAGCCAAAGCAGAGCTGGCTGTAGACCCTGACATCTCCAAGGACCTGGGGGTGAAGTGAGGGCTCCTCAAGAGATGGGGGAAAGATGCTGTGCTCAATCCTGCTGCAGCCCTGCCTCTTTTTTGCCCTCCCCATTTCCTGCCCAGCTGTGCAAGGTACTGCTTGGTCCCATGTGAACACAAAGAAAATCACTAGTTATATGATACGGGAATTAAAAAAAAAAAAAAGTTTGCTTCTCAGCGTAAACCAATGACTGTGGCAGTGCTTTGCAAACATGGGATTATGGCCCCAAGTCAACTTTTTTTTTCCCCTCAGTTTTGGGTACAGTCACGAGCCTGGCAGGAATCTGTGTTAGCTAAAATGCATGGCAACAACTGGCGTCTCCTGGAGTTCAGGGCTGAGTGGGATCACAACAGGATGGAGTTTGGGAAGGCAGCACTGCAGGGTTAGGAATAAACATCTCCCTGGGGCAGACTTTCCATAATTGGCCATGACAAGGCTTCTTTCTCCAGAGAGCTGGAGCTGGTCTGCGTGGAAGCAAGGATGAATCACTGCTCCAGCTCAGTTTGGCAAGTGCCATGATTTAGTTCTGCTTTGCACAGGGAGGAGATGATGATATAGACTGAAAGACAGAAGAGAAGTCTAGCCAAAGGCTTCTGAGCTGGGAGAGGAGTTTGAGTTCCCACTCATTTTTCACAGGTTTGCTCAGATCCTTAGAAGGAAACCCTGGCAATACCCACTGGTGCAAAAACAATTCTCTTTATCAACAAAGGGAGGGAACAATGGGTACTGCTGAACACAAAGCTCATGCAAACAATAATAGCCCTTTTATTTTGCATTGTTAAACCAGCAGTTGTTACTAAATACTTCCTTCCAGCTCTCTACTTTGTTAACTATTTCTGTCACTCATCTGCTCAATTTGTGGGAGGGATCTTGGTGTCTGGAGCTGGTTTTCTGCAATGTGGTGGTGACCACATCGCTGTGCAGCCTTTTGTGAAGAGGAAGGTTGAGCATGGTTTCCTCATGCCATCCTGTACTCTTTGAAAAGTCACACTTTCTTTCAAATATGAAGAAAATGGGGTGTTGTTTCTGCCATCTTTGCTCTGGATCGTGGTCATCTCTAAAGCTCCTTGCTATCTCAGCAATCTTACCAAGTCCAGTGACCTAACAGCAGTTCACAGCCTGTTCAGTGTCTGATGATTAATCCCCTCCCTTTAAAAGTATGCACTTAGTGGCAGAACCCCACGAAAATATTGGTGGAGCCAGAGCTATTTTGCCAAGTGGCAGATTTAGACTTGCTCTTCTTGGAAAGCTGGCTTCCTGTCACTGGCTTTGTCTCATGGGCTTTTTTCCAGTGGTTTGGAAAGAGGAGAAAGGGAAAAAGAAATTGTTCCTCCCAAATACCTCTTCTCTTTTACACCCCCTTTCCTCCATGTGTCCTTTCTGCTATTCTACATTTCAGGAACTCCATCAGCCAAAGTCATCCTAACTAACTCCACTGCTATTCCTCATGCAAAAGGAGAAGGAAAATCCCTGTAAATAAGATCCCTTGAAAAAGAAGATGCAGACAATCTTGATTTCCATCCCATCTTCTCCTGATCCTTCAGAGAGCAGGCAGATGGAACAAAAATCTTCCCTGCACTGTGGAAGAGTGATAGCTCAGAAAAGTCAAATCTACTTCTTGTTGCAATATGAGAGTTCAGATCAAAGCATCTGTCTTTTACCAATTTCTAATTAGCTGTTAGGAGCATTAAAATTTTATTTCTTATGAGCTGACTACCACAGTGAACTCAGGCAGCTGCTCCTAGGCTGGCTACAAGGCTGGAGCTTGGGGCTTCCTTTTCTAAACACTCCCACCACTGGAAATGGAAAGCTCACTCAGCAATGAGCAGCACTGGGTTGTGGCAGGCAGCTGAGTTTGCATGACAGCAAAAATCTTACATTGCCTGGAGATACCAGCATCCCTCTTCACTTTTAAAGTCTGTACAAGGACAAATCCCACACTGGGTTCTTACCCAGTATCTTTGTCCTGTTTCCTCTTGAGATGCTGGGTAAGTTCTCCAGACTGGACTCAGCAGCACCACGTGCAATATCAGCCAGGTGAATCCAGTGTGAGCCCAAAGCTCACGACCATTCTGGCACAGGGTCTGGGAAGGACTGACACTGCTGGTGCCTTCAAGGTCAGGACTTTGTGTGACCCCATGAAGATTCCCCATGTGCTCTCTGCAGAGTGAGGAGTACTAAAAGTCATTTAGAGAAGGTTAGAACAGGGGACACACTGGAGTGTAAGGCACCCATGGTCAAACAGTTTGTGAGGCAGTTTTCCCTTTGGTGTCCATGTGTCAGTCTCTGGATCATAGCAGTCCAAGGAATCCAGGTCCTTGATGACATTGTCTGAGGTGAGACATCGTCCTCCTGTGACATACAGCTTGTTCTTGATGACAGTAGCCCCATGATGCATTCGTCTGTCCTTCATGTCTGCACATTTAACAAACTTGTTGCCTTTTGTATCATAAGCAATTATTCTCCGGGTGTACCCTGAATGCAAAGCCAGAGGTGGAAGAGACAAATGAGAATTAAGTGCTTATAGCCAGCAGATGTAATAATAATAATAATAATAATAATAATAATAATAATAATAATAATAATAATAATAATAATAAATTTCATGCTGGTCTTCAATAAAGCCTGTTATAGTAGTATATAATTTGGCAGAATTAAGATATCCAAACTGAGAAATAATGATGTGTCACAGGAATACCTGTCTGTCTATCCTCCTTTCCTGTCTCATAGCACCTTGGCAGCCAAGGCTTGATGGGCATCATAAAGCCCACTGGATCAGGCAACCAATCAGTTAAACACAGTTGGAGCTTGCAGTTACCTGCATATGCCTTCAAACATCTGAAAATATTCTTTTTACCAAGACAGCTTCACTGGGAAATACAGAAACCAGTGGCACATGTGATGGGTTGGAGTTTAGCTGTCTGCTGCATGGAGCTGGGCATGCAATAGCATGGTGCCACCGGTGCTCACTCCCCCCCAAAGCCCTTGGCACCACATCTGTGCTGGCCACCGTGCCAGTGACCCAGGGGACAGCTCCTCCTCTGAGGGCTGATATAACCCCACATCAGCTGGGAGGTAAGGGCTGGGAGGAAGCCTTGCCCTGGAGCAGTGGAGGAGTGGAAGCCTCATACCCTTGCCTATGTAGGAAAACAGGAGTGTGGTCTGAGGTGAGGACAATCTGTCACACAGGAGCCTGATAGTCTTGGACCTTTGGACTCAGCTCTACCCTCTCACTGTCAAGGATAGCAGAGGCTCTCCCTGAGGGGTGACACCACCTTGAAGTCCTGTGCAGTTTGGGTTCAACACTCTACTTTGCTTTGCTTTACTATGTGTTTCATTTTCCCTTAAATAATTCAACATATGCCTCCCTCTGGCAGTCTGTGGTCAGGAAGAGCCATTATGGGCTGTAGAGGGCCAAATTATCAATGACATGGTACACCCAACTGCCATGGGCAGAGGATGGTCCTCAGGTTGAAACAGACACTGAGAACTTTCCTCTTTCCAGATGTTTCACACTCCTTTTGGAATATTTCACAATTACCCCCAGGAGGCAGCTAAAAGACCAACCAGCACCTCACAGACCCACCCATCCTGACAAGCCATCCATGGTCCTCTGGAAACTGCTTTCCATTTGTCCAAGTGGAGCAGACAGGGAGGACCAGGCTGTGAGTCAGCAGGGGAGGTTCAGGACCCCCATGCTCCTGGCTGCCTTCCAAACACAGTAGCTTGCACTGGCTTTTTTATGTTTCCTCTACCCAGGCACTGCTGCTTGGGGTAGGAAAGTGCCTCATAGAGAATTTCTCTCTGCTTCAATCGCCATGAGACTCCACAAGAGAAGTGTATGGAGGGTGGGCACACTCTTCTTCCCAAGATCTGGGTGCTTTTTGAGGAGCACCTAAACAGGAAGCCTGGGAAAACCCTCAGGATCTGGGCAGGAGGAGGAAGAGGGAAGGTGAACAGAGCCCTTACCACCTACGATGATAATCTGGTCTCCAATCACGACAGCTGGTGCACAGACATTCTTCACTACTCTGGTCTCCATACGAAACCACATATTCCTGGACACATGGTAAACCTGACAAAAAAATAAAGATATTCATGCAGATGTTTATGTTTCATTTTAACTGACATCTGTAATTACAGAGGAACTTCTGGGTTTTATTTTGCCCTAATAAATACAATCCTCTGGCTCAAACTGCTGGAAATCTGAGAATGTACCCATTTTTTTCCCTCCTAATATGTCCCCTTGGAAAGCATTCTGAATTCCCAAGATTGTCTGCTCAGGAGATGCTAGCACAAGCACTGAAGCAGTGTATCTGCCATGTGAAGGCTTCTTGCATGGCCATTAAATCTCTGTAACTAGTTCTCCCAAAGGGCAAGCTGATTCATTTCATTTTCCAGTAATTCTGTGTATTCCTTATTAGCCTTAGCAATTTCCTGGGCAAACAAACTTCAGCTTCTCCTAGCTCTGCTGGCAGCCACTGTGTTTGCCCAGCTGCTATATTTATGCTGGTGACTGGTATGCACTCAGACTGGCAAAGGGACTTAGAGTGGTATCTAAGTCATCAATTTATGTGAGAAAAAGAGCTGTTGCCAGATGATGATGATGATCATTCAGTCGTCTGCATCTGTGTGACACAAGCTTTTATGTCATGTTATCTGCTTCTTAATATAGCAAATATCACCAGGGCATCTCCCCATTAACAGATAAATACATTTCCTTCCCCGTGATAATGAAGTACCGTTATAAAGGGTTGCTCATGTCCTGGTTGCCATCTTAGCTTAAAGATCCTTCTCAGTTAAAGCACCTCAAACAGTGAAAAACACTCATGGGAAAAGAAACATTACCATGTTGCTAAATCAAATCAGATAAGAAAAATTTAATGTATTTTTTCCTCCTAATAGAGTGTAACAGCTGAAAGCAGGCAGAGAGCCAGCAACATGTGGCAGGAGCCACATTTTTAACACAGCTGTTTATCCAAAATGACTGTCAGTTTGAGTTCTGGCCCTTTGATGGGTGAGTATCTAATCGCTCTAATGATCGCGAGCATTCGCATTCGCTGCGAGTGAGCAGGTGCACGGCTGAGACCCAGCTGAGCGCCAAGTGGAGAGCACTGATTTTGGTGAGATTGGTACAGGCACAGAGCCAGGCAGGGGAGCTGCTGCTGCCTGCCATGGCATCACCTGCCCTGGCCCTAGTGCCCACCAGTGGCACCCAAAGCAGTGACTTGGGGCTGCTGCCTGAAAAAACATCCAGAAGGGCAAAATGGAAGAGCTGCAAAGCTTCTTGAGGCCATGGATCAACTCATCCTGACTCTTGCTGCAACACACAATGAAGTTTTTTGAGTGGTTTGATTTCCTCATGAAGGTGATGGGCTGCTGAATATCTTAGAAGAAATTGCCTGCAATAAACAGGACTGACCATTACCTGGATAAGCCGAACAGGGTTTTGCATTACATCTTCTCCCCCAAAGAGGTAAACCCTCTGATCTTTGGCAGCAACAGCAGGGTGAAGGACAGCAACAGGCATGTTTGCCATGCTCTCACAGGTGTTGTAGACACTATCGTATCTTTCCACAGAATTCAGGATTTCCTGGTTTTCACCAATTCCACCGAATGATAAAATATAATTTTTATATGCCAGGCTTCTGTGGGAATAACGTGGAACTAGCATGTGCTCAACCAATCTCCACTGATTGAGTTTGAGGGAGTAAATGTAAATATTACCACTGACCAGACTTTTCTTATTGCTAACAGGCATCCCTCCGAGCACAAAAATATTGCTGTGTAAACTCACTGCAGAGGCTTTGTAGAGGCGCATGGGGAGTTTGGCCAGGCTCAGCCATTGGTTCGTCTTGTCATCATACAGCAGGACATCCCTTGTCTGCTGACTGTCCTTCCTGCCACCAATGATGATGAGGAACTCTTGGTTGGAGTACCGGCGAGGAACGTGCATCATGGGTTTGATGTCAGGCGTGTTGGTGCTGTACAAGGAAAACATGTGTCTCCGGGCTGACTCCAGGATGCTCCTGCAAGTGGGTGAGGACTGAACAAGGGAGTCATTAGCAATGAAATGGAAGAGGAAAGTGGGATGGACGTACTGAAGTCGGACCTTCTTGAACAACTCTTGGATGTAGCCTTGTCGTGCCTGGAGGTCATGCCGGATCCAGACCATCAGTGCCTCAAAGACCTGCTCCTCCTCCCCACAGAGTTCATCATCCCCAAGGTAATCAATAAGCTCCATGGGACAGAGGTCCTTCAGGTCCTCAGAAGAGGCCACCACAGGAAAACATTTCAATGCCATGGCCCTGGCTTTCTTATTCAGGCTTTGGCAGTTCAAGACTTTTGCCAGTCTGATCATGCTCAGGCAGTTGTCAGGAGTCAGCTTGTCTTGGAGGTAGGTAGAGCAGGCCTCAAACAGCTTAGTGTACTGCAGCATGGATGCAGTCTCCAAGAGGCACAAGGCATTCTCAGGGGATATTAGAATCTCCCCAGTGTAAACATAAAGGATAATCTGATCCAAAATATCAGCGTCGATGCCCTTCAGAATGACTTTAGGCTGGTGACTCTCCCTGAAGTTGTTACAGAACATTGCCTTGAAGTATGGGCTGCTGGAAGCCAGCACGTTTCGGTGGCAGGGGATTTCACAGCCCCCGGAGCACAGGGTAACATCGGTCAGCAGCCTGCTCTGCCTCAGAGCATTCAGCTGCTTCAGCAGCTCAGAAGAGAAGTCCTGGTCTTTGAAGAGAAACTCTTCAGTGGATCCCTCTTCCATAGCAAAATGCGAGAGAGATGAATTCTGGACTTGGCAGAAAAAAACCCCAAATTCTTAGCAGCTTTTATTGAAATATCCAGCTCCAAGGGAACAAATCAGGACTTTGATGTTGCTGTAAATATCCGTCCACTATTGCACATAAAAATGGAACATGGTTTAAGCACAGTGGGAAAATAATAAAGAAGCCAGAAGGTCGCTAAGACCCTTTAAAACTTTCATAAAGTTATCAGATAGGTTGCAACTCTGAGGTCAGCACTGCCTGTGTCATTGGCAAGAAGCAAAAGCACTGAAGTTATCTCACTGATTTTGGATTAAAGCTGGAGGCCTGAAGCAATTGGTTTGTCCATTTCCATCATGTTGAATAAATGCACTTAGACATTTATTCACTGTTTTAAAGTATTAGCAGTTTAGTAGCTTGTGCCTCTTTCCTCTAGAGTTAGTCACTCCCAAAGAATGCAAATCTGGCAGAGCTGAACTCTGCAGCAGGGCAAACGGAACCCTAGAGACTGGGAATCTGCATTAAAAGTTATTTATTAACTCTGCTTGGCTGTGCTTTTTTTTTATGTTAATCAGACACACAATGACTAAATTAAGTGCCAGGCAGAACAATATGATGAGTATCTACGGTCATGGCTTAAACTGCTCAACCTGCAGTGGAACCGAAGGGTAGAAACGTTTACCTTCTGTTGTCCTTCACTGCATGCACTTACTCTCTGTCGTTTATTCTCTGCTGAGTTTTTCCATAGCTAGAGCCTGGACAAAAACCTACAACCCCCCGGGAGGTTTCTCTCAGGAGGTGGGTGATTCATAGAGGGTGATTTCTGGCCGTGTTTTGCCGCAGAGAGTCTCGCTCTGCGCGCAGGAGCGGCGGGCATTGTGTACATTCCTGCGCTAAGAATAGGCGCACACGGGCTCCGCGCTCTTATCGCATGTGACGCCGCCGCTGCCTTTTGCAATGACCTGGCTGGTTCTGAGCATGCCCCAGTGGTGTTTTTCTGGCAAATGTTTACATATAATAAATAGACACGGAGAGGAAAGTTCACTTATAAAAGTCCTGGCTGTGCGTTTGGAAACAGTGGCAGGACGCTGTCCTGAAGTGCCTGGGAACTCTAGAAGGCTGTAAACAGTCTGCAATGCCTCGCTCGGCGCTGTCACCGTCATTTCACGGGGAAAGGCGGAGAGAGAAGCGCTTCGAGAGACTCAGCGGGACGGACCGCGTCTCCACCTTATGGAGAGATCTGGGGAGCATCAGCCGGCTGCAGCGCGGTGGAGATGCTGATGCACTGGCACCCTGCATCCAGCACTGCCCCAAGGTGGGCAGGGAAAGCCCAGCTACCTTCACATGCAGAAAGTGCAGTTCGCTCTTGGAGCAGTTTGTCTTCAGGATGCTGCTCGATATTTCATATCGAAAACACCAGGTTGTGGCTTTCTGTCTAAGCACCTCAGCTCTCTGAAACCCCTAGCAAAGAGCTTCTCAATCAGATGGCTTGAGGAAGCTCAGTGGTACAGGTGGGAGGACTGCAGCAGGTTGCTGCAGTGAGCAGCAAGCTGGAAACCAAGATTCCAGAGTGGTAATTTCCAGAGTGGCAGAGAACTCCCCAGGGCACACACTTTGATGGGACCCCTGACTTGCAGATGGCTGTACATGAACAAGGTGTCTAAGCTCCTTTTGCAGCCAGTGAGGTCTAGTCAATACAACTGAGTCTGCCAAGTAATTCAGGTCACCAGTATGTGAAACCTGTATTTGGGCAGGTGAACAGTCCTCCAGACACTGCTCAGCTGCCTCAGTCACATATAGGTGCCCATATTTAACACTCCCATGGTAGGCATCTATGATGATGAGCCTAAATCCATCCTCAGGGCTGGGATCATTCAGACACCTTGTGCCAGGGGAGGATCCTCCAGACCCCCAGCTGGTGCCCTGTCAGGGTCTTCAGCAGGTCAAGTGTGACGTGTCCCAGCTCTTTACCAAGTTTCTGGGTGTTTCAAGAGAAAGAGAATTGGCTGCCATTGCCTGGGTACCTGGATTGGGCTACTCATCTCCACTGAGATTTCTCCCTTTGTTCTAGGGTGGGGTTGAATCCAAAATGTAGTTTCTAAGCATCACTATGACAGGGAAACACAAGGTTAAAGCAAAAGTCCTTCTCATATTTTCAAAGCCAAAGCTCACGGGTGAGTCATGTCTGTGTTTAGTTACAGTGATGCAGATGAGCAAAAATCGTTGGGAGCCACAGTGCCCTGATGTCAGCTCCCAGGCCAGGCCGATGTTTGCAACCCTCCACAGGTTCCTGCCTCTGTGTCCATGGTGCAGCAGATCAGAGGGATGTGGGCAGCCTGTTCCTCTGAAAATGGCAGCTTTGATCATGGCCGTGCTGTATGTGGCCTCTCCAGGAGGCTTCTCAGTGCACTGTAAGGATGTGGTGAGGTATCTGAAGGCCAATGAAAACCCTGAAAGGCCAGACCCATGTTAAAGACAGGGTGGAGTCAGGCTGGCAGAGCTTTCTGGAGGCTGCCCACACAATCTGTGTGTGTGCACATGCGTGTATGAGGCGAGGTGAGAGAGGGAAGAGCAGGAGCCACTGGCCTTGACTCCTGCAGATGAGTCACTCTGAGGGTAAACATGGCAATCTACAGCCATTTCCCTCTTCCCAAGTAAAGAAATGACCCAAGAATGATGCTGAGGTGCTGGGGAAAATGTACCCTCCCTCCCTACTCCCTGCCGCCGCTGCCTCCCAGCTGGACATGATCTTGCTATAAATATTTAGAGTGGCATTAAAAACCCGAAGGAGAATTTTTCTCTCTCCTTGTCCAGGGAACATTAGCTACCCAAACAAAACGCCCTCTCGCTTTCTTTCTTGCTCTGTATGTGTATGCTCTGGTTGCAGTCCATTCTGATGATTGATTTAGCTTTATATCTCTCTTCTGGCTCTAACTCCTTGTTGCCTGTTTAGTTCTGCCCCTTCCTGGCAGTGGCTCTGGATTATTCTTTTAACCCTTAAAGAAAAGAATGAAGCTATCTGACCTCATTAATGATACTGGTTTATGGGGTTGGGGAAGGCTAGGTGGGATGTTCTTGTGCTTCAGATACTGATAAATGTGGGATTTATTTAGAAGATTACAGGCTTGATGGCTTTGCACAGTTATACAAATTCCTGCTAGCTCAGAGTACAGAGTGTGCTGTTTAAATAGCTAATTGCTTTGGGGAGGGTGGTGTTGCTCCTTGCTGAATCCCCACACAGGTCCCTGCCAATTTAGGGCCAGGGCTTCTGAGCAATGAAGCTCCTGCTGCCTGCCTTACAATCCTCTTTATGTTTTTCCCAGAGATTATGGATTCAGACACATCTACAACAGTGTGACCACATCAGTGCTGCTTAGTTAGGATTTTCTTTTTAAATAGACTAGAAATCATTTTTCATGCCAAAGACAATACATCCTGTATGGCCCCCACTCTATGGGGTGGGGAGGGGAGGGGGGGCATGAGCTCTGCTGAGAGGGTAGAGCTATTTCTGCTGTGGAACAGTCTAAATTGTCAGATAAAATCTGTTTCTAACCAGTTCTTGAGGCAAGTTTTCTAGAGAGGTATGCTATTGACTGAACCAGACCTGTATGGTCTTTCTTTTGGGAAGATAAAATTAGTGCATTACCATGGGAGTGAGACCTTGTAGAGATAATGGTCTTGTCTGAACACAAATGGGAAAGTGGGCTCATTCTCAGGGTATGTGACCCAGCAGCACTGTGAGATGTGATGCTGCAGGTACCCCACTGGGCTGGAGCCATAAGGGGCTATTAAAAACTGTGACTCTCTATAATTGCTGCTGTATAAACTCTATCTGTGGCCAATTTCCAGAAAATAGAAGCATCTACCAAAGAATGAACATGTTGTAATGCTATATACTCACCCTTCTCCTTCTGCTCTTTCTCCTTCAGTGTTTGGCATTGTTCAGTTTTGGAATGATGGTGATTGAACCTTTGATCTGACCCAGAGCAGCTCTTCTTATGTTTTAATGCAATGGGATGAGGAAATGTCATGCACTGAGCAACAGAGTGGAAAAGAAGCTGTAATCTGACCAGCCAGCAGACAGGTGCACAGAGATTGGTGATGTCAGACAAGTTCTAAAACTCAGACACTGATCCTATTACAATTCAGGTGAAAATGAACAAATATGGATAAAGAAAAGATACTGCTCAAGACAGAGACTTCACTGAGCTTCTTCAGTGTTATGTGCATTTTCTCAATGACCATCAACCCCCACAGTAATCAAGAGATAGATCATCCCTTTACCCAAATTTTCAGTCTAAATAGACAGGGGAAAAGAAAAATATTCCTTATTATGGTCTTAATAAAACTGTGAGAGGGAACGAACCCCAGGATTAACATTCCTCATTGTATAAAGAGACAGCTACAGGGGTCATAATTAATCAGATGCCATGGAGAGGATGGGAAGATGCCCCAAGCAGCAGTGGTGGCTGGTTGGGGTGACAGCCCAGCCTAGGCTGGGACAACATTAGCTTGCTCAGGGACTTGTACAGATGAACTTTTGAAATCTTGAAGGATGCAGATTTCACAACCTCTCTGGACAACCTGCTTCCATATATCTGATAGATAATTCTTTAGTAGCAATTTGTGAATGCTGTCTCTTGCCCACAGAAAAATCTGCTAACTTTCTTCTGCTGCTGCTACTTGCTAGCTATCTGATCTTCTTCCTATTCTTTTAAGTCCAGATACCCTTATTGTCCTTCTCTCTCATTCCTCTGTAACTATTATTTAATAATTTTCTATTAGCTGCTCAGCAAACATGATTTTCCTGAGTGCTGTTGCCACAGCTGCCATTCACATTGGTATGATATGTAATGCTGAACTAAGGCTTGTTTTAAGAATCTGGGCTTGGTTCTGATTTTGTAGGCAAGGGCAACAGGCTACATCTCTAGATACATCTTCTAGGTCTTGAACTCCTGACCTAAACTTATAGAGGCATGGGGACAAATTTTACAGCATTGGAGTCACAGAGCAACTTCCCAAGAGTCACTGTTTGCATTGTGTACAGATAGAGAGATACATCATGTAATTCAATAATGACTTTGGCCCAGTATACGTGGGTGTGAAGATGTGTGGGCTCCTGGCTTGGTTTCAGGCCAATATCTAATTAAAGAGTGAAAGATTAAGATGAAAGCCATTGCACACTTCTTTAGTCAGAATGACCTACTAGCGTTAATTAAAACAGTCTTCAGGCAAAAATAAATTTGGCTGCCAAAGTTATGTGCTTCACATTAAATAAGGACATAGCTGGTTTAGAGAGTGCTGAGATTCTAGAGGTTTCACAGAAACCACTCATACAGCTTTGGGCACTTTTGTTGGAATATTTTAAAACAAATCCTTTGCCTAAACCAGCTACTTCATGTGTATTGCAGACACCCGCTGGCTTCTTCTTCAAACTACATCATTTGAGAATGGGTACCTGCCAGCTTATCTTGGTCTGAGCATACAGTGTGCTGGAGGATAAAATATCACCCTATCACTGGACACCAAAGTAGATTCTTCATCTATCCTTTCTATGGTCTCTGGTTACAACAGACCCATGGCAACAGCAACTAAAGGATACTTAGATCCTACATTGCTCTGTTCTTGCTGGGTCTGAACAGTAAAATGCCTGTGATAAAGGCATCCAGGTATTCAGGATCTGCCCCTGATATTTTTAGGCAGCTAGAAATGTTCCCAAAGAAGCATAAGGCCTTTAAAATGCCATAACATTCTATTACACCTGTGTGAGACACCAATCATTGTTCGTAAAAGCCACACATCTTTCCCATCTCTCATTTATACTGCCCCATCTTGTAAGTAGATGGCCAGGTGCTACTGCTGTGACATTGGTCCAAGGGTGGAGAAACAGGTCCAGTGCTTCAGAAATACTGTTTTCAATGGGAATATGATGCCATCACTCAGCATCCCTTTTCATACATGAAAGACCATTCATCATCCAGAGTGGTGGTGCACTTAAGAGGAAGAAGGACCCAGATAAAGAGAAATACTCATGAACCCATCTCCTTGACCTAAATTTTTCACTCTTCTCTCCTCTTTTTAGTGCTTTTTTACAACAGGTTCTGTTATATTATTTTTCATCTACATCTTCTCTCAGATGATTATAAGATCTTAGGATAATTCAGGGAGGAAGGGACCTCCAGTGGTCTCTAATTCAGGTTCCTGTCAAAGCAGAATGAGCCATGAGATCTGACCAGATTGCTCAAAGTTTTATTCAGTCAGATCTTAGAAATATCCCAGGATTCAGACCATGCAGCTGTCCTGAGGCTCATGTCTTCCTCTTTGGGAACAGCATTTCCTGCTTGACACCTATCTCACAAAAGAGCCTCCTCTTGCCCTGTGATGTTCCTGCACCATATCCTAGAAGATGGTGCTGGTGGGGACTGGAAGTTCTTATCTCCTTCATGGGATAATTTAGGAGGTGACTGCTGAGAGGGCAATTCACAGATAGGAAAATCACTCTGGCCTTCCCTGTTGACAGCAGCATTTTAATCAGGGTCTGACTTAAATCATTAATTCACAGCCCTCAGGTTGTTTAAAGAGCTGTGATAATGAGCTGAGAAGAAATTACTATCCATTTTCTCTTGGCAGGACTGTTAACAGCATGACATGACATTCATTGAATTTAGAAAAGAGCAGGGATAATATTCAGAATGAGAGAAAGACAGAAAATCTACCCAGAAGAAACAATGACAGAAGATTCATCCACATATGCAAACACAAAGAGGTCAATTTATATCTGGTTTTTTCAACATGTCTTTATTGCTTAAGGGCATTTGGCAAGATAGACATAACACAAACCTCGTGTCCAACATTATTTGGCAACATATTTCCCAGCTGGAAACAAAATAAATTGGATTTTTTTTCTTTGTGCTAATGCCACATTTTTTGGATGCTTTTTTGGAAACTAATCAAGAGATGGCTGCTCAGCATGCCTCTTCATTCTTGATGGGCTTTTAGTGCAAAATTGCCAGCAGCAACTTTCTGAAGTCCCCAGAGGTGTCGGATCGGACAGCTTCAGCTAACGACTTCTTGTACATTTGCTGGAACTTCTCCTTTATTGCTGGCAGGTCGCTCTGAGGAGACACCAAGAGCCTCTTTAGCAGAGAGGTGATTGCTGTGAGGGACATGCCCTGCTCCTGCCAGCAACCCAGGGTCTGACTCAAGACCCACCACACCCAGTGGGAGCAGGAGAGGAGAGCGCAGGAGGTCTAAAAATCTTGGAGGACTTTTAGGTTAACATTTGAATTCGAGGTAAGCCCGTGTCAGATGATTGTGAGGAGATGCTAACTCTGAAGAGGGTCTGTGGGGAAAGCTATGCCAAGTGGCTGGAAGAATCTCTGCCCAGTGGTGCTGTGCCAGCACAGCCTTGGTACTGGGAAAGCTCACACAGTGAGCTCCTGAGGTCATCCCTTGGTGGCAAACAGGGAAAGAGGCACATCCCAGGAGTATGGCTAAAAGAGTTTTGTTCCACCCATGGAAGTAATTTTCTGGTTACTGGGTGGGGAGAGAGCTCCTTATCTCGAGCTTTCCTGTAAAAAGGCACCTACAGCACAGGTGTGATCTTTATCACTGTGAATTTGAAATGTTGTAATGACTGGACTTTGTCTTAATAGAGAGAATACCCTGGAGCCTAATTTTTCTCACTGTGGATCATTGAGAAATATGCTTTCCTCATGCCCGTGAAAGGCTCCTCCTCTGTGTCAAGTGAAACAGCCCTGGGGTTACAACGTACACAGCTTAGAAGGAATACTTAAAGATTGTGCTTAAATATCTCAAATGCCTTGTGAAGTTTTGTGCTTATTAAAATGACAATTAACTCCTTTGAACTCCTTTGACTTTTTATTTTTCTTCACTCCTCTCCATCTGTTTTTTTCCCAGCTGGAATCAGAGAAAATTGGCAACATATGTTTATAATTCTCAAATTGGAAACTGCTGGTTTATCATTAGTTAATTAACTAGGAATTACTTTTACACATCCTACTGGGGCCAGGCCTCCCCATGGGTTGGTTTTAACCAGGTATAGTTGAGTCCACTTGAAATTGCCTACATGCTTCCTGGTTTAGTTCCTTTGAAAACAGAAATAGATGCAATATCAAAATTAGAGGTGCCTGGATACAGTGTGACCACTGATGTCACAGGGCTGAAAAGGGTTTGCTGAGCACATGATCTATCAGGACTCACTCCAAGATCCCCTTTTGTATTTCTCCTAGAGCTGATGTGAGGCATTACAGGACACAGGGTACCCTACCTCAGCCCTGGTCACAAGGATGCGAATCAAGGTCTCTTCATCAGTCCCAGCTCCTTTCATCGACTTGTGCAAAAGTGTAGCAAAGTAACCTGGGCAGTCTTTGGCACAGCTGACTAAAGAAAAGAATAAGAAGCCTCATGGTACTTGTACCTTTGCAGTTTGTGATGAAACTTCAAACAGAATTAAATAAATAAGAAAGAAAAGTGCTTATGCTTACACATATGAGCTGGCAGGGCTTTTTTTTTTTTTTTTTTTGTGAGACTGATTCCCTATCAGTATGCAAGGAGAAATCTTGGAGTCTGAATGGGGATGCCCATTTTTCCATAAGAGATTACCAGCACTGAGTACTCTGCCATTCCACAGTGAAAATGACATGAGTAAGAATGAACATTCACCCCTGTGGGGTTCCTCTTGCCCATCCATTCTTGGGGTAGCTGCTCACTTTAGATCACAGGAGAAGGATCTGGGAGAGCCTAAATCCAGATGGATAACAGCAATACCAGTGAGCTAATTGGACACAGGGCACAGGTTTAAATTCCAGTCAAAGCCAGCACTAGTGCTAAATTGCTGTCAAGTTGCTGTACATTTTTGTGGTGGCTGGCTGGCTAGCACACTTCTCATGGTGCCCAAGCATCTGCTGGAAGTTATCCTCAGCCATGGTCACAGGAGCAGCTTGGATGTGGCTACCTGGTGTTAGAGGGCAAGTAATTCAACTGTGGGAAAAGGAGCTGTGTCTGGCAAGTTTCATTTTTAGAACCAAGGAGTCCTAATCACTACTGAAAACTGTCTATTTTCCCCCACCAGATATGTTAGCTCAGTTTAGGGGTAACTCAATGGCTCTTGCCAGGCAGTACATAGACTCCCAATGTCAGGTTCAGCAAGAACTAGAAATAAAGGTCTTGAAATTATTGCTTTTTACCTAGAGTCAGATAAGCCTTCTCCAGATCTCCAGATGTTTCACTTTTAATGGATTCTTCTATGTCCTTCCCACACACCTGTGAGAACAAAAAGGAGCCATAAGAGCTTCTGTCTGTACGTATCTTTCCACCGTGCAAACCAGCATCAGATTCAGGATCCAATGGCAAAAGGTCAATCCAGATCCCTTAGAGCCTTTCCAAAGGGTAATTTGAGGGCAAATGGAGTTCTGCTCTGGTGCAAGTGCTCACAGATCCACTGGCTGAGAGAAGGTCTATGCAGCCAGTAAGGCACAATGGTTAAGTGATGGATAATCTACAATCAATAATTTGGATAATCAAGCAGTCCCAGGTATCTGACAGCTGCAGCTTCTTCTTGAGTGACCCCTGGTCAGCAGAAACTGTTCAAGCTTTTTCTAGCCCCCCCCCTCCCCCCCATCAAAGGCTCTGGATGGCTCCCACATAAATAAGATAATTTTTGGAGCTTTACCAACTCTATGAAGTTCTGTTAGTTATTGTCTTTGGCTTCCCAGGCAAAGTTTACAAGCACTGCAGTTGTCCTGAAGTTTTTGTATCACTCTGTAGGGAATTGGAGAAGCAGTCTCTTCAAAACAGAGTTCATCCTGACTTTTGTGAACTTCAGGAACCTCAAAGACTTCTACTTGCTCTGCTTTGCATATCAGGATGTCCCTGCATGATTCAAGACTCTGACTCTTAGGTCAGAGCTGGGAGACTGTGTGTACAAGGCAGCAAGGGCATCACGTGAGGCTTTAGGGCTTAAGTTCTGCAAAGCACCAGCCTGGTTCAGATCTTGCCCTATGCATCTCTCCAGCTGAAGAGAAGGGCATGTTTGCAAGATTTGGGCTCTAATCTTGGCCTACTTTGAGGGTAGCCAGGCAGGATGTGGTGGGTTGGTTTGGGCAACCTGATCTGCTTGGCTTTATGAATCAAAAGTGAAGGTAGCTTGGCTATTGGAGCATTTAACCAAACCCCCAGGGTTTGGGCAACTCCAAGTGAGAATCAGTGACTGGGTTTGTTCTCCTGCCAGCAACAACCCAAAACTTGGATTAAGCTGCAAATGCTTTTGTAGCTATTGGTTCCTTATTATGCTGACATTGAAATATGGCTTTGACTTGAGCTTTTTTCATCTTCAGTGCCTAAGGCTATACAGTTTTTTGATGAATTCAGAGTCTTCCCAGGGTAGTTCAGGACTTTGAGTCAGAGCCTGGAGGAAGACTCTTTCCTGAGAATGTCACTGCTGACTGAGCTTCCACCTTGCTGCTAGGAGAAGGACCTTGGATCTCCCATTGCTTTGACTTTCAGAGATAATTTCCAAGCAAGGTATCTCCATATCAGCTCAGGTTCAGGCCCAGGAATGAGTAAAATGTTTCTGCTGAATGACGCAGGGAGAAGCACTAAACAGCCAGGATCCTGCTGCCTACTTTGCCTTATGTTTGGAGACAGGGGAAAGCACAGCAAAGCACCTGCACAGGCCATCTGCCCAGTGTGGGCAGGGAGGAAAAGGCTGGAGATAAACTTCTCCTCAGCCAATACAAGCTTGTGAAGTGGGGAGAACAGGAGGAGACACCTTGCCAGGCTCTGTTGAGGAGAAGGAGAAGAAAAGACCAGAAAAGCAAATCCTTCCTTCAGGGAAGGAGTTTGTGAACCTGTCCCTTTGCTGTAGGAGGGGGAACAGTACACTGCCTTGCAGCTGTGGGAAGGAACAGACATTGTGACATTTATTTGGCTGAATATTGTGTAGGTTATGAAGGGGAATGGGTTGTTCACTGGCAGAAGAGACAGCTTCTCCTGTAAATCACCTATTTCTGTCTGCTCATGATACAGTTGTATAAATGTGTTTTCCAAGATTCTTAAAGCATTCAAAAAGTTATAAAATGGCAGATAAAGGATTGTCCACATAGAATCATTTAGGTTGGAAAAGGCTTTTCAGATTATTACATGTCCTTTTAGGGTCTGCACCTCTATGTCAGGGCCAATGCAACCCACACTGCAGAGGGTAAACTCACCTTTTCATAGGCTTGGAAAGTAGCTCTCAGCTGGCTGTAGCTCCTCTTTGCTAGGACCACATTGAAAGCCAGCTCCTCTGTTCCCCAACGGCCTTCTCCTGCCTTCAAAATCACATGTTATTTTTTGGAAGCACTTGTTTATACACAGTGCAGACTGGAGCCCTTGATCCACCAAGCTCCAGCCCGTGTCCCCCTTGCTCCTCTCCTTGTGCTGCCCCTGCCCATGCTTGGTTTGTTTAGTGTCCCTAAGGCAGCCCTTGCTGCATAGCATGGGGAAAAAAGGGATTTTTGCACAACTGCACTTACTTTATACAGATCTGAGGCATCTTGCTCAGCAAGCTCTGCATTGACCTGCTGGGTCTCATCCCGGGCTGCCTGCAGAAAAGGAGATAACCATAAAAACACCAGACCAAGTGCTGGTGGCCCTCACAGATATTTTGGTTGGAGTTTTGCTGCCATCTGCTGACACAGCCCAGGGATGGGCACGGTGAGTCCCTGGGCTGGCTGCCTTCAGACATGAGCCCTTTGTGCAGGGTTTATCCCCAGCTCCCTGTGCTGTGCTGTGCTGGTGCCTCTGGAGAGGAAGGTGCTCAGTACCTGCAGCAAAGTGCTGATTTTCACAGTGCTGGATATGCCCTGGTCACTGTGAAATGTTTTCCTGACTAACCTATGTACTCTCAGCATTCACCAACACTGGTGAATTTCTCTGGGAGAAATGATGAAGGACTGATTGATGAAAAAAAAAAAAAAAAAAAAAAAGGAATAAATGTATTTGCCACTACTGAAAGTATACAAGAGGTTGGAAAGAGCTGTATCAATGCTTCCCAGAATGAGAATCTAAACTGTGATGTATTTAGGGATGTGACTGTTATGTCATTAAAGCTTCTTTTATTTATTTATTCAGTCTTTTCGTTTCCCAGGGCTGTTAGGTCAGACTGACCACCACATTACATTTCGCTATGTGTTCCTATTTTTCTTAGTTATAATGTGTCTTTATGAAAGTATTGATTTTTTGCTCTATTTAATGAAATGGGTTTAAAACTAAATGTGTTCTAATGGAAAAGATGCTTTTTTTTTATGAATGAAAAACTAACATAACAGCAATCTCTTTCTTAGTTGTTCTGTATCTGAATTCTAAAATCCTTAGCTGAGATGGAAATAAGAATTAGTGGTTTGGGGCAAAATTCAGAGTAATATGGCCATGACTACAAATGTGTATTCTAGCCTTCACCCCTTCACCATGGTATAAATAACACTAAAACAATCCTGTTATTTTCAAAGTATCAATATTAATAAAATTGTCTGTGGCTTCATAAATAAAAATTGTACATATTAAAAAGTCATAGATATGAAAGACTGTTATAGTGAAGAATGGCCTTTTTTTACTGTAGTTACCTCATTATTATACAACATATCATAACTGCATTATTATAAATACCTGTCAATACTTATTATGATTGCTCAGGAGAAAAAGGAAATATCTCTGTCAGGCAGCTGCACAAGAGGAAAATCCCCAGCCTTACCTCCAGCACCATGACTAATATCTTCCGTAGGGAGCCACTGGTGTCACTTTTAACATCAGACTCTAGATCCCTATCAAACACTAGGAAGAAAAGAAATCCATGAGAGTTCAACCAGTGAGAAAGGATTTAAATGAAGGTGTTTGGAAGATAAGACTACTTACAATGTTTGTAGGCCTCCTTTATGTTTACAATTTCCTAGGAAAACAAAAACCAAATAAATAAATAAATAAATAAATGCCATCTTATTTATTAATAAATAAATGAGCAAACAAAACACCAGCAAGTCAGCACCATGCCTGTAGTGTGTGAGGTGTAGCAACCATGGAGTGGGAGAAGCCACAAATTCCCAGTCACTATTGAGGAGAGCAATTTGAGGGGAGCCTGATTCATGTACCCTCTGGTTTTCCCTGCATTTAGGCAAGAGCTAACTTTTTTTTTTTTTTTTTTTTTTTCCACTAGGATCATATTCCTGTACCTCTGAACCATCAGAGCAGTGCCAAAGCTGCCTTTGAACATGTGCCCATGGATTCTTCACCGATGCTGCCTCCATGCCATCCAAGGCAGGCAGGAGTAGGATAAAGGAAGGAATGTGAATTTTATTTAACTCCTGTTAGAGTTTCAGCTCTAGTATGACAATGTTATTGCTGCAAAACTGGCTAGAGGCATTTCAGCCACAGAAGCTGCACTGATCCCTCTTTCTCCTCGCAGGGATGCTCTTGGTGAGCTCTCTGCCCTGCTGCCCAAGGCAGGTGCCCCATGGTGCCCCAACCTTATTGTTTCGTGTGCAGAGAATCTCAATCAGCAGGGACTCGTCTGTCCCAGCTCCCTTCATCGCCCTCCGGAGCTCTCGGGCCTCGTACTCGCAGGGCAAGTCCAGCAAAGCCAGCACAGCCTTTTCAAAATTCCCACTCAGGTCTCCCTTCAGGTCCTCTTCCATCTCCTGTGGGGACAGTTGGGAGGGTTAGTGCAAAAGCTGAGGTGAGATTGTAGGATTTCTTAATTTGTTTCAGGAAATTGAATGATTTAAAAGCTCATTCTGTACCAAAAAGTGACAAAATGTTTTTTTAAAGGCCTTAAAATACGCAGACTTTGTTTGTTTGGCTTGTTTTTGTTTGTTTGTTTGTTTGTTTGTCTTGGGGTTTTTTTGGTTTTTTTGTTTTTGTTTTTTTTACTCTGAAACAAAATGCATAAGCTTCCTCCCTTGAAAGAGCTGCCAGACACAGGATCAAATGAAGAACCTTCTCTGTCAGTTTTGGTTAAAACTGACTTTCTGAAAAAAGCAGCAGATTTCTGCAAGGTGCTTTTGTGCCAAGCAAACAGCATGTTTACACACACACCCTCATGTCAACCTAAAATCAAGATTTAGTGAGACCCTAGAGAAGAGCTGGCTAGTGCATGCTGAGGATGTGTTTGAAGTGCTATCTGCAGTTAACATTTCCTGCTCTATGGGAAGCACTTGTCAAGTTCAGAGTGCTGAATGAGAAGTCCAGCTCTAATTCCATTATTCTCCAGTTCCTGCTTACACAACCACACATGAACACTCAACTGCTCAAGTCAGAGGCTGCCATCTGTGTTGGAGCAGTTACAACACACACACCATAAATGCTGCAAGTTCCTGGAGCAGCAGGAGAGTGAGATGGAGCCACTTGTGCCTCCTCCCAACAGATTCAGGCTGCTCAGGAAAGCACAAGGGCTGCTAAGAGCTGATGTCACTGCAACGTCCCATGGCATTTGATAATTTCTAATGCCTATTTTTATTAACTCTCATTATAGAACAAAATCTATAGTATTAGAATTTTCATACTATTATAATATTATACTATAATACTATAGTATTTATGTAACCAAAATCTGTATCACTCTTGCTGTAAATTTTACATGTCCAAAGCTTTCATTCATCTTCAGTGCTGCCTTATTGATACTGATTAATGAGCAAGCAGACAATAAGAAAATACCAATTTAATAATAAGGTCTGCAGGATTGAGCTCTTTACTGAAATAATATTTTAGAATCTTTATTTTTCTTGCACACAAAATTATTAAGGCAGTTTATGCCTCCTCCTGCAGAAATCAAGTGCTCAATGAAACTTCTTAGCTTTGCAACATGTTTTACTTCATCTCTGGAAGAAATCAAACATGACTTCTATTAAACTCAATAAAAATATAGTTGTGCAAGACCAAATAGTTTCTCTGAATTTGCATGTGGTCTAAGTGGGACTCTGACTTAAATTTTCCCTTTTACATTAACTTATTTTTCTGGGATGTGCTGAAGATGAACACGAGCTGAAATATTTTCTATTTCAGTGATGAACTATTTTCTAGCTCTCCCAGCTTTGATTAAAATGCTGTGATCTGGTTAAGGCTGACTTCAAGAAGACTCTGAGGCCTAAAATTAAAAATAATCAGTATTTTAGAAGATAAAATTAATTGCTGAATCAGAAAGTAACTGGTGTTCTTCTTAAATCCACTATGCCCTTGATATTTCCAGAGGCAGTGGTTTCAGAGAGGACACTTATTTCAAATACCTTGTTATATAAAGCCTTGTACTTCTGTTTTATTTGTTGTCTCTGCTCCGATGTTCGACTTGATAAGACTTCAATAATTTTCTTTTCATCAGTTCCTGAAAAAAAAAGTTGTGCATAGGGATTATATAACCAGGAATCAAATGCAGAGGAAAGAAAATGTGACCTCTAAAGAGAAAAAAAAAACCAAAACTGTACATATCTCCCCAGTGATTCCATCTTTAGGATTTGTAGCATCTAAGATTTTTCTAAGGATCATTTTAACTGTAGTCAGCTACACTGTTGAAGCCATAAAATAAAAGTTCATCATCTCATGCTGTTCATATCAAAGAGATTGAGTCTTCTGTTTGAGAAGGGCAGTGCTGCTCCTAAAATCAGGGATGTGCCAGTGCCCATAGGGTGACATACATGGTTTTGATCCACCAGATCCAGTTCATTACTTGTGTCAATGCTGTGCTGGCACAGCAGAATGGGGACAGTGGGGCAGAGGCTGGGGCAAACGAGGATGTGTTTGAACCAGCTTCATTAACCCGATGCCTGGATGTGCAGCCTGTAAAGAATTGGCTCTAATTTTGCTACATGGAGTCAGGAAAAGGAGCTGGAACCAGCCTGGATGGTCTCAGTCTCTGCTGATGCTGTTTTGCTTGGCAGAAATTAGAGAAGTAGGAGCATAGGATGCCCAGGGAGATGCAGCTGCTGTGCTGCCCATCACAGAGGGGAGCTGAACGTACAGCCCCCTCCAGGGGAGAAACCCTCAGTCAGCTTTGAGCTCTAATTTATGCAATGGATTGGAGAAGCTTCCTAAAGGCAGTGAGCTTGCTCTTGTACTTTTGTTGCCTTCAGATGTTTGCACTAAACAGAGCTGCTGGAAGGCATTTGTTACAACTAAAAAGAGACAGGATCACAGTGATGTTACCTGGATGTAGAAAGGACACAACAGGGCAGCTATTGCATTAACACAGGTGTCCTGGTATACAGGAGCAGATTGACTCAGACATTATTTATTCATGACAAGTATTGAAATTGAGAATGTGAGCCAGGACAGACATATGAGCCAGCCTGTGATGGGCACTGCCCAAATGCCACAGCATTCCAAGGGTTGGGATGGCAGACCAAAGGCACCAAGACACATGCCAGCTCTGGTGATGCCCACACATCCTGCTGGTGGTCACTGTCCCATGCCCTCCTTGTGCTCTGCCATCTCTGGGCTCTGTGCTGTGCCTCATCTCAGGCTTTTAGGAGCAGGAACCAAGCATAAAGATACAAATTATATTGGTATTCAGCAACAGCAGGTATGTTTTCATCCCTCATATCACCACCAGGTACATGGAGGAAAACTTAAGGGCATCTTGTCCAGGTCTTCTTGATTAGATCCAAGGAAGAGGCTTAATTTTAGAAGGAATTATACTCCTATTTGATAATGTTGGGTTATACTCTCAGTTAGGAGAGTGCTCTGGACAGCTGTCTTGTGAGGGTTCAGTTGGTATGACAGGAACAGTTCCTAAAATTCAACACTTAACTAGCTGATTATGAATGTCACTGCTATACCAGGAAGAAATGCTTAAATACATATTAACTGTGCAAATACCTGGGGTGAATTAATAACTTATTGATTTTGTGTGCTGCCTGAATATTCTTCCTTTACTGAACATTGCCATTTCCATGGACCTTATGATCCCATGAAACACTAAGCATTCCTCACTCACATTAGTGCAGTCAGACTGCTTACTTCAAACTACATGAGAAGATTGTGAGGGACACTTATTTTCAGTTAAAAATCGCAGATGAAGGTTGAAGTCACTGTAAATTCCTTTCACCTGATGGAGCTGCAGTGGGCTCTGATGAAATATGGAGGTGATGATGTTCTTTACTGGTCCCTGGAGGCCTGAGAAAGGATATACAACCATGACCTTAATCTGACCTGGCTTGCTGGACCCTGTGACTGTCAAATTAGTCTTGGCAGCTTGATGTTCCTATCACAGGGAACAAATGCCATATTTACCCTAATCCTCTGGAGACATGCAATTACCAAGCTAGATTTTACCAGGCTGTGAGGAACAACCTGGCTTCCCTTCCCATTTATATTCATGGCTGTGAACGTTCTTTGAGTCAGTATATGGCAGAAAGCATTAAGATTACCTAAAACTGGTTGGAACAGTTGGTTTGCCTAAGTTCATGTATATACTATTTATAATATTGATCTGCCCTTTGTACACAACCCAAAAATTACGAATTTTTCTTACCTGCTCCTTTGCAGGCACTGTATATTTTCTTGGCATCTCGCTCTGCATCAAAGCTGTGATGGTGGCGCTTATGGGTTGACTGGGAAAACAGAGACACAACAGACACAGGGGAAACAGCTTTGCATTAGAATGACAGCAGTTTGGGCCAGGTTCTTGCTAGATCTTTGTTCACACCACCTAAACCTTGAAGTTCAGGCAGGGCTTCGCTGAAATACTGTATCTATCCCTGGGTTCCTGGAATGGATCCACAAATTGTGTCACCACATAAAAAACCACAGCAGTCTGTACTACTTTGTCATCATATATATATACACACATATATGTATATGTCAACATGTCACCATATGGCATACATGACCTATATAACTTTGTTCTGCCAGTTCTGGCTTATTCAAATAATTTAAGGATAATAACTTCATACTAGACATCTTCATACATTCAATTATCAAATATTACTGGTTTGTGCCCCGTTAAGAACAGACCAATACAAACATCTTAACAGAAGCAGGACCTCTCTCTGCAGTATGTTTTTAAGTACTGTGAACAATCCAAATCATCTGGATAAAAACTTCTCATGAAAACCTTTCTTATATTGATGCATTCATGAAAACAAGATAATTGGAGATATATAATGTGATAAAGCTGGGTTTTTTGTTGTCGTTAGGGAGGTTTTTTGATAGTTTTGTTAGTTTTATATATTTTTAAAGTTTGGCAAAATAATACGTGTGGCTTACCTCAAGCTCAATTTACAGAGACAGGATAATAACTCAAAGTCCACAGCTACTGCAACAGTTTACAGTCTGACATACCAATGTCAACAGAAAACCATGTCTGTTCCTTCTAATCTGACACGCTGTGAGTCACAGGGGCTGCAATGCTGGTACACCCTTAATTCTGCTGTTTCTCAGAAAAGGGTAGAATCATCTGAGACTACAACAGCAACAATTTCAGCTCCTCTTATATGATTAATCAAGTATTTTTAACGCCCAAACTTTAAAATAGGAGTAGAAAATAGGCCCTGGACTCCTAAATCAAGCAGCACAGGTCAGCATGCACAGCACAGACTCAGGGGTCTAAGTGGGCACTGGCAGTGCTTTGGCATTTCCATTTAAATAGCAACACGTGGATCAGGCTGCTTGCTTTGCAGGGCTGCCAGGCACTGGCACCACCACTGTTAATTAAGAGTTATGATTCTGCAGGGCATGGCAGTCTGCTTCTAAGCCCTTCTGAAAATGCCACCAGCCTGCTGAGGAGCAGAAGAGGTTAAAAGGCTGATTAACCTCCTTGTCTCTGGGGGTAGCATAGGGCAGAGACCATTCCTGAAAGACATTAGGCACAACATCATTCTGCTGGTGGAATACAGAGAATTTAGGCACATGGCTGTGGGCTATGCTCTGCCACATACCAATCAGGCCATAGAACATCTTTTATTCACCAGAATAGATACAGTCTAAAAGACTGTTGGTATGATTCAGAAGTTTCATGCTGATATCTACTAGTTCTGGTGAAAGAACTACAACTCTGGCTAAAGGAATCAATCCTCTGTCAAAAGGTAAAGAGTCAGTTCTCAAGGAGGAAACCACAAATTCAGTGCCTGCACTGCTTTACCAATGTGCCTTTGTGATTGACTGAATCCATGTAGGTACCTGTCTCTTCTAGTGCAGTTAGCAGCTAGGATACAACCTACTGCTAATGGCAGCTGAAACAGAAAGTTATTTTTACAGCTAGTAAAGTTAGTAAGAAACAATAACAATGCAATAATTTATCTTCATCTCTAGAGCACTTTGATTGCCCCATCATTACAACATTGCTTTCAAAGATGTAGCCTACTGTATGCTCACACAAGTTTTCCTAAACCTTTCAAACAAGATGGAAATAGTTGCATATACATAACTAACATTTTCTTGCGGAGATTTTATTTAACAGTCTTCAAATTTCCCAAGAGTTTGGGTCTAAATGGAAAGGGAAAAACACAAAGTTAGAAAGAAGATGCACTGATAACTGTTCAAAATTAATTCCATTCACAGTTTTCTATTATGGCAGAGTGTAGGTGCTTCTCCTTCCATGGACAAGGGAAATGGACTGACAGGCTCAGAGAGGCTTGTTCAGCATGGAGAAGAGAAAGCTCCAGGGAAATACAATTACTTTGGCTCTGTAGTGTTAGAATGCTTATGGCAGATCTTGCTGTCTGTGTTAGGCAGACAGTACTGAGGTTATTCTGGAGTTGTTTGCAAAGCAAACCAAAAGGACCAAAGAAGTAGCTGAAAAAACAGAAAAAGGGGAGAAATTCTGTAGCACAAAATACAAAAAAAGTGCTAACATATCAAATGTAGATGTTTGACTACTTTGTAATTATCCAAGTGCTATTCTACTTTATAGACTTTCAGATTCCCTGCAACAATAAGAGCTGAGAACTGTTGCTTCACATTCACTGCCTCCTGACCTGGGACAAAAGGTGCAGTGGTGAGAGGTGAGGATAAAAAAGGCTTCACCTGGGACTGTCTCCCACTTTTCACACATCCAGCCTGGACAGAAACACCTGCACAAACACACAAAGACAGGAATTGGTTTGTCCTTTGCCTTGCCCACCACCAGAAGTGTTGGGCTGTGGAACTGCCCTTACCATGCTGGTGCTGCTGCCCCTGCAGCCCCCACTGCCCCAACCCCACTGCAGGTGCACCTGGGCATGGTAAGGTCATGGCAGGACTTGCAGATAGTGGTTTGCTCTCTCATGCCTTGATGGCTGGTCAGATATCCTCAGGTTTAGTGAGCCCCTCATTCCTAGGTATAACTTGTATTGTAGGTGATGTATTTGTGTGCAGGAAAATGGTACCACAAGAAACTGAAATAGCATAGTAGATTTATGATTATTCAAAAAGACAAGGCAAAAATCATGCAGGAAGGAAGGCCTGTTTTGTGTTCAGGACAGGCTTGTTTTAAAGCACCAGGGGAATTTATTGAGTCAGCTCTGCTAAAGCCTCTGTCTTCAAAAAAATTGCTGCAAAACATTAAATGATGTGCCTGAGGGATACCATTCCTATAGTACTGTGTGTAATACTAGCATCATCATTATAGAGAGAAATCTGACACTGTGGTAAGTGACTGTCAAAGCCAGTTCCTGGAGAGGGAGAGCTGTTTCAGAGCTGTACTCCTGTGGATTTTGACAGATGGATATTCCTGTAAGGGCTACATGGTAAAATCGATTGACATCATTTGTAATTGTGGCCATTTTTCTTCTAAAAATATGGGAAGAACCACATTAATATAGTTCTTTTTTAGAATTAGGATTTAGACTAGATTAGATTAGATTAGATTAGCTACTGATTTAGAAGTATTCTAGAAAATTTTGTAAGAGCATGATGTGGACTCTGAAATATCAGGTGCACAGACTGCAAACAACTTTGAAGCTGGACACAGGGTGTAAAGGAATTTGCTTTCACAAATTGGTCCAGCTCCATCCTGCTCATTTATTTAATTTGCTTCTTATTTCTCTCCTATAGTTCTATATTAATTAATGCAACCAACATTCTGCTGGTAAAAAATATTCTTTTCACTTCCAGCATAGTTGTATTTGTGGCCTGTGTTGACTTGTTTTCTCTTATCCTGAATAGCTTTTTGTCTCACTCAAGCATGTTTTAGACAATAATCTGCTTCCCTTGCAGTTTTGGCTAAAATTGCCACAGATTTATTTATATTAAACTGGACAGTTTATAAAAGATCTAAAACTAATTTCCTTTGTTCTAACTTGTTTTAAAGTTTTTCCTACTATGATTTACATCTGACTTTTGGGAGCTGTAAGATGAGTTTATAGTTGAGGGTGATCTGCAATGCTTAGGGAAGCTTTGTAGATTTTTCTTTGATGTTTCAGCATGTGGAGCCCTTATGGAGAACAAATAAACAGTTTAATAAAGGTCTGCAAAATCAAAAGGACGTGGTGGGGGGGGAGGTAACAAGAGCTCTGATGGATTCAAAGCATCAGTAGTTAGCATTGGTAGGTTGCTGCAGTACATGGCAGACACTCCTAAAAATCTAGTATTTTCCTCAGGCTAAAGACAATTAAGTTTGCAGTAGATACAAAGTGCTCATCTCTCAGTAGACACGAACAGAAGTGCTACCACAAACTTGTCAGGTAGTTTCCTGTATTGCAGCAGAGAGCCCTCCCTGAAAACAGCTGATAATACAACTTGAGCAATCACAGCTATCTTTTAATTTCCATCACCTCATGCAATGCATGACCCTGCTCAGGAACAGGTTATGGAGGAGCACAGTCAGAACAAGGAAAAGAGCAGCTGCTCGGGGTGCTGGTCACCCACTGACCAGAGCAGATGAGATGCAGCTCTGTAGCTCCAGGCAAAACTCTAAAAACAGCTGGATTGATCCAGGTATGCTGAGTGCCTACCCCAGTCTTCATTTTTGCCAGCTACAATTTATGTGTTTTATTTGGTGGATGTCTAACTTCAAGCTTTTCTTTGGCTGCCATTTAACAGGAATAAAAATTAAATCTAAAAGTGGCAGCAGACAGAAAAAGCAGACTGATCCAGCCATGCTCTTTGCAGCATTAACTCATGCACTTGAGTGGGATCAGGAACAAAATTTGGGGCAGTATTCAGTTGTCTAAACATTGGTCTCTGGAGCTGTCAGAGATGTCCCAGGCTAAGCTGCCTGCTGCCTGTCAGACATCAGTGGTGTTCTGTGGGCCTGCACCCTTCCACCTGATGTGAATGTCTCACATATCTGAGAGCATCATCACTGGGTACTGGAGGTAGACTACACAATCATGCCAGAGTTTTAACACTCATTTTATTCTTCTTCACATATATTTAATTATCTTCCAAAAATGCATTGGAGAAAAATGAGGTTTTAAAAAGAACAACATAAACTAGTTCCATGTGCATCAATCTGAGCTTTCCTTTCTAATCAAGCAGGTGAGCACCAGCATCCTCTCTGCCTGATTTCCCAGAGACTTGCAGTTCCTTTCTGCCTGATTTTGGTTCTTCTACTGCCTACTGCAGCTGAAACAATTCCTGTGATGGGAACAAGCATGATGGCCCAGCACTGTGCAGATTCTCTGGTGTCTTAGAAGGGTTGAGTTCATGCCTCAGTCTTTTGTGCAAGGGATTTCTAATACAGTCTCTCTGTTCTTAAGATTTCCAAGAAACATAACAGGCTCTACTAATTTTGAGATAAGCACTTTGCTAGTAAATAAATCTAAGGTTGACTGGTGTGTTCAAATATTTTTAGCTAGTATAACAGATTTATACATGTTGCATACTCTTGCATCCCATTTCTTTGGGAAGCCAAGTCCCAAACAATCCATAATGTCCTAAAGGTGAGAACAGAAAAACAAAAACAAAACAAAACAAACCAAAAAAAAAAAAACCACAAAAAAACCCAAGTCAAAACAACTGAAAACCCATACTAGATATGAAGCTATAGAACCTGCTGAGATTTCTCAGTTCTCACCATGCACAGTCACTGAGCCACCAGTCCAAAGACATTTTGAGGAGCCCAGTCTCCAGCTAAGGAACCATTTCTCCAGCTTAGCACTGTGAGAGCTGTCAGGACTGGTTTGGGCAGAGCTTCTTATTTTTCACAGATATTTAATTATTGCTGTAGGCAATGGTTAAGTGAGTTGACATGTCAAGGTGTCTTCCAGTTCTATGATTTCTGTTTTTATCTTTTGTGTGGAGAAGAAAATTGATGTTCTCCATGTACCAGGAAATATTCCAAACCATCTAGTCACCTGTTAGTGCAACAAATAGCAGGACCAGGGTGTGCATCTCATTGGTTAAACTGTATCTAATACATTTGATCACAGAAGACAGCTTTTGGCAAATCAGCACCTACATGACTAATTTTTTATACAACACACACATACTCAAGATTAATTATTTATCTTGGCAGAAGTCTTTAATGAGCTATAAAGCAACTGGAATCCAGGGTTAACTAGACTAACAGTAATGACTAAGAAAATGGACATGTGTTCTTAGATGTTGTGGCTAAAACCTTCTAGTACATCACATGTTGCCAGGATAACATCCTGTTATCAGAAGAAACTCTGAACTCCCACCCAAAGTAGTCTTTAAGACAACCCAAACCTCATCCCTCATCTCAAGCATTTCCATCTGTGGAGAACAGTGAAACACAAGAACAAACATAGGAGTAGGCTGCTTCTACTACCAAAGACAGACTGAAAACACAATGCTACATTTGTACTTCATCCATAGTCTGATTTACTAAAATAGACATTCCCAGTCATAAAAGGTTGACCTGCTGAGAAAGCTCAAGACCATCAGTCAGAAAGGGCAAAAGAGCAGATAAAGCCCATTTCACTGCAGTGTGTGAGTACTCCCATGAGACAACTTCCAAATATTAAAGCTCTTTAATATAATGGCTGAGCAAAAGAAACAAAGAGCAATTACTGACAGACAAGGTCAGTTCTCATCCAACTGGGAAAGGCCACTATCTCCTGTCATCATTCCACCAAAGGAAGGGATCCTTCTGCAAGCTCTTCTTCAGTAAAGTTCAAGTAATGGGGCTCAATCACTCAGGTAGAAATTTCTGTGAAATGTAAAGGCTTTTACACACAGGTCAGAGTAGATGGGCACTAACATCTAAAAGCAAACAGAAGAAAAACTGTGGGTGTGTTGGCAGCAGGGCCGTATCAGCAAGTGCTGGGGTTTGTGCTGTGGTAATAAAAAGGCGGGGCAGACAAACACATTTTTGGCAAATGAATTGGCAAAGCGCAACCTTAAGATGTCCTTTTGTCCTCGAAGTTCCTGCTTCACCTGTTTTGTAAAACATACCTCTCATTTTTCTATGCTTGAGCATTTTCCTCTGTCAACCACAATATGCAGCTGAAAAATTGCCAACTGCCTCCTTGCCTGCTCAGAGAATGGTATCAGTGTCTCCAAATGCCATCCTCCATCTGCCAGCCAGGCTGTCATTCTCCTAAATTCTTGTGGCTGTTTTGTGCCTAACAGCTGCAAGCCAGCAACACACACTGTCAGCTTGCTTGCTCCTGATGGTTTGGTGCTATCAGGATCAAAACAATTTCTGCACTGGATAATACAATACATGTAAGTTTTATGGATTAGTTAACAGCCTTTGCAATGACTCTTTACTCTTTCCAAGCTGAGAGTGCAAACCTTATTCTCTGCATCTGGGACTAAAACTGTAGTGACAACAAGATCCAAATAGAATCAGTCATGTTTACTTTTTCCTATTAAAAACAAGTGGTAATAGTGAAGATAATTGTTCTGACAGGTATTTAAACTGCAAAATTAAAACCATCTTTCTCCTACAATGTCCCTCCTGTTAATATATCATCTATGATTTTTTTATCCAATTTATTCATGCTCATCACCATGACAGAGAAACCCACAACTAAGAGAAAAATGTAACTCTGGGGTGGTTCTTCCATGGTTGAATTTTATATGGTCAATTTTTTAAGTTTTCAAAACTTTTTGTGGCTGATGGAACACCTTAACACTGAGTACTTTTAAAATTTGTTTGCTACCAGGGCATCATGGAGTGAGAATGCCAAAGCTGCAAAACTGCAGCTTTTATTTCTAGAGGGCTCAATCCAGATGCTTAAATAAAGACACATCTGAGATATGTGAGGGCACCTGCATGGGACTGGCAGAGGGGACATGGGGCTGACTCACCTGGTGGAGCTGCTGAAGTCAAGGCAGGAAAGCATGCTAGAAATCTTCAAAGACACCATGCCTGTGTTTAGACATGAGTCATGCCTCACATCACTTCCTTGGGTTACTTATCTTGCAAATGGAAGCCATATGAAATGCAAACAAATGGCTTTATTGGCCACAGATAAATCTAGTATTTCAAGTCGGCAATAATTCTTTGTTATGATGGGGGCAGACTCCTTTTATTTTATTGACCATAATAGTGGTTGGAAGACGCTCAGATAACAGCATATTTTGCCTATTTTTTCAGCTGAAATACCACATTTTTAACTCAAGTGTTCTTATGTCTTAATAAGAATTTGACACTCATTACCTCCACAAAGATTTATGATGAGCTAACCTTGATGGAACTGAAGTAATTTCTTATTATGCCAGCATGAAAACTTACATGACTTAAGAACACCTGCACAGGGATCAAATCCATGGGCACAATCTTTGGGAACATCATGCTCATACTAGCATGTATTTTAAAGCTCAGTTATTTAAAGGGAGAAGAACTTGAATGATGTTGCATCCATCAGGGAAGCCCCAAGATGACATGCTTCACCCCTTGGTCCCTTCACTGTTTCTAAAATACATCTCTGCAAGACACCCTATCTAAACACCATCTATACATTCACAGACACACAGAATATACAGACCTGCATGTTTAGTGTCTGTGCCTCCAGAACTCAGAGAATTGCTTGTCTAACACCTTTCTACCTCACAGGAAGGAGGTGGTGAAAGTTTCAAGATACTGCCAGGTCAGCAGAGTCACCTGAAGCAGCAGTAATTCATCCACTGCTTCAGCCACTAGTCACAGTTCACAAAAAAGGCAGAGCCATTTCCTGGACAGCAACAGTTGAAAATTTCATATTATTTGAAAGTAGCTAAGTTCTGCTTGACATAGGTAGTTAAGAGTTGTGGGGCTACAAATTGAACTTTATCTCAACCATATGGCTACATTCTGTAAGTCACAGATAGATTAACAGAAATCCAGAGCTAATAATCTGATAATTAAGAACAGTAAAAATAGATTGTAGTGAAATGTTAAAAACCAGAACATATAATAGTTAAATAATTAGTAATTAGTTAAATATTACTTAAAAATGAATGGCTGGAGTGGACAGCCCATTGATTGTAGTATATGAACTGTAACAACCATATTCCAAAATGGAATACAGAATTTACCAAAACCCCTACCAAAACCAACCTTAGGGTGTGTGAAGATGACCACGGAGCAACCATCTGGTAACAAAACAGGGAACCAATACAGAGGGAGAAGACATTGATAGAAGATATTGACATTGATCTGGAGTGTTGCATGAGGAATGATGAGTTTAGATTGTGAGGGCATAGTCTTTGTTCAGGATCTCTCTTTTGAGGCACCTAAGCTTGAGCTAGCAGATATCATCACTGATTTGTGCCAATAACTCAGTTAATGGAGATGAGAGTCTAGTAAAAAAACCTCTTAAACAGTAACAACAGAACCTGGTACAGTATATTAAAAATGTTGTACACAAAGAGGTGTACAAATGTACACTATAAATGTAGTAACTCTGATATTTCACATGGATTCCATTTTTTTTTGGCCACAAATGATCATAATTTTTTCATGGGTAGATGCTTGTTAACACCTACTACAGCAGCACTCACAGGACAGCCTCAGATCTAAAATCAACAGCAAATATCCTGAATAATAAGGGAAATGAAAAGACTCTGCCACAGCTCTTCCCCATTGGTGGGTAGCTAAACAAGAAGTTATTTCTGTCTTCTGCTGACTGTGGGCTTATGGCCAAGAGCTGAACAAGAATTGCCTGTCCCTGAACACTGCTCTGCCAGGGAAGCAACAAAGAGCAATTGTTGAGCTTCGTGATGAGATAATAAAATCATGCTGTGGTAATACTGGTACTAGGGAAACATTTCTACAAGGACAGTAATGTCCATAGGCAACAGAGAAGTCCTTGTGAGTTTTGTGAGCCTATGCCCAAGAAGGCTCCCTGGGCAGATATGTTCTCCAGGTAATACTTACTTTTTGACCTTCATGTTGTCCAACCATATGGCCCACAACAACCTGCCATCCCCTTATACTATAGAGTCCTTCCTGGAAGAAGGTTTAGTCTGCTTTGCAATGACAAGATGAAACTCGTGTTGCAGAGAACCTCAAAAAATTTGAATTAAAACCAAACAATCCACCCAACCCCAAGGTTAATTAAACTCACAAACACCACAAAATCATGCATAAACAATATTCATGGATTTTTGAGAGACAGAATATTTTTTTTAAAAATTACACAATTTCATATAAGTGAAAATCCATCAAACTTTTCAAATCAAAAATTGAAAACCATTGCTGCCATTCCCAAATTTTCCCCAAAGCATCTTCCTTATAGCAGAGCAGCTCTCTAGATTTCCAGATGGATTGAGTCTATTTGTGTGAAGATTAAGGACATCAGATGCACAGATAAGCCTGACACAAGACTGCAAACACAGAAAATAATTAAGAGATTTTAAATTTCAAAGATGTGCAGTCAAAAACATTGATTGGAGGAAAAAAGTTCTGGGCCGTGTTCAGAGAGCAAATATGACATGAAAATATGCAGATTTGGAGTTGTAATGTTGCAACAGGTGCAGTTCAATTGGGAGCTCAGTTTCTGAGAGAATGGTAAACACTTTAGCATTGGTGGGAAAATTTTTGCTGAAAGCATTTTTTTCAGTAAAATTTGATATTTTTGTTCAAACTAATATGTTCAGGAAGACATGAATTTTTATGAAAGCTCCATTTTAAAATGAGACATTCTGATAAGCTGAAAAGTTCCATTTTAACATCCACATAATGGAAGCTTTTCACTAAAGAATGGTTAGCCTTCAATGAGAACTCCATTTAAAAACAATAGTTTTAAAAAGAGTTTTAAAACCTAAATTCATTTAACCAAATAAAACACCTCATTTGACATGGATTATTAATTTTATATTTCTTCCAGCAGAAGCTATTAAATAAAAATTTAACATCTGAAATTTCAAAGCGGAAAAAAATCTGTTGTATTATTCAACAGAATGAAAGGACCCATTTTTACCCAGGTTTCTAGCACCAGTATTGACCACAAAAGAGAAGCTGCCTCTGTGCATTGCAGAGCCTCCCAAAGCCACCATCAACCACAGCAACAGGTGCTGCAGCACCACAGTGCCCCTTTCATCCTCCACAAAAGAAGTTCTTACTGGCTCATCTGCTGACAAACTGGTAGCCCCTATGGCTGGTTTCCGTATTTCCTCCGTGAGTTTGTAAGACTGGCTCTGGAGGTTTAAAAAAACACAAGGTGTAAGACACTCATGAGCCTGTGGCTACAACACATGAGATTAGGAGAAACAGCAAATTGCAGCTGAAAAGCTCTGGCAAGAACTTCTGTTTTATTTTCCGGTCTTCCAGAAGCAGTTCTCTGACACAGATGCAGCCATTTCTCCAAGGTTACCTGTAACTTTCTCAGAACAACAGAGAGGTGCAATTCCCAGATGAGTCTGGGTTGAATGATGGATTCTCTTCCAAATGGGATCACCCCTGTTGCCACTGTAGCCTCCAGTACAACTGAGGTGCACTGCACCCACACCCAGACTAGTCCAGCACAGAGCTCATACACCTGCTAATACCTGTGTATCCCCAAACACAGCAGTGCTGTGATCATCCTGCCACAGATCCACCCCCTCCAGACAGTTTAAATGTGAATGGAGCATGTTTGCCCTGCACTGCATTCCCTGTATTGCACTGAGAGCCTCTCCAGGGCAGGACCCTCAGGAGCTGCCTGCTGACAGCCCTTCGATGTGTCCTGAGCAGCAGGAGCCTTCCTGTGCACAGGAGTGCTGGACACAGGTGGTGCTGCTGAACTGCTCACTCCTTTCCCCTTAGGACAATAGCCAGGCTGCAAAAAGATGGTGTCAATCAACCCATTCACAGGGAGATAAAAAACTCCTTGGATTTGTAGCTGCAGCTTTATGTAAATGGTATGGGGTGTCTTGCTCACTCTGCGAAAGAAAATGTCCTGAGGAGCTGGTCCAAGAGCATCAGAACCTTGGTATGTGTCCAGGTCCTGATGAATTTGGATTTTAAAAATAGTTACATGATAATATAAACCTCACAGAAACTCACTTGAGCCTGTATCAGCAAGCAGGCTGTCTTCTGTTGATACATACTGCAAAACCGCACATATTCTGCATTCAAGGAGAAAATGCACTGCTGAATAAATATTGCTTTTATCCACTAACTTCAAAATTGGAGCCAAGACCCCCATCTTCCTCAGCACAAGCTACTTAACTTGCAAAGGAACAAATTATTCAGAGCTGTCACACAAAAGTTTTTGACAATGAGGTAATTTTGAGGTTAAATTTCTTCACACAGACAAATGTTAGCAAAAATTGTCTCAGTCAAAACTCACACAGTAATTCGATGGAGTAAATCCCAACACCTGGATTTTAATTGGGACTTCTCTAAACACTACACTTTGAGATTACTCCTGTCCCTATTGTTCTGTGATAAGCAGCCAAATTTTGAAAGTGTTTGCCTTTGAGACAGGAAGTTTTTCATATATCTTTAGGGAATTACTTTAGTGGTCAGAATGTTCCAACACAAATTTGCTAAACTAACTAAAATTAGTTTTTCCAGGACATCCTGTGCATCATTTATTTTTCTCAAAATGAAAGTGCTGCCCTGTTTAAGCCACAAGGAGCTTAAAAGCACTCAGGACTTGTGTGTTGCAGTAGTAATTTCATTATTCATGTACTGCAATGAAGCAATGCTTCCAGATGCATAAAAGTTTCCCCCACAAAGTAGATTTTGAGTTTAAATCTTTACTTGCAGTTGTATTAATGGTATATAAAGTGAAAATCGACAAACATAAAACTAGGAAATTATTGCATTTTTGACAATCCAAATCAAGTAACTACTTACATGTGAACTGCCCATTTTTGCTTAGCCTGAATGTGGAAGGTGCAACTCTTCTGCTCCTCAATAAAACAAGGATGCAGTTTGAATAGCTAAATACTACCTAACCCTGGGTTAATCAATAACTTCTGACATTATTTAAATTCTAGTCATTGCAAGGTGGGGTGTATTCATTATTACATGGTGGCTTTATTATCCTTACTATCTAATATCACATCCTGTTGTGTCATGGAGCTGACTGGTTTCTCCAAGGAAAATCAGGATTTCGCAATGTAAGTCTCAATATTATACATACTGATTTATCTAATTGTTACTACAATGATTTAAAACATAAAAATATTGCAGTACCCAACACAAGCTTTCCAAAAATATTAGAGAGAAAGACGCCTCGTTTGAAGGATTTATAGCAAATCTCATGGAATGTGATAGTATTTAATATGCCACTGAGGACCCTCAGCACCTACAAAACATTTTGAACAGGATCTCACTGCTTTAGTTTGGTTTATGTGATCAGATTTTGGTAGTCAGGGGATTTCAGGGGTGCCCTCTGTAAAAAGAGACCAGGGGTTGCCCCTACGCTGGACAGAGCCAGGGCCAGCTGAGTCTAAAATGAACTCCCCCAGACCAATGTTGAGCCCCATCAATGATGCTGGTGGTGCCTCAGTGATAATATATTTAACAAATGGCAAAAACTACTGGGCAGCAGCTGTGAGAGAGGAGTGAGAAAAGTGTGAAGGAAACAGCCCTGCAGAGATCTAGGCCAGTGGAGGAGGGACAGGGGGTGCTTCAGGTGCTGTAGCAGAAATTCCCCATATCCCATGGTGAGGCAGCTGCCCCTGAGACCATGGAGGACCATGGGGGAGCAGAGATCCCCCTGCAGCCCATGGAGGATCACAGGGATGCAAAGATCCACCCTCAGCCCATGGAGGATCACAGGGATGCAGAGATCCACCCTCAGCCCATGGAGGATCACAGGGATGCAAAGATCCACCCTCAGCCCATGGAGGATCACAGGGATGCAAAGATCCACCCTCAGCCCATGGAGGATCACAGGGATGCAGAGATCCACCCTCAGCCCATGGAGGATCACAGGGATGCAGAGATCCACCCACAGTCCATGGAGGATCACAGGGATGCAGAGATCCACCCTCAGCCCATGGAGGATCACAGGGATGCAGAGATCCACCCTCAGCCCATGGAGGATCACAGGAGGGCAGAGATCCACCTGCAGTCCATGGAGGTCCATGGGGGTGCAGAGATGCTCCTGCAACCCCTGCAGGACCATGGTGGAGCAGAGATGCACCCTCAGCCTGTGAGGTACCCCAAATGGGAGTGGGTGGATGTGCCCTGGGAAACTGCAGTCATGGAGAGCTGATGCTGGAGCAGGCTCCTGGCAGGAATGCCAGCCTGTGGAGTGGAGCCCATGCAGACACAGGCTTTCTGCAGGACCTGAGATCCTGAGGAGGAAGGAGCAGCAGAGACAAAATATTATGGACTGACTGAAATCACCATTGCCCATTCCCTGCACCACTCAGGGAAAGGAGTTGGCCAGTTGGGAATGAAGGACTGAGGTTGAGTTTAAGAACAAGGGTGGGGTCAAGAAGATGCTTTCATTGTCTTTGCTTCTTGCTATCCTACTCTATTTTCAATTGGCAATAAAGTAAACTAATTTCCCAAAGTCAAGCCTGTTTTGCCCATGACAGTAATTGGTGAATATCTTCACTGTCTTTATCTCACCCTATGAGCTTTCTTGCCTTATTCTTTCTCCTTGTTCTTTTGAGGATGGGGAATGGGAGGGTACTTGGTAGACCTCTGACAGCTAGCCAAGGTTCTCCTTTAAACCTTAAGCAAGATACCCAGAGAAAAATAAGAAACCAAAATAAATACATTTGAATTTATTGCAGCTCAGGAGGAAAAAAAATCAATGTGACTCTGCAAAAAGCAAAAGATCACTGTTACTGAAAATGCAGTAATAATTCTAAATTTTAAGTAGAGTGACAGGTGCGTAGATCTTACTACCATTCAAACACACTGAAGAAACAAATCATCTTTGCTCATGGTGATCAAACACAAGTAATGCAAAAATCAAAATGTGAGTATGAAACAATTTATTCAGAATTCAATGACTTGTGGTAACATGCTATCTCAAATGCATCATCATCACTTAATGATCTGGGAACTACCCACTTCTTTCAGAATATTTTTGAGAATAAAGACATCCCAACTGATATTAAAGAAAATACTATAGTTAGAGGGTAAACAACAGTAGGGTTTGTCTGGAAACTAAGCATGAGGTCTGGGAACCTCCTAAGCTCAAACACAGACTGGCATTCCTATTGCTTTCACTGATTGTGAGAAAAATACAGCAGTCCAGAAGGTGCAACTAATGAAGGCTTTAGAACGAGGAACTGATTGAGCCCTACTGTACCGTGCTGTGCAGGCAAATAGATTATCAGTAGCAAAACTATGTGTTACTCTCACTGATCAATTTGGTTGACTTAGCTTATGTTCTCAAACTCATTAGTAAACACAGAAAAACTTTGTTGTATGGTATCCTTTCTTGTACTGTATTAAAATCCTGTTAAAATTCAAGTACTTTCACTGTTAATTTCTAATCACAGGTCTGCTCAGTAGCACTGTCTTTTTGAAGATCTACTCTGTGTCAATAGTTTCTTTGTAATTGTCTTGCTTTTTCTTCTCTCCTGCCAGTCTTATCTTAAAACTCTGAGGCAGATGATAGCAATATTATAATATAATATTAATTATGTTAATAGAAGAGGAAAACTTCTTAAATTAGTGTTATTCTGAGCAACTGAATTTTAAGCTTGTGAATTCACATCTGTGTCATACTGAAAATATTATTCAGGAGCTGGTGCCTCTAACAAGAAAATTTACCAGAGAACCATGCAAGAAAAAAACTGTCCTGCCCTATTTAGAAGTGTATCTTAACTGCTGGTATCAAAAGCAAACAGACAGTACCTGCCAACGACCTGTACCATCTGGTTTATGTGGCAAGGGGCAAGGTAAACCACGTTTTTTATTAATGTCTTTTCACAGCTTATTTATAAACCATTGTGGGGTGTGGCAGAGAAGGGTTCTTAAGAAACCAAACAACTGGCATTAAAAAGAATTGAGGGATGAGGTCAGATTTGCAGGCTGTGACTGTTCCTGGACTGAATCCCATCGGTGATATGAGCAGGGAGGGTTTATCACAGACTCTGGAGGTTGTGTGAGCTGCTCCTCGCTGCAGGGAGCCACGTGTTGGCACCGTGGGACACATCCACAGGCTGGGCTTGGTGTTTCTGCAGTTACATCCCAGTGGCAATGGTGCTGAAGAACTGGGTCTCTAGGGATTTACTCAAACATCACAGAGCACTGAGATTCCTTCTGCTGCCACTGGTCCCATTTCAGCTGTCACCACTGCTCTAAGGTTACTACTGAGAATGCAGCAAGCAGTCTTGAAAAATAAAGGCACAAGGGCCTCACATGAGTTTTTGTTTTTTTTCCCTCATACATAAAATTATTCACTAAAATGTTGCATGGTTTTAAAAATAGAGAGCCCCTCCCACATCAGTAATTCCCCACCACTAAGAAAATGCTTGGCACTGATTCTGGCACAGGTATAATTTTAAATGATCCAGAAGCAGCTAGATGCTAAGATCAGGATGGGCACCTGATGGTGTTTTGTGAAGCAGTGTCTTTGGTGACACTCTCCACTGCTCGGGATCCTGGGCAGGGGGTGCACACAGGCTGGGATGCTCCTGGCACCCAGGGCTGCAAGCTCTAAATTCTCACTGTGCACAGCGGGGTACACCCAGCCCCGGACAGGGCTCAACACAGTGATCTCCTTATTCCATTCCATTCCATTCCATTCCATTCCATTCCATTCCATTCCATTCCATTCCATTCCATTCCATTCCAGTCCATTCCATTCCATTCCACTCCACTTCACTCCCCTCCCATTCCATTCCACTCCATTCCACTCTATTCCGTCCCATTCCACTCCACTCCACTCCACTCTATTCAATTCCCGTTCCATTCCCATTCCATTCCACTCCCATTCTATTTCCACTTCCATTCCATTCCATTCCATTCCATTCCATTCCATTCCATTCCATTCCATTCCATTCCATTCCATTCCATTCCATTCCATTCCATTCCATTCCATTCCATTCCATTCCACACTGGGACAGTCTGCCCAGGCATGTGATGGAGTCACTGTCCCTGGAGGTGTTTAAAGAAAAACTGGATGTGGCACTCAGTCCCATGATCTATTCGACATCGTAGCGTTCGGCCACAGGTTGGACTCGATGATCTTGGCGGTATTTTCCAACCTAATTGACCCTGTGATTCCCTGCTGTGGAATACTCTTGGCCCCTGCAGCCGCCCTTGCTCTGAGCAGCCCCGAGCAGCACTAGCAGGCCACTGGTGTTAAACCGACCCAGGCGGGCAGCACAGGCACTCCAGGCTCGGCTCTGCTCGCGGGCAGTGTCAGCCCGCGGCCGGGGGTCGCGGGGAGGTGAGCCACGGCCTCGCCGGGGCACCGGGGGGTCGCGGGGAGGTGAGCCATCGCCTCGCCGGGGCACCCGCTCCCGCCCGCAGCTCTCAGCCCAGCCGCGCCGAGCGCCGCCCCGCCCGCGGAACTGCGTGCGCGGCGCTTCCGGGGCGGCGCGGGCAGCGGCCGGGCGGGAGGCGCCGGGCCGGGCCGGGCAGGGCAGGGCAGCGCAGGGCGGCCCCGGCCGCAGCGGCTCCTTCCCGGCGCTGGGGCCGCTCCTTCCCGGGCCGGAGCGCCTCCCGGCGGCGGGGCCCGCGGCCCGGCCTGCTCGCCATGAACATCGACGTGGAGTTCCACATCCGCCACAATTACCCCTGGGCCCGGCTGCCCGCCAGCGTCAGGCAGGTGCGGGCTGCCGGGCTGCCGGGCTGCCGGCCCGGGAAGCGGCGAGGGCGCACGGGGCATTCGGCCCTGCCCTCCCCCGGGCAAGGCGGGCGGGCCGCGCGGGCTGTGGGGCTCTCTGTGGGGACAGGGCATATGAGGGGTGCACGGCCCCTGTGTGGGGAAAGGGGGCTCTGTGCGTGTGCCTGGTGTCTGGGGAGAAGGATAAGCGAGCGCTGTGCTCTGTGTGTGAGAAGCGGGCGGTGTACGCGTGTGTGTGTGGCCCCAGAGCAGAGGGGTGGCTCGGGTGCCTTGCGGTCCCAGTGGCCACAGGGGGATGTGGGATCCTCAGCTTGTGCAGGTGTAAAACAGCCCAGCCATCCCTTCTGCCCGTCCCGAGTGCTGGGAGCCGGACAGGTGCCTTCCGAGCCCTGTGCAGCCCCGTGTTTCAGCAGGCAGAGAATTGTTTGCTGCAAGCGGCTCAGTGGAAAAGAAAACCTCATTAAATTTTGACTGCCGGGATGTAATGGGCCTCTGATAGCAAAGGGGAGGTCGAGTTGAGAGGAGGTTCTTGTTCCAAAGTCTTACACTGCTTTAAGGCAGATGCTGTTAAACAATTCCTGCTCTTGCACAGAGGAAGGGTGGAGAGGATGAATAGTCGCTGCAGGCCACGAGTAATGCAATTGCTTGAGTTTTGAGATTCCAGGAGCAGTAAGAGGAGAATAAATGCTGATTTTTCTTTCCCTGTCCATCTGAGTGCCATATTGTTGTCTTTCTGGTTCAGGATAGAAAATATTCCAGTATTTATTGCATTAAATGTAACTTCAGGAATATTGTTTTGTCTACTTCAGTGTTAGTATAGTCCTCAATATTTTCGTCCTTGAGCAATCACTTGGCTCCCTCTTTGGGTATTTAATCAATTCCAGACCTTGTCTCTGATAGCTGGTGTTGCTCTTCTAATACCTGATTCTGCAGTTTGTGTGCAACTTTCTTGTTTATCCCATATGTGCAGTCAAGTATCTTTTTGTCAAAGGATCTTGTAGGATGAGCATCAGTGAGGGAACCAGGAACGGGAATAGAAAAACCAGACAACTGACATCACTTGTTGCAGCTGCAGAGTAGAAGAGTAATATGGGGAATATGGAGGGGGCAGTTCTTGAAATAAGGCATCTGAAGCATGAACCAAAGTTCTCTTTTTATCTTCTTTCATGGTAGTCAAGTAATGTGCTGTGCTTGTTCCTTAATCTTGTGACCTGGGATCACTTGACAGTTTTTTTTTTACTTCCGCAAAACTGCAACTGGAGCTTTTTCCCGTGTTGGTGTGGGTTGTTTTTTTTTGTTTTTTTTTTTTTTTTGTGTGTGTGTGTATGTGTATTAAACGTTTCCTAGGTGCAGCAAATAAAGCTTCACATCATTCACCATGGCTTGTTTATGCTACACTAATTCTGGGTAATTTCTCAAGGCTGAATTGCCACTGAATGCTTGGTAAATGTTTGATGCATCATGTCTTTGATTTGAAAATTAGATGCTCCCTTTTTATCAGAGTGGTACTAGGAAAAAATAATCTAAAAATGATTGCTTAAATATGCATCCTGTGTAGAGGCCTATTTAAACGTATTTCTGAACTCAGGGAGAGACTAAAGGTACTGTCATGTTGAAATGAGCAACTGCCTGCATATGTTTCCTTATAAGACACTTGGCAGTGGTTTAACTAAAAGGTGGAGGGTTTGTACAAGACAGTTAAAAGGCCTTTATGTTTTCAAGGGTCTTGGAAACTCCCAGAGGGAATATGAAAGGCAGGTCGTACTCTACAGCATCCGCAATCAGTTGCGGTACCGGAATAACTTAGGTGAGTAAAGAAGCAAAGTAACTTCTGATTCCTGCCTCCTTCTTCTGCTTTACTGTAAAACTACAAGGACAAGTCCAGTTCAAAGTTCCAGTTCTTCCTTCCTTGAAAATAAATGCTCTTAAATAAGAAAAGCATGAAAAATCCTGACTTTTGAGTCCATTTGGCAACTTTTCTAGCAAAGCCCTCTTGAAGTTTACTGAGTTGTCTGGTGGAACTGAGTTCCTACTGTAGTTCTGGTGTTATTTTCCAAGAAATTTAAGAGATGTTAAGAGAGGGTTTGGCTAGTTAAGCCTGTCCCTAGGTGAGATGCAGGCAGTTACCCTGACTCACAGGAGACTTGCTTGCAGACTTTCAATTTAGTTTATATTAACTGAAACCGTTTGTCTTCCCAAAGCAGATAATAATTTCAGTAATTAAAAGATAATTTTCTACAGGCTGCATGAGTTCTATCTCAATGGGCCACTTCCTGGTAACCTTTTAGATAAATCTGCTCCTTGAAGTCTCTGAGGCTACTTGCATCACGTGTAGAAATCCTGAATTCCTTGCTCCACTACTTGACTTGTAGTTTTCTGTCAGTTGCCATTATGCTATTTTTAATCCTTTGTTTGTAACACTTTTTTAAAAAGTTGAGCATCATAGAACATTATAACTTTTTCTCCCCTTGTAGTTAAGCATGTCAAGAAAGATGAACGGAGATATTATGAAGATCTGTTAAAATACAGTCGAGACCATCTCATGTTGTACCCGTATCATTTGTCTGACATCATGGTAAAAGGTCTGAGGGTAACACCGTTTTCCTATTACACAGGCATAATGGAGGTGAGTGCAGAACTGTGGTGGGAGGGTGTTTTTCTCTCTCTGGAGATGTTGGTAATGGCCCAGTGATGCATACAAGCCAGTGTCAGGTAGTTTTTTTGGTTTTGTGTAGGCCTACCAATAGGTAAAGAAACAGTAAGGAAGGTTTGTACAGAACTACTTTTACCTGCAGTGTTTTCCCTAATGCCCCATTAACCTTTCATGATCTGGACTTTTGTCATGTGGAGCTGGTGTGGGACTTATTCTGAGACCAGACTTTCTCTTTTGATATTTGAGATTTATGAGTCTTAATTTAAAAAAACCTGTAAAATAAATTTCTCATTTTAACCATATTGGGATTTTTTTGAGAGGCCTGAAGCAGATCTGTTTTTATGAGAACAAGGATGGTTCTGTTTTCTGTCAGCACTCTGGCAACCTTCTTTTATTTTTTTGGATATTTGAAGTGCTCTTATTTTATTTTGTATGTAGTGATTGCAGACATAATGAATTAGTTGTTTATTTTATTATTAGTTAACAATTCTGTGTGCTGGTTTATTTATGTGAAGAGAAATACAGACTTTATGCATTGGCCTTTCAGCCAACATTTTTCTTTGCAAAGCTTACATTAAACAGAAGTCTCACATTTTATGTATTTAATTTACTGTGTAATGATTAGTCAAATAATTGTCAAGTTTAATAAGGTAACTGACTTTATTAGATCTGTTTAAATTTCATTTCACTCTTAAAGTAAGAAGGATAAGCAGAATTTTGGACCTTTGTCTCTGAAACTATGACTTTCTTCTTGCAACTTAGAAGTTTTATTTTCTTTTTAAGGATATAATGAACAGTGAAAAAAGCTATGATTCTTTACCTAACTTCACTGCTGCTGACTGTAAGTATTACCTAGATGATTTACTGCTTTCAGTGAGAGAAATAAGGAGCTTCTGAGAGTGGATTTACAGGCATCTACTTGCTTGAATATAAGCATGTGAATGAAGGTGTAAAAAAATTTAAATAGTGGTTTTAAGGAGTGTGTGCTCTTCATACAGAGTTCTGTCTGTACAGGCAGGACTGGAATTGGGCTGATTTGAGGCATGGTACAAAACTTTGCCTCCTCCTTGCATGTTGTGCATTCCTGTTTGCTTGCACTTCCCATTGATGTACATCAGCCAACTGAGCTGCTAGTCCATTCCTAGTCTGCTTTTTGTTGGGCAGAAGACTTTAGCAGGACACTGAGAGGCTGCTGACACTCCTGTGAACTGGCATCAATGCAGATTGAGGGATGATGTATCAGAAAAGAGATGCAAGAGGATCTGGTATTTTATGACACTCTGGATGTGCCAGATGTTTTATCTATTACACCTGGGTATGGGATGGGAAGCTTAGGAAAGCAAAAACCTTGAACCTGGCGGAGAAGAGCAGAGTAAGATCAATAACCTACTGAGAAGTCTCATAGAGCAAAATGTAAATTGATAGCACAGAGAGGTAATTAACCTGCCACTGAAACGTTATCTATAATTAACAGGTAATTCCTTGCCTTTGGTATGCATTCATGAAGTTCTTTTTAAGTATAGTGTGTAGTCAGGTGAGGAGTAGCCTGCAGCCATTGAAAACATTGGTTTTGGTTTTACAAGGATATTCTCAGTTAACTGCTGGTTAACTGTGTAATGTTAGGGGAAGCAGCAGGGAAACAGATGAGGAAGAATTTTCCTCAGCACCATTTTGCTTTTTGGAAATCTAATGTTACTGAGGAGTTTGATGAAAGAAAAGCTTTTCCTGTTTTTGTTTGATTTCTGTTGCCCCCAACAATTCTGTTGTCTTAGCTGCAGATTAGTGACCACACTGTAATTTACTTAAATGTCCTTAGTTACATTTTTTCATAAATACTAGTGTTGAACTAGAAAGTTTGAGTTAAAGTGGAGACAGAATATGGTTTAAGGAATAATTTTAAATCTGTTTGTGGTTCCTTAATGGTTGAAGGTTAGAGATTATGGAATTAAATTTTGATTCAGTTTAACTCAACTATATCTTAATCACATTCCTTAGAAGATTAAGTGACCTTTTGTTTCTAATTCTTAGAGTTGTAATTCAGTGCATGGCATGGACTTTTTTAAGGGAAAGAAAAACGATCACTATTAACCTGTTGAGTTGTTGGGAGTATAGGAGGAGAGGAGTTGGATTATTACCTGCTATCCTGTGACTTGAGTGATAGGGGATTCTTTTTTTTTCCCCCCTTAACCTGTGCACAGTGGAAGAATGGAAATGGACTATGGAATTAATTTGGTTCCTATAACTGTCCTTTTATTTTGGACAAGATAAATAAAAATGTTACTTAAGAAAAAGGTCTGATTATTTGAAGAATGTTTAGTATGTCTTAATTTTAAACCCTTCTAAGACAGATAAAACCTTACTTATTTTTCAGGTCTAAGACTTCTTGGCATAGGAAGAAATCAGTATATTGATCTAATGAACCAATGTAGGTCTTCAAAAGTAAGTTTGTCTTTAATTTTCCCTTTCCTTTACCCCTCTATCCCTTTCCCCCATATTATTTCATGGAATGGAATTCCATTAATTAAATTGAATAATTTTCTGACCCTGGTTAGTTTAATAGTGTGGCTAATTGAGTGTGATGTAGTATTAATTATGTTTATTTTGTATATGTTGTTAATTATAATATGTTTCCTCAAGTTAATGAAGAGGTTTTTGGCTTAGAATTAAAGTATAGTAATGGAAAATGTATTAATTATTACTTTTTAATTTTTGTTAATCTTATATTTTTGGAGCTGTGCTTTATGATACCAGATAACTAATGTCTCCTGGGCACTATAAGCAGGGAACAATTATACTGGTTCTGAAAGAATTATTCCATGTTTCTATGTGTGCCATTGAGATCACAGTTGATTCTGGAACAGTGATCCCTCTAGGTGTAAATTCTTGCAGCATGTAAGTTTTTCTCTAAGACAATGCTAATGAGTGCACAGACATCCTTGGATATGAACAGCACTCATGGAAAGCACTGTGATGGTTGATAGAAATAGAGCCTTTAGTTTGCAACACTTCTTTCCTTTCTTCAGGGAACTCAGAATTGCTCTTGCAGTAGCTTCATAGTCCTTTAACTGAAAGGTTAAAGTCCTGTAACTGAAAGGTTGAACTTACCAAAATATGCAGCTGATAGTGAACCAAGAAGTAACAACTGCAGTGAAAGAGAAGCTATTTAACTCTATAAATAGTGTCCTCTGGTTTTTCTTTAATGGATTGGCATCCACTGTATTTTTTTATCACTGCTTATTGAGAATGTTCTACTTTGTTCCTTAAAGTAAATAGAATATGTTCCTAAAATGTGTTTTTTTGAAATCAGTGAACTTCTTTAAAATACCATATTTCGATACTTGTCCTCTCTTACCTTTTCAAATTAGAAAATGTCACAAATAGTTTAAATTTGGACTTGATCCTAATACAATGGAATAGTGTGGATTTTAATTAGCAGCACCTAAATATGGATGAGTTTATGGGAAGATTTAACAATATCAGATGGAATTTTTTTCCCTTTCTATTTACATGTGATATGAGAGAGGAGAGAAACTTTTGCTAAATGACAAGGCTAATAGCATGTGTGTCTGTAAATATATTGTACTTAAAAATGGATGTTTATACAGATCAGATTTTATAGAGATAAATGAATGTCTGTGCATGTGAAGGGCTCTTTATTACTATCTCAAATGGACTGTACCACTGCAGAAATTTTTCAGAAGGAAAACTGCCCATGATCTGTTACCTGTGAAGCCTGTGGAGATCACTATAGAAGCGTGGTGGGTCGTGCAGGCTGGCTACATCACTGAGGATGACATCAAGGTAGTGTAGTATGGACTGCATCTCTAAATCTGGATAATACTGGTAGTCCCTGAAAGCAAGGGCTTTCTTTCATATGAAATACACACAGATTATGTTTCAAATTTGCAACAACTCTCCTATGAGTATGTTAGAGATTGGAACTAATGCCAATTGTGATGTTTTCTTTGGCATATTCTGCCCTCTCTCCCCTTTGTTTTTTCTTCACTAGGTACAGTGTAGAGGTTTGCATCAACCAGTCTGTGATAACTTAAAGTGCATAATCATATATGATTTGTAGGGAACAAGCAATAAAGTATTTTTTTTTTGTTTTTTGAAATTTCATATTTAAGCCCTGAGTATTCAACTTCACTGTAATTAGTATCAGAATGGCAGTTTGATACATATTTTCTTTGCTTCTATTCTTTGTGTCTGCTTAGTTTTTCATTGTTTGCAGGTAAAAAGCTTGTGAGATGACTTACTGTTTCATCCTCATTCTGCTTTCATTTCTCACAAGTGGTATTTTTACAGTCATTTGATGTGAATTTATTGTCTTCTCTAGAAGTTTTTTGTTTAGATTAGAACATATTTAAAGCAGTGATGGAATCTCTTTTTTGAAATATCTTCAGCTACTTACATATGGACATTCAGCAGCCCAGGGTAGTTAATTTGTAGCCAATTACTTTGATATTGTATTTGGCCTCTTTCTAAAATGATTCCAATTGTGTGGCTGAATACCCAGTTTGGAAGTTTTAAAGAGCAGATCTGTTATACTGTAGACTTCACATGCCAAATTCTTGTGCAATTAATTTCCTTTCCTAGAGCATGCATAATTTTGTGTGGGGACAAGCTAAAAAATTCAGAGACTTTTAACAGGAACCAAATATTTTGACTAGGAATGTGGGTTACTCCCTGTACTCTTATATTACTTATGACTGATTTGAGGCTTAAGTGCTTAGGAGTTTTTTGAGTGGTATTAAGTTTCATAGACTCATTTCTACAAGAAACTAATACAAATTGTTTTTTAACCTAGATTTGTACTACATCAGAGAAGTCTGCTATTGATAAGATAATTGATTCAGGTCCTCAACTTGCTGGTTCATTAGACTTCAATGTAGTTCACAGTAAGTTTTAATGAACATTTCTGATTTTAGATCTTGCTTAGTAAGTTCTAGTAGTGTCTGGAAGCTAGGAATAAAGGTGATGTAAACATCTGAGGCATAAAGGAGAGTTGGAGGGAAATATTCAAAAGCTTGTACAGACTGCAGTTTAGATCTTGTAAATGGTTTAATGGTGAACAATTAGCATCTCTGTTATTGCTCTTTTATTGTTTGAGTCAACAAATTCTTTCATTAGAAGCTGTCAGTAAAGATTGTGGGAGAAGAGAATGTAGATGAAAACAAGAGAAACTAAAATTAAAACGGTTAGAATTGGTAATCCTGAGTAATTAAGGTGCACTCCTTGCTTTTCAATTGAGAGTATTTTAGATTTTTCTGCTATTTTAATGTCATAAAATGGGGCTGTCTTGTTTTCACAGAAATCTGCAGCTGTTACTGGCTTCCCATTTCACTGTAACAAGTATAGACAAATCATATTAGGGAGTAAAAATTCACTGATAAAATCCTCCTTGAAAATTCTTGTCTGTAGGGGCTTGGCTCACTACAAGCACTCAAACCTGCACAATACAGTTTTAATGAGAAATTGAGGCAGATTTTCTTTGCCTGTTACTGGGCAGGGTAAAACAGTTACAAAAGTCAGGTAGGTGAAATTCATACTCTTGAGGGGATCTGAAACAGTGTAAGGCTTAATAAAATCTGAATTCTAAAACCATTTTAAAATTTTTTTTTTATAAATGGCTGGTGTTTTTGGAGAGTGTTACAGCTCAGATTGAGTAGGTTTATAAGGATCTAATGTATGGAAAAAGAATGTATATACAATTAATGTAATGGGACTGTGAGAAGGATCATATTTTCTGGGTAAAGAGGACTGCTAAGTCCAAACTATGATGCCACCAGTACATTTCAGGTGTATAGATAGGGATATATCAATCATAGGAGCTGAATCTGGAGGAGAGACAGTGTAAACCACACTTAGCATATTGATGACTTGTAATGTCATCCTTACCCATTAAAGCTGGTTTGTTGATACACAACATTTTGTGAAGCTGAGTATGTTACTGCTGGAGCTGAACAATGAATCAGCGTGAATCCAAGTGATATGATGGGTTAATGCAGGCATTTTATTTAAGATCTGATTGAGGATGGTAATTTAACTAGATACACTATAGTTGTACAAGCACACACTGTAGTTGAGCTCTATGTGTACAAAACATCCTGACAGTTCCACTTCAGGTGTTCAGTAGCTCTTCACCTGAGGTGAGGGCTTTTGGTAACCTCACCACTGCTGTAATGAATACAGTGTAGATGCACTGATCCTGGGTAGCACCAAAGAAACCACAGACAATAAACTTGGCTTATTTTTGCTGTGCAGTTCAGCTTTATGCATTTGCTATTTAAGTATAGCTAATGTTCAAGCTGCATTTAAATAATGTTTTCAGGCACATGGTGTGATTCTTGGGGTATGCTGTGCAGGGCCAGGAGTTTGGCTCCATGATCGTGATGAGTCCTTTCCAACTCAGCAAATTCTGTCATTCTATGATAGTTGTTACACTTAGGCTCTAAAGATAACCATGCTGTAATTTTTTTCCCCTTTCTTAAGAACTTTTTACTGGCTTCTCTGCAGAAGTCAGTTGAGATGCTTAGTGTTTAAATCAGTTTCAAGGTGGGAAAGTGCATTTTAAATGTTTACCATATTGTTGTCCTTGTATGCATTGTCTGTCTATATCTGCTGCAGCTTTGCTGATTCTTTGTGCTGAAATGCACCAGAATTTCCTTTTGCAGTTGTGTAAACAACACAGTGTGTGGCAAGGAGGTGTAAGGGCAGCCAGAACTGATGTATTTTAGTTTGTATCCTTGCTACCAGGTGTGACTTCTGGTCTGAGTAGCCAGATGTAGCCCAGCATCCTCAGCTGACAAAGTACAGGGATTATGGTGAAAACTACGTTAACATTTGGGCAGAGATTAGCTTGTGTTTCTTAAATGGAGCTGCTTTAATCTGTGATCATTTTGCTGTGCTGTCTTGGAAGTACTTGTAGAGTTCCAAGTGTGCTACATCAGGCTACAGGTGAGGAACTCTAGGGTGCACCTGGTTGGTATTAAGGGTGGTTTATTGATCTGTGAATTGCAAAGAAATACTCTACTGGGGATGCTGTTAGGAAAAATTATGTAAAATCTGAATTTGCTGGTGAGGAAGTCTGCTTTATATTTTCTGTCTTTTGAATTTTTTTTTTTTCTTTTTTTCTAAAATGTTTTCCTTTTACTTAAAAAGGTTTGTATAACAAAGGATTTATTTACCTTGATGTACCAATATCCGATGACAGCTGTATTGCAGGTAAGTAAGTAATTCATGTTTTTATACCTATGTTTTCTCAGTTTCCTTTCAATTGTCCTGTAATTCTCTGTCTTGGAAGCTTCTTGTCTGTGTACAGGTGCATGCCCAAACAAAACGTTTGAGCTGTGGAACTCTTTACTGACTTGATGTTTTCTATCCTATTAAAGCATCTTTTTTATTGTATATAGGATTTATTTCAGCTTGAATTCTTAGGTTATATTGAATACATATTTAAGTAAGATGAGATTCTTTTATGGGAGTCATGGCATTAATTAATAAGTTTCCTCCTACAAGTTTGTAATGAAAAAGAAGAATAGCATAGAGAATTGTGGTTACCTTACCAAACATAAATAGGTTTTTGACTTCTTTTCAGACAGATGTAAGGTTTTATTAGGTACCAGTTCTATTCTTCATGGGTATTGTCACCTCAATTAGTCACAGACTGTGCGTGGAGGCTGTGTAGGAGCATAAACTAGCACAGCATGTGGGCTGGCCTTTGTGCAGCTTGTTATGTTGTGAAAGGTCTCAGGAGTTTCTGAATTCACTATAATCTGCAAAGGTGTAAGTTGTTTGGAACTTGGTCATATAAAAGTACCTGGCATTGCTGTATAGAGATCACTTAAGTGAAAGTCCTCTAAATGCAAGAGGCTTACTGCTTAGATAATTGCTCTGGAAGTGTCAGTTCTGGAATATGTGGGTGGTGTGGGTTTTTTCATGTCCTTCTCCAATAAGTCATGATTTAATCTCCATCCACATTATAAAATTTTATGGGCGAGACACTGGAAATTAGCTGTTGTTGATGAGCTGGAAAGTGCAAGGTTATGATGGAAGGTAGCATGGCTTTAGTTTCTGTAAGAAAACATGTTGACAAGCATTACTTTCTTAAGGAGTGGGGGAATTTTAAAAACCTCATATGCTGTCTTCAGGTTTTTATTCTTTGTGCCTTCTTTATTCTTTGCCTGGAAATCATCAGAATTGCAGGTACAATGAAAACTGAAGTGTAAACTAATTTTTCTGTTTTAGTACAGTTTCAATAAACTAAGTTACCAGATTGTAATTTTAAAAGTAATTCTTAATTTCAGTGCCACCACTCGAAGGTTTTGTGATGAACAGAGTACAAGGTGATTACTTTGAAACACTACTGTACAAGATATTTGTTTCAATAGATGAACATACTAATGTGGCAGAGGTAAGTAAAACTTAACCTGTGTCAGGAATATGTGAAAGTGGCCCAAAGCACACTGATAAAATACTTAGAGATACTATTGATATACAGTGATTTTGCTTAGACATACTGTCAGGCTTAAGATGCAACCTGTAGTTTTTAGAGTGCTTCTGTCTTGAAGCAGTACCTTCAGTTCAGTGAAATAATTACATTAACTGGAATGAATTTATACAGAGTTGACTAAAGTAGGCTTTTTTATAAGTTAGAACTGGAACAAAGTCTGTTTTGCTAATGTGAAAAAAGTTCAAGTAATTTTTTCTTTGGCAGCGAAAGCGCACAGGGTGTTGGCTTAAAATAGGAATGTAGCTTTTGCATAACCATAGTTTGAGTATGAGAAATATGTTTTCATAAGGTCTTCTCAAAACTTGCTGAATAAATATCTGAAAAATACTTGTTAAATATATCCAGGACTTATTTTCCTCTTTGCATGTCTTCTGACAAACATGACGAACTTTAAATGATACGTGCATGGTTAGCCTGGAAATTACAAAGTGGAAGATAGACTTTTATTTCTTCTGCATGCTTTCAAGTGGGACAGTTATGAGGTTTCATGCTCATTTTTCATCATCTTTGATGCAGACAAAATTGCTTCTACCAGTACAGGCTGGGTTTAGAAATAAGACAAATAAAAAGATGCCACATCCCACAAACAGTGATTACCTACCCTGTTAATACTGTATTGCTGACTCATCTTCTTGTCTTTTTTCATTTTTAAGCTGGCGAATGTGTTAGAGATTGACTTATCTTTAGTAAAGGTATGTGTGTATAATGCATTTGTTTAACTGGATACAGAAAGTTCACTGTCTTGCAGCCTTGGTTTCATACAGCAGTTCCTTACTCTGTGTGTGTGTGTTCTGCAGAATGCTGTGTCCATGTACTGTCGGTTAGGCTTTGCTCATAAAAAAGGCCAAGTAATAAACCTGGATAATCTTCATCCGTCATGGAAGAATGTTCCTTCAGTAAATAGACTGAAGTAAGTGTCTTTACTCTTTCTTAGGCTTAGTTTTCTCATTGAAGGGAGAACTTGCAACATCTGGTTTTAAAGCTATTTGTTGCTTTTTTTTGACTTCTGCAGTAACAAGTCTTACTTGGCTTTGTAATGTGTATAGTGGCAAGAATACGTGATCCTCATGTTAATCTGAGGATGAGGAATGGTAATTCAGTCTATAAATTCAGAGTACTCCCATTTGGTGCTGTTACTTAGTATTGGCTTTTTGGCCTTTAGGTACCTAATTGCTCACTTTTCCAGTGGATAAATGTGCACTTGTTTTAGACTCCTGGGCCAGAAATAACAGCTGTTAGTGTGCTATTAGAGAAGCTATGGCCCTTGGCACTGCTGACAGTGAATGTGTGTATAAAGTTTGCTTGTTTGCTGTCAGGACCCATTGCAGTTGTCAGTGACACTCTCATGTAAGTGTGCATCTGTATCACTTCCCAGGAAAGTGCTGTTAGTACCAGTCAACAGAGTTCTCCAAGTTGAAAGCCAAGTTACATTAATTAGGAATTGTTAGGTGCTTTTAGTTCAATGTCTGCTAAGCCTTTTAAAATTAGTGCTATGACTATTTTCTTTAATGGTTTTTCAGACTGTGAGAAAAAGTGGATTAGATTTTTTCCATTGGATTCTTCAATGATGGTGGTTTGATTTTTAAGATCTTTTCACAGTCTGGTATTTTCAGCCCCCCAATAAGCCTTTCCACTGAAGCTAAAGCAGGACCCTGAGGAATATTAAACTTGACTGATTTAGGGCTTGGACATGTTGAAAGGCATGTGTTGGATATGCCTGTGCATGGACTGCTAGCTCTGGAAGGCAGAGATACTTCTCTGGTGCTACAGTGACCGATAGATGTGGATTTTAATTCACATTAATAGGAGTACTTTGGATCCTCAAAAGATGCTGCTTTCATGGGACAGTGGGGAAAACAGAAGTCCTATACAGGAAGCTGGGTCATCAGCCACAGATACAGATACCAACAGTCAAGATGATCCAGGTTAGCACTAACAGTAAATTTTAATACATTAGGATTAATTATTTTTATATTTATAGATTGGCGTAGGCTGTTAAGAGGTCTAGAAACAAGTGAAACACAGATTATGTAGATCCTTTTGTCATATGGACAAAAGTGGGGGAGGTGGTGTCTGCTTCTTGGTTTAAGAGACTTTAATTAAATAACTTCTTTCTGAAGATGAGACTGATCTGTATTGTGGATATAAATTTGACACAATGATACCAACTTCTGAATTAAGTTAATCAGTAGTTTAGTAGTAATAAGGGAATTTTACTTGGTGTGGTGATAACTAAATTTTTCCTTTTTTTTTGTTCTTTATTATTAGATTTGATTAAGCTTGATGATAATATTTTTGAATAAAACAAATGTGATCATCTGCTTTCTTTTTGTTTTCTGTTAGCTGAAACAGCCAGTGTGAGCAGCCTGAACTTGTCCAGTGGACACACGAAGCGCATTGCTTTCCTGTTTGATTCTACTCTCACTGCCTTTTTAATGATGGGGAATCTCTCACCAGTATGTCCAAATTGTTTGATGTATTATGCCAAGAATAAATACATAGAGCTTTAAATTACTTTGACATCAATATAATACAGCTTTATTTAAAAAATAAATACTAAGAAAAATCTTCTGTATTATTTGTTAAGTAGTAGTTTTGCTTATACAACTTCTAGTTGCCCATTCTGTTCTAAAAGAAGACAGTTTTGTTTTGTTGTTCCAGAACTTGAAAAGTCATGCAGTCACTATGTTTGAAGTTGGGAAATTGTCAGATGAGAGTCTTGACAGCTTCTTGGTGGAGCTAGAAAAGGTAAATTGTTACATATTTGACAAAATGTTTTTCAGTGCTTTAAGTGTTAAAGTGGCCAACTCCACCTTCTGAATACAATTCTAAAATGACAACTGTAGAATCATATAGAAGTGCTGTTAATTGCTGCATCATTTCATGCTGGTCAGGATGACTGGACACTTCTAACCTTTTACCTAAAGAATGAGTCATTGTTCTGATTTATAGATACTGTCTTTGTGTACTTTTTGACCATTCCACTAGCATGGCCAGGACCTGCTTTTCATTTTATAGTTGCTGTAGATCCCCTTTGTATACAATCTGCAGGGTTATGACTCAATTACAAATCTTTAGAATGCTAATTTGTTCATCTTTGCTTTGGTGTGATTGATCCTTATGTAAAGAAGCTGCCCCTTGTGTGCATTTGTTTTGTCTCTTGTTTAGGTTCAGAGCACAGGGGAAGGGGAAGCACAGCGATACTTCGATCACGCCCTTACGCTGAGAAACACGATACTGTTTTTGCGGCACAATAAAGATCTGGGGGCTCAAGCTGTACAGCCTGATCAACCAAATAATGGTACTGTGAGCCCTTCTGGAAATCCTTCTAACTTGGTTTACTTATCTGCCATGGACTCAGCTTTCTGCCCTTGCTGCTCTTGTAGCAGTCAGTATCCTACTTGTTTGAAAATATTTAGAAATATTTTTCATCATCCTTTGAGCCTGTGTTACTGGATTTGCTTGTTGAATGACAGATTTGGTTGCCAAGGCTTGCACTTAAGATCCAGAGCAACAGATTATAGTGTAATGAAGGCAAGAAAAGCTGAGCTTGAGAAAGAGATTGTTTCAAATCACATGCTTCTGAAAGCCATATAGAAGAGTCAGCTGCCAGCTGCTCTTTTAAAGAAACATTTTTCAAGCCATGAAAAAGAATGCGTTCTTCTAATGGGGATAAGTTTTTATGTTTTTCTCTTAGTTATCTTTCTCAGCATCTCTGTGTTTATTTCCTGTATTCAGTTAGTTGGTGAGGAACTGGGTCAGTGTAAGACAGCTCTGTATGCCTAGAATTGATAAAATTTTGTACATATTAAAATTCAACTCAATTGTTTAAATCTTCACTGGAGAAAATACTGTATTCATAGCTTAGCAGAGAATGGAAAATCTGATATTGTAGTTTGTGTTTGTATGTTCCATTTTAAGTGATAATTTAAGAATCTTGTATTTTGAGCATAGGCTTCCCCTTGGACCTGTTACGATGTGAGAGTCTGCTGGGTTTGGATCCAGCTACCTGCAGCAGAGTTCTCAACAAAAATTACACTCTGCTGGTTTCTATGGCACCACTCACCAATGAAATTCGACCTATTAGCAGCTGTACACCCCAGGTGAAAAAATTTATCAGATGTCCCTTTAAAGTCACAAAGTTATTAGCATGTAGAATATCACTATATTTAATCTAATAATAAATGTTAAGCTGAGGAAAAATGTGAATATTTAGTACATTAACTTTGTTTAACTTATTAACAGTTTTTCTGTTCAAGTTAGAGTCACTGACAGATATTTTGTTCTCGAGTTTAGATTCATAGAAACTACATTAATGTCATCTTTCTTTGGACTAAGTACCTAGAATATAGTGGAGAAGTACATTTGTACTTCAGTGCTCAAAATTTTAATTTATATTTCTTTGAAACTATTGCTTCTTAAATTAAATCTATACGAATGATGGTTGTAATCTGAAGTTATTTCTAATCTCTTGAATAATCTCTCTTCAGCATATTGGGCCTGCAATACCAGAAGTCAGTTCAGTTTGGTTCAAACTGTATATATACCATATAACTGGACAAGGACCACCCTCCCTATTGCTCTCTAAGGGAACACGTCTTCGAAAACTCCCAGATGTTTTTCAGGTAGTCTCTGCATGGATTTATTTCCTTTGCTTCTCCAAGTGTTCCAAAGATATGCTGTATGCCATTTAGAGATAACAGTTGAAGTCAGAGGTACAATTCACTATAGATGGTGTTCCTTTTCTAGAAACAAGTTTTATGTAGCATCTTGATTTATTTTCTTTCAAAGTTCTGGAAAAGGAATGTTACTTGTATCTTGCCCTTTGTCAGAATGTGACTCCAGTGTATTTAATGCCACCCCTTTCAAGTTTAGTGTAAAATGTGGTACTGCATTCTTAAGGCTGCTTTGTTAGCCTATCCACAGAGAGTGTTAGAAAAATGTAGAAGAGCTGTGTGAAAAGGTGGAGACCTAGTGTATTGTGCTTTTTTTTTTAGCACTGTGCAAGAAATATCACTTCCACATATAATTCTGCCTGGTTTACAGGATGACTAGTATGATCACTTCCAGTTTTTCCAAATCTGTGCTGGAGACTTTGGAGTTATTTGCTGTAATCCTCCCTGCAATTTTAATGAGAGAATAATTTAATAAAGATTACGTTAGGTTGGAAAAAAGGTTTTCCTGTCCTCGTAGCCCGACTTGTAGCAGTGTCTGGAACCAGGAAGTAGCAGCATGTTATGTAATACTTCCTTTAAGACCTTTCCACTCTCCTGTATATTCTGGTCTGGAACTCCCTGGCTGCATGTGATTCTCTGTACACAGAGGTTGTGACTTGAATTGTTGGCTCTGCACTGATGACTTGATTTTTTCAATTCTTTCCAGCCTGGAATCCACCTAATGTTTTAGTATCCATACAGTGCTTTGGTAAGGAGTCCCACAAAACAGCACAGGATATCAACTTTTACCTGAAAGATTTCAGATAGTGCCTTCTCCCTTTCTGTTTCTGGGATACTAATAAAGACAAGTGTACCACAAAGGAGCACTACTGAGTATTCTGTATACTAGACAAATGTAGGTGGAAGTGGCCATGACAACTTCTATCACAAACTTGTCTGAACCAAAAAATCTTTGCATCTGTTGACTTTGATTTTAAGTGCTGTGGACATTTAGCAGTGTTTGGGTCTCACTGCTCACAATGGAATTTGTGAAATAGTATTGTTCAATTTTATAATTGCAGAGAGGCATCTAAAGTTTTAGTCTCATTTTTTTTCATTCTGTAGATACATGAGGAACTAAATATATTAGAAAGGTTTGGAGGCATTCAGAGAGAGTGCATTCTTTAGTGTACCTATACCAGCCATCTTCTCTAGCACTAGAATTTGTAGATTCCATTCCTCAAACCTTTCATGTGTCCCTTCCCTTTATGATTTCAAAAATTTTGTGGATGCCTGTGTTTCTAAGATTTCCTGTAAGATCACATAGGATTAAGTGAATCAAGTCTTCTAGAGCAGAAGGCATTTTGTAATGCCATTGGTGATGGCCTTGATTCAAACCCTAGTTTGTCTTTAGTTTAAACCACTGTAGATTTACAGATTGTGCACTTTTTTTAGTAAAGATGTATTCAGTGTGGTAGCCTTGGAAAACTTCAGAATACTGCATGAATTTCAGAATGCTGACAGGACAGATTTTCTTGAGCTAAATCATCTGCCAGTCTGGATTTTTTTTCCTCTATGGGAATATGAGTGCTTCTTTCCTGCTGCTGTTTTGTGATGATATTTTCTTAGGGAACTGTCAAGATACTCCAAGAAATCTTATAGAGATGCAGTGGAATTCAATCTTGAAAACAGAATGTAGAAAATTATTTAGTGGTTTTGTCTTCCTGTTCCCCACCTTGGCCTTGATAGATGTTTTGGGGATTGATTTTTCTTTGTTCTTTGCTGATAGTTTATCCAGCTTATATTTTGCTTTTAAATTTATGTGGGATTATATTGATCTCCTGTTTGCTAGAAGACTGCTGCAATAGCCACATACTTTTATAGGTACTTCCTGTCCAAAACAGCATCTAAACTTAGAGGTTGGCAAACTTCTGTATTTACCAAGAATACAAACATGAGTGATTCTTGGTTCCAAGTATAGCACCATAGAGCTGTAGTTAGCTATGATAACTTCCTAGTTGTAATGATATGCTAATGCCTAACTCTAATATTTCAATTTATGTGCTTAGATAATTCATTATTACTACACACACTGTTAATTTCTCTCTTCCAGGGTTATGATCGATTGCTAATAACATCTTGGGGTCATGACCCAGGAGTAGTTCCTACTTCAAATGTGCTCACGATGTTGAATGATGCTTTAACTCATTCTGCTGTTCTAATTCAGGTAGAGTGTTCTCTATAAATGATGAAAACCTGCATAATTTTTTGAGTTAAGCTGTTCTGTGGCAGGGCATATTAACAATGTAGAAGAGCTACACTTTTGCCAAGAGCTGAAAAATAACTTCTGTAGGCAGTGCTGCTGTGATTCAGGTTAAGACACAGGTTTTGAACTGAATTCACATTATGTATGTGTTACTGCATTGTGGGCAAGCATAATGAGTTTTGGTAGCTAAAGTAGGGGAGATAGGAAACTGGGATGAAAGTGAAGGGTCTACCTGATCCTTTTTTAGACAGCAGTGACACAAGGTAACTGGTATTATGAGGTGTAACTTAAGAAATACAGCTTTTCAGACTGCTTGGTATTTAGCTCTTACAGTAAAGTATGAACAAAACATGCTGTTTATCACAAATGGCAGAATAGCTTGGGTTTTTCTATTTGGAAGAATTAAAATTGTTTCCTCATCGGTTTCTTTGGTTCAGCTGAACTCTCAAAATTAATCATTTAAATAAATAGATGTTTAATGTTGTAACAAACATAAAATTACACGTTCTCAAAGGCCAGCATGTAAGTAGCCTGTGACTGCTGAAAAATATTCTATATGCAGGGGTGGGAAGTCCCTTTTGCTCCTGAAGTTCTCAGCCTTTAGAAAATACTTTTCTAGCCAGTAATTGGACAGAAAAATTGCTCCTGTTCAATGAAATATTACCTCACCATGTTTACCACATGCATTTTAAGGGGAAAGGTGGGGTACTTTAATTATTTCAGCTAAGCAAGATGTCTAATGCATAAATACCTCCATTTGCTTGTTTAATCAGCTTGGCTGGTACTCCTTAAAAGGGAGCACAAGTAGGACTGAGCTAAGCTGATGAGTATTTTTTCTGTTCCTAATTTAATTTCTTGATGTTCAGGGTCATGGCATGCATGGAATGGGAGAAACAATGCACATACCTTTCCCTTTTGATGAAGCTGAGCAACAGGGAGGTAATGGATCATCTTCAGTGTAATTTCTACATTACATTACACAGCTGCTCTACATCACCTTATGCAATAAGGTTGCAATAATCCTTTTAAAACAAATTCTGTTGTTTTTATGAGTTGTATGAGAAAATGGAAAGTTTCAAATGGTTGGCAAGTCTATTCTGAGCTTAGAGATATCACCTTTCCCTTTCTATCTTCCCTGACCTAATTAGAATGTGTTTTCTGCCCTCTCTCATCTCCTAACACAGATGTAAAGAAGTAACTTCCATGAATACCTTCAAATTATCCTTTGTGCATTCTTGCATACTAACTATCATATTTATTAACTACATATATAATTCTTCCATGTAATATGTTGAGCATTTCTTAACTGTAAGACAGGTGAGACCAAAACTGAACAAACTTGCCTTGATTATTAGCACCAGAAACCTACTATGGAGGTTTTTTCCTCAGGAAAAGCTTTGTTAGCAGAATCTATTCCTTCAAAGTCTGCCTAACTCAACTGATTTTGAAATGCAGGAATTTACAAGTTCTCAATACTCTTTGACGAGTAGGACAGAAGCTTTGCATAGTTGAGGCTATAACCTCACCAAGTGAGAGCTGTCAAGTAAGATTACTGCTTAGAAAAGTCTAGGCCAAGTAGAAATAAAACTGTCTTCCTGTTTTAGTCTTTACTAGGTTCAAAATTAATTACTATTATATTTGCTCTCTTTGATAATGTCTGGCTTTTCATCCAGTATCAAGTTAGAAGAAACCTTGAAGTTAGAATCTCTCAAGTTCTGATATGAACAACTCTGTGTTGAAATTTCTTGTTAAGCTCTAAGGCTGTATTCTAATTCTTCAGAATTTCAGATATGTGAAGCATGTATCTTGCATTGCAACTGCCATAAAAGACTGGCACTGAAAGAGCTGAACCTTGCCATTTCTGCTGTCTGAATGTATCTATGCAGGAGAGAGAGATTGTCTTTTGTTTGTTTTTTTCTTTCTCCTTGGCTCTATTACTATACTATAAAATATCACTTCATGCTTGGTGTTATCCCGTATCTAACAATGTGATCACTAAGATGGAGCATTACAAGAGGAAAATTCCTAATAGAAAACTTAACCTAGCCTAGAGAGAACCACATGATGATGGGGGAGGTCTCCTTTAAAGTACATTGGAATATGTTTTGTTTCCTCCTTAGACTTCTCCCGTGTGAACATGGGCATTCATACAGCTTTAAAAATACTGAGAAACAAAGTGGACTTGCAGCATTTTTGTGGCTATGTCACAATGTTGAACCCTTCAAGTCAACATGCTAACAGAAAGCTGAGTGATGCTTCTGATGGAAGAGGTTGGTTACCAATAATTGTCTTTTTTATCTGTGTCCCCTCAATTTTACATACAATGACTTAAGCAAAGGTGAGCAAAGGATTGAATTCTTTGATTTGTAACTACAAAATACTATCCAACACAGATAGGAACCCATTTTGAGTGTAAATCTATTGGCAGTAGGCTTACTTCCTAATTGTGTTTTGAGACTGGCTCAGAAATACCAAATACAGATTGGTAAATGACTGAACTAGAACAGTCAATAAAAGGAAAAAAATACTCTTTTAAATATTAAAAATAGATTTTTAATGTTAATCATTTTTATATGCCAGAGTGTAAGCTTTCATAAGTATTGAGGATCCCTAAATAACTCTTCAGACACAAAATGAGTTAGGTCCTATGTTGCTCCCTATCCCTTCTGCCAGTTTTATAGCTTTATACTCCTTGGGCAAAGTGAACTAAACTTCTATTCATGTGCATGTTTATGTAAGAATTTCTTTGCCTTTAGGAGAGACTGAACTAGCATCAGGATCTGATGTAAATGGGAGCACAGAATCATTTGAGATGGTAATAGAAGAACCCTCAATGGATTCTGCAGTCAAGCAAAGCCTTGAAGGTAAAAACATGACAAGTGGTTTGTACTAAAGATTACCTTGTTTTTAAGGATCTGAATTCATTGTTTGTTTATTCTCTGGGACAAGTCCAATGCAAAATTCCTCTTCAGATTCCCTTAATATTTGAGCAGTTCATTAAATGACCTGTCTTTAAAAAGCATGAACTGTCTAGTGGATCCAAATCTAAAATTTTGTTCTCAGAATGAGCTTTCTTGCTTTCTTTTTCTTACACTTTGGTTCTCTTGTTTTTCCTTCTCTAGGACCCACAACTGAACTGGAATGGGTTCCCCTGGAATTATGCTTTGGTATTCCACTTTTCAGTTCTGAATTGAATCAGAAAGTCTGCAGGAAAATTGCCACTCATGGATTATGTAGAAAAGAAAGGTGAGCTGTAATTTATTGGTTGGAGGTTTAACAGATGTTATGTCTGGAGCTTCTGCAAAAAGAGATACCTACAACTCAATGACTATACACCAGAACTGAGCTATGTTTATAGAGTAGCTAATTCTCATGTGTAAGGGAGATATTTTTTGACTCATAGATGCATGCAACTAGTCCTCAGTTGTGGTAAGATTAAGATTAGGCTTTTTTTTTATGGTTTATGTAAAGCAGAAATTAATTCTTTGTTGTAAACTGTCTATGAGCAGAGCTGGAAAAAAGTAAATTTGGCAGTCTTCCTACTCATTTTCCTTTCCTAGCCTAGCACAGGTTTTTGGTTTTTTTTTTTCTTCCTCTTAACTGTTCTGGAGTGGGGTAATGCTTTGATATAAAATGCATTTAGCTCTTACAGAAATGTTCTTTACTGTTGGTATCATCCTTGGTAAGTTTAGTCATGGCTTATGATCCAGTTATCTAATGCTTTTTACTGCAGCTTTGCTTTATGAAAGATTATTCTTTCAACAATAGGATTTTGGTGTTCATTTCTTTTGTTTTGTGGGGGGGGGGGTGTGGTGGGGCTTTTTGTGGATTATTTTTTGTGGCTTATTTTTCCCCTAAGGCACAGTTCTGGAAATCAAAAGTAAGGCTGCTTGAAAAGAAGGCTTAAGACTCTTATTATAGTAGTTGACCTGCTTTTAATAATGTGTCACTAATAAACTTCTTAAAAGTCATGTTACCAGACTGTCCTAGATTAGAATGAGTCTAATATATTACTTATTTTACATAAAATAATATTTTTCAATTGCAATAGTTTCATTTTATTCACTGTAAATGGTGTGGAAAATAACTTTTACCTGACTAGACTCAAGATCAGATGAGTCAAGCACCTCCTCAGTGATGACAGTATTATCAAGCTTTATGTGTGAAAGCTTTTGTCACATGATATTAGATACTATTGGAGTTATTTATGAGCAAGTTATTATGGGGATATTATTGGTAAAAATCGTGTACCTTGACTATAGCTTATTTTCTTTTGTTTTTTACAGCCTTCAAAAACTCCTACATTCCAGTAGAAAGCTGTCTCTTCAGGTCCTTAATTTTGTTCACTCATTCCAGGTAAGGAGCAGTAATCCAGGTGTTAATTGTTCTGTATGGTCTGTGATCCCTTTCTGCCATGCCCTCTTACTTGCCTTTCTTGGGTGTATGAAAACATACATGGTTTGTTTTATTTGTCTTTTCTTTACATGGTAACTGTATTAAGCACTCAAGTGCTACTTGAAGGACAAAGCAAATACTTCTCTATCCCTTTTCTAACCTCGTTTAATACTTGTCTCAACTCTGTGGTTGCTTCTGGTGCATAATCATTTTGTTTTTTATGGCACTTGCTCAGCAGAGTTATCCTTGACTCTTCCTGTTGTAACACAGCCTGCTCTGCTGGTTATGTGGTGGCTGCTTGGATATGTTGGAGAGACTTACTGCAAGCCAGGGAGATGCTAAATTTTTCTGTCTCTCAAGTCAATGTTTCCTCTGAGTAAATAAAATTAACATGGATTTCATGCCAATTAATTTTCTATTTGTCCTAAGGTCCTTTAGACATTAGTATTCAATGAGTATAAATATGTAAAACTTCATACTCAGTGAGTATGAGTTTTTTAGGAGTGTAGATAAGAAATAGGGATCTTGTGCAGTAAGTAAAGAGGAGTGCCTGATCTGCAGCCTGATCTGACTCTGCATGGAAGCAAGCCATGTCCATGTGTAACATGGAATGTTGCTTATCTGCTCTGGCTTGTGATACTTTTCTCTCAACTCTATGTTTTCAGTAAGGTAGTGAATTTGTAGGTAACTTAATCTGGTTGTATTATAGATGGTGTCATCCTAAAACTGTCTCCTGATAAGCACATTGGAGATTCCCAGTAGGTTCAAAGCCCTGAAATCAACTGTCAGTCTCAAGTGACTCCTGTCCTAATGTGTTAGATGTTATCTCTGAAATACACTTTTCTAGATGATGTCCATAGAAAGGGAAAAAAAAGGTGCAGATGTGAGTTATAGGATGAGAAAACCAAACTTCTGGCAAATAATGCCTCTCAGCATGTGGTCAGGTAATTACCTCCAAATACATGTATCCATCTTAGCATGGTAAGGATACATAGCAGTCTGATAGATGTCCTGAAGATTTTAGAGATTTCCATTCATTTTTTCTAGGTCTCTTAAGTTTTAAGTCTCCAGCTTCCCTGAAGGTTTCTTGGGAGCCAAATCATATATACAAAGATACAGCTGAGGCATCTGTATGCTTATTTAATTTTGCTTATTTTGTTTTTACTTCCATAATTATTTGATATTCTTTGGATTATAGTAACACACTTCAGAAACTAAAAGTGTATTTGCATATTAGATCAGCCTGTCATATTCTTTGTTTTTAAGACATGATTTTCTTAATTTTGCTTCTAGGAAGGTATTTCAACCCTGGATCAGCTCCATGATGCTGGTTCTTCAAGTTCACTTCTGCAGCCAATTTCTGCAGACATGGGTGTTCCTCTTCCTGCCAAGAATCTCATGTTCAAGGAAGGTGTATTATCTGAATGGAATGGATGGGCCCCTTCCTCAGTTTTTTTCAACCACACCTAGGGAGCAGGTCAAATAGAGGTTCTTGCATTGATCACTAAATGCCTTCTATTACAGTTAATTCCTAGTGCCAACCACTAAGAAGTGTACTGCTGCTGCAGCATAACCCGTGTAAGAGTAGTGTTACAAAAATGTGTTGTGTTGCAGTATTGGGGAAGTACTTAAACTGTCTAGAACTTGTTACTCATTACTGCGTATCTTGCTGCAACAGAGAGCTTTTTAGCTGTCAGCACTATTTTTATCTTGAGACAATCTTTCTTTTATAACTGAACATGCCCTTTCTAGGCTTTCTGATGATTGTTAAATTTCTATGCTGTCACCACAAAATTGCAATAGTAGTTTTCTATGTTCGTTACTCAGACATAAATTCTGTTTAGTTTTGTACTGTATTACTTTCTGTATAAAGGTGAGAGATTTGGCTCTTCCTCTGAAAGCTCAGTGATACCAACTGATTAAATAAAAGTATCATGATGATATGGGGCATTAAAGATTGTTGAATTCTGAGTTCAGCTTAAGTGGGGCCTTGACAAATCAGTACAATGGAAGGAGGAGGCTGGGTTAGTGCAGACTCAATGTCCTGCTGAAAATCTAAGGCCACTTTGAAGATGGGTGGTGCACTTCCATCTCTGTCAGTATTTGGTAGAGGTATGGAATTGTGGAAGATCTGAGGTGGTTATGTCTGTTCACAGAGTTCTGAATCATAATGGATTCATCCTGCTCTTGGTATGAAACCAGGAGTGTCTGAGATTTGATCCCGCTGGGAATCTTCTGCTGTAATTTGAAGCTGGTGATGATTCCTGTGGGCAAAATCCTGTCGTCATAAATTGAGTTCAAGGTAGATAACTAGTTCTTCCAGTTGATTAATGTTTGAAAGAACAGAGCTCTTGATTTTTCACATCAGTTGTTAGCAAAGGAAGATAACAGCAGAGGATGTGAAGACAGATATTTCAGTGAATCTGTGTTCCTTGAACTATTAACTGTTGATCATGAAAAAAATTAACAGTAAGCTTTTTCATCTCAAATTGTGTTCTGGCTCTATTTGTAGGGGATAACTTTATGTAGCATGACTTTACTTTGCTTATATTAGGTATTAACAACTTTTTGCCAGCTTAAAGAAGTCTGTTCTGTTTAGCACACGAGAAGGATGAGCAGTGTAGTTTAAGATTGCTCTGCTAACTCCCTTCTTTACTAGAACTGCCTTGTTTTAAATAGTCATAACTGAAAATGAGACTTAATCACCCTGTCATTACTATCTGCAATACACAGTGGGTCAAGGATCTGTGGCACAGATGGTGTTGAACAGCAGCAAGGAGAAAAATGACAACATTTAGGTTTGTATCCTGTTCTGCATTGAAAAAACATGTCAAAAGCTTCAAAAGTACAAATGTACAAATGTATAGGATAATGCAGTGACTTAATTTACAACTGCGAAGATCTCATTCTTTTTCACTGGCTTTATGTATACATTCCTGAAGTGTAAGCATAGGACTTGTGCTCTAAGAAACTGGAAGTCTGTCATACTTCAGTTTGCTCAGTGCTGCTTTCTTACATCAATTTGGTTCTGGAATTTTGCTAGCAACAGCTGAACTTAGCATACTGCATATATCACAGTTACATTACCCATATAAAGTTGATCATTTACACTACTGTGACTTTTTGTACTGGACATGTATACTCTCCATAGTGGTTTTTAAGTTGCCTTATTTCCTTCAAAATAAATTGAAGAGGAATTGGATGTCAATCTGCTAGAAATGGCTGAGAAAACCTTTACTGGGAGAATTATTACATGGAGATGAAGCCAATACCTGGCACTGCAGAGGAGTTAAGCAGTAGTGATGGCTTACACTTTCAGGGCTATAGATGTTACTTTAAGTGCACCTGTGAGCTGCAGTAGGTGAGCTAGTTTGCTGTATTGCATTAAATTTTGCCATGCACTATCTGTACTAGTATGTAAAGTGATGATAGTGCAAGTTGTATGAAAGTTTGAAAATAGATGAAAACTTACTGTTCTCACTGCATATTCTTCAGTGTTGCTAAGTGAAGGATATTATCCTTTGTTATTAGGTTGTCTAAAGTTTCTCAATAAAAGTAGCCTGCCCTACAGAGTTGGTTAATACCCATAAATCTTACAGTTAAAAGTAAAAATTCCACGTGTTGCAGTTTTTTAGAACTCAAACCACTCTAATTTAGGGGCTTTGGCACTAGTTTAGGAGCTCAAATACTCAAATCTGCATATCTGAAGTTTACTGAATAAATTGCAACCAAAGAAGTCTATTGAAATTACTGAAACTCTGCTACAGCACCAGTGCTTGGGATGGTCAAGAGGCTTCAAACTATGTGACTTTTGTTTTAAATACGATGTAAAAACCCAACAGGTCTCAAAGTTCTTCATACCAAAAGAATCTATTTTATATGGTGTTGCAAATAAAGACAAATTAAATCAATTTTTTTTCTTCAGGTAGTTTTATTGACCGTGGGGAAAATCACATGCATTACACATTGTAAAGCTGTGTTAAGTTTCTGTTTCAGCAAGATTTTTAGCTTGCAGAAGACAGCTTGGCTTTGTGCTCTGGCACAAGTAGTACTGAAGCTAGATGGATATACCTAAAGATATTCAGGAGCCAGCTAAGAATTGTGTTATGTTTGTTTTCAGGTTTTTTTTGATCATGATTTATTGCACTTTTTTCCTTCATTGTTCTCAAAGTTTCCCTTACTTTCTTGTTCAGTGTTTCAAATGGTTTGTATTTTGAAAGTTTTAAGTACAACTGTAACTGAATACAGTTGTGCTCTTCTAGTGTGACATTGTTTATATTACACATTGAATTGTACAAAGTCTGTGTTCAATTAAATTATTGACACATGTAACAAATGTTTACAAATAAACTGTGGTGTAGGTCAAACCATGTGCAGCATCCTTCTCATGCAGCAGTTTTATTCTTGGGCACAGAATAATGTCCCTCTGTCACCCTAGTGCTCAAGCCCACCAGGTGTCATTAAGTGTCTTTTCCCAGTACACGTGGAGTTCTGCAGAGATGCAGTTTCACCAGTGGAAATCCTCATGCCACAAAGTCTTCCCCATGCCACAAATTTAACTTCTGAGGAGAAGAGGAAGAACAAGAGCACTGTGTATGCTGCATCTCCTCCAGCCACACCTAAACCTGTAGTTTTGGATGCTGGGTGTTTGAAGACACTTGTGCATGTGATGTCTTATCTGTGTGCTTTGGCTAAAGATGTTTTTGACTAGGAACTTGAAAGAAATGAGATAAAAATTGTTTATGAAAGGTAATGCAGGCTGGGGATTAATTTTAGCTGTATAATTGCAATGAATCTGATGTCAATATGAAAAATACAGACCTAGATGGTGAAAGAAACCAAATAACCTCCTCCTGTGTTTAAACCTTCCTTTATTCTGGATTTTCTTGAGAATGTGTAAAACTATTCTTTCATATGTTTTTCCTCTTCACCATTTGTTCCACTTGAACACTCCCAATACTTGTCTTTGTTGTTGTGATAGACCTCAAGGCTCCTTTTGGACCACAAAGAAATGTATTTGGTTTTATTGTACAGCACTTGAAGCTAATGTTAATCCTTCCCCCAATCCCCTGGAACAAAGCCAAGCTTCTTAATGCTTCTTGGAAATGACTTTGGGTGACTTTGATAATCAAGATTGCTTTCTTAGGAGCTACTTGGTACAAAAGATGCCTTTTGGAAATGGTCCTCCTGGAGAGGGCAGGTTGGGGCTGGGAAGGGTGTAGGAATGGAGCAGGGCCAGGGAACAGAGTCCTTGTGGATCTGCAGTGAGGTGCTGAGCTCGGGGTGCACAGTGGCCTCGGGTGATGCCAGCCTGAGTCTCTGCCCTCAGCTACACAGGATTTAGGGCTTCAGGGCTGCACACTCCTGTGTCCTTGATTCTGCAGAGCTGCACACAAGTGAATCAAAAGTATCACACTGAACCAGGGTGATGGAGGTATTAGTTTGTGTCAGCTTCAATATTATATTAAACTGGGAAAAAATGAAAGTGAGAAGAAAGAAAAATAGTCTAGAAAAAGTGTTGGGAGAAGGGGGGGAAGCATCTTTTTGACTTCTTAGAGCTTGCTCTTAAGAGAATAAAGAAATGGAAATGCACTTAATTACCAGTGTTCAGGTACCCTTCCCTGCCAAAATGAGAAAGGACAGAAACTAGATGCAGAAATGAGAAGTGCCAAGGTTGTGAGCAGGGTGGGAAGTAGGGAACAGAAATGGAACTGGAAAGTACCCTGATAGCTTCTTTTTTCAGCTTTCTGAGCTTCAAACAATCAGCATTAATTTGCCTGGATTGTATGTTCCCAAGATATATTGAAAAACAGTTGAAAAAGTGTATGAAGTACTACTCCAGTCATTTGTAAATTAATTCTGATCGAGTAGCTGTTGTAGTCTGAAGCCATCTGTGTGTTTAACTACCACAGTGTGAGTGATGTAAGACGAAACCAGAACGGGTTTCTAGACGCACAAATGTCCTGTAGGTGTCAGCACTTCTCTTGCTGTTATCCTGACTTGCAGCAACAGGAGTAGCAGGAAAAAACTGGATTTTTTTTTTTTTGGTTGGTTGGTTTTTTAAAATTAGAAGTATTCAAGTGGATATTCTTTGCTAGTGAACACTATTGAGGCAAAGTTTTATATAATTAACAGGCAGATCTCATTTACTGGATAAAGAGGCTTCAGAAAATTGGTTAAAATGCTACTTGCAGAGTATCCTATAGTTGTTTATAAAACTGTCTAAATGATAGGACTAAGCCTTCTGCAAATATTGAAACAAATGACTCTCAGCAGTTGTAGCAGGCTCTGCCATAGGTGACAGCATCTCTGACGTTAAGCATTAGCTCCAGGCAGAGTTCTGACTATTGAGGCAATCATGAACATCAAATGAGACACAGGACTTACATACAAGAGGTTCACATTCGTGTTTGTCCATCTGCTGTAAATCCAACAAGGGCAGGCTTGCTCCAAACCAGCCTTCCTGGAGCACTGGAGTGCAGCTCTGGAAGGGTGACTCAGCAATGAGTAAATGTGTGACAAGTGTCTGAGCAACATGGAGAGCTTGGGGCTGAGACACCTTGGAAGCAGGAGGATAAACATGGTTTAGCCCAGTGCTGTTTACAGAAGATTTATTTTCTAATCATGGTTGGGAGGATGGAAATTAATTTAAATCTTCTTTTTAATGCATAGGAAGAAAATAGGCATGGAGTATCCTCTTTCTTGGACTTGGTATTCTCAGCAGTCTGGCAAGTCTGATGATACTAGCATAGCCATTTGATTTCAGAAAGAGATTTCTTATTTGTGTTTAGAAAACTGCTGAAGCTCAGTTTTGTAGCACTCCATGCTTGTCTTGCTCTATATTGAGCCTGGTTAGCAATTTGTGTAGGTTGTCTGAATTTCTGACCTCATGAATTACTAAAGAGCTCTTTTCCCTGACACTTGTTTCCAAGGCAGCTCAAGAAAGTATTAATAGTTGAATTTCCATACAGCTGTTTCAAAAGTATTGGTTTCTTTGGCTAAGGAATGGTATTTTGGCTCATATTCTTCATTAGACCAACACTTCTTGCCCTCTTCCTAGAAAGTTGATGTCACAACTGTGCAGAATATGTTCTGAGGGGACTGAATGGATATAAGTGACAAAACTGAAGGTTTATCCACAGTAGCACATGATAATATTTCAGAATGGGGAATTATCCTGCATTTTCATCTCTAATCTTCAGCACAGATGCATCTGAGATCTATTATTGAACAGATGGCAGGATCTATAATTCAAGCATTCTGTGCACTTGTCTTCAGGGGTCTGTACAGAAGGTGAAGGTGCCATGAGGTATGAGTGAAGCCAGTTCCTCAGGCCAAGGTGGTCTGGAGATTATCTTTTTATTTGAGCTTATGCATTGAAATAATTAATTTATCTATATCATGCCTGCAGATTGAGTTGGTGAGGCCAGTAGCTCCTGAGGAGGTTACTAAACCTGTTTTCAGTGAGGTGAGTTGGGCAAAGGCAACCAGCCCTGTGCAAAGCCAGCAGCAGTGAAGAGCTCTGTCTTGGCTACAAAATAGACCCCTGGGTCTGCATAAATACCTGGGTGCCCAAGCCAACTTTTACAAACAGTGCTGCATAGAAAGATTTGCTTAAAGGGAAGAACTAGGTGGCCCTGAGATGCCTGGATGTGTGCAATGGATCTTTTTGACTAATGATCATCCATTGATGATCAGACTTAGTCACTGCTCTGAATCAGGTGTGCCATTACTCTGAAGTAATACAATCTTCTTTGCTGTAACCATTATAATTGATATAAATAGCTGCATATTATGGAATAAAACTCTGATGCCAGCAATTAGGAAAAAAAATCAGCATGCCAGGTAGGAGAATTGTTTATTGCTCTGAGATGGGCAGAGCAGCTGCTTTGTTTATCAAGGGGAAAATCTAGCTACTGCTTTCTTAGGATGCAGGACAAAGTGACACTTTTTTCATAAACTGATTTTTAACTCCCAGCCAGTGGGATCAGTACGCTGCTGATACTGGAAGAGCACCAAGTGCTGCATGATAGGGCCTTAAAAGGTTGCAAACAATAGGGAGGACTTCTCCATTCCTACAGAGAGCAGCCTTGCATCTAAAAAAATTAGACTAATCAATTAGAGAAGTGCTGTTGTGTCTGATTTTCCTAGGATAAAAGTCAAGAGTAGCTACCCAGGAGCTCTTGATTTTTAGAAAAATACTTCTGTTCTTTCTAAACATGCCCTCTGCCTTCCCGTCTCTCTCTATTCATGACTGAATATCTGTCTGCAGAGAGTGGATGTGCTTGATGTGGGAGCTTAAACTTCTGACTGCAACTCCTGGCTTGGCTTTTATCTTGCTTTTCCTTCATCTTTACAGGTGCTTCAGGCTGCCATGTCTGTGTTGGTGTGTGCCTGCAGCAGTGACCCCTCACTGCCCACCCTGGACCCCAATGGGTGCAGCCTGAGCTGTGTCCCCACCTGGCCAAATGCCTTCCCTCAGGAATGACCAGCCCATGTGTTCAGAGACCAGCTGCCAACAGCTGTGTGTGCTTGCAGTCAGTGTTTGTACCCCCATGGGGTGAAAACCATCAGTCCCTTTGTGCTTAAAAGGGACCCCTGGACCATGTCAGCAGTGCCCAATCCCTTTGGACCATCCCACAATAGGATCCACAGGGCTGGATTCCCTGCTCCCTATTGCAATGGGGTGGGGATTGGCTGGCTCCTTGCAAACCCAGCCTGGGGCCATATCTGATGGATTACCTTATTTGTAGACAGGTGTCCCCTGGTTATGCTTTGTTTTTTGTGGGCTAACAGTCAGGTAGTATTTTGTGGGAGTAGAGAAGGAGAGATATGGGAAGATATGATTCTTAGTGCAAGGATCTTATTAGGGAAAAACCCAAGAATTTTTAATGCTCCTAATAGATTTCTATTTGCTTCGGTAGAGAACAGCTTAGGTGGATTTCTTAAAATATTTAAGTGATAAGTGTAGTTTGATTAAACACTATGTGGACTGCTGCAGCTTTACCATGAGGGAAAAAATCTCCCCTTCTGACATCAATTAGCAGCACTGGTGAGATGATTCAAGAAAAGGAGAATGACACTGGAGTACCTCTGGGCTCTTAGCTGGGTTGCAGGAAAGGAAGAGTAGAAACAGGAGGTACAGTACAACTGAGGAGACACACAGGCTTTTTATTGCTGCTGCATTCTGTGCCAGGACTCCTGCACCAGAGCTGTTTTTGCAGATCTTTCCACTCCATTCCTCTGTCCCTCCTGTCAAACCCATGTCTTGCTCTGTATTGGTATTCCAGCACACAGCAGCTCTTTGGGAAGGGTTTTTCCAATGACAGAGCTGTGCTGTGTCTGTCAGCTGAGGCTCCTGCCTGTGCCTCACTTCTCACCTCCCCTTCACAGGGCTTTTATCATGTTTGACAAGAGACAGGACAAATGTGTCCCAAACTGCTCCTGAGCACCTTGGGGCCCTGTGGCCTCAGAAAGGGACCATGGTTGGAAGGGACAGCTGGTCACTGGGCAGCTGGGGCCACTGGGGTGTTTAACAACCAGCAGAGAGAACTCAGAAAACTCTAGTGTCTCCTAAAGGTGTGCACTGAGAACAGAGGATTTCAGAGCTGCAGAGCTTATGCAGCCATTACATTTTAAAAGATTGCTCTATGCACAACAAAAATTAAAAGACTGATGTTGTCAGAAGCCTAGCAAAGTGTTAGAAAGGGGAGTTATATGCATGGAAAAAATGCAGCAAGCTTATTTTTAATTCTCTGGACCCTTTTTAATTGTTGTATTTGCATCTCTGAAATAAATCTTTCCTATCATAATCACTACAAAGTTTTAATTTTTCTGGAGCAGGGAATGTAGTGGCATATCAGGAAAAGGGTAATTATTCTTGAAAGAGGAGATGTCATTCTGAAACAGGGTTATTTTTAACCTGGGATTAGGTGTCCCCATGGGGTGTTACAGTGCCATACCTGAACTGCTGGTCACTCTGCTGGAGCATTTCTTGCTTCTTCCTCTGTCCTCATGTCTTCTTACAGGTTTCAAATGCTTAAATTTTGCTTTTCCATACATTATGGTCCCTGAGGTTTAAAAGTGGAGCTAAATTAATAGCAAGCTTCAAACTGCCAATCCAACTTTACATGCAAATGAAGGGAAAAATGACAGAAAATGCTCAAGTGCTTCAAAGATGTCATCAAGATGAGCTTACCTGTCAAGGGTGTTTTTAATCTCATGTATGTCAGAAAAAGACTGTAGCTATATCCTCCAGGGTGAGGCTTGGCTTACAAAAACAAAAGAAAAAATATTTTGCAGAACCAGGCTCCTACCTCCCAACTAGTTAGGACTTTTGCAGGTAAACATATTGAAAGCATTGACACATGGGATACAACCTCCTCTCCCGTCCTGTGTTCCTCAATAAATGTCTGCCCCAGGGACTCTGCAGAGGTTGACACCCTGTAATTTGCTCACTGTGCAAAGCTGCTCTGTAGAGACCCATCTCTATGCAGAGACTGGCTGAGCTTCAGCTGATTTAAACCTGATTTAAGAGATCATTGAGAATGAGGCTTCAGCTTCTGGGCTCACCTGGTTGTGAGTCAAGGCACTGGAGAGCCTGGAATGGAAACCATCTAGAGTTTGGGGGCAATGCTTCATGGATAGCATGGCCACAGGTGACTTTTGGGGTTGAGATGTGCAGGGGTAGAGATGTAGCATGTTTGTGCTCCTGTTCCTTCAGTTTTTATAGTCCATCTTGAAAAATGTTTAAAAGAGGAGGAAGCGAATGGTGTATGCTACTGAAGTAATACTGGATATCAAGTGCCACTTGGGAATATTCCCTGGGGTTTTTGGCTTTTTATAGGAGCTCAAGTGAGCCAGTTTGATGTCTTCACTTCTCTGACACCTGGCATGTGCATTCAGCAGGGAGACGGAAAGGTTTCCTCTTGGGTTTCATCAAACTCCCAGAGGAATTTGTGCATCCCCATTCTGAGCATGGTTTAGAAATACATTTAAAATGTTCACTGTGAGGATATATATCTGTCATCTCCTTGACATGATCCTGTAACAAGATACCTCATGGTCCCCTGGCTTCAAAAGTCATTCCCAGAAAAGTGCTTTCTTGAATTATCTGGGACTATAAAGCAATTACAGCCTTACCATGTTTTACCTTGACAAAATGGTCAAAAATTGCATTTGGAGAATGTTGTGCAATTTTTACCTGCCCTGATGTGAATGGTGCCAGTGGTGTTTTATACTGGAGGTGAATTAGACTCCTTTTCTGGCTTATTTCTCTGCAGAAAAATGAAAATGTTGTCCCTAGAGTGGATTTATTTTTTTCATGCAGTGGGTAGGGGGAAGCTGTGGTGCTGCCTTTGGAAACATGCTTTGGCGCAACTATGGAAAATGATCCAAGAATAAATTTCCTTGCACTGGATCATTTGAAAAGGCTGTGGAAATTGATGCCTCTTATTTTTGGGGATGAAAGATGTCATCACCAAAAGTATTTGATTTTCTTTGTCTTGGTCTTTCTAAAAAAAAGTTGCAAATGTGGAGGTGGTCCTGCAAGGGCAGCAGAGGGAGCCTGGCTGCACTGGTTCTGTTCTTGCTGTCCTGGGGATGCTTCAGCCCAGCTGGTCCACAGCTGTGCTGAGCTCCCTTCTGCCAGGGTTCAGCTGCAAGAAAGCCTCTTGCTTACTTTGGCCTAAGTCTTTGCCGGGGAAATCACAGGTTCAGTTTCTTTCCACCAGAGGACTTTGGCAAGGCTGGGCTGGAGGCCATAGCAGCATGCCTGAGCACCCTGACCTATTTAATAACAACCTAATACACCTAACACAGAACTCATCAGGACTAGCTGGGTTAGAACTTAATTTGGAAACTTTTGTAAAGGATAATAAAAATTCTTTTACAAATATATTAACAGCAAAAGGAAGGGTAAGACCAACCTTTGTTCTCTACTGGATGTGGGAGGGAACTTAGTAACTGCAGATGAGGAGAAGGTGGAGGTGATTAACACCTTCTTTGTCTCAGTGTTTACTGGGAAGATGGTTTGTCCTCCTGGGTTGGTGGATGGTCAGGGAGCGGAATGGTCCCCCTGTTATCCAGGAGGAGGCAGTCAGAGAACTGCTGAGCTGCCTGGATATTCATAAATCTATGGGACCAGATGGGATCCATCCCAGGCTGATAAGGGAGCTGGCAGATGAGCTTGTTTTTAAAAAACAAGTTTATATTGATGTATAAAAAACAGTTTATACTGATGCCATCACACAGCACTCAGAGGATGGCCAGGGCATCAGACCCAGCCAGCAGGGGTTTAGGAGGGGTAGGTCATGTTTGACCAACCTGATATCTTTTTATGACCAAGGGTCTCACCTGGTGGATGCAGGAAAGGCTGTGGATGTCTATCTGGATTTCTGCAAGGCCTTTGGCACTGTCTCCCACAGCACAGCCCTGGAAAAGCTGGCAGCCCATGGCTTGGACAGGAGCACTCTGTGCTGGGTTAAGAACTGGCTGGATGGCTGGGCCCAGAGAGTGGTGGATGTGCTACATCCAGCTGGGATCAGTCACCAGTGGTGTCCCCTGGGGTCTGTGCTGGGGCCTGTCCTGTTCAATTTTTTAGTGATGACATGGATGAGGGCATTGAGTCTTTCATTAGTAAATTTGCAGATGACACTAAGCTGGGAGCATGTGTCAATCTATTGGAAGGGAGGAGGGCTCTGAAGAGTGACCTGGAGAGGTTGGATGGATGGGCAGAGTCCAGTGGGATGAAGTCAAGTAGGGCTGGTCTCTTTCTCCAGGCAGCAACTGACAGAATGAGAGGATACAAGTCTTGAGCTGTGCCAAGGGAAATATAGGTTGTATATTAGGAAAATGTTTTTTTTATGGAAAGAGTGATAACATACTGGAATTGTCTGCCTGGACAGGTGGTGGAGTCACCATCCCTGGATGTGTTTAAAAAAAGACTGGGTGTGGCACTCACTGCCATGGTTTAGTTGAGGTTTTAGGGCATTGCTTGGACTCAAAGATCTCAGAGGTCTCTTCCAACCCAGTGATTCTGTTAGGGGCAGGAGCCCAGACTGCAGAGATCTCACATCCTGTTGTTCAGCTGCTCTTGTGTTGCCTGACTGATAAACCATCCTGACCTGTGGATACAGCAAGCAGGCATGGCCCTTTGCAGGTGCTTTGTCATTTTGGCCCTGAGCTGCATTGCACTGTAATGTGTCCCTGCACACCCCAGCTATGGTTGTGGAAGGGAATGCAGAATTCTTGGTGCTCAGGCTACCATTCATTACCCCCATTTTTCTGCATCTTTATGATGGTAACAGTGAGCTACAGTGGCATGAAAGAAAAGAACCATATAATTGGCTTTGGATATTTAAAAATTGGAGGAGTTTGTTAATGTCTGTCCCTGGGGTGTCCTGAGTCTCACATGTACAGAGCAGGAAGCATGCTCTGGAATTTCTGTAGCTGTCTGTGCCCAGCCCTGATCTAGATGCTAACATTTCTCTAGGTAACAAGTACAGCCACCAGGATCCCAGCAGACTTTTTATCTCCTCCAAACACATCTAAATTCCCATGTAATTATGAAGCTATTGTGCTAATTACAGCTGTGGGAAAGGTTGTCCCTATCTGCCAACAGTTCATCCATACTGCTGAGACACAGGTCAGCTCAGGAAGAATTAATTTCACTGTGTTTAGTCACATTAGCAGTTCTAGGCTTTATTACTACAACAGCACAGACACCCTCTGATAGCTCATTGTGCTGGTGTGTTTGTCACACATGGAATCTGCAGCTTCTCAGGCTGAGTGAGGCTGGCTGTGAATGGGTGATGTGGGGAGCAGGCTCAGGACAGGGACAGTTTTGTGAATAGGAAAGGATACTTAAAACAAATGAAAATGGATGAAAATCTTCTGAGGTTTGGGATATCTTATTAATATTTAGAAGTAGAGCTCCTAGCTCCAGGAGTTACAGAACAATGCTGTGTATGAAGTAATTTTGCTGCAGGCTTATCTTTGCTAAGTGGAACAGAAGACAATGTCTGTGACTTAATTTTATCTTTTTATTTTTAAATAAAAACAGTGAGGCCACCAATGACTTTGCTATAAGCTATATATACCTTCTTACTAATAATTAAAAAAAAAAAAAATCTGCACCCATGAAAGTGGCATTTTTAAGGAGTTACAACAAGGTCAGAGAGATCTTACAGCTGCCAGTGTGATGTTTGCATGGCACCTGCAGAACAGAGGGTTGCTGTTCTAGAACTGATAGAGACCTTTTCCCCTTCATTTACCCCTTCCTGGGTTGTTCCAGAGCTCTTGCCAGGGCTTGAGTCAGCAGGAGGTCAGCTGTGGGTGAATGGAGTCAGATGAGCCAGGAGGTGTTCAAGCTTCGTCCTGTCTTTGTGCTGAGCTGTGTCTAAAAAGCCCCAAGCCTCAAAGGAATGAATTTTCTGTGGATTAGCAGACTTGACTGAACTTTTATCTTTAATTGCCCAGAAAGCTGCTGTTCTGCATCCTGCATGGGAAGCACAGCCTTGTCTTTGGTGTGGAGGGCTCCCATGTGATGCTGCCTGCTGCTGCTGAAAACCAGGAGTCCAGGGGGTAGCTCTGGAAAGCTGGTAGGGAAGCTGTGTGTGTATCTGTGCAGTGTGTGTATTCAGTGCCACATTTGTGTTCCTTTCTTCTATGCCCTCTTTCCCTTCTCTGATGTGTCCCCCTGCCAAGTGCCTCAGGAGGAAATGCTCTCAGGTGAGTCTGTGTGTGAAATGCAGAAATACCTCCCACCTTATCACCCTGCCAGAGACCCTCCCAAGGGATCCACATTGCTTCTGCCTGATGCTCTTAAGAGAGAGATCTCAAGTATATAAATTCACAGCAAAAAAAGACTCCAGCTGAGCTTCATGGCATTTTGCTGTTATATCTAATATTTACTTTTTTACAATAATTTTTTAACTTCCTAGTGGGATTTTGTGAACCAGCTGCCCTGTACTCAACTTGATATTTTTATCAGACCATCCTGGATGAGAAATAATGGGAAATAAAACTCAACCCAAATATGTATGAAGCATAGTGGTACTATAATGATTTATATCTTTAAAACCTATTAGGCTGCTTAGTATAGCTTTATGTTCATTTTATGCACAGGAACATTAACTGGTATTACTTGTTTTAGCAGCTCTGAATGGAGTTGCACTCTGATAATGTAATGCAGAAAGGATTGGAGGGTTTAGTACCTGCCTGCTAAAAGAGTTTTGTTTAAGTAACTGTCTTCCCTGGCATTTAATCCCTGCCTAACACCTGCTGCCCTGGTGCTGATGTAGTTCTCTACAAAGTATTCAAGATTTGCACAGGGTGCTGGGATTTTGCAAATGGATTTTAGTTATCTGTTCTGAAGAGGTTGGAAAGTCACTGAATTTAGACTCTGGAAGAGCAGTTCTTAGTTTTACAGATCATTTGAGCGTGACACTCACTTTTTTTTCAAAAAGGAATGTACCTGAGAGGAAAATTAATAGAATAATGCAATTTTTGTATTTTGAACAAAGAAAATTTAAAATTTAAAAAAAAATCCAAATGATATTTTAAAGTTAGACACAAACTTTTCAATCTTGAGAAATGTATTGATTTGTGATTGCAAACGATGCTTTCTTATGTGTTTGGAGCAGATACTCAGTGCTGGAAACCCAGAAATGTGTTTGTGTGCCTGAGTCAATGGTTTGTTGGCAACAGTGATTCTTTTATATTTGCTGCCCCAGAGTGAGGAGGTGAGAAAGGCCATTTTCAGCACTGAGTTTTCTGCATGTATTCAACTGTGTGTCTGTGGTGTCCTGAGTGATGTTGGAATGAAAATCCATCCCCATGGTTCTGTTTTGCCCGCTCACCGTGTGAGCTGAGCCCTGGCAGAGCTGTGCCCTGCCCTGAGAGCTCAGCCCTGGGAACCTCTATTAAAACCTCCCCTCTCTGGGCTGTCAGGCTGATGAAGGGTGTCTCATGCCATGGCCAGAGAGGAAAGCATGCAGCATTCCAGATGTGCAGTGCCCTCAGCAGTGAGGTTAGGGGCTGGCAGGATGTCTCAGCCAGGAGGTTTTCCCACTGGGATGGGGCTGTTCCTCCTCCTCCCCAGTACAGGCAGGGACTGGGACTGCTCCTCTCTAAGGTATAATGTCCTGATTTGGGTATTCCTCTCAGGGGGATGCCACATGCTGTTTTATGGCTCTTGCTTTGAGCTCAGTTGAGCTCTCACCTGCCACAAACAGCAGCAAATCTGCAGTGAGCCTGGGCTGCTGCCTGCCTTGGGCAGAGCAAGGGCAAACCAGCTTCTCTGGTGGGTTTTGGAGCAAACCACACAAATATTTTATTGGCCAAGGTATTTGTGGCCTCTTGCTAGCATTGTGTTTTATGCCCTTTGGGTATTTTTAGCATCCTCAGGTGAGACAGAGCAGTGGATGGGGCAGCATCACGTACATGAATCTGGTCTATGTTTTAACTGTGATTTCTCTGCAGAGCTCCCTGCCTTGGGATTTATGGCTGAAAAAAATTCCAGGAAAATTCAGTAGACAATTTGTGCTTAGGAGTATCAGAGGTTTCATTTTAGTATGCTGTGAGCCCTGGGACACAAAAATCACTTGAAGGTCTTCCTTTGATATATTTTATTTATTCTGAAATAGGTAGTATTTCACATCTGCAGCCTGTCATCCCAAACTCTGAAGACTGGAGTAGTTTTTGGAGCTTCCTGGCCAGATATTGAGGAAGAGATCCAGCAGCCATGCCCTACATACCTTCTGCTGGGCTCCACACCTCTCACAGGTGTCCTCCACAGGCCTGGCTTTTGGCACCTCTTCCTTGGGATAAACACAGACAGTAGGACAAAAAATTAATTGTCTGTGTTCTGCTGCTCCTATTTATCTTGAATTTCACACTCAGTTGATTAAAAAATTTGCAAATCAATCTGCAGCTCTGTGCAAGGAATAGGATGGCAGAAAGATTCATGCCTGCACCGAGCTCTAATCTGTTTTTATCACTCGTTTCAAAGAGTACAGATAAGTGGTATTTTCTAGAGAAATGGAGTTGATATTTTCCTGCATCAGGTATAAATGAGAAGTAAACAGAAAATTGATGAAGTATTTTTATCTAAGAAAAGGAAAAAATACTTACACTTATATAAAAGTATGTATTTACAGAAGGATGTTATGGTTTATGTTTATCCCTGAAAGAATCATTGTAGTTTTTAAAACTTCAGGCTGAAGGGTCACCCCATTTCTTTCCTGATGCAAACAAGCCAATTAAAACTGCAGACTGGAGCTGAGACACTTTATTTAAATGACTTTATTTGACAAGTAGTTTGTCTGTTGAAAAAGTTCAAATGAAGCAGGCTTCTTTTGCTGAACTATTTGCAGATTTAATCTAATTGTATACCACTGTGAGGTATTTTGCCTATGTTTAAACTTTGGGAAAAAAATCCTAAACTATGCTAAACCAGGTGTTTGATTCAATTTCAAGGTTATATTCTTCACCAGCAGAACCAGCCTGCTGCTCTCCTTTAGGCTGGTGACACAAAGGAGACAGCTGCAAGGCTGCTGTGAGTGCCCTGTGGATGGCAAAGTGCTGCAGTGAGGCTGTAACTAAGTCAATAGGTTTATCTGAAAGAGGTTTTAACTCTTTAATGTCTCAGTTTTCTTGGCTTGCTGAGCAGCAGTGCTGCTGATACCTGAAACAATAGTACCTCAGAATAGGGAGTGAAGAGCTGGATAAAAATAGGACAGAAGTGATGTCCTAATTACAGTGGACCCCACCAGCCTCTTAGGACTGATGCATCAGCTTCACCATCACATCAGTGTTATAGATGGCAATGTGATGGGCAAAAGTTCCTTTTGTTCAGAGGAAAAGACCAGAAATCAGTATCGTTAAAGTGGCGTGAAGTGGAAGAACTTGTTTATTTCCTAATTGTGCTGAGTGCAAGATTGAAACACTCCAAAGCTAGTATGGTTATCACAATGGTGGGTTCACCAGCAGCAACCCAGCTGATGTGAACTATGACAGCAAAAGAGGTGAAGTGTCTGAAGTGTCTTGGCTTTCAATGCACCAGATTAGTTCTGAAAATGCCACACAAATTCCTAAGGTAGTTTCAAATACAGCTGGCTTTGTGTACTTTGGAATGGTTCTTTGGCAGAGAGTATTTCTAAACAGACTCACAAAATGCATAATGTCCTGCATTATTTGCATAATTTGCATAATTTGCCTTTCTGGCAAATATTTGGTTAAATTGGATGTTTTTGGGAATGTGCCCTGTACTGTTGTTGCTGACACTAAGGATTTGTCATTTTACGTTAGAGGACAAAATGATGGGATGGTTTGAAATCACAGGATCACAGAGTGGTTTGGGTTGGAAGACACCTTAAAGATCATGTGGTTCCAGACCTCTGCCACAGGCAGGGACACTACCAAGATCCACATACCTGTCTCTAGTGCTGGTTGAAGTAGTTTTATCCCACTGTCAGCCAAAATGGGAATTTTATTCCTGCTGTATATTTGAATTAGGATAAACTTCCCCCACAACCCCACTCCCCCCATACTGTTGAATTTGCTGCTGCAGTCATTGCAGTATAACCAGAGGAATAACAGAAATGCAACGTCTGGCTTCAGCTCCTCTGACCTGTATCTATAGGGACCTTTGTAGTCCTGAGTTATTCAGGCATCTGCTGCCAAGATTCAAGCTCGAATTTGTATTATAAATCTGCAGGAGCCTTTAAAACCACAAGAGACCAGATAACAGAGGCTGAAGAAAATCTGGAAAGAGAACTGGGCAGGCAATGGCTCAAGGTTTTCCAAGGCAAGGGTTTGCTTTATGGGAGCAGCCTGTAGTTGAATACATCTGCAGAACTGTGCTAGTGAAGGGGGACTAGAACTGTGCAGTGGGAAAGCTCCAGCAACCTGGGAACTGCAATCAGAATAAATAAAATGGTTTTATCGTTCTTAAAGGCAAATTGGTTTTGAGGGTAGCTGACTTGAAAATAAAACAGGAGCCACTGACACCATCCCTCAAAGTCCTGCCTTTGCTCTGCACTGAGCCCCTGACTGCCTGCTCGTGTGCTCTGCAGCTGTGGTGCCTTCCTGGGCTGCCCCAGCCTGGGGGATCCTGCACCTGAGGGATGGGTTTGGCAGAGGTCTGTTTATTTCCTGTTTTGGTCTGTTTGGAGAACATGTTTGCCTGCTGGCTCTGCACCCAGCACAGCTGAGGGCAGGAGCCCGTGGCTGGAGCAGTGGCAGGTTGGGTGTGCTGGCACGAGGAGCTGCTCCCTGCTGCCACATCAGGGGAGGAGACTCTTAATATAAAGCAGAACAAGGTCAGGAGAGACCAAGAGTCACATTTCATGTTTACTGAGAGGCACTGGAAAAGGTTGCCCAGAGAAGTTGTGCCTGTCCCATCCCTGGAAGGGCTCAAGGCCAGGCTGGATGGGGCTTTGAGCAACCTCTTCTCATGGAAGGTGACACAATCAAATGGCAGGGGAGCTGAAACTAGATGGTCTCTAAGTTCCCTTTCAGCCCAAGCAATTCTATGACTAGCAACTGGCTTTATCCAGCCTCTGATAAGTGGGTATCTGGCTCCTGAATATAAATATCTAATGAACAGATATAGATAAGATATGATTTACAGCATGTGCCAATGTGTTCTGATGCTGCAGCTGAGTTTCTGTAGCTGTGATGGAAATGAATCTCTAAGAAATGGGTTGGGGGTTCTGCTGCTGCAGTTTCTGAGGGGAAAGGGAGAGAGCAGGAGGGTTCTTTACCAGGAAAGAGAGAAATTAAGTGACAAAGGATTTTGGTTATCCTTTGCAGAAAAGCATCGAGCTTTTTCCCCCTCCAATTCTGTTCTGTGTTTGGGTGAAAACATAATGGCAGTTAAATGAGCTTTGCTAAATCTTTCATAAACCACACTCTCTGTGGAGGAAACAGAAGAGTTAAAATAAAACCTAGTGTTTTTCCTGCAGATGTTCTTGCAGAGACTCCTATAGATGCCGAGGTCTTCAGTCTATGACTCCTAAATGCAGTTGCTCATTTTTGCACTCAGAAATTCCTGCAAGTGGCTTTTTTCAGAGAAATCTCACAGATCCTGAATTTTTCTCTATTCCATCTGCAGTAATTTTCAACCAAACCAGTTCCATCTGAAGTTCATTTTGTTAATTTTTCTCCATCTTTAAAAAAAACAGATTTTTTTTTTTTTTTTTTTTTTTTTTTTTGTAGCTGTAGCAGTGTTTTTAGGTGTAGAGTTCTTTTCATGAAGGATCAGTTAGTTATTTTGAAAGGAACCACACAATGAGAAGAAGGAGGCTTTTGGGTGTAGCTATAAATTTCTTAAATATTCCCATTTCCTGGATATAAGTGGTTTGCTAAACTACCCCTGAATATAAACCCTGTATGTATCCAGGTCTGTGTTTTACAGAGATTTTGCAAAAAAGCCAAGGCTGTATGTGCTCAAATGATGGTGTAAGTTATATCACAGGTGACAGAGATGAATTTCCAATTTTATGGATTCCACAGTGCTGCTCGGATTTTTTTGTACTAATTAAATTTTATTACATCTGAAATTTCTGTTATCTTTTAATTATACTAAAATCTAAATTCATATTGAAAAGTGTAGCTTATCAGCCTACACAATACCTTTCACAAAATTGAATTAAATGTCTTGAAAAAAAATTTTAATCCATGTTTATCAAGATGAATGACAAAAGAGCTTATCACCTCTCTCTCTGCTTTTCTTATTTATATTCCTAGATGCTTATTTAATCTGGCTTTCAGGTCCCCAGTGTAGTGGATTTTTCCTGTTTAAAATAGAGCAATCTCTTTGCAGGCAAATAAATGTTTTTCTAAATGAGAAATATAAGTATTTGGCTTTTTTTGCCTTACTCACCAGAGTTGATGCTGTGAGGAGGTTGGGCTGCTTTTGTGTTGATCCTGGCAGTGTTGCTGTGTTCAGTACCTGGGCATTTCTGCTGTGACTTATGGCAGTTCAGAATATCAAATATTATCCCTAACTTTATTTTCTGCAGAATAACTGTCCCAAAGCAATGCAGTTTTTGTGTGCCTCCTTGTTTAACCCGGGCTATAATTTTTGCAGCATGTGTTTGATGTGGGAAGACAATTTAATGGAGACATATTTCCTCTCATTTTCAAATCACTCCCTTGTGATGAGCAATGAGTCAAATCACAGGGAGCTTAGGGAGATGTTGTATTTCTCGTATCATTTTCTCTTTGCTGGGTCATGGGTGACTTGAGGCAGCAGCTCTGTTTTCCTGCCTCTGTCAGATGGAGCTCAGCAGAATGTTGGCTTGAACATCTCATAGAGTGAGATGAGCATAGAAGAGGTTTGTATAAGAAGTATAATTCACTTTTTCTGCACCTCAGTATGGAGCTGTGCCTCATTCATGCCTCATTCACTCTCCAAAGTGGGAGTTGAGTGCTTTGGTCACACTCAGTTGAGTGTGACCATACTCACCTCCAGTTTGCTTGAGCTCATTTTTTTTCCAGTTTGTAGTTTTGTCAATCAGTTTTATACTTGAGTGACATGAAAGGGATATGCAAAGCAAAGTCAATGAATAGAAGGCCACGTCTTAGGGTCTATATATATGGCAGTGCACTTACTGAAGCAGGCCCTGTTTGCTCTGGTTTTTGAGGTTTTTTGGGGCAGGAGTTATTCCTCTGCATAGCTCTGAATTGGTGTTAAGATAGTGGCACCCAAATTTTGAGTTGGGTCTTTAAGGAGTTGTCATTCTTGCTAAAACTGAGACACTCTCAAGCATTTAGCAGCTGCTGAGGCTGTTCAGGGAGATGTAAAATGCTTGTGTTTGTCCAACAGCAGTGTCTTTTTGAGAAACAGGTTTGTGGAAGGGTATGAAGTGCAAACAGGAATTAACCACTATGGGCAAGGCTGGTGAGATCCACAGGCATGACTCTGCTGGGTGATGTTTGCTGGGTTCTCAGAGCCAGAGAAATCCCCATCCTGGCTTTGCATATTCCAGTCTGAATTTGCAGCTGAAATCCTGACTGGCATACATTTGACAAAAGCACAAGGAAAATTCTCATAATAGTGGCACTAAAATAACAAGGTACTTCCTCAAATTTAGCTCCTTTCTCAATATTGACTCACCTGTGTCACAACACACAGTGTACAGGGGTGTTGACATACCAACCAACTTGGCAGAGTTCCACGTTATAGCCCAATTTTATATTTCTACCTGGCCTGCAATTTGATATCTACTATGCCTGCATAATTTACAGTAATTGTGTCATATTCTCTGATTTCTTAGGACAGATTTGACATGTGGGAGCATTAAAAACTGCAGAGCACCTGGAATGGAGTCCCCCAATGGATAAGATTTGGAGTTATTCCTTTATTTCTCAGCCTGCAGATGGTTTTGCTGGTTTGGACATGTGAATGGGTTTTGCTTTGCAGCCAAATTATATTAGAGGTGGAGAGGAGTGTTTCAGAAAAGGCTGAGATTCTTGTGTGATATTATTCCAACAGCTCAGGCTATTAAAAAAAAAAATCCAAGCAGAATAAAAAATGCAGAAGAAGACTACAATACTTTGTTAGACCTTGAATGAGAAAATAATTGCAAAATCAAGATAAACCCAGTCATGGAAATATTTGTGGGAAAATATTTAGCATTGATCCTGTCCATGTAATGACCTTGTGTCCAAGCCACTAGGCAAAAAAAAAAAAAAAAAAATAAAAATGCTTCCAGCTTGTTGCTTTGCTATCAGAAAATGTGACATCTGTTCATCATTTTCTTTGACTGCATTAAGCTAGTATTGACTCAGTGGTTTGCAAGAGCTAATGAGAGCTGAACACTATCTGGGATGCCTAAATCAGGGGCAGGTTATCAGATACTCAGAAGTGTCAGTGTGGCTATTTGTGAAGGTATTTGCCATGCCCAGAAGTTGACACAATCATTTGGAAAGCTTATTTGGAGAGAGGCAAAGGGGGTTCTCCTGGCCCAGGACAGTCAGTACCTGGGCAGAGCTCTTCAAGGCAGGGCCTCTGCCTCCTTGTCAAATCAATGAGAGGGAGAGTGGCACATCACAGTGGTAAGTGGTGCCACATATGAGAAGTCTTTATCCACAGTATTGGGAAATATTTTTGGGGCTCTGAATTGCTGTGTTTGGGCATTTTGGGGACTGTAGTGCCTGTGCTGGAGGCTGCTCCTCTGACAGGCCCTGTCTGCAGCTGTCCCTTGCTGTATTTTGGTTTCTGGAGCTGCTCTACAAGGTTTAAGGAGGAGAGACCCATTGCTGCTGTGGTCTCTTGTTTAGGACCTGCATGCAGCTTTGATGCAAAGCCACATGAAGACATCACAATTCTGGTCTCATCCTGGTTTGAGACATCACAGAAGAAAATTAAATTAGGAGATAATATGAAAACTGCTTTACAAATTATACTGCTAGTATTTTGAAGGCAAAGCAATGCAGATAAAATACATGGAGCAATTCCAAATCCATTAGCAGCGGATGTGCTTAGAAGCCCCATGCCTATTATGGAAATTTGTGGGCAGGTGTCCATAAATTGATAAAAATGCATTCTCTAAGCAATGCTCACAAAGCTGAGGCTGGAACAGTAATGGGGAAGCTATGCTAGGCATCAGCAATTACTATTCTCCATAGCCATATGCAAAGAGAAAAAAAATACAAAGCTGGTAAAATCAGAATTAATGGCAATCTAACTTTACAAGGAGAAGTGAACTCACAAGTGCCTGTAGAAGAAATTTAATCTGCTTAATGCAGAAACTGAGAAATAAAAAATCATGGGATATAATCAGAGGCTTGGTCTGAGTCAAAGCTAAGTGAAGCACATTTCAATGGTATGGCTTTCTTTGCCTTATCAAACCTGTGCTATAGAATAAGGTTTAAACAAATAAAGAAGAATGTGATGTTATATGTTGCATTTTAAGGCTACAGGAGCAGTGAAAAGGATAATGCAACATAGTTCCTCATGTAATGGAGAAGCGAGAGAGAGAAGTTTATTTAAAGAAACACTACACTTTATAAAGTAGTACGTGCAAAACAAAAGACTCCTTGGCCCAAGTAAGGCAACACCTCTTTGAAAACATGCTTTCTGCAAAACATCACATCTCTCATGCACCCTGCAGGTGCACAATCATTGTTATAATTCTTGTCCTTGAGCAGCCTGAGAAAGGCAAGGCTTCAAGGCTGCTTTTTCCCTGGTTCCCAGCAGCATCCAGCAAAAGTTATAGATGCAGTAACTACCTGGTCTGGAAGGGGAGAAGGTATACAAATAATTCTAAGGACAATGTTGGCTTTAAAGTGACTTGCTTGTAAATATTAAGTTCAGGATCAACAGACAATAACATGATGAATTTTGGAAAGGGGAATGGAAGATTACTGTGGGTGATGCTGAGTGAGGTTTTAAAGCACAGAACACATCCTCATGCATATGACCAAGCCACTGAGGCTTGGACACTTGCCTAGAGGTGGGATTTCAGTTATGGACACTGCTGACAAAATTCTGTACAAAGTTGTTTCTGTTGAAATGAAAAAACCAAACCCAAAACAGACGTCTGCTGACATATGGGCATGAAAATGTCACCCACAGGATTTCAGATTCAATTTAAATGAATAAGCTTGTTGTGGATTAAATAAACCAACAGAGCATATCTGAACAGAATACTAAGAAGTGCACATATTTAAAAAATTTTCTTTCCCTTTTCTAAGGCAACATATCTGAAGAAGGAGGCAAACCAACTCCACTATGTTTTTAATTTTAATTTAATTTTAACTGTTTGAATGATTTATACAGAATTGTTTCACACAGGGAACCCAAAACATCTATTACTGAGCTGCAGGGGAAGCTGTAAGTATATAAACAAGGAGAATTTTATTTGATTCACATGGACAAAATACATTCCAGTCTCTTCACGCTATGTGTAAAAGTGAGAAAGGGATGCATATGAAGCAGAGATGTCTCTTTGTATGTTACTTTGGTAGGGAATACTAATTTAAAACATTGGGGAATCCAGGTACAAGCCTTTTAAAGCTGTTTTTGATCTTGTTATATAATACTAAGTGAAGGACATGGGAGCTTTGCCTGTGGAGCAGGTGGATAAGGTGTCAGTGAGCATGCTGCAGGACAGGTCAGCCTGGTATGTATTTGTGTGATGTCCTTTCTATTTGATACCAGAATCTATCATTGCAGAGTTCTTAAAAGTGTGGGGACCTTGTTGGTAGTGAGACTAGGGTGGCCTGATGTTTTGAGCTTGAGTATTGAACAGGAGCTATTCCCTTCGTGGTGTTAGTTATTACTTGTGTCTTCTATGCCATTGAGTGTAATCCCAGTATCATACAACTGGGAAGGACTTTTGGGTCTTTTATTCCACCCTTTTTGCTGGGCCATGGCTGCAAATGTCAAGTCTGAACCTGACAGTACTCATGGAATTCCCTTGCTGGATGTCCACACCTGCATGAGCTCTTTGGAATGTGTTAGGTCAGCTAAGTCTCAAAATGTTTCTCTACTTCCAGTGACCAAAAGGTTTCCACACATCAACATTTATTCTGCAGACACATGGAGTAAGGAGAGATGAATCTCACCTCTGTCACCCACATAGGTGAATTATGACCCAGAAAACTCTGTGACTTCACTACAACTCCCTTCTGAGAGGAAAAAGGAGAGGAAACAGCAGAGGAAAAGTAAGAAATTTGACAGCAGGTTCAGTTCCTCCTTTTATGTTAGAGTTAACTTGTGCCTTACTGTCTTCCCTTTGCAGCTTTTTTATTAGGTTAGTGGGTAAGAGGGGAAATGGATTGTTTTAAGATGGGGTAAGCTGATAAATAAAGTAAAATGAAAGAGAGCCTCCTCCCAATTCAGCTGCTACAGACAAAGAAAATCCATCTCTGGGAGGTTTGGCCCCCTTCTCAGGGTCTCTCAGGAGTGTGCCCTTCCTCCATTTCCCAGCAGACATTCCTCTTACTGCTGACTAATTCAGAGAAAAGCAGGGAAGGCTTGGATCTCCAGGAGACCTCATGCCTGAGCAACTTCCAGCACAAGCTGTTCCAGGAGAGGATGTCACAGGCTTATGCTTTGCCCAGGCTGTGTTAGCCAGGGATGGGCTGCAGCCTCCCTGCCACGCTCCAGACTTCACACCAGCTTTGGTTAGGCAGCATAAAATTTTATCTATATGCCTCAGGGGTTCCTGTTCTGAAAGCAGACAGAAAGAGGCCATCAAACTTTGATGGCAGACTGTAGTTAATTTACATGAGAGCTCTTCTTCCATTTCAGGGCATGGAAAATGTTTTTCTATTCCATATTCTTCTATTCCAATTTTTCTACATCAATAACCATCTTTTCAGGACTGAATTTATTCATGAAAATTCCACAAATTTTTCCAATAAGCACGAACTGCTAGAGAAGCCAAAGATGATGATCTATTACTGTGAATTTAAAAAAAACCCTGTTCTTTAAAAAACAACTATATTTGAGAACCTTGTGCTCTGAGTTATTTTACCCTTAATTTCTCCTGGTATCTCAGTGTTACATGGTCTTGTGTTAAGCAGCAGAGGCTGAATGGCTTCATCTGTTCCCACTGTAGAGATGTGTCTTATGGAAAGCACTTCTTCAGAGATAAACTGTGAAAAAGTGTTTCCTGCTCATCTTTGCCATTCCACTAATGATTTTAGAGGCCTAATGTATCCCATTCATTTGCCTTTTTCAAGTGTCATGTCCAAAGCTGTAGCTTGTTTGAAAGGCACCCCGTGCCCTTGGTGACTTCAATAACATCTGTCCCCCGACAGGTTTTATTGTCTTCCTTTGGGAAAACTGCACAGCAGGTTAGACTGCAGAGTGTAAAACTAGGTGTTTAGAGTGGCATAACTCTTTTTGTCACAAAATGAAGAAATGAGGGATGTTTAATCCACAAAAGGGACTCTCAGACATGGCCACTGCATAAATAAAATGTCCTTATAATTAAATCCCTGAGTAAATATTCTCAATGAACCTTTTAATTTTTCCTTCTTTCCCCTTTCTTTCTGAAGTGTGTAAGAAACTCTGCCAGCTTTGCATCTGCCTGGGTGGAACCCTTTTCCTCATTGCCTGTTTTCCCATTTCTGTCTAGCACTGTGCTTTAGCCAGACTTATTCTCCTCAGCATTTTAGTGCACTACATTGCATTATCCAAACCCTCCCTTGCTCTATTCAAACTAATAATGACAACCATATAATGAGAACCAGCCACACCTTGTGGCTGCTCTCAGCTAAACCCTCAAACAAATTGCCTTGTCAGAGGTTTGGGATATTGGTGGGTAAACATTTATGAGTCACAGTGTTTCTGCAAGACATCTGCCTGGGAACCAGGAAAGTGCTCATGTAATCCCTCAGCCAGGGAGGTCACTCCAAAGAGAATTGCATTGCTGGAGATGGGTCCAGACAGACCTGCTTTCATCTTTCCCCCCACCACTGAAACAGCAAAGTTCTCCACATTCAATCTTTGGGTAGCTGTTAGGGGGTGGGAGAAGTTAATATGTTCTTCTTGAGTTATTAGTGTCAATTAATACCAACCCAAATTCCACTGTCTGAGGGCAGCAGGAGCCCCACTGTGGATTTCCAATTATGTCTGTCAATCATTATTTCTCATTGCAAAGATTGTGCTACAAGATACCCTGGTATTTCTGTGAGGATGTATCATCCCTAAGATATCAGCAGACTAAAAGCCTGGTCTTGACACGATTTTTCTCTTCCTTTCCTTCCTGCAGACAGCAGACCTTCACTACAATCACTGCTCTTCAGACCAGTTATGTTTTGCAGCTTCCTCTGCTCCCATGGTGTTCAAGTGGATCAGACAGACCTCACTGGACTCCTGCACAACCTCCTCCAGGGCACTGAAGTGTGCCTCATTACACTTTCATTTATTTCATTTCCAAACTTAAGGAAACCAAATTAAATTACTGTCATAGTAGTTCTGAGCACGTGTCTCTACACAGTGACGAATGCAGTTGAATTTGTCCACTTTAAACATTAATTCAGAGTAACTCCCCCTGTGCCCCCTGTGCAGCAGAGCCAGCAGTGGTCTCCCATAGAGCCAGGAGACTGGCAACTTTCAGGGAATTGGAGAAATAAAACCACCTAGGGTGAGATTGATGTCACTTGACCTCAAAAAGGTCTCTGAGTTCATGCTGAGCAGTGAGGCTCAGCTCTGCTGGCCTCCTCTGCACAGGCACATTAGAAAACCCCCTGGAGCACTGAATTGAGGACAGCTGATGGATGTCTGTCAACATGAGAGATGATTCTCCCACCTTAAGATAGGTCAGTATCCTAAATGTTAAGGAAACTACATCAATTCTGTAAGGTAATGCAGTGGCAGTTATAATATTCACTGAACTAACTGTGCCCCAGAAAAATGCCCAAAATAATTATGAAGTGAAAGCTCTGCACCATGAAAGACAAACTTTCTTGAATGTGGGAGCTGGATTGATTGAGATCACCCAGAATGGCTTGGAATGACTTTCAAAAACATTGAGTTTCCATATTTTCTTTTATTTCATTCAGTTTTCAAAACTGAGCCCTGCAGCATTACCTACCAAAAACTCAGTCCTCCTAAAGTGCTGTATCACCAGCCAAATTGGAACAGCATAAACACAGGCATCTTGTGCCATTAGAAATGCCATGGAGGCCAGACCCTCACAGGGTTGGTAAGTCTAACACAGGATCCATGGCACCTACCTATTTCTGGAGCATGCAGGGAGACCAAACAGGGTGTCCTGAAGATGCAGATGGCACTGTTTGCCCCTATTGGGCTGCACTGCTTCCTTTGCATCTTCATTTCAGAGTCTGGGTCCTCTCCTGTTTCCAAGTGCTGTCCTGATGAGCATTCACCTAAACATACCTAGAGCCTTCCTTAGAAAGCGGCTAGAGCTACTTGTTAAGGATAAACACATAATTGGGTAAAGAAATGAGAAACTGCTCACCTGACACCTTCATAGGCCACACAAGAGAACATGTGAATGGAGAAAAGTGCTTAAGGTTGTGGTTTCATCCAGATCTGAGCCTCCCTGATGGCTCTATCTGCCCTGCTGTCTCTGTTCTCCACTGCATGATGGCTCTCCCTCCTTTCCTCCTGGCTCCAGACTCTCTGGTTCCTCCTGGAAATCAGTTCCACATTGTCCACTCCTCAGTGGATAAACTGTCTCAGAGTAGTGTTGCTATAGTTGGTGTCACATATGCATCAGGTTGAGAGCAAAAAGGGGACTGGTAAATGGGATAATGCCCTCATCCCTTCTCAGCAGCACAGAGCTGTTAAATGGACTCAGTTTGCCCAGGCTGATGGGTTGAAAACCCATCAATGATAAATGCTACACTGTGGGGTGTGAATGTATCCCTGTGAGTTTTCCTTAGCACTCAGAGCATCTGTGTGAGTAGCCAAGTGCTAAAACAGCCATAAGCCCTAAAAAATCAATTAAGAAAATACTAACAAATGTTAAAACCCTTTACTGTTTCCCTCTATCATAATCTGTTTATAACTAAGAGAGCAGTTTCTGTTTGGAGACACCTGAATTAACCTTCATGATGTAAGACATTCCTCTTTCCAAGTAGCCAGGCTTTTCTTCCTCATTTACTCCTTAATGCCACTCTTTGGCAACTCTTAGACATGAACTGCCAAGCTACTGCATTGCAAAATGACTACATATGCCACGGACTGCTCAGTGAGACAGGTCCCCTCTTTTGTGCTAGTTTTATTATTTACAGCAGTTTCTTTATTCTTTATTAATTTCATGCATTTTCAATACAAGGAACATTTTTGCTTTTGCAGAACCATGGAGCACAGTGTATCATATGTATGTTTTTTTCATGAGACATGAAATAATGAGCTAGTTAACACTTGTGTATTTGGTCAGCAAGTTGTTCAGTTAGTTTAATTAGGTTAAGCAAGACATTATCTAAACTATGCCTGTGCTTTGTCCCAAAGTCTACACTTGTATCACTTCAAGGACTAGTGGAAATATTACATTGATTATATTGCTGTGAGACTAGAACATCCTTTTCCATATGAATAATTTTAAAATGTTATAGTATGCCTGCAAATGCCCCAGGGAAATAAGAAACTAGAATAATTCCCATACAGCAGCTGCATGAGCTGTAATTCAGAGAAGATGTGTGACCAGCATCTCTACAGAGAGTAGATTTTATCCTCAACCCATGCTGTAAATCCTGGCATGCCTCTACACACCATGCTCAGTGTCAGAATATAGGATCACAGCATGGGATCAGGAGAGCAGAGCAAGGGCCTTGGGTGGGCTCCAGTTCAACCTCCAGCTCAGAGGAGAGCGATCCATGAGTGCAGACCAGATTGCCCAGGGTTGGTCCAACCAGGTTTTGAAAATCTGCCAGGACAGAGATCACACAGACTCTCTGAGATGGTTGTTCTAATCCTGAACTGTCCTCATAATTGAGATTTTTTTTTTTTTTTTATATCTGGGACATACAGGGAGAAATAACTCTGATCCATGGGAGGACCTAAACTAAAAAAAAATAATTTATTGTATCTACCCACTCTACCAGTCTCTGATATCTTGGCCAAACTCATAAGATTCTGTTAATTTTGATGGGATATTTGTACACTGGGGAGAAAAGTCTGGACTGGTAAATCTGGAGAGAGTCTATGGACTATCTGAAGAGGGTCTATGCATGCAGAGAAGGAGCAGAAGTTGAGTTAGTGCAGCAAATACCTGGACCACATGAAGCCTTGTTTAAGGATATACACCTCATAACCCAAAAAACCCCAGAATACCCAATTTTGGCATTGTTGCACCCCAGAACATCAGGCTATTGTGCCTCTGGAGGTTTTTTATGAGCCAAAACACTGGCTGAGCCATGAGCTGATCCCACCCAACTGCAGCTGCATGGTAGGAGGAGGAAAAAATGTCTGTAAAGGAGCACTATGAGCCAAAACCACAGACTTTTGCTGGGCTTCAGTAAGCAGCTAACTGCACTTGTACAGTGCAGTGCTTTGGGAAGCCTTATCTGCAGGATCCGTCATGAGCATGATGAAGTGTTTGAACAGCCTCACCCTGCCCTGGCGGATCTCCTTGGGTTAATCATAAACACAGGCAGAATCCCTATGGCAGGAAGAGGGCTGGGGTGTCTGGCATGTGTGGGATGAGCTGCTGAAGGCCAGCTTGACACCAAACAGGAAGGTGTAGGAGATGGAGGACAAAAAGCCCAGGTAATGTCTTTTTTTTGTTTGGTTGGTTTGTTTTTTTTTTTTTTTTTGGCTGTGAAAATATAAGCCATCTGCAGTTATAAAAAAATAAGGTTTAGGAATGTCTAGAACCTAGAATTTCAACATTAAGGTGCTTGCATGAGGGCTTCATTTAAGTCAGCAAGATATGTATATTTTTTTTGTTTCAAAGTCTTCAAGAGATGACCATAAATTCTACTGAACTACAAATGGGAAGAGATGAATGTCTCTGGCAAGCATATTTTCTCAAGTCTTTAGGTCTTTCCTCTGTTGTCCACTTTTTCTAGAATTTCAGTGTCTTCAGAATCACTCTGGTTCACACTTGGTGTGCATGACCCATCAGTGCAAGTTAAGAGAACAGAAATCCCTTGGTCACCCTAGTCCAGGACTGTGGGGCTCGAATGTGTAAGAGTAACTTCTGTGTCTCCATCAGTTGGCTTAACATAACTGGGACCTCTCCCTGTAATTTCATGTTTCTGTCCTGAAGAAGTACTTAGAAACAGCACTGCTGTGTTTCATGGGTAGATACATAGATAGATACATGTATACATGAATTTATCCATTGAGAACATCTTTTGATTTCAACAGGAAGCATCTAAAGGCAAAATACAACACCTAAATCTTTTATTGCTCAGGTGCAGCAGCTGGAAATAGTCTTACTTTCATGAAATTGATTCAATTCATGAGCTAGGGATTAGCTCTAGATTTTTAAGTGCTTGTTTTTCATAGGGAAAGGTTACTGGCTTTTTGCTGAAAGAGAACAAAGGAATATGAAGGTGTTTGTGTATTTGAGCATAAGCATATATACATACATATATATATATTATTCATATGTTTCTGTATTTCTGTTAACAGTAAGGTTATTTAAAAAGGATATCTTGCTTGTAACATGTATTCTTGTTTCTACCTCCTTTTGCAGTAGAGCTGAATGTGGATCTAGAAAACAAATTTTGCCTTGGCTGTAGAGCAAACCCAGAACTTTTTAATGGTTTTTGTAGCTTCTCTACAGGCTCACAGATGCGGAACTGAGACCAAAGCTTAGCCAAAGTTCTTAGAGAATTTGACTCAGAAATTTATATAGTTTATATGAATAGTAAATAAATGGTAGTGATTAAATAAATTTAATGTAGTGATAAATTTTAATTTGTGCCTCACCCTAAATTCAAGGACAATTGTACAAGATTTTTTTTAATGTGTAAAGAGAAAGTCATGTTTTGCTTTAATGATTTGCTTCCTTCATTGAAGCAATTTAATAATATCTATCTAAAATTAAATTACATTAGCTCTGGTAAGATTTATATCAATTTTTCAATTTCTTCTGCTGAAATGTATTTGTTCTGATGAGATATATATATATGTGATTTTAGAGTCCAAGTCATTTAGTGTTCTGTGGGACTGTTCCTGCAGACAAGGGATATCTCCATCAGAGAAGAAAGGATTTCCAGTTACTATCACATAGATATTTTTTCTGCATTACTGTGGAATACCTTTAAAGTTAACAAAAGTTTTCTGAGAAGGGCTTGTCACAGAAGAAAGGCAAGAGGAGGCTGGATAGGATTATTTGGATTAATTTTAGGTATTATGTTGTATCCAGGCTGCTTGATGTCCTTGAAGGAATTATTCCTCCTGAAAACAATTCACATAATTCCACATAAGCCTTTGTGGCTAAATGCTCCCTGGAAGAGCCTGTCTGTCTCCACTGCTCTTCTAGGAGGATTCTGCCTGCTAATAAACAGTGTGAGCAAACCCTGGCTCCCCCTCTCAGTCCCAGCAATGGTCAACATAGTGGGGACCTTTATTTCCAGTTTGGAGCTTTATTCCTGTCCATTACAGCTCAGCAGCTCTGTCAGGGACTGCAGCACAAGGAGAAGCAAAGCAGTTGGGCTAGGGATGAAAAGTTTTTGAAATAGTGGATATGGAAAATTACTTCAGGGATATATTGCTTTCCTCTTTGAGTCACACAAATACTCTCAGCAGGTTTGCAGACAACACAAAGCTGCAGCTGATCCATGTGAGGGAAGGGATGTCATCCAGAGGGGCTTGAGGAGTGAGTCTATGCAAACTTCATCAAATTCAACAAGGCCAAGTGCAAGGTCCTGTACATGGGTTGGGACAACCCCCAATATCAGAACTGCAGAATGAGTGGGTTGAGAGCAGCTCTGAGGAAAAAGGCTTGGGGATGCTGGTTGGTGAAATATTGGACATGAGCTGACAATGTGTGCTTGTAGTCCAGAAAGCCAAGCATGCCCTGGGCTGTACCAAAAAACCACAACCAGCAGTGATTGTTCCCCTCTGCTGTGCTCCTGTGAGAGCCCATCTGGAGTCACCTGCCCCACTGTGCCCAGCTCTGAGGTGCTCAGCATGAGAAACTCTTGGAGTGGGTCCAGAGGAGGCCACGACAATGATGGGGGCTGGAAGAACTCTCTGGTGAAGGAAAGCTGAGATACTTGAGATTATTCAGCCTGGAGAAGAGAAAGGTCAAGGAGATCTTATTGCAGCCTCTCAATATATAGAATAACAGAGAAAGACATTTACCAGGGCCTTTAGAGGCAGGACAAGGGGAAGTGGTTTCAAACTGAAAGTCGGTAGGTTTAAATTGGACATAAGGAAGAATTCTTTTGATGAGGACAGTGAGACCCTGGAGCAGGTTGTCCAGAAGAGTTGTAGATACTCCAGCCTGGGAAGTGCCAAAGACAGGCTGAATAGGGCTTGGAGCAACCTGGTCTGGTGAAAGGTGTCCCTGTCTGTGGTGGGGGGAGTTGGGCTTAACAATTTGAATAATAACCCAAACCAATCTACTATTCTGTGATTCTGTGAATAGAAGATTAATTATTCCTCTATATGTTTATATACAAAGGGACATATTAGTAATTCCTCCAGCAATCTTTCTTCATATAATAATCTGTATCTTTTTTTCATGTTCGTTTGCTTTTCTTCTTTATTAAATAGTCCCAGTAAAATATGAATGAAATTTGATGTAGATCTAATTCCTCACAAGAGGACCAATTTTTATGTGGAGAGAGGCTCCTTGCCAGCCTGGTATTTTTGACTGGCCATTTCTATCTCTGACATTAAAAGACTTGTGGCAATTGCAGTTTCTTGGCTGCTTCCAAACATCTAAAGAAACACTGCAATAACCAGAAGAAATTCAACTAAATGTGCTTTTTGTTGACAAAGTGTGAACCATACCCCCAAACAGCAAACTCCTTTAATTTCCACCCTGTGAAGGAGGATGCTCTCAAGGACATTGATGAGACAGAAATATTGAGACATAAAGATGTTACTGCAGGCATTAGTGTTCTAGACATTTTATACAGCTTTTATTTGAGTGGTTTCCCTCTAGCAACAGTGAAACAAAGGAGCAATATTGATAAAAAATGTTATATTAATGTCTGTGGTAAAAGGTGAGAGACAAGATACTTGTCCAGAACTTTCAAGCCTTCTCTTTTGAAAGATAAAACTGTCTTTGGATTAAGGTGTGATTCTGTGGAAAATTTGGACTAGTTATACACCTTCTTTTTACAAGTTTGTATTTTCTGGTAGCAAATGGAAAGTGGGTTGCTGCAGCACCAGAGGAGGCTGATTTCCAGTCTAGTTTAAAGGCATTTTACAGCATCAGTGTGAAGCACATACTCCTAGTTTCAGCTGGGATATTTTTTCTAGTAGCTGGTACAGTGCAGCAGGAGTGAATTTAGGGTGGAGAATAATGTAAAACACTGATGTTTTAATAGCTGCTGAGCTCTGCTTACACTCTGTCAAGGACTTTTCAGCTTCTCACATTGCCCTGCCAGTAAGGAGTCTGGAGGTGCACAAAAATTTGCGAGTGACACAGCTGGAACAGCTGACCCCAGCAGATCCAAGGGATATTCCACAGCATATGGCATCATGCTGAGCAATAAACTGGGGGAATTGACTGTGGGTGGGGACCTGCTGCTCAGGAACTGGCCGGTCATCAGTCTGTGGGTGGTGAGCAAACTGCATTGTGCATAATTTGTTTTGTATAGTCTATTATTATTGCTATAATTAGTAATAATAATAAAAATAATAATATTTTCCCTTTCATTTTTGTCCTATTAAACTGCTTTTTTTTCTATTCTCTCCCCCACTCCACTGAGGGGGAGTGAGTGAATTGCTATGGTATTTAGCTGCCTGCCAGGGTAACCCAGAAGTGCAGTGTGGCACTGATCAGCACTTCCAGAGGGTCACTGCTGCTGAGTGGCAGCAGCCTTGTCACCAGCTCATTGCCCTTGAAAACTCCCTGGGATTTGGTTCAGGCAATTATCCTCATGCTCTATAAGTAATTGTTCAAGGTGTTACTATTTTTTTCTCTCTCTCTTATGACTGGTTCAGGACTGGAGATTAAAGGAGTTTATTTGGGTAATAGGGTACAGGCTATCCATACTGGAAATCAAGTCACCTTGCAATGATTGCTGTCTGGACCAGAACATAATTACTGCAGTAGCAATTCTATAAAATACTCCATTTAAACTTCATATCTATAGAAATGCTGAAGGCAGAATCCACTCTTCTGGTTTTCAAAAGATATGTCTGTTAGGAAGATAATCCTCTAAAATCATACTGAAGATTAATTTAAAAGTTTAAAGGTTAAAGGAGGTTATTCTGGAATATGTGACTGGTAAGCTTTAGCATTTCACAGCCCCACTGAGACAGAAATAAGAGTCCTTTGCACTTTAAGATAAATGGGATTTTCCTTCTGTTTCAAGAAATGTCAAAATCACAAGCTACTTGCTTCTTCATCTGGGTGCTTCTTTTACGTTGGTCAATGATGGTCTTTTCACTTATTTGGACTGGGACTGAAGTGGGGCCAATAAGGACAGATTTATAATGGAAGAATAATGGAATTATAATGGAAGAATAAAAAGAAGAGAGATCTAATGTTGGCAGGGTGGGATCACAAGGACATAGGAAGTGAAAAATTGTTGTCAGTCTGTGAGCACTGCAAAAATCATTAACTTTAATCTCATACATAGGCATTTGTAAACAGAGAACTGTATTATGTGCTCAGGAATTGTCAGTAGCTTTTGGTAGAACTCTGGGAGGACAAAGTACATTCCTTATCCTCCAGGTTTACCCACCAGGACCCCTGCTACTGGATGCTGTACTTGTCTTGCTAAGGTGAGCTACAGCCTTTCTGAGGCTGGAATAAAAAAGCAGCTCTGTGCCAGGCGTAGTGACTTCTGAGCTGCTTTGTGCTCACAGCATTTCGTTTATGGAAACCAACCTGAGCAGTGTTTGAGCTTCATATCTCAAAGCTTTCTCTTGGTAAAGAATCTGTGTGTGGGATAAGCTGAGATGCTGAGCACTTTCCTCAGCAAACAGCCTGGTTTTGTTGCTGTGTCAGAAAGGATTTATTTGGGATTAATACTTCCCTGCCCACCAGTCAATGGTTATATTCCAATGCAAACAATCTACTGATAAAACAGAAGCATCTTTGCAAATGTCACTGCTTAATTGACATTCACAGTATATTTATTTTATTTCTTCACTGGAGAGTGAAGACCCAGACAGGAGTGTTGGTGCTATATTGGTGGGCTGTGTTTTTTGGCCATGGGTCCTGATAGATGCACTGGACAGAAGGCAGAGCCTTGTTTCCCCATCAGAGCATGTGAGAGCTCACAGTGCTGGTGCTGGCACTGACAGGGTTTGGTACAAAATAGGGCAGCCCCAAGTGTGTTTGATATCCAAGACCCAAGCAGCCTGCTATAACCAGGAATGGAAGGGGGGGAAAGGAATTAAACAACTGTGATTTAACTCATACCTTGACAAGAGACTGACTTGGGGCTGACAGGCACATCCAAAACATACATCATATTGTGGGTTAAGTGCATCCAGATGGGATTTATGATTCCTCTCCTTTTCTAGCTTCACAATAATTTACTAACAAATCTTGCTAATGGACTTTGGAAAGTCAAAGACTAAGTATATAGTGAGTACTGTAAAAAAACAAGCCCTCAGGGAGAGGTAGATTGCACAGCTGAGCTGCAAAGTTTGGGCTGAATACTGAGATCTGGCATGGCCTGGGAAGGGTTGGGCCACTGCCTGTGAGAAATGGCTGGGCAAGGGATGCTTGTCTGCCTGGCTTCACAGAGCAAGGCTTGGTCAGGAGCAGCTCCTGTTTTTACACTCACTAAGTCAGGTACCGTCACTGGCTATAGCAGATTACAGACCCCTCCTGGCTGGCCTGGCAGTGAGACTGCTCTGGGACTTGGCAGCTGAGCAGGGTTCTTTTGCAGACCAGCACAGCCCTAATTCTGTCACTGATGCTTCATTACTTCTGCAGATAAAGTTGTTTTTATGGCTGCAGAAGTAGAACCAAAGGCAGTAGCGGGGTCTGAGTCACTTTGTGCTGCCTGAGCCACTCTGCAACACCTGCTGTACAAGCAGGGGGATGGAAGGGGAACAGGGGCACAGAGACCTGCCAGCAGCTGCTCACCTGCCTTGAGCAAAGCTGGGATTACAATTCAGGGCTATTGAGTACCACTCCCTGTGCCCTTTTGTATGTCTTTATCTCCCTGAAATAAAATTTTTTAGAAAAGCAAGTGCAAAAGTTTTGAGTCAGGGATGGTATCAGAACACTGAGGTCCCCCTGAGGGCACTGAATATAATACTTCACTTCCATAAGCACATATTATGTTTCTCAAATTTGAAATATTTTTCTTTAGGTCAAAGCATCCATCTATTCAATATTCAGGAAGAAATACACTCACAGAGGGTAATCCAACAGCATGTCCCACACCAGCCAGGTCTTGCAGAGGTTCACAGAGACTCTCCATCCCTGTGTGACCACCTTGCAACCTGCTTCTCAAAGCTGTAGGAAGCATTTGAAAAATGCTCTTGCTATGGCCCTGTACAGCCACTTCCATATCTGCACTCCCCTTGGCCCTTGTTCAGCTTTTCATTATCACCTAGAAAAGTGAAATTGTCTTTATATTTGCTCTTTATACATGCTCTTTATACTTGGCTCTATCAAATTTCTTTATTTATTTTCAGCTAGATGGTTCTGCATTGTTTTTGACATAGGTATTTTTCTCAGAAAATTTAGAGAAATCCCATTTATAGGGCTACCCAGTCACTGAGAGAGCATCCCAATTTACACCTGCTGAGAACATAGCCTATTTAATGTCTTTTTCTAACCAAGTATCACTTTCTTCAAAAGCAGTTGTTCCAATGCTTTGAGGACTCCCTGCCAACAGATGATTTATGTTTCTTGTTCTCTGACTTGCCACAAGATGAAGTCATGACTGTTTCTAGCTGCTTGCATATGGCAGCAACACACCAGTTTTACCATGTGGAATCATAGAATGCTTTGTGTTGAAAGAGATTTTTAATGGTCATCTGATCCCAACGCTCTGCCATAGGCAGGGACACCTTGAGCTAGGTCAGGGTGCTCAGGGACCTGTCCAGTCTGTCCTTGAATGTACAGATGGGGCATCTACCACCTGTCTCAGTGGAACAAATGCATCACGTCCCTCAGGGTCTCAAAGGTGACTGAGAACAATATTCTGCACCCATTAAAGAAACTGAACACAAAACATGTGGATCATTAACTGCCTGGGGTAGTTGGAATGAACCATTTTGTCCTTACATGCACCAGCCCATCTCTATAAATGCTGTGGTTTTGATCAGAGCACTTTTCAAACCACCGAAGTCTGACACTCCTCCCAAGGGACAGGTAAATCTTTTAAATCCATTAACTGAAGAGACCACTCAAAGCTACACAGCTTTATTGTTATAGCAGGAATGAGGCTGGAAATAGACTCTGTATCTTGACTTTCTTCTCATCCCTGGCCTTCCACTGGAGGCTGGATTTAGCCCAGGTCTGGTCTACATTTTTTTATGACAGGAGAGGGACTGAGTCACTTTTTTAACATACTGACTATTGAAAACCTCCCCTTATGTAAGCTTTCTGTTTCTTGACACTCCTAAGTGTCCTATAACTTGGTGCTAGGCACAGCCCCCACCTTGATTTATCAGGCAGCTCAGAGAAACACCCATTCTGTAAATACAAGGGAGTTTCTCTTCAGCCTCAGATTCATAAAATGAGCTTGCCAGCAGGTTCTGTCCTTCTGCTCCTGTGGCACAGAGCAGCCCATCAGGCAGAGGGACTCTGTCCTGTGCTGCCTGCCTGGTGGGTTCAGGCTCACAGCTGGTGCAGGGCTGTTCCTGCTGGGTGAGAGGGGGGAATGCAAAGCTGAACTTTGAGCATGGTGGGAAAAAAGATTTTAACAAATATTGCTGAGGTTGGATTTACTAAGGGAGGAGAAAAAAGGGGGAAGGCTTGGGAGTTCTCCTCAGGCAGTGATTTGTGATGTGCTTTGTGATCTGTGATGGGCAGCTGGTGAGGGCAGGGCTCCTGTGGGGCTCTGCTGCTGCTTTCCTGTATGAACACCACAGCTGGGAACAGCCCCCCTTGTTTCCACCAATTTTAACAGGGTGCTGTTAATCACCTGCTGACAAAAATTTCACTTTTGGCTAGCACCACCCTGAATCCTGTTCTCTCAACCACGGGGACTGTGCCCTTCACCCAGCACTTGTTGGGTGTCACAGCAATCACCAGGATTATTACGGTGACATTTTTCATTGTATCATTTTGATACAATGGCAGATAAAGACCAGGACCTCACTGTGTTTGGGTCAGAGTATGCTCACAGAAAGTCTCAGACAGTCTCACAGAGTCTCTGAAAGTCTCTGAGAAAGGCTTGCAGAGTTTTTAGTTTCACTATCAAAGGGTGAGAGGAATGGAATTGTCAGTACTATTGTCATACAGATAGGAAGTATCACACAGTCTGATTTCTAATTTAATGCCTAGCTCCTACATGGCACCCATGGCTTTTCTAGTGAGTTGAAATAAATGGAAAGGGTGGTTCCTGGAAGAAGACTCTCCATTGTACCATGTGCTCTGCAAACATGGCTTGATTTCAGAGTATTTGTAAATACACACATGGATTCTGCTTCTGCCCTACTTATTGCACGGCTGCTCTGGAAGCAAATTTCAGAAAACATGGGCTGAAGTTGCACCTGGAATGTAGTCCTTCACAGCAACAAGAACAGGAGATACCTCACAGCCTTTCCCTGCTGTTACAGCACTCACTTATAAAACACTCTGTGAGATTTCTTGCCAGCCTTGCCAGTCTGGATGCACATGGACTGAGGAGCAGTGTACATGTTTACATCCACTTAAAAAAGCCCTGTTGGCAGCTCAAGGCAGGCATCCCATATGGCCTAAAGGCTGATTTACACCTCTTTACACACTGAATCTTAACTGTTAAATTTCTTAAGTCTGAAAACATTTCCTATAGAAAATGAAGCAGTCAAGACAATTTTACTCTCTGCTTTCTCCTTCAACAAAATGTCTCAGAAAAAAAGAAAAGAAAAAAGAAAAGAAAAGAAAAGAAAAGAAAAGAAAAGAAAAGAAAAGAAAAGAAAAGAAAAGAAAAGAAAAGAAAAGAAAAGAAAAGAAAAGAAAAGAAAAGAAAAGAAAAGAAAAGAAAAGAAAAGAAAAGAAAAAAGAATTAGATCATGGCAGCTGCTGAATGGTCACCTCAGCTTTTGGCACTCAAATGCTGATTCCTCAATGCAGAGCCACCATGTCCAGCTGAGCAAAGGGGATGTTGTTGGGTTGCTGGATTACTTCAGGTCTTATGGGAATCTTCATTTGTTAGAAAACAAGCTGTTTGAGACCTGGATGGTGTAGGGGGCTTGCAGCCTGGCAGAGAATCTCTCTGCAGAGGTAAGCAGAGTTTGGTTGCCTGACAGGATGTTGGTGAACACAACTGATCATCCACTGGCGTGTTCTTGGGTGCCCAGGACTCTCTCTCCAATAGCTCTTGCCTGCAGACCTGCCAGTTCTGCATACTTGGCTGCAATTTATAGGACAGGGTAGTGAAACCATTCTGTGCCGGTCATGAATCATTTGTAAATTCAGCCCTGCAAGAGAGATTTTTTTTTTTTAATTTTATTTTTAGCAGACTGAACAACCCCTGCACTGAAAGGGCACATTGACTGCTCCTGGTGTTTAGGATTTAATGTAGGAACAGGGTGCTTCAAAACCTCACTTTGGTGAAAGTGCTTTGGAATGTCTGTGCTGTGTGGGGTGTCCCAGGGGACCACACATTCTGCTGTCAGCCCAGTCTGCCTGGACTGGGTGTGCTGTTGTGTGCTATTATCCATGTTCTAATTCCTTCCTTAGTGTAGCTCATGCTTTTTAATGAGAAAGGTTTTAAGCCTTTTAAGGGAAGTAGATAGGTAAAGCAACAGGAGCTGCCTGTGGCATAGGCATATCATTACCCAAAATTATGAAAGACAAGGTAGATAAGAAAATATAAGAAAATAAATTAAAGAAGAGTATCCCAGTAAAAGCCAGCACAAGAGCTTGGAACTAATTGCAAAATTCAGAAGGATGAATGAAAAATAAAGCCTTAATTTTCTGCTCCATTGGAGAAAATGGAATTTTGCATATGCTTTTTAAAGATACAGGAGCATATGTGATATCTGATTTAATTACCATTTCTCCTCTGAGCAGAGCTGTGCTCAATCACTCAAGTCAAGCAAGAGTGTGATGGATGCTGGTGGAGGGCACAGCAGCTTCTGGACAGCTAGGCTGGGATCTTATTGAACAGAATAGCAAATAAGCCTGACCTGCAGAGGCAGCCATTCCCCTAAATTCCACTGAAAGAAACAAAATAATAGAGAATTTTGACCCTGGTTGATTGCTTAGGTTAAGCTGCCTATTGCAGTTTAATTTCTCTGCATTTTTCACTCAAGCAAAATTACTGATACCTCACATGCTTCAGGTACTTCATCACTGCAGGGAATTTATTTTGTGTTTTGGGAGTAATGAATCCTCCTGCTGGGGTTCAAATGTTTAATCCCAAAGGTGTCCTTAACAAGATGTTCACCTCACAGTCATATAGTGTCCTCTTTAAAGCCCAACTCCCACCAGACAAGGTTAAGAATGGTGTGAAAATGTCCTTTGAGAAGTGCAGAACAAAAGTGGTCTTGTGCCTCTGTAATTTGTTCTCAGCAAGGACTGAAGTATGTCCAAGAGGAAATGTCAAGGAAGTAGCTGTACTTACAAGGCTAGAGGCAAGAGCTGTGACTAATATGATGGTTTATTAACTAAGAATAACAGATATTAAGCCTTTGAACTGGGGAGGTTGGAGCAGTAGAAGAGGGTACCACAATGCAGAGCCTTGTACATTGAGCTGCAATAGAGAGAAGTTAGGCAAGCTGTATGTGGAAAAAGAGAAAAATAAATTATGTCCTTATTAAAAAAGAAATGAGTGTAAATACAAGAATACTTTAGATAGCCTGTTTTTCCAGAGAGTTTTTGCTAAGACTTTTTTTGCTAAACTTTTTCAAGGAGTCTTCGTGGGTGTGGTAAGCCTGGTGGGCTTTTGGCTTGGAGCTGCTGTTCAAGAGCATTGCATGGCTTCCACAACAGACTGGCTCCTGCAGATCTCTGCAGAGCAAGAGGAGTTAATGTTTGCACTGAGATAAATCTTTGTTCTTGTTCAGTGTTTACCAGACTGACTAACCAGGCACCACTCTTTCTAACTTAAATGTAAATAGAACAAGAGGACACAGCCCCAAATGTGGCCAGAGGAGGTTTTAGATTGGATATTTTAAAAAAATCTTCACTGAAAGGGTTATTAAGCAGTGAAAGAGGCTGCCCAGGAAGGTGGCTGAGTCACCATCCCTGGAGATATTTAAAAGATGTGTAGATGTGGCACTCAGGGACCTGGTTTAGTGGTGAACTTGGCAGTCACAAGTTAATGGTTAGACTTGATGGTCTTAGAGTTCTTTTCCAATCCAATTAGTTCTATAAGCTTGGAAAGCCCATTCACAATGTAAAAGGTAGAGACTGACAAAAACCCAGCAGGATGGAGCCCTCAACAGTGGTACCTCAGGCCCACAGGTATGTCTAATACTCTCTGGAAATTCTTCCAAGTTTTAAATTAAATTCAGCTAATTGTATTTAAAGACTTTTTCTTGAAGGAAAAGAAAATCAACAAGTCCTTTACTGCTTGTTTGAGCTGCTTCTGGGGGGTGTGATTATTATTTCTGGTAAGATCTAGTCTATAATACCTTGTGCTGTCATTAATAATTTCTAACTGCACAAGGTCCTGGGAGTCCTTCACAGCTCAGCAGGTGAGGGGTGAAGGACCCTGTAGAAAGAGTAAAGAGCTCTAAGAGGTGCAGGAATAAAATAAAGGACCTCTCAGCATGTAACAACTGCATTCTTTATTTTGTAAAGAATTTTGCTGTGTTAGTATGTAGTAGATCTGTTGCCCAGCTCTTGTGTATTGACATGAGAAAAGCTGTTGAATATAACCACTAATTTGCATCTGTTCAGGATGTGGCTTCCTTGCTGTCATGATTCATGATGCATGAGGATGCTGAATGTGTCAATAAAAAGTCACTGGTTTTCTGCAGAAGGGACAGTGTTTGGAAGAACTGAGGCTGTGTGTGCCAGGGTAAATGGCCAGTGTCTGCAGAGCTACATTTGCTGTGGTGCTGCTGTTCCTGAAGCCTTCCCAGAGTTTGGAGTTTGAGATCATTTGTGGCAGAACTGTGCACAATTCAAAAGTTCTGATTATAGGTTTCTCAGAGTGCATATCAGTATACCTTGTATTTCTTCTTCTGCATCTAGAGAAATAATTTTTTAAATTAAAATGCTGAAAAACATGGAAGAAACTGTGTCAAACCACTTTCTGCCTTCCAAAAAGGGCCAAAGGTAGATAGTTGGAAATACAGTTTGTGAAACAAGTATAAGCAAGGCCTTCAGCAGTTTCATAGCCTTAGAAAGTTTATGAGCTGGATGGGTATCAGACCTCTGTCCACAAACTCCATAAATGTGTCTGAAGTCTCTTTGAATTCTCCAACGCAAGGACCTTCTTTGCAATGTATGATTTTATGTATGTGTCTCACTGAAGGGCACCTCGTTTGTTCACACCCTTATTTGTTTTAAACTTTTTGGCTGATAATGTCATTGGGCACTGTGGTTTTGTGGCCCAGAGAGTGAAACTCCTTTTCTACCCATCTTTGCACGTCAGTCATTATTTTATAGCTCACTTCCAAAGGACACTTCAGGTGTGGTTAAACAATACAGTGCACCCAGGTGCCTCTCAAAGACATGGTGATCACATGAGATGTGATAATTGGGAATGAACTCACCTTCCTGCTCAAGTGTGCTCCAAGAATGGATTGGTTTTTTCTCCATCAGGCTTTATGCTGAATTAGGTACAATTTTGGCAAAAGCTGGTGCTGTGTGCTTTGATCATTCAAACAGAAACATAATAATGAACCCATATCTGATGCAAATCCATGCCAGGTAACCCAGCCATGCACAGATTTGATATTTATGATCAGGGAATTATCAGAACAGGAGAAACATCCTATGAGGTCAGATCCCATATCCATCTGGCACTGTGCTCTTCTCCAGCAGTGACAAATGGATGGGATATTCAGGGAGAGCACATGAGCCAGGGCACTTTCTGTGGTCCATTCTCCTTAGCATCAGAACATATTTATCATGGGTATTAATGGATCCAGTCCTTTTAGTATTTTCAGTCTTGCTTCATCAGCTGTATCCTCATTCTACTGTTGTGTTATGCTAAGAAGCAGCTCTGCTTTCACCCTATTTGCCAGTTTAAATTTATAAAATTTTATCCTATTCCCACTCAGTCATCTTCTCTGCAAATGAAGAGCTGTTACAGCTGTTTCAGTCTGTCATAAACTGATTTTCCCCACCCTTTTTCTATGTCTTCTCTGACCCTGTTGCCTTATTTGAGATGTGGAGACCAAAGCTGCACACAGAATGTGAGATGTTAAACTGATTTATTCTGGGATCCTGTGTAATGACCTTGTGTAGGTTCACCAAAGCTTTAGAGACAAACTGGCAATTGCTCCTTTCTCCCTGACACCCACCCTGACAACACGCAGCACAGCGTGGATGTTTTTAACTGAGGCTGCACACTGAGCTGCTGATTCAGAGACCACCAGGGAGGACTCCAGGATCATTTTCTCGTATTTAGTTGTCAGTTCAGCACTTCTCAGGCATGCTTCATTATTTTTACCTCACTGCATCACCTGAAAAACACAAGCTATCATCTCGTTCTCAGGCTGAGATTCTGCCAGGACCCTCTTTTGATCACACTTCACACTGTTTTCTCTGCATTGCTGAGTTTTAACTTCCTTTTGAGATGGGAAGACAAAGCAGCAAGCTGTAGCTAAAATGAAGTAATTTAGTGGCATAAGATGTTTCCTGTCATATTTTTATTTAATTTCTTATGATTTCTAACGGCTGGTTTCAGGTTGTGACTGTTGAAGTGCAAGAAACAGAAGTTTCACACAGAATTATCTGCAAAGAAAGCAGAATTTCTCCTGAACAGTTATTTTAGAGCTTGCTCTTGAATGCACAGAGCCAGTGTGTAGCTAATCCTGACCACTGTATTGTCAATTTGCATTTTTTTTCTTATCAATGAGATATTAATGAGGTGTTAATAGTTGAGACAAGACATGTAAAGTCGCAGTTTCACATAGGTATGAAAACCCCCAAGATTCAGGGCTGATACCTGTGGGTGTGCCACAGCTGTTTCATAAATTGCAGCTTGTCATACAGGATTCTGTGTTCATCTTCTTGAAGAGCTGAAGCTTTCCTATTGCAAATTCTTGGACCTGTCAAAACAGCAGGACCAGGGGGAAATCAGGAGAAGTATAAACAAGTTAAGGCAGCTTGTAAAAGCTCCAAGCTTTGAGAGAACCACAGCAGAAATAATGGATCTGGGGATAAAGGGAAGTTCTTTGCTGAAGCAGGGTGAAGGATCTGACAGCATACTGAACAAGGCAACTCTGCACTGGGAAACAGAGTAAATTAAATGAATAAATTGGCAAAGTCTTCCCTTAACTTCTATAATCCTGAGAAAAGAAGGAATGAAATGAGTACATCAGTAACCACTCATTAAGATTTTTTTGCTTTCCATATGCCCAAGACCACATAATTTATTTTATTCAGCCCTCCTTGATAATTAAATGTAGTGCAATAAATTTCTTCTCTGGAACTTCATTTATTATCACAAATGACAAATTGTCCTAATAAAAAATGGTTCTGAATTAATCAGCTGGGCTTATGTGACTATTTTAGATTTATTAGACTTTTCATTTTGAAGCCGTATTTTTGTATTGTAATTATATTCTATCCTTTGGAAAAAGGGATTTAGGTTATAATTCCTTGACTAGTACAAATTGTGGAAGTGATGAAATGAGCCAAGAATCATTCCTACATTTCAGATTTTTTTTTTCATTTGAAAAGAAAAGAAGAAACATTTTTTATAACTTAGAGAATTAGGTTCCTTTTGCTTGTGTTTATTTCATGGAAATTAGAACTACTCCTGTAGATTATTATTCACCTAGTGCAGTATTGTTTGATATACTGAAATACTCTTTTGAAGATGAACTTACATTGAAAGAAGTGGAATTTTAAGGAGCTGGAAGAAAATACTAAGTTTAAACAATGTTGAGGAGCTCTGAGGTTCAGTATTAGTAAGATCATTTGAACTCTCATGCTGACAGCTCTGAAGTGGATTTCTTTTGACAACTTTCCTTTAAATTAGACTGAAAATTGCAATTATTGGATATCTAAGAGAACATTCTGTGCAAGAAGTGTTCACGAAGCCTCTGTGATGATGGGATAGCTTAGATGAAAAGAAAGAGCATGAAAGCAATTTTTTGAAAGCTGGACACAGCCATGGATGAACCTTGACAAGAGTAGAATGAAATTTGTGAGTCTTTTTTTCGAGGTATCAAAATTAATTCAGAGATCCAGTGGACCTGTGGCACTGATAACAGGAAATGAACACTTATGTTTACAGAGGTGCAAATTCAACATGGTTTGAGTATAGTCAAATGCTGTGCTATGGTTGATGTCCCACTCTTATTTATTGTTTCTATCAGGGAAGACTCAATGAATCACAGTCATAAACTAAGGTACTAAACATTGTACTGTACATATGCAGAGAAGAAAAACTTCTAAATTCAGATTTTTTTACAATGCCTATGTCAAAGAAGCTGGGACACTCAATCCTCTTTGAACTAAGAAATGTTCTTGATTAGCTGAGATGGCTGATTTTTAATTGCTTCTAATCAAAGCACTTAAAACAGGAAACCTCTTGTTAGACTGTAAGAATTCTTTCATCTGCCTTCTCTTTGGACATTAAATTGCTTTATTCTATCTCAAATTAACTTGTAGGATTTAGGAAAGAGCAAAACCTCTATTTGTGCATCAGGTAACATATGGGGGCTGAATCTTCTCTAAAGTTTGTGGGTAATACCTCAACACTAACAACCTCCACACTCCCCACAGGTCCATAAGAGTTTTTCTGCACATTTCCCATGTTTGTGCCACACTGATAGCCAGGAGGTCCTGTGGGGACCATGGGAGATATTTCCTCATGATGTCTTTGGGGTTTACCTGGAGGTGGCACACATGTTTATGCCTGGCTCAGAGACAGAGATGGGTATGGATAAGTTTGGGGTCATTATCAAATCTGGTATAACTGCATAAGAAGGTCCAAACTTTCTCTTGTTAAAATTTACACCATCTTGGGGAAGAAGGGATGGAATGATTTCCAAGTTTTCAGGAGGTGATTGAATTTATTTCAAAACTCCAGTGAAAAACATTTTGTGGAAATGTGAAGAAAGTTTAAATTTTTTTTTTATTCCTTCCATGATAACAAACTGTCTCCCACAAAAAGCATGTACACAGAACACTTTCAAGAAGCCTAACTGGTTATATTAAGCAGTGTGGATGTTCCCCATGTGCACAGTATTAGGGTGTGCACACTGACACTGGCTGATGAGCAGTTTACAAATCAAGATGATGGAGCCTGTTGTGAAGGATTGATTCATTCAGTTCCCTGAAGACTGAATTTGCTTTGTTTAGACCCTTACAGAGAAGATTCTCTCTGGCAAATCCCATGTACAGAGAATGCCACCTGCTCTCTTGCTGTAGAAACCCACACTCTTCTTCCCCCCCAGCTGAGCCTTGAAATGACCTGTGCATCTGCCTCTCCAGCTGTCAGGGACAAAACTCTGCATTATCTTGGTTATCTTGGCTGAGGTGACCTCTAGGGCCACGGGGGCAGCAGAGCTCACATGCAGCCTGATGCTGTTTTGTGCCCAAACCTCTGGCACACTAAAACCTGAGACTGAAATCTGGTTTACTTCAAAGATGGATTTTTCTCTTGACACCATGCAGTTATCCAAAGCTTGGCTACTTCTCTTCCTGTTACCCTGTGGCACCTTCTGCAGTTCTGTCTTTAAGCAGTTTCAAGTGTTATGTAAACATAAGAATCATGGAAGACATCCCAGTTAATACATCAGGCTTTATTAATGGCCTTTTCCTCCAGGCACACTCTGACTCTTGCTTTGCTTTAGGCATGTTTTTGTCTGAGTGCTACATTTTCACTCATACTGATCAGATTTTAGCATTCTTTGGCAAAAAGAAGTTGTGCATTTTCTGCTATTGTATCCTACATTGCTGACATTCCTCTTGGGCTGGCCAGTAAACTTATTTGCTTGCTCTGAATACAACCTTTAAACATTTCCAACTTTACTTTCCAGTTTTCAGTATATTTTCCTCCACAGCTAGAGTTTGCAGATGATTTCAGATGTTTGAGCACTGGTTGCTATCAGATTTACTCAGCTTGTAGCTGCTTGCTTGTTTTGGCTAGTTGGACTGTGTGCTTCTCCAGGTTAACTTTTATACCTGCAATAATTTAGGCAAACAAATCCTCTAATGACAGGGGGAAGAAAAATTTGCTGAATGTTTGTCACTGCATGCTTGTGGCCAACAAAGAACCTGAAAAATGCTGCTATTGTATTAAATCCTTTGTGTTTGACTCTCATCACTTGGTTTGTTTGTCAGTACAGTTCAAACACGAAATTCTGAAGCAGTATAGATTGTTTCTCCCTCTGAAACATGTGGCATATATATTTTTTTAGAAGAACTGATGCTAGGCAGAAGTATGTCTCTAACACAGGTTCAGGTGCCAGCCTTGTTCAGGCTCATTGCTTTGCTGATGAAAAGGAGTGAGAATCACCTGAATTATATGATTATATGGTCTATGTGCCACTGATACCATGAGTGTCATGGGTGGGTGTTGTGACCAAGGTATTTACACAAATTACTTCATCTCAATTCAGTGGAAAATGGCTTTACTCTGGGTCCTCTAATCTGCCTTTTATCTTTGGTCTTGTCACAGCTAAGGAATGAGATACATGTGTGGGAAGTCACTAGATTGGAAACTTATCTTTGGTTTCTTTTCTTTGTATCTTGGTGTCTTGGTTTGAACAGAAGTTTTGGCTCATGTCACGTTATGTTTGCCTGTACATGACCAAATTTTAAAAAGAAACTAAATTAGATGAAGCAAAAAATCAGAGCTTTCTCTTGTTTGCTGTCGATAAAAGAAAATTCAGAATATAATTATCTTGTCTAGGAAATCAAAACTTCCCCCTTAACAACTCCTTGAGGTAAATTAGAATGCAGTACAGAAAAAGATTTGAAGATACTGCACTGATCAATTTTCTTTACTTTTTCAGAAAGGGGCTGTTTGGTGGCATGAAGCTGAAGAAGAAGAAAAAAGGCGAGAAAGGGCTGACTATTGCAAACAAAGATGCATTGGGTAAGGCCTCATAAGTCAATATTGCAACAGGGATGAGCAGGTGGTGGGGAATTATATTAGATCTGATTTCATGTGAACTCATTTGAATTGTGTCTCAAGGCTTAGCATTGATAAGTCAGGCAGTAAACTCCTTATCACTCCCAAATAAACAGAGAGCTAATTATTTTTGCATTAACTGTTCCATGAAGTTCACATTCAGATTCTGTGAGTTCATGCTGCTCTATATGGTAAAGTAAGCTAAAAATGTCAGCCTGCCTCTTACCATAGAGACATGGCACATTTTTGAGGGCTTTTTTCCCTACTTTACGGGTAGATAATTTACTACAAGTGTGCAACTCCTCTGGAAGTTCTGCTTCTTTTAGAAACCATAAACACAAAACCTGCACAGGCTGTGGTGGCTGGGTGGGCTGGCTCAATAAAGCTGGCAGCTTTACTCATTAGTGTGCATGTGCCTGTTGTGAGTGCACACAGGGTGAGGACAGTGGCTCCAGCACACAAATGTGGCAAATGATGCTGCACAGGAGGGGAGCTGCTGCTGCAATCAATGCTGCTCCATACAGACCACTAGAGTATCTCTAACTGGGACACCCAAATGCTCTGCCCCAAATGAGCTTTTTGCTACTAGAAATCAGATGTGAATTTTACTTCCTTGTCTCTTTTCTTTTTCAGGTGATCATGATGAAACTGCAAATTTTCTCCATGACACTCTTGGAAGACAGGAAGAGGTGGCAGAAGACCTAATGAACAGTGATGCTCTGTCCAGTGCTTTTGGATCCTTAAGCCCAGATAGGAAAAGGTGCTGTTTCCTGTGTCTTACCTAACATCCCCCTAAACACCTTTTCCACCTTTCCTGGGAACGGCTTTACCCTTGAACAAAATATCTGATGGAAAATCCATTTGTTGATCCCATCGGTCCTACTCTCCCACATGTCAGAGTAGAATGCACTTGTCAGCTCAGTGATATCCCCAGGTGCTATCCAGTTCAGAGAAATTGAAATGCATCCTGAGTGTGCCTCAACTGTGCTAAGGAACTCTGCTAAACAAAACAAGCCAAAGGGAGCAGCAATCTCTATAGAAAAGAGCTTGTGTAGTTGTGTTTTTCATACAGGAGAGGAGTGCAGCCTAGGGGGGAATGGAGTCAGGTTTGATGGGATCAACAAGTGAAATCATTGCTGTGCATGACAGGTACCTGCACTGGTTTGTGTGGATGCAAAACATTTCCCTATCAAAAAGTACACGAGAAAGACAGAGATGGTCTCTGCTAATGAAATCAAGCCTAACAGTTCACAACAAGGCTGTCTGCCATAAATAATACTTGTTTACTGTTGAAATCTTTCCAGTGTGTGTCCAAGTGCCAGCTCTTGCCTAGAGATGTCTAATGACTTCTTATGTCATTTAAGCAGGGCAAAGCTGGTGACCAGAATTCATGAAGAGGAGATGAAATCCCAGAGCTACCAGGTGAGCAGGGGGTGACAGCCCTCATGTGCCTGTGAGTTCCCAGGCAGGCTGGAGCTGAGCCCAGGAGTGTCCCTGGTGTCCCTGTGCCCCACAGATTGCCATCACCATCATCGAGGCCAGGCAGCTGGTGGGTGAGAACATCGATCCCGTGGTGATCATCGAGATAGGTGATGAGAAGAAGCAAACTACAGTAAAGGAAGGCACAAATGCCCCTTTCTACAATGAAGTAGGTGCTTTCTCTTAAAGAAGACACTTTCTTCAATGGTTCTGGGGGGACTCTGCCATTTGGTAGCTCATAAGGGGATGAATAAATGTGCATCATTTCCACACCCGAGAAGGGAGGTCTCTCCAGGAGACAAAGCACCAGCAATAGCTCTCTTGAGTTTAGATCTCTTTGCTATTTCTCTTCTCCAGGTCTGTCCAACCTGTTCCCCACCCTCTCCAGCACATTCTGCCTTACCCTCATTGCTGCTGCAGTTTTTAAAATTATCCATTTGGGAACTTTATCTACACTGCACACCACCTCTGACACCACCCCCCCTCCCTTCACTCCCTTTTCTGCTATTTCATGGTTTCAGCTTTTCCCTGACATACATTTGCTCCAGTTGGTGACAATTGACACCAAAACAACCCCCAAAACCACCAGATCTTTTGGGTTTCCTTGTGCCTCCTGTCCTTTTTGATAATACCTTCTGATGAAGGCTGAGACCCATGGGCATTTGTGGACCAAGTCTTGTGCAGCCATGCAAGGAATGGAGTAGAAAACAAGTCTGGGTCATGGCAGAAACACGTCAGGGGCAAAGAAGGAGTTCTGCTTTGTCACCACTGCCCACCCAGCACCCCCAGTGTCTCACTGGGGCTCTGTGCAGTAACACAAATGCTGAACCATGCAGCTGACAGTGCTGGCTGCCTGCCCAGGGATGATTCTCATCTGCTGTTCCCCTCTTCCCACAGTACTTCGTGTTTGATTTTGTTGGACCGCAGGTGTTGCTGTTTGACAAAATAATCAACATCTCTGTAAGTACCTATCAAAGCTTGGCACAGTAAGTAAAGGTCATTGTTGTTTGTGTCACTTCAAATCTAAATGATTCTTAATGTAGTTTAAAATAATAATTTTAGGTACCAAGAGTGCTGGAAAGTCAGCATGAAGTATAGGAAGGAGGATAGAGGAGAGGATAAGGATGAGAGTCATCTGGCAGAAATTTGAAGAAACATACCCAAAGGAAGATTTAGTCTGCATTTTCAGGGACACTCATTGCTGGTGTGGGAAACTGCAAAGTAGAATGAGAAAATTCAGCTTATCTCTCTCTTCTTCTCACTGTCTTAATTCATCTAATTTTCAAGTGGCCATTTGATTCAAACATCTGGTTTATATCAGTTCCTCAGATATAACTGTTTCTAACTAAATTAACTGAACTAATGCAGATGCTTTTCCTCAGCAGGGGCTCTTGGGCTATATAGGAGTGTCACTGGTTGGTTGCTTTAGCATGGGAGTGGGCTCCAAAAGTTTGGTGCTGATCCCACAGCTTACTGCAACTAAAGTCCCAGCAAAACTATCAGGGAACCTTTTCACCCTACAAATACCTGAAACAAGGTTAGAGAATGGTATGGGTTGGTCCCTTCTCCCAAATAACGTCACAGGACAAGATGAAATGGCCTTAAGTTGCACCAGGAGAGATTTAGATTGGATATTAGGAGAAGTTTCTTGTCAGAAAGGGTAGACAGGCATTGGAATAGACTGCCCAGAGAAGTGGTAGAATCACCATCCCCAGAGGGATTTAAAAGGCATGTAGGTGTGGCAGCTGGGGACATGGTTTAGTGGGGGACTTGTCAGTGCTGGGTTCATGGTTGGGCTCCATCTTAAAGATCTTTTCCAACCTAAATGATTTTATGATTCTGTGACATCTCAGAACTGTCCTGATGGAAGACACACATGCTCTTGGACTTGGAGCATTAGATAATGATGTGCACTTTTGAAAGCCAAGTCTATGGAGCCATGTTAATTATCTTGTCCAAAACTCATCACCATATGTAGCAAAGCTGCTAAGGAATTAAAGATCCTGACTCTGAACAGTGCTGTATAAGCTGTGCACTTCATGAACTCTTTTTTGTTCTGCTTAAACTGCATCCATTTTATTAGATATTTCTCTGACAAATAACAGAGTGCTCTTGCTCCAGGAAAAGTTCTTTTTTTTCTGAAGTGCTTTGTTGATTTCAAAAATGTACACCAGAGAAAGGTCTGTTGAACTTGACAGAAACAAGCAGTGCTTAGGAGCCATAGGACACATCACTGTCTACTTCCTTTTCTGAGCTGCTTATAGAGTGACTTTTGCCAGCTACAGAATAAAATGTGTTAATTTATACATGGACAACTGGACAACTAGGTTTTCAGTGCTGGGAGTAAACTGACAAAAGAATCCTAAAGCTCCATTATAATCCACTGTGTCACACTCAGACCTCAGACAGATGAACTTCATAACTACATAAAGTATCTGCAGATCTGATCTCATCTGTGAGGACAGAATTTACTGCAGGCTGGCCATGGCATGGGAGTATCACCACCTCACTGCTGTGACACATCACAGTGTGTGTCCCCATAGGTGCTTCAGGCATGGTTCATGTATCAGCACAATGCCAAGGCACCAACTCCTGTGTGCTGCTGATGCTATTGGGGGTGTATAGTTATTTTTCTGTGAGATACAGCCAGTCTTTCCAATCTCACATTCTTTTGATAAAGATTCCATATATCCAGTGGTGGAGGGGAAACTGCCAGGTTTCTGACTGCATTGGGGGTGTGGGAAAACATGTCACCATTACCTGCTGTACATCTGCACAGTTTCATCAGGCTCAGCAAAATTATTTGATTTGTAGCTGATGAAGGTGCAACCCTAAGAAATTAAAGGTTTTCTAGGTAAAATGACTTTAAGAAAAAGCTGAGTAACAGCAATGAACAGCCTTGGGCAGTGCTCATGCATGCTACTGAAAACAGAGATTCATTACCTTGCAACATAGTTTTGGAGAATGCAATCTATCAGGGGAATAGAAACAAAGAGAGGAAATATGGTGCTGGGAGAAAAGGAAACCCTGAGGGATGGAAAGTTTCACAGCACTAGCTTAGCATGAATCTTACTTAAGAAGAAACAAAGATTGACAGCCTCCATTATTAGCAATAATTAATGCACCAAATTTGCTTAATCTGTAGAAATGAATTTATCTGCATATGGAAGCTCAAGGAAAAAAAATAGATTAGTGCCCTTGTCCATCAGTTTAGCAGTTAGTCTATCTGTATTCAAATGCTGCATTTGAGAGAAAAATGAGACTTTCAATTCCCCAGCACCTGCAAATTTCTAGATTTTTGTCTTAATCATTATCTTCCTGCACATTTCAGCAAACTTGTAATACCATGGTAAAACTGAGGTGATCCTTTTGTGTTAAACCTTTATCTCCCTTACTGAAATATTCCTCAGGGTAACACTCTGCGTGTTTGTGATTATTCAGAAAATCTGTAGAAAATCCTTCAGTCATCTACAGTCAAGTATGAAAGGACACAAATTTTTAATTAGATATGGTGGGGACATGATGCTCCCCCTCAGAGGAGACAAGAAGTGTTTGCTATAAACTTCACACTAGCTTGCTTTGTTGCATTAGAAGAAAACACTCTTGGAAAAAAAGGATGAGGAAAGATGTAGTGTTTGATAGAAGCAGTGAGTTATTTCCTCAGCTTTAAAAGCAATGTGTACTGCAGGGAGTGGAAACCTGCATCATTTCAGTGGAACAGGGTATTTACATTTCAAGAACAGAGTAGTGAGTTTTACACATGTAACATTTCACGTCTCTGGACAGGCTGCCACGGAGAGGAAATGAGCAAAGAGCAATGAGACAGCATCACTTTGGACTCACCACACACCCTCATCTGGGTTTTGAGTCTTAAAGAAGCTCATGGGGGATTTTTTTCCTACAGAAAGGCTGCAGCCTTCTTCCCCCTTTAATCTATCCTGGTTGAATCTGCTGATTTGGGCACTCCCATGTCCTTCATCCAAAGCTGTACTGTTGCCTGGCTTCAGGGAAAAACCCAACAGATTTTAAAGCTTCTTCCCAACCCTGTGGCTCTGATCCAGCCTCATAGGAGGGAGGGTCCAGTGCTGTGATGGGACCTGACAGCACCAGGGATTGAGGAAGAGCAGTACTTGTGCATGAAGCATTGACTTCACTAACTCCTCTTCCACATGAAGGTTGTTTAATTTTTCGGCTTAAATAGTAAAACTTAAAGTAAAAACTTAAAGTAAAACAGCTCCTTTGTCCACTCTTGATTTTTCAGCTCTAAATTGCTTCAGTGTTGAAGTGAGGAATTACCAAGGACAGCTGAGTGTGTTCCCTGGGTCACAGTGGCCACAGGCCCTTAACAGGGAAGGACATTATATTGCAGCTAGACACCCCAGGAATTTTCTGGTGAACCTTGATGAAGGTGTTGGTGGTCTTTACTTAGAAATGTATGTCTCCTGCTCTTGAAAAGTGTAGAAAATAAAGTCACATGACCAATCCAGTGCAAAATTGCAGAAGTCTTCCTATTCTAAGAGAAATATCTTTATCTACAATGTGTAGGTCCAAAGAGAGGATGTGATGTACTCCAGACTCCTGAAATGTGGTCAGAGGCTTGATTGTTTACTTCCAATATTTAGATTTAACTTCTGTGGACTTGAAATAATTTAGTTTTTCTTTGCAATTTGAACAAGGTGTTCCAGAAAATTCAGCCTCTTTCAGAGGTTTTTCCACAACCAAGGAATAGGTTTCAACCTTTTAAGTTATTCTGAAACCAGGTGAGAACATTTTTTGAAAAATGCAGTTTTAGAGCAAATCTTCCCTTAGAAGAAGCCTCTGCTTTGTCTGTAAATTGAACCACATGCAAGCATTTGAAAACAAGACAGAAATACATAGGTCTGGGAATCATGGCAATTGGAAATTATTAACTAAATTTGAATTAAATTAAATTCATCACTTGGCAGGAAGAATACAGAGACAGACTCACTGGTGCCTGCTTGCCATCTAATTTACATCTATATAACTTCTTTGATTTCATTAATATTGTGGGGGGATAGATTAGAATAGAGTCTCTTGGTTTATATGTGCATTCAAATGTTTCCAAGAAACACTTCAATTCTTTCTCCTCTGAGTGTACTCAGTTTTTATGGCAATTCAGCTATTGCACAGAAAATGATATGATTTCTGCAGCCTAGTGTGAAGTCAGTTATGTCCCATGTATTTATATTCATTATGTTTTACTTTGAGCTGCCAGGATGAGTAATATAACTGTACCTGCTCAAGGAACATCGATCTAATTCCTGCTCTCTATATCCCAGGGACCTGGAATGAACCTATGTGATTCCACTCAGATGGAATTATATTATTTTCTAAATTGGCACAATGTTGGGTAAAGAATATATTTCAAATATTTGCTGTATCTGCTGTGGCTCTGTGCTCCCAATTTTGGGTGGTGCTGGATGTTGCTGCTTATTGCCTATGAGCTAAATGTGATTTTTGGATGCTTTTTCTTAGGCTGACTGGGAAGAGACATAGTGCCATTCTTAAACCAGTTTTTTTTTCTAACAGGTTATGCACAATAAACTGATTGGGAGTGTGTTGATAGGCTCCTTTAAAGTGGATCTGGGGACTGTGTACATTCAGCCAGGTGAGTGGGTGCATTTTCTGCCCTTTTTGTTTGTTCAGAGAGATTTGAGGCAGGGAAGGAGAGGGAGATGTACTGCTTTTCCACTTAGATGGTTGTAGTTTACAGCAACTTAAAGCTTTTAGGGGAGTTGTTTCCTATTTGGATAGCAGAGTACCAGCCAAACTGTTGGAAGGAAGTTCACTTAAAGCTTTTGGGGGAGTTGTTTCCTATTTGGATAGCAGAGTACCAGCCAAACTGTTGGAAGGAAGTTCAACACTGAAAACACCTTGACAATCTGCCCATTGTGGGTAGCACTTTTCAAGGATGGCATTTCTTGAAGTGGTCAGAGTGGGCAGCTGAATGTTCTACAAAACCCAACTGCACTCATTTGTTACAGAGCATCCAAAGCTCTGCCACCTGTGTTGGGGTAGAAGGAGTGGAGGGAGGGAGACCAGGATGGAGAGTGGCAGGAATGGTAAGGAGATCACAAGACAAGAGAAGCAGATCATAATAGGAGAGAGAAGATGACCAAGAGGTGACCATGGGTCTACTTGAATTGTCATCCTCAGAGTTGTTCAGCACTTTCTGAAATTTTAAGCTAAAAAAGATCACCCACCTCTCTTTTGGTGTTTTTTACAACCATACATGAAACATGTGCCTTCTTCTCTTCCATAATTACTCAAGGACACGGTCTCTGCTTTGTCTTTGGGAAAGAACATATTTAGGCCACTTGCTGTAGATGTCACATCAAACAGATGTTATAGCAGGAGTGTAGAGTCATTCAGGCCACCCTGTCTGCAGGGTTCCTGTAAGAGTCAGTGGAGAAGAATGGCCTATCTGAAATGAGAGTCTACGCACATGCTCTGGCTGTGTTATCTTGAATTCTGTCCTGCTCACTTTCTAACAGGAAGGGGGTGTCTGAGGGGGTGATCTTGAGCTCATAACCCTGGTACACTGTGATCTCTCCTTCCCACTCCTTTACCCACCCAAGGTGATGTCCAAAGACTTAACATGAGATCTTAAGACCTTTCTTGATGGGATTGTTGAAACAGGGTTACAGCAAGGGCTGTTGTGGGTGAATTCTCTTGTACATTTTCCCCCTTGAAAGATGGAGCTGAACACACTTCTGGCTAATTCTTCCTCTGGTGGCTGTCCACCTTCCTTCCCTTTCCCAGCTGTCTGCCAGGGTTAAAGTGGCCACAGCACAAACCCAGCAAGAGTTTTGCTGCTGGAGTTCTGAGATCTTCAGACAGTTCTCATCAGAGGTGGCCTTTCCTCATGAGGACTCAGCCTTAACTCAGCTGCTGAAATCTCACCCAGGCTTCCACTGGTATTTAGTCATTGATCTCAGTAAACTGATGAAAATGAGCTTGTTTCTGACAAGCTCTGGATCAATCCTTTGCTTGCCTTTTTGACCACCAAATATTTTGGACCCTCTAGATGTGTCTGGTTAACAAGTACATTTCAGCACAATCCTCCTGGCAGCACAAATGTTTGATGTACTTTTCTGGGAGTGAAGAGGAAAATATTTGCATGTTCTTATAGACCCTATTTGAGTGTTTAAGCTTGTCCTTCTTACAGGTCATCAGTTTTGTGACAAGTGGGCACTTCTCACAGACCCTGCTGACATCAGGACAGGAGCCAAGGGGTACCTGAAGTGTGACCTCAGTGTGACAGGGAAAGGTGATGCAATACAAGCTACACAGAAAACAGCTGATACTGAGGAGCAGATTGAAAAGTACTGCAATAATTTGTTTTGTTTTGTTTGTTTCTTTTACTGCTTCCTTCCTTACTATGTGCCACAATAAGTCTCTGCCCTCATTTAATTCTTTTCCTTGTTAACTTGGGCTTAATAGCAGGATAACATTGCAGGATAACACCTGGCTGTTCTCACTTGTCCAAAGAGAGTTTTTACAATCCTCTCATCTAAATTGGAGGGCTTATTAGGGTCACTTCTCTGCAGCTGATAGAATTGACCAAGTCCTGTTGGCTAAGTTCCAAATTACCCCTGACAGAATGTTCATTCTCTGGAACCAATGAATGATTTCTTAAAGCAGTGAAGCAAGAAGAAAAAAAAATATGAGGAAAGCCTATTCCTTCTCCACTCTCAGATGTGAGTGCATGGATATTTCCATATCCTCAGATAAACTCAAGTGCATTATCATCCTCCTTGTAAACTATAGAAGTTCAAGGTGGTAAATATGCTACAAGCATACTTTAAATTTTACTGAAGCAGTATTTCTGGTCAGCACTGAGATCCTGGACCACGTCTGTGAAAAGTCACCAAGATGATGAAGGTCTGGAGAATATGGTCTATGGGGAATGGGAGTGGTATTGGTTTTTTGAGCCTAAAGGAGAGCACTCCAAGGAGCATCATGCACAAAGAGGGCAGAGACTGACTCTTTTCAGTGTTTTTTTTCAGTAGAAGTGTGAGAGGCTTTGGAGGCAGGTAAGAACAATAAAATGTCAGAACAGATATTTTTTTTTTCTTTTTTTACCATGGAGATGGTCAAACTAAATAGGGGCCCAAATAGAGTGGGGAATCTCTGTTCTTGAAGATATTCAGAATTTACTGAACAAGGTCCTGAGAGCCTTATCTGACTGGACCTAATTCTATATCACATATACAAGTTTACTGAGTAATGTCATATAATTTTCTTGAGGCAATTTTTTTTTTTTTTTTTTTTTTTTGTTCATATGAAAAAGCAAATTCAAACACCTTTTTGTGTCTCCTCAGGTACATGTTAGCCCAAGGTCACAAGGCTCTGTTGGAAAAAATATCACTTAATTTTCCAAGTTTCAATTTTAAGAAAACAGCTTCCCTTTTCCTTTCAGGAATCTCTTGATCCCCAAAGGCTTTCCATCTGAAAGACCATGGGCCAGATTTTATGTGAGAATTTACAAAGCAGAAGGACTTCCAAAGATGAACTCCAGCATCATGGCCAATGTCACCAAAGCATTCATAGGCGACAGTAAGGACCTTGTGGATCCCTATGTGGTGGTCATGTTTGCAGGTCAAATGGTAATTGGGATCCTCTTGATCACAAAAGTAGGCCTTCTTTCTTATTAGCTGTGCTACAGGCAGGTAATTTTGCTGATTTTCTTTATGGTTACATAAATTAGGCAAAACATGTATCTTGATAATCAGAAAATGTTCAGTTTTTAAATTATGCAGAAGTGAAGTCATGGAGACACTTAAGGCCAGCAGATCTAATATCAGCCTCACAGCAGTAGGTTAGAGGCAGGCAGCAGGAGGGGAAAGAGAATTCTGCAGCACTGTTACTAAAACATTGAGTTACAAGACAGTGATTTACCCAGCTCAGTATTAGGTAAGTGCTGTGTTCTGGTCTCCCATGAGTGAAATAAGGAAGCAGAGCTGAAATCAGTGAATGTGGTTCAATCAAGTTTTTAGGGCTGTGTATTGATTTCTGAATTACTCTGCTGAAATTCAGGACCCTCTCAGCTTTCCTGTGGGTGGAGTAAGCATTTCAGCAGACTGGCAGTGTTGCCTGGTTTATTGCTCCTAGGGCAACTTCAGCATCAGACATGGTGTGACAGATTACAGTTCAGAGAGGCTGCTGACAGTGGAAGAGCCATGCAGAGGAGGTCCAGGGCCTGGTTCCCCTGGGGTACACCATGAAACACTGTGTGAGGAAACCTGTCTTATTTATTGGTGTAAATAAGACAAGGATCAACATGGAAACTGTTCTACGCCAGCAATGCTTTCTGTGTGCAAGGAAGCCTTAGGGACAGCTCCAGTTAGTCCTTTTTTGATGTTTCAGGTATGACAATGAGGTTCTTGGTGCTGGTTGCATGTTTTGTCATGAATCCAAATTGCAAAGTACTCCTGTGGGTTAAAACAAACAGAAGCATGCAGCACCTTCAGGCTCAATAGAGGCCTGAAGAAGATAAGAACGGGTCACTGATGTGAGTTTGCACACTGGTGTGGATAATGTGGTTTTATAGAGAGGGTTGGTGAGTTTTCTGACTCAGTTCTCTCCACTTGATGTGAAAGTGTAAGTCCTGACACAGCCAGTGACTGCACGGACTGATAGAGTCCTGCCATCTCCTTGGGTTTGGAGGAATAGCTCCAACACCTACCCCTCTTGCAGACAGGCATATGTCCAGAACATGAACCACAATAATCATATTTTATTCTAGATAAATTGCCTCATTGAAGGTAATCCCATTGGTACACACAGCCTGGCATCTGTAATGAATGTAGTCATTTGTGAGAAAAGCTGTGCTGGATCACCACTACCCAGATATTTCAAAAGATGTTTGAATATGTGCAGTTTGTAGCAGAAATGCCAAAGTCTGGCTTTACAGACACATTTTGTGGATAGTGATCCTGAAGAATTAGATTTTATTCTGGGCTCTGCTGTGTACATGAGAGAATTCTTTAGCCAGTGTGGTCTTTGATTAGATATGGAGGACAAAATGGACAAGGTAATAGAAAAGCCAAAGTACTTTCAAGATTGGATATTTGTGCTTTGAAAATGGCCAGAGAGATACTGCTAAGTGCAATTTCTGCTGTACTCATTGCCATTTTCCAGAGCCTGACCCCTCTGGAATTAAACTTGCTGGACTTTCATTTCAGGGCCGGACAACAGTACAAAAGAACTGTGCAGATCCAGTGTGGCACGAACAGATTATCTTCAAAGAAATGTTCCCTCCACTCTGTCGAAGAGTCAAAATCCAGGTCTGGGATGAAGGCAGCATGAATGACGTGGCCTTAGCCACCCACTTCATTGATTTGAAGAAAATATCAAATGAACAAGATGGTGACAAAGGTAAAGGGGAAAATGTCTATTCCAGGATATATCTTTAAGCTAAAATCTACTTGCATGGGATTTTGGCACATGCTAATACTAATTTAGGGATGTCCAGAGTTCAAGTGTTGGTTCTGAGGCAACCTTCTGTTGCTTAATTTCACATTATATTACATTGTGCTCAGCACAGGGAGGGTCTGACATTGTTCTTTTTAAAGGGCTGCTGCATAATTTGGAACTATCTTTGTGACTGCAGTAATAGTCTATTCTAATCCATTGGGGATGGCAGATCTAAGTTTATAGCTCATGTGAGTTTCTGTTGAGCAATGAAGCCACAAACTGAAAATCACAAAAAATTAAAGGCAGAGCAGGTTTGTGGTTTTGGTCTACCCAATGGAAGTAAAGTGTTTAGGTAAGGCTCAGCTGGGTGCTATCACAGCCCATGAAGGCACCATGGATTAATGTGTTATCTTCTATTTGAGGAGAGGCCCACTATCTGGAGCCTTTTCACTGATGTTTGAGTCTAGATGTATAGCCTTGTTTATTTGTGTGACCTACACGTGGAACATGGTCAGCTATCACAGCTCAGTGAAGGCACAGTAACTCCTTAAACCTGCCAATTCAAATGTGTATCTCAGTCCTTAATCAGAAAATAAAGGAAAAAATTATATAAATGGAATGACACAGACTTGAAACAGTTTGACCTAAAGGAGAAGGCCTTCATCCTCTCCTGTCATGTCCCAGTCTTTAGTCTGCAGCAGCAAGCTCTTTTTTCAAGAGGTGCAATAGACCTGCTCAGAATTGGGTCCAGATTTGGTTTCTGGAGTGCTAGAGGCAAGATTTATTGAAGTAGACAGTTAGGAGAGCACACTAATACCCAACAAAAATGCCACAAAAGGTACTTTATCTCCAGGGTTTTTGCCTACCTTTGGGCCTGCCTGGATCAACCTCTACGGCTCACCCAGGAACCACAGCCTCATTGATGACCACCAGGAGCTTAATGAAGGTTTTGGAGAAGGGGTCTCCTTCAGGGGACGTCTCTTCCTTGAGATTGCCGTGGAGATACTTTCAGGAGGAGCCCGTGAGTCAAAGTTTTCAAGCATTATCAAGAATGTTAAATCGTCATCCAAAGATAAAGACTTCAAAGCACTCAAAGGAAAAGACAAAACTGACAAAGCAGGAGAAGACCGAAAGTCAGGTTCTCCTTCAGACAAGATGAACTCAACTGAAGTGGAAGTTGAGCCATTTGATGCACCTTTAGAGGTCAGTATGATATCAGGAGATTGGTTGTCATGTGTCTCTAAACCTGCAAGGATGGCACTGGTGTGTGTATTTGGGGTCAGACTATACAATACTGCTTCTTGTGCTCCCTACAATTTCTCTGTGCTTTCACAGTCTCAGGACCTCCCCACAGTAATACAGCACAAATGGAGCATTAATGGGTACCTGTAACTCAAAAAACTCTGGAGTAGGATTTGGTCTTCATAAAACTTAATCTCCTGTCATATTATCCCTTTTGCACTACTTGCATCCACATAGTCCTACTAGAAATTTATCTGACATAGCATCTACTAATGGACAGATAACCAGTGTGGACAGCTGGGAATTATAGAGCCTGACTTCTTGTACTCATTCAAGAAAATCCATAGCTGTCAATGGAAGTCAATACAGAATCATTGACATAGAACCTGTGCAAATGCAGAGAAATAGACACAGTCTTGCCTGATTTAGTCTCTTCCTTTAATACTGCATTGCCAATGTGGTGTTAGTGTTAGGCTGATAATCCCTTTAGATTAAGAGCTGAAAACTATGTGCTCAGTTTCAACCAGTATTAACTGATATTGTTTACCTGATTCCACCTGTTGTATGGGATTACATCGTGGGAAAATCTGCCTTACAGTGTTTTAAGAAAGTTGGGCAGTTGTGGCAGAGTGTGTGGGCTTGGGAGCTGAGCTAGTGTTTGAGCTTTGATTCTCAGCTCCACCATGTCACTCTCTGGGAGCAACAGCACTTGCTTCATATGCAAGCTCTTTTTTCTAACCCAATAAATAGGAAAAAAAACCCAACAATTTTCCTCCCACTTCACTATATCTACAACTAACTGACAGGAGGTTGTGGCAAGAGGGGTTGGCCTCATCTCCTGGTCAGCTAGCAACAGGACAAGGGGAAATGGCCATGACTTGTGCCAGGGGAGGTTCAGGTTGGATATTGGGAAAAATGTTTTCATTTTTCATTAGTGGTTAAGCTTTGAAACAGGTTCCCTAGGGAAGTGATGGAGACACTATAGCAGGAAGTGTTCAGATAATGAATAGATGTGGAGTTTGGTGATACAGTTTAGTGGGCATGTTCAGTCAAATTTGGACTTGATCTCAGAAGTCTTTTCCAGCCTTGATGATTCTGTGATTCTTGCCATTGATCAAAATTTTTTCTTTTGTAGTAGGAGTTCCCACTCACTTCTTAAGATATTTATGTCCTTTATGAGTTCTGATTCTTGGTCTTTCCACTCATCTCTACAAGTAAATAGGAGAGGAGCAATTGTTCTTTGGTCTGGATGCCTAGCCTTGAGAAGTGAACTTCCCTGGTCTGTGCCTTGGTGTTTCTGGCCTGAGGGCTGGCTGGGGTGGGTCAAGGAGAGTGCTAGCAGAGAGCTACCCTGGGTAATTGCAAGTTGTGTGAATTTGTGCTCTGCTGCTACTTTATTTACTCATATAGTTGCAAAGTACCTCTGTCCCTCAATTCTTCTCTAAAGACTAATAGAGGGGATATTCAGACATTTATTTCCATATAAATTTTCCTTTATATGCAAGAAATCCATTATTATGAGTAGCTCAGACACTATGGTCTTGGACCTGGCTAAATCCCTCAGGTAGAGAAACAAACCCTGCTGTAACACCCACCAACAAACATTAATAGTAATAACGAGGATTGATTTCCAGCTGCTGTTTCTCAGTTTCAAATTGAAAATGTATTAAAAAGAACAGTATAATACAGTGATGCTTGATATTTTTTTGGTTGTGACACTCAGTACTTCGTGCTACAGTAGACAGTAAATGTATTACAGCTCTCTGAAAGGAAAAGCAGGAACTGGAGACATTACCAATAATGCGAAAAATGTCTCATAGAGCCTCTGAGACAGCAGAGGAAAATTATGCATCCCCACAGCACAACTTTATTGACCTATTCCAACAGCAAGAAGATATTAAAATTTGTTTTCTTTATAATGGGAGATAGATGCATGTGTCATAGTCTCTGAGCCTTGGCTTTATTAGATACCCTTTTCTCTGGGTTTCATACTGGAAAAGTATGAAAAGCTGAAGTTACTCTGGAGCTTCAATCTGTTTGAGCTGTTGACTTTGATATATGATGCTGCTAATCCTTTCACTGAAGACCCTTGATCTTTTGCTGTGTATAGCAGAGGTTTTTCAAAATGAGGATGTCATGGGTTGTGTCGAAATCTGTTTCTGCTTTGCAGAAGTCAGGGAAACAAATATTCATGTAGAGCTGATGTTATATTCATTGCTCACTCACATTGCAGAAGAGCTAGTGATCATCTTGCCTAATGGACCTCTTTGCAGGTGTTGTGAAATGAGAAGGATTTGGAAGGGAAGATTGTGACAGCTGGGGTGTAAATCTGGGGAGAACTCGAACCATAAAGTATATCTCCTTTGAGCTTAGTCTTGGCTTGGGGTTAATAGCTTGTTTTGTTAATGACCCAAGAGCATCAGAAGGGTTAGCTGGCCCTCCTTGACTGAGAGTCTGTGCCAGGCACAAGCACAGACTCCAGCAGGTGTAAATGGAACCTAGCAGAGCTTTAAAATCTAACAAAAGACCATTGCATTTTTTCTTTTGTGCTGTAAAAAATAGTAGAAGGTAAAATAAATGCCAACATTTTCCTCCTTCTTCTCTAATAGATCTATGAAGAGAAATTTGAGGAATTCCTTCTCTTTGGGACATTTTTTGAAGCCACAATGATTGATAGGAAGTTTGGGGACAAGCCAATAACTTTTGAGGTTTCTGTTGGTAAGTGTGTTAAGGTCTTATCCAAAGGAGAGTGGGAGCCTCAGGAGCAAGGGGATGATAGGTGTTACTGACTGGTGTGTCTCAGAGCTCAGGAATCAGCTTCAGAGTAGAGCTTACATTTGATTTAACCCTTTAAATCATTTCTCTGGATAACAGTCAATCTGGGCATACTGATGCCTATCTGTCTTACTTTCCAAATGCATTGCATTAATAAAATTCCTCTCCCTCAATATATACAGCAACTTAGCCAGTATTTACCCTCTTAATCACTTGGGAGATCAAACACTTGGGAGATAATTTCCTTCAGGCAGAGTTCATTGTGTGATGTCCATTGCAATGAGTCCCTGGCTGTGAGGGAGCCCTTTGTGGGGGATGATCCCTGGCCAACCCCATGAGTTACCTGTGTGTCTGTGAGTGTGGCAGGGGGTGATGTACAGTCAAGACTCAAGCTGCAGGCACCACTTTGTCCTAAATCCTCCTGTTGAGTCCTTTCCTCTTCCAGGGGAAAGCAGGACCATAGTCCATGAGCTCCACATTGTGGAGCTAAATTATCCCTGGAAGCAGACTAATGAGAAAATGGAGACATTTTCATGAACATGGAGTGCATACTTTCCATGCAGAACTCTCTCTTAAGAGAGAAGCTTGAACTGGTCTCATTTCCCTGGCAGGGGTTTGATTATCTCTGTTCCAGCCCCACCAAGGGTCCAGGTGAGCCCTGGTATTCCCAGGCTTTGTGCTTGTGACCATGAGTGCTCAGCTGTCAGAGAGGTGCTGTGAAAAACAGGGGAACCAGTGAGTGATACTGATTCCTGCTGAAACTTAGCAGGAAGCTGAGATGAGAATGACAAGAAACTCATTGAAATACTTGGCCAAGAAATTATAATGATTATTTTCAGAATTCATACTTTAAATTAATCAGGCTCTGAATTCTGGACCGGAACATCTATTAGCCACTTGTGTAGCTGAAATTTGGACCCAAACTTGGCAAGTTGGCATTATTTACACAAAAAGCTGAACTAAAAATCCAGATCAGGATGCCAGTGATTCAGCACTTTCCTCTCCTTCAGGGAATCTTTTCTGTCTGTCTCTTTTCAAATCTGTAATTATCAGTTTGATGGATGTGCCTCTTTCCCAGCGCTGATAATTGCCCTTTAAGGGAAAATCCTTTTAGGGAGGATGATTGTATCATTAGCAGAGTTGTCTGGCATTAGGCTTGAAGCTGGGGCCTCAAAGTGTTATTATTGCTAACTCTGCAGCCCTAATATGCAAAATTTACTTGTCCAAAAAAAAGTTTATCACTTCTGCCATCAACCTTTGAAATGATCATCCATATGTTGTAAAGAAGACGTACATTTTCTCTGTGAATCAATCCCATGTCAGGGCTCTGGAGTATAGAAATATCTACAGCAGTATTGTTTTGGTTTCTGAATTTCTTTAGCAGAAGCTGAAGGTCCTGGGGGCCAGCAGTCAGAGGATCACATCACTGAGTGGTGTGGTATGCTAGATATATGTCACACAGGACAGGTAAGGAATGTCTCTGACATTCCAGAGACAAACATGACCTGTCACAACCTTTATAAGCTGTGGTATGGTATAACAGCTAAATGAACAGGAGGGGACAAAGTCATTCCCCTGGTATGACTGGCCATTTTCTTTTTTTAAAACCTCAATCTTGTTTACCACCTCCAAGTTAGACACCTCCTGTACCCTGGATCTCTAGGTAACTTTGGAAGTACTGCTGATGGGGTGTCAGCAGGAGCTGGAGGGAAAAAGAAGACACACAATGGAGAAGCAGAAGAAAGCCTTCTGCAGGAAGGGGAAGATGACATTTCTCATGACCTTGGAGTACCCCTGGTATCTACCACACCCCCCGAGAAGCCGCTGATCACAGGTGGGAACAGGTGAGGATCTGTTTCAAAACCTCATCATGTAGGACTCTGGTTCATATTTTATAATCCTGTGGGACTCACTGATGAACCCTGGCAGCATTGAAGAGTTTATGTGAAGGGAGGCTTTCAGGTCCTCAATTACACCTTGCAGAACAGTAAATTTTCTTGTCTTCACTGAAGTGAACAGGCTCTGATGTATCTAATCTTGGCCCTCATGGGCTCTTGAACCCTTTGTGAAATTGTTGTGTGTCACTACAGCAAAATGCAATTTCTTCAGTGCCATTCCTTTTAGGGATAGGTTTAGAGTCCCACACTGTGAACACAAGTAACACCCAGCCAGAGTCCAGCTCCAGAAACACAATGTCACATGTGAAATATTGAAATCTGGTCAAGGCAAAGTCACCTTCCCAGAACACTTTCTAGAGCTAATAATTACAGATCCAGACTTAAATAGAGAGTAGTAACAGAGGCAGGAGGAAATAGTAATTGAGAAAGATATGGAGCAATGGATGAAAACATGCAGAACAGTTCTCCTAAGTAATCTTTTTTAATCAACAGAATTGTAAAGGTTTAATTCATTTGAAAAGGGCTAATAAAAAGAAATATTTTATTTGTTGTTTTGGTGGGTAGAACAATCCCCAGTATTGGTGACTGCCAAGACTAGATGGTATTTCTTTCTTTAGAAGTTCAAGCAGTCTACAGCTATAAGAAACAGGAGGAAAATATCAACCCAAATCTCTTGGTTTCTTGATGTCTCTAAATTTAAAAAGCACTTTCATTCTTTTCTGCAATCAATGGCTCCCTTAGATAAAATAAGAGCTAATGAAAGAAAACAAGAATGAAAATATCATGGTAAAAAAATCTGGTTTTGCAGCAAGTAAAAAAAGAGAGGAGAAAACACTCAGTGCTTGATAGAAAGACAGTTGTCTTTCCTCTTTAACAGAACTGCAAATTTGGGTATTATCTTCCCTGAGAGAAGCTGGGATTGTTTAGTTTTCCCTTAACAAGAATTTAGATTTTAAGAAGCACTGTAAAGGAATGAATCACCCTTCAAATCAGCTCTTTGCTTCTTGGCTTGCTCCAGTATTAATAAAGTTTTCTCTCATTAAAGATCCTTTTCCCTCAAATTTATGTAGAATGCTGCATCTTTTATTCCCTCCTGTGCTATTTAAAACAGTTTGGTCAGCCACAGATACCAATTAATGAGTTTTTCACTGTCTTATAATGGCATCTTGGTGGTCTCACCACTGGATATTTTTAGTATCAATAAGTACTTAATGGGGTATCCAGTAGTTTAGATAAACCTCACTTTGCATTCATAAATGAACAATGGAAAACAAAAAGAAGGGTATATTTTGGAGATTAAAATCACTAACTAATTAAAGGAACAGGCAACACAATAAGACTTCTAAAGCAGACACCATAAAACTCCCAGGGGTTTTCCACATTTTTGTCAAAATTTAAACTAAGGATAAGCTAAGACTGAAAAAGCAATTATTCAAAATTGTAATAGTGAGAATAATAGACATGAAATTTCAATTTTCCATTTCAATTTTTTCATGACTATATTCTCTTCTTAGTAAATCCAATGAAACAGTTCATAAGCTCTGTGAATTTCAGGTTAAGATGTTCAGGCCCTGGGAGATGGTTTTGAATTGATTTTCTCTCTTCTGAAAACACCCAAAGCACCAAATGACACCCAAGGCTTGTGTAGCTCTGCTGTGCACCAAATTCAATGGGTAATTCTGACCTTGTTGTAGGTTATTGGGGAGAAAGTAAATGAAAAATTCTTTTGATATCACATAGAGCAGTAAAATGTAGTTATGGGAAGATATTAATATTTTTAAATGGAAGAAAATCACACATAAACCTCTTAGGGATGTGTGGAAGTTTGGAGTCATTGATATCACACTCAAAAGAAAAAAGTTATTTGGTTTCCACAGTCTTGGCTTGGTGATGTAACACATGTGGCCAGTTCAATCTAAAATCCCTGAGAGTATCTGAGGCCAGTCAAGCCATGGCCAGAAGAACATGAAGTGGTTTGCAAATGTTCATACACATTGAAAAGGTCTCCACTGTCCCACTCTTGGTACAGAAAATGAGGAAACCTCTATAGCTAAATGCAATGTGGCTGAGCAGGTAAGTTTAATGAATCTCTAGTAGAATGTGCTTATCAGATACCTAGTACCTTTGACAGATCTAATCAAAACATCAGCTTTGTGTCAGGTCTCCAGAGACTCTGGTTATGTTGGCCTCCTGCTCATTTTTTTCAATGCAAGTTGCTCATGCAGATGAACACACAAAGAAAGCAAAGTTATGAGAAGAGTCAATATGACAACTTGGACTTAAGATCAAAAGTGTGAGAAGAGAGAGCAGTGGATGCATTTTATCACTGAGTTATTATGAATTTGGTATTACTTTTACTAAGCAGGCCTTGCAGATCTGTTTCTGATAGGGAATGTCACTCTCCACAAACTCTGAAAAAGAGCATCTTGTGGAAGTAGTGTGGTGTTGGCTGCCATGGCTCTCCCAAGTGCAGTGTGTGGAACCATTGTTTTTGAAAATGTGATCAGATATTAATCTTTGTTCCTTTTCCCTTTGTAGTTTCCCACCATTAATAGTATTTCAGAGCTTCTTCATGCCTTTTTGTCTGGCTTTTCTCCCACCCTGGAAAGTACTGAAATTAGATCCATTGTCTTAAAACTTTTTCTCCTCAGGGATCTCACAGGTAGCATAAGCAATGTTTGTGTTTACTCTTTCCAGAATTTACTTGTTAGCACATGAGAACACATCCTGTTGTGTCTACAGTTTCTGTGCTCTAAGAGCACCAAACAATTTTTATTTGCTCTGCCTACCCTTGAACTGCTCTGCCTCCTTCATGATCTGCTCCCTACCTGGTTTCCACAGGAATTATCAGTACCTGCCCTATGATGAGAGGAAGCCCTGTGTCTGTGTAAAGAGCTACTGGGGCAACCAGACCTTTCGGCTGTACTCTTCCAACACCCTTGAGAAAATGGCAGATCACCTGGTAAGTGGTGACCATCCTCCCAGGCTCATGTCTTCTGCAAAGTACAGCAGTGAGAGCCCACACTTCCCAAATCAGACCTTCAAAATTTCCCCCAGCTGCATTCCTTGCTGTTAATTTTGTGTGAAATTAGTTGATATAAACCCTTTCCTTTTTCTTTCCCCCAAATCGCTTTGAACTATTAGAACTGCTCAAGTATTCCCAACCACAACTAATTTTTTTTTGGCCACAGGTCTTCCTTCTTTCCTCAGCAATATTTTATTCTTTGTAAAAACATTCAAACAAATAAATTATGAGATACAGAGTAATTTTATCTCCTATGGCTCTTTCTCTATTGTCTTCTTGCCATATATTTATGCTGGGCATTCCTTAAAGGACAATATTTGCTCTTAGTTTTTCTAAAACACTGACAGAGACAGAATGGCATATCATCTCATGGGCAGTCACTCTGATGTCCTAATCACAGTGTTTTCCCATAATTATGGGGTTTTTTCTACCTTTGTTTAAAGTTGAATATCAACAGTTCCAAGAAAGAAGTTTTTGGTTTCGGGTTTTTTTAAGTGACTCCTAATATTGAATATTTTAGTGTAGGGCACTCAGATTCTTCCCTCATTTATCCATTTATCCATCTCATGAGCAACAACACTGGAGTCATACTTATGCAAGGCTCTATCAGGAGAAGACAGTGACTTATAGCCAAACATTGTGAATTCAGGTATTTGCGTATTAAACATCTGAATACACATATATGGAAAGATAATGTTTGTGCACCCAAACACCCACCAGTCTTGCTGAAAATCCAGATATTCATTTTAGTTTTTAAGAACCAATTCCATTCCTCATGGATAACAGTAGGTTTTGTGATGGACCTTCTGTATGGATTCAGGTGAGCACTGAAATTTAAGATGTTAACTCCTGCAACTTGCTGAAGTTGAGCAGCAGGATTAGAAATGGAACCGAGAATTTTTTTTCTCCTACTTAGTGGATAATGTTTCCAAATTATTGATCTTCCTCAAAGAAGTAAGAACAGAAAGTTGCTCCAAGCAGTAATAGCTTGGACAAGTAATTGGAAAGACTGGGAAAAGGTCAAAATACATCATGCTGCTGGAATATTTTCTCTCTGCACTTCAAGTACAGTGAAATATCAAAGGTTCTTTCTGTCAGGCCACAAAATCACCCCCTTCATTCTTGCTAGTCATAAATGGAACTGTAACACTGGCAGAATGACAAAGTGCCCTCCTGTGATAATGGCTTTCTCATGTGTTTCCATAGGAAGAATCATTAGAGCAAGTAAAGGACTTGATCAAGGTTTCAGAGACTACAGCTGAGGAGAAAATGAAGAAGACCCTAAATGGTTTTATCAATCAAAGCAGGTAATAACATTTACTAGATGCATACAGAAAATCAAATTTAATGTTGGCTACATATTCAAGACTAGACAAGGAAACCGATAATAATTTTTAAAAAGTATAGTAAACTTATTGAGATATATATTTTATTTATTTTGCTGTAAAAGCAAAGACCTTCCCAAACTGCAGTTTCTGTTTAGACAGTGAAAATATTTATTGTCCTTTTCCATATTCAGTATTGACAATAGATGACTGCCAATCATTGTCATATTATTTTCGCTTTCAGAACTCAAAGAATATGTAGTATATGTGATAAGTAGGATTTAATAAATTGTGTGATAGATACACCCTGAAAAATACAACCAAGGTTAATATAAAAACAAAGGATGCCACATATTGGTATAGATCCAGTGAGCTTTTATCAATTACATTATTGGGCTCAAAATAGATATAACCCCTTATTGCTAGGTATTATCAACCCATTTCTAGAAAGTGTAGTGCAGAGGTTTTGGACTCTATTCCTTGAATCTTATAGGCAACATTTTCATCATCTTTGTCTTCTGGTTCAGGTACTGCAGCAGGCACAGAATATTCCAATATATTTTAGCACATTCATATTCTCACATTAAAAAAAAGCCAGATTTAAAAACTCTGTTATTCCTGTGTCCTAGGGCATTCATGGCCATTGCTGAAAGGAAGCCCAAAGGGTTGAACTACACTGCTTTGGACAAAAACAGGCTTATGCTGTTCAAACAAGAGCTGGTATGTGCAGTTCTTTTCCTGTAAGAATTGATGCAGTGATGATTACTGAAAGCACACTGCTTGTTTTGTTTTTTTTTTTTCCATTTTATTTTTTATTTGATTACACTATATGGGAAAGCTTTGTAATTCATATGAATATAGTATCCATGAGCATTTATTTTAATATATCGTACTGTGCTTAATAAAGAGTTGTCAGATACACTAAAATTAATCAGAAGATGTTGTTTTAAACACCAATAAGGCATCATAATAATGAGATTTATTTTCTCATCTATACATCTTAAAATGGAATGATGCTGAGTTCAGTGGAAAAGCACCAAATTTACACTGTTGTCAGGCATCTAATTACTATAGTGGTGCTGAACTTCAAGACTGGTAAAATCTGGCCTTTGATATTCCTGGACCTGGTAACCTCCTCCAGGGAATCAGTGAGAAGAAACCAAACTAGATGAAGCTCATCTGAATATTTATTATCTTTTTTTACTATTTGTAACACAAAAGATTGTCCTTCTGCCAGGATCAAGGCCTGGGAATTCCAGGTGGCAATCACATGTTTTTTGTGACTTCCATACATGCAGCGTAGAGACAAAAAAAAGACAAAATGGGGAACATTCAATTTTTATGTTGTCGAGCTCCAAAGAGTTGATAATTTTCTGTTGTGACAAAGAAACATTGAACAAAGTGTCTCCCATCTTCTCTTTTCAACTTGAATCAAAGATTGTTTCTCTTCCAGTTCAAACTACTTGATAACAGATGAAAAGTATTTATTGTCCTTCCTCACTGCAGGAAGCAATGTCCAGTGATGCCAAGGGAATCATTCAGCAGCAGAAAAAGAAGATGCCACTGGATGAAATGATTCGTGAGACTCAGAGTTTTATAGATAAAATTCGATTCTTGGTTGATGAGGTAATCCACACAGAATTCAGAAAAAAATAAAATCCAGGACTTGACTTTGCTTTTCCCAATCCCATGTGAAGAATAACTTCTTGCTTGGTTATCCAAAGAGCTCTTCTTCAGATATCTGGACCTTGTTATCTTTTGCATTACATGGAGCTGTTATCAAACCAGGGTAGGAAATGTTGTGTGATATGGAAAGGATGCACCACAAATATAATTTTTAAATAAGGTCATCCCATACCTGGTGGCTTGGAGAAGCCAGCTTTCTGATATGAACTCGTGTCTCCACCTGTATGGACACCTGTATGGATTTATATTGATACGAGCTCAAGGTGACTGTATTATTTAGCCTGAGAATAATTTGGTTGGGCCAAAATCCAGCCACTGGAAAGCTGTGCCTCTGAGAGCTGCTTGTGTTAGCAAACCAAAGAGGGCCATGGCTATTCCCTGGCTCAGAGAGCAAGCGGAACAGTGGCATGGTTTGTATCCTAAACACAAATTCTCTTTCTTCCTAAAATAGAGTGACCCTTCTTACAGTTCCTTTAGGGAACAGACCATTGGTTGGTCTTTTTTTCAAACCACACTGAAGCTTTGCTTGGGGAAACATTATGTGGGATAGGGCAAGGCAGTCTCACTGAGCAATGTCACAAGCAGAAAAGATGATCATATGCCAATGTTTGAGCTTGGTCCTGGTCCTTTTTGGTTTGCTGGTATAGATGAAATTAATGTTATTTTCATGGTAGTTACTTATGTTGTCTGTGGTTATTTCCTGGGACAGAGCTATACCCAGATCCTTAATTTTACTTTCTCCTGAAATTACTTATGAAGTGGGTGATCCTTAATCACTCTACAAAGCTCTTTACCTTTAGCTGTAATTAGAAATTGAAGTGTGGACTGCAAAGCATCAAGTGACAGCCTCATTTAGTTCAAGGGCACATCTGCCACTCCACAGGAGCCATGAGGGCATCAGCTCTTACAGTGTTTCAATAAAAATATGATGGTGGTGGCTCACAGAAAGAATTCTGTTTTAGTTCAATATGCCTCCTTTAACAGCCACAGAATACAGTGCCTGATGTGTTCATCTGGATGATCAGCAACAACAAAAGAGTTGCGTATGCAAGAGTCCCAGCAAAAAACATACTCTACTCCCCAGTGAAAGAGCAGAGAGGCAAGGACTGTGGGAAGATTAAAACTCATTTCCTGAAAGTAAGTCTGTGGCACACTGCAAACACAGGTAATGCCTGAGGAGCATTTGGTATTCAGATTTCTTCCAGGGATAGTATTTTACAGGTTAATCTTCATAATGTAAAAATTGGTACAGATTTTTATCTGCCATTTATTAATATTTGCTTCTTGTATTAATGCTTGTAATTCTTTAAGCAGTCTATCAATGCCAGGCTTTTGATGTATGAGTAATTAATTCCCTCACTGCTTGTTATGGCAAGTATAGAACATTATTTACCAATGGCTGTATACATAAACAAATAGAAAATGTAGAGCCTCTTTGCTGGCAGAAACATCAGAATGTAGCACATGAAAGTCTGGGAGGAGACTGATGAGAGATCAGCACTCAGCAACTCAGTGAGGAAACCTATGTATTCAGGGGTAATACAGGAATTATTTATACTATTTGAAACATGTTGAAGTATGCACAATATATGTCCAAAATACTGTTATGGGGTTATTCATGATGAAGGAAAGCCCTAGTGGATATACTCCTACAAGGGCAGTGTGACCAGTAGTACCTACAGTGGAATATTGTACAATGTAATTGTTACTGTGACTGTCAGGAAAAAATCCCATATCCTCCAGACAACAATAACTTCACATAATGACTTTTTAGTGGTTTTTGACCTTGGGCTTTGGAGAATACTCCAATTAAAAGCACAGTTAAAGAGCAGATAAAAACATCTAAAATCCCAAGATACTTGCCATAGGTACTTGTAATCTGCATTTAACTATCCAGCCCCTTCTGTATCAAGACTTTCTTAGGAACAGACAATATCAAACTCTGAATTTAGCAGATCTAGGTGAAGTGGGAAGGAAGAAAAAGCAGATAATAGGTCAAGATTAGTAACATTTTATAGTGGAAATCTTTTCTGACCTTCCCAATAGAGTAATATTTTTAGTAATACATGGGATTAACTACTGGAGACCCACAAAACTGCATGAAATGGAAAGTGGGCTGAAGTCTGGGCAAAGTAGGGAAAAATAACACTTACATGTGTGCAGCTATAAGATAGCCTGCACAAATCTCTGCATATTAGGCAGTATGCAGTTCACACAGACTGTCAGTTGAGTAAACTACTGATTTCTTCCCTAAGAATCACAGAAGTTTCTTGTGCTAAATGAGTTTCAGGGCGACTAGCTGAAGAAATGCCATTTATCAGTATATCAGCTCTGACCCTTCTTTATTTTACTCTGGCTTGGTAAGACACAGCACTCAGTCATCTCCCTTGAGCTTGTTGGTGATAATGGATTTTTATTTCAGCTCCCAGGCAAGCGCCCTCTGGGCTGGACTGTGCAGGCAAAGGTGGACATCTACCTGTGGCTTGGACCTACCAGCTGTGCCCACAGTGCCATGGAGAATTTGCCTGTAGGATATGAGATTGAATTGCCATCTAACACCAGCTCAGGGCACAGCGTGCTGCCCTCAGCTGCCTGCCTGCTGTATAAAAGTAAGGCACTCTTTCTTCTCCTTGTTAGCAAGAGAAATGGCCTCAATAGCTCCAATTCAGTGTGGCACGACCCCTCTATAAAGTAACTGTTCCAAGATGATAATGGCTTTGCTTTTTCTCATCAGAAAAGGCTAGCTCCATTGCCAAGTCATCAGTTCTGCCACTGAAACCTTGTAGATATCAGGGAAAAAAAAGAACTTTTTCACGTGCAGTTTCTGCTCCCTGTCCCATGGATCTGTCTCCTTGTAGAGAAATCATCCCTCAGTTTTCCTGATAATGCATAGAATATAAAAGTAGTGATGAGAGACACCAATTGGCATATAATAGCCCTGCAGGAGAGACCTACATACTTGATTTTAAGTGTATTCAGATGTCTTGCACAACTCCTGAGTGCCTCAGGTGTTTCTTTAGTGAGACAGCACTAGCAACAATTCCCCTTGTCAGATCCTGGTTGGAGGCAGCTGGTGAATCATTTCCCCTTGCCCATGTGCTGCACAGTTTCCATGGAGCTGATGTTCTGTTTTCTCTGCCATGATGCAGCCTCACACCTCTTCCAGCTGAGAGCCCACATGTACCAGGCCAGGGGGCTCATTGCTGCTGACAGCACAGGACTTTCAGACCCTTTTGCAAAAGTTACCTTCACATCACGCTGCCAGACCACAAAGGTAAGTTCCAAAACTTTTTATTTTCTTTTTTTTTCTTTCTTTTTAAACAACTAGTCTATGAAAAGACATAAACTTGATTTTCAAGGAGGTACCTAGCAGGAAAAGTTAGATGCCTGCTGTTAAAGAGAAGACCATGGGAGTACACTGCAAACAAGGCAAAACTTTATGTGCTACTCACTACTCCAATAAAAGGTGCACAGTACTAGTTTATTTTAGCTCAGATTCTTTGGGATTATGGGACTTTGTAGCAAGTGTACTTTTCTTCACATCTTTATTTATGTGTTTTAAATTTGGACAGTTGTCATTGGTAGGTATAAATGTGGCTCTTTTCCTCTAGCCTATGCATTCAGTCACTGAGCAGACTGAAGAACTTTCTGTGGCTCCTGCAGCCATGAGAGCCAGCATGACCCTTTGTGGGGGAATGTGGCAAAACACACTGATGGATCTAGGGTGTTAAAATGGAAATGAGCTGAAAACAGAGAGGCAGGAGACTTAAAGGCTGCTAAAACATGCCCACTAGGGAATGGTCTCTCATCTCCCTCAGGAAACTCCAGGATCAAATGGGCTCCTGTGGAGCCTCTAGAGAGAAGTGGAAACTTCTAGAATTTCAGCAAGAAGGGTTGAAGTACAGCCTGGGCAATGGATGGTCCCTTACAGAATATAGAGACTGACTTTCAAAGGTCCTGAGCCCTTTACAACACCCTGGAGTTAAAATTGGGCAGGAATTCTGACAATCATGCCACAAACAGAATTTGCTTCAGAAAAAATATTTAAGCCTCCCATCCAGCCCCTTCCCCTAAAACTTCAGAAGACTGTTTTAATTGAATTAATTCTAAAATTCCCCTGACATTTTATTTTGTTACAAAGCATTTCTGTTGCATGTGTCAAAGGGAGCAAAGGAAAAATCTTCCTCTAAATTGTAAATGCCTGCTTGTGCTACTTTTGCCTCAGGATTATTAATTGATTTTTTCCTGTAATGTGATTTTAACTTCTAATAGAAGATGGTGAATGAATCCAATTAAATTAGTGTCTAGATGCACCAGATTCTGGAAAGTACAATTTGGCCAGGAAAAATAGGTGTTTGTAGGCTCAGAAGTGTTAAGTTTATTCACTGCTTGAATAAAATATTGCAGTTGATTACTTGAATGTTTTCATAAGAGTGTCAGCCAAGTGCCAATAAATGGTAGCAAAGAACCTTATTTCCATTCAAAAGAATGATAGCAGGTTATGAGTAATTTTGAAGTTGGCACATTTTTCTTCTTTATTTATATTGTTAAATATATATTCTCTCTAGACAGTTAAAAAGTTCTTTATGACAAAATGCTGTAAGAATCCACCTAATTCAAATTACAACAAATTAAAAAACTTTTGATTTCTTGTGAGTGATTCATGAAAATGTCTTCTTTCTTTTTTTATAAAGTTTTAAATGTTCTTACACAGAACTAAAAATAAGATTAAAGAATGTGCCCTGGAGAAGTGAAAACTGGCCTCAGTTAGCGCAAAAGCTTTACTTTAATAGAACTTGGCATGCACCTGATTTCCTAAAGCAACAGCTTTCCTCTATCTTCAATACTGAAGTTTGTCTACACAGTGGTTGTCATGTATTGATATGCTTGTTAGGGATTTGTGTGGGAAACAGAGAAATTGAGAAATTGGAGGTACCAACTTCAAAGTAAAAAATTCGCATTTTCCTGACTGGGAGGAGCTGCTGAAAAATGTGGTGTCTCAGATATGGCATTGTTCAGGCTGTGGAAAAGGGGGGCAACAGCAGATGAGTGAGTATGTCCTTCTGAAGGTCACTCAACCAAACAGCTCATTAAACATTTCCTCTCTTCCATTAGATCATTCCTCAGACATTATCCCCCACCTGGAACCAGACACTGCTTTTCAACAGCATTGTGCTTCATGGTGACAAAGAGGAGATCACCCAGTTCCCCCCGGAGATTGTCATCGAGCTGTATGATGATGATGCAGTGGTAAACTCAAAATTCTTCTCACTAAACACCTGGGCTCTTACATCCTACTGCAAGCATGAAAGCAAAGCTCAGTCACTGAATAGGCTTTAAATGGATCATCTTGCTGAACAGAGCTCAGTGTTACTGTGGATTGCAGTTTAACATCTGAGAACAGCCCTGAGATTCACTATTATGCCTTGCAAAGATTGGCTCTGTATTTTCCCCAAGTGAATCTTGCTCCCAAAGATCAGCCTACAGAAATCAGAAGCATCTTGCTCCCAGGTCCCTTGAACACTGCTGTAAATATTGTGTCTAAGTCTGGATCAAGACCATGTAGACTCTGATTCAGTCTCACTGACTAAATCTAGACCTCAGAAATTTTGGATCCTTAGAATACTCAGCTCTTCCTTTTCATAGCTGCCTTGCATCTTACCTAGGCCTTTCCTTCAGAAGGTTTTTTCCCACAAATACTAAGCTCTGCATCATCTTTGCTCCTATAACTATTGTGAAATCCAGATTCATTTGACCCCTGTATTTTCCTTTATTTAGGGTAAGCCAGAATATATTGGGTCTACAGTGGCTGCCCCGGTGGTGAGACTTGCTCATCAAAACTATGAACCACCAAAACTTTGTTACCACCCAGTGCACTGTGGAAGCCTTTCAGGAGGAGACCTTCTTGCCACATTTGAGCTGCTGGAGGTAAATTTGAATTTCTCAACAATTACACTTTTACATCCTGGGCATGGCATCAGGGTCCATGACCATCTTGAATTAATAGGAACTGGAGCCATTTGGCCTCACAGTGCCCAGGCAGGGGTCACTGGCCACACACACACCACTGCCAGCCCTTCACACCCTGTAACCTCCTTCACCTGTCACTTGCCCTGCCCTAAACTGTGCTCTGGCCTGAGGAACTGAGAAAATCCCATTGCATTGCAATGACCTGCTGTTTGGAGTAGCCCATAACCCTGACTACCAACCTTGAAGCTCCCAATACTGCTTTCACTCTTAGAAAAATTAAATGGTGAATAATAGGATTGGATTAGGAAGGCTGAGTTTTCAGATACCCCTGATATATTAGAAGAAGCATTACATAGTTTCTAGCTGCAAGACAAAAGGAAAATCAGTCCTGGTAGGTGCAGGACTGGGGTCTATCATGCCAGGATTTCAGAAAATGTCACTGAAATTCACCAGTTAAAGGTAACTTCCATCTGCTGAAAACTTACAACAGTTTTTTCTGAAATCTGAAATGGGAAAAATGTGGAATGTCATAACATGTTTTACAGATAAAACAGGCTTTTAATCATTATAGCTATTTATGTTTTTGGTGAAAGCCTGAAATATAACACCATGTGGAATATTTCCTCATTATGGTGGTGTTGCAGGAGAGAATCAGAGCTTCAGACAAATTTCCTTAGAGAAGCCCTCCTGCTGAGTCACAAGGTGCAGAAAGGATTCTCTTGCTTTCTAAATTCCTTCTCAGAGAGCAGACTGAGTGTGGCTGGGTCCAATCTTAGTCCCAGTTGTCAATGGTTTAAATCTATGGAATTATAGAAGTGTGAGTGAACCTTTCTGTGATTTCACTTTTTGGTAACAAAAGAGTTCTATATTATATTTTGTTTTGTTACTCATGGGATTAAGAAACATCACTATTTAAGGGATATATTCAAATATATTCCTAAGAATTCTCTAGAAAGTTGACAGTTTCATTTCATGAAAGGAAATGAACTCTTGCTATTTTAGTGAGTGCCCATTTGGCAAGGTTTGGTCCATTTTCCTGAACTTCATGCCATCCCATTCCATTTTACTGTTTTCACTTTGTTTCAGAATTTTCTCACTCTTTTTTTTTTTTTTTTTTTTTTTTCCCTCAAGCATTTAATTTCAACAATTTCTTCTCTTCTCTCTTCATTTCACTTTGTTCCCTCATTTTGAGATTTCAGTGAGCATGATTTTGGCCACTTTTTGTTCTTTTCAATGCAGTAATAATTTAATCTCAATCCATTTACTGTATTCACTCCTTTTCCAAATTTCCTTTATTTTTTCAATTGCATTTTATTTTATCCTATCTCCTTGCCTGAGGGTTTGTTACACATTGTTCTGTGATTTCAAGATTTCATTTCTTTCATGAAATAGAACTGCCAGGCTTCAAAGCACTCCAAGAGCTGATATGCTGTTGGCATTTTCTGACAGCAGGGGATTCCTGATGGTGCTCTGTGTGAGGAAGGAAAAAAAAAATCTCTCATTACTAATTTATTCTCATTCTGAACCCATAACTTTTCCTATGACATAGCATCCTTAATAACTCTGATCTGCAGGTACTGTTTGGTTCAGCTGAAGAGTGTACAAAGTGAATGCTCCTTTCTACTTTCAAAATTAGTGCTGTGTCTTGCTGAAGGGATAAAATTAATCTTACAGTGAAGCATCCTGGCATTCAAAGGAGTATGCTAAAAAAATACAGACTAATGAATACTGAGAGTCTTGCTTTTGCTCAGAACAAACTCAAGGTTTATTGATTTTCTTTTAATCAAAAAAGCAAAATCCCTTTGTGAACCTTCATGCAGGTATTTCACTCTGCTGTCATTTGAGTGCTAGACTGTTTTTCACCTTTTGTTCTTTGCAGTTATTAAATTAATTGCTTTGGATTTTTACTGATAAAATGTAGATTGCACGTGCATGTGAATTATTGCTGGTAATATGTGAATATTCACCTCTGCTGCAGGTGCTCTTCTAGATATTATGTTTTCCACCCATCTCTTCCTCCACCTACAATGTGCCAAGGAATACATCCTTTCTCCCTTACATTGATCTGACACACACAACTGTATGTAGACAGCCTGGTTAAATAAAGCAGATTTCAACTTCACAGACCCTTTGTGAGCTGTATCTCCCTGCTTCACCTCTCAGTAGTGACAAGTTAGCTTAGGAGCACTGCTGCCCTCCAGAAGTTATGCTTCTTTTCCACAAGCTGCATGTACAGTGCTCCTTATGTACCATGCTCCAAGAGGAAGCTGAGAAGAGCTCTGTTGTTCCCTGCTGCCACAGCCTGAGCTTCTGACAGGATTCATCAGCATGTGCTGGCTCCAATGTTTTATGTAAGAATTTTCTAAACCAGGGCAGGCTTCAGATCTGTCCTGTTAGGGAATGAGATGGTCATAAATACTCAGCTAAAAATTAGGAAGATGTTAGGAAATGAACCAATCCAACAAGCTTTGTCACAGAAGATGCACCAAGCAGGCAGCAAAGCCTGGAGCACAGCAAGAGGCAGAGATGGTCATGCCTCAGAGCTGCTGTGGAGTCTGCTCTCCTCCCACCCAGCTGGAGCAGGGCAGTCATGAACACCCAAATATGCTCCTGAACGTGGGGCAGGTTCATGTGCAATCACACACAAAAAACAGAAGTGCTGCCTGCCACAAGAGTTTAGTAGCTGCACAGAGAAGATTAAGCCCAATGTTGGAAAGGTGGTTTGGAAGTTCTCAAATGTGAGAGCATGCAGTATTGCAGGAACGTTATTCCATAGTAGATGCAGACTATTATGTCTCTCCAGCAAATATGTGGTTTTGCTGATGTGCACTGTCTGTTCCCCAGCTCTTTTTAACTACAATCACATCTAGAATCTTCCTGTGGAACTCTTCTAAGCAGTCAGGATTTTTGTTAAATAAAATTACCATTATGCTTTCCATTTTTAGTAAGTAGAATTACCATGCTTCAGTACATACATGTCTTTAGGGTAAACTATGTCCTACAAGGTAAAAGGAGCTTTTTTTCAGAAAGGCACATAACCCAAATCTATTGAATACTTTTTCTGCTGTAAGTTTTAGCATCACAGCATGAGAGAGAGCATTTCAAGTTGCATTCCTTTTACAGCACAACTGTTCTGCTCTGCAACTTGTCTTATAAAATTGCTTAAATTGGTGTGTGCTATGTGCCATTATCAACAGATACTTCCAATACTGTTTTTATTCTTCCAAAAACCATCCTGAGTTATAACTCCTTCATTTTTCAGATTCCTGAGTCAGATCCAGACAGACTTCCCCCACTGGATCCACCAGATATAGCCCAGATTTACCCAGTCCCAGCTAACATACGGCCTGTTTTAAGCAAATACAGGGTGGAGGTGAGATACTTTGACTATTTCCCTTTCCTAATCTCATGTCCTTTTATTGTCTTGTTGAATTGTAACTGATGATTTTACAATCTTGATCAATAGGATTCACATGAAAACAGCATATAAAGGGCATGTGAGGGTGTATTTCCACTGAGGGGAACAGTGGGGCTGTGTCTCAATCCTGACCTGCTGGGAAGGGATTACTCTTGTGGCAGAGCATGGCTGGTGGATCCACACTCTGTGCATCCAAGGAAGTGTCCATAGGAGATGAAGAGTTTCTGTTTGCAAATGACATCCCTGGAGCTGAAGTTTGGCATCAGCTATCTCACAGGCTTTTTCTGGGTCCCAAACTTCAGGCAAACACTGCCTTCTGCCTGTGTACAAATGTATATACCTTCCCTGCCCTTCTCTCTTGTATGATTTGTGTCCAAAGTATTCTTATATTAGAAAACTGGGAAAAGTGGAATCTTTTCCTATCACTGCAATGCCTGATGCTGCCCACCCCATAGTTCACAGCCACTCCTGCAGCCTTCACACCACCTGCTTACCAGCCCATTTCCCTGTGCCAAGGCAGGGTTTGTGCAGGCTAACAGTGTTTCTCTCTGCACACCACAGGTCCTGTTCTGGGGTGTCCGAGAGCTGAAGAAAGTCCAGCTCCTCTCGGTAGATCGGCCCCAGGTTCTCATCGAGTGCGCAGGGAAAGGAGTCAAATCCTCTGTCATACAGAGCTACAAGAAAAATCCCAATTTCACTGGCCTTGCAGACTGGTTTGAAGTGGTGTGTACAGCATGCTGCCCCTTGCCTGTCTGTTCTCTGGTCGGACAAGGTGTTAATTACCATTATCCTTCCTTTCTTGTTAAATAATTTCTTTCGTCTTGATTAAATACTAAGGGATGTCAGTTCTCATGAATGCTTTAAAAGATTTCTGCTACAACCATGTGATATAAGAAGTTCTTCATATTAAGTCCCAAGTAGATAAGAGAATAAGTTGCAAACAGATTTTTACTAATAGGTTGGAACCTGTGGGCAGCTAACAGAAATATATTTAGTATGTTTCCTCCTCCTTTCCAATTTTGCTGGGTAGTGTTCAGTTTCCTTGTTTTCTTTCCATACTTGCAACCTTCCTTTGTGTGTTACTGGGCTATTAAAGGGATTGATAATTTATGGCTTATGAGCTCAGGACCTTCTCACATTGTTACCTGCTTTTATGAAGTGCAAGGTAATGTATCACCTGTTGGTTGGTTTATAAGAGCTGGCACCTTCATAATCAGTCACCCTCAGAATAAAACAGTCTATTCCATTTGCTTTTGAGAAACATATATTAAAACAATAACATGGATACTGAAGTACAGTTTCTATAGTATTTTTAGCTCCTACTGTATTGTCCTAAGTGCTGTTTTCCTCTTGGTAGTTCAACCTATAAGGCATATAACCACCCAGGGTCCACATCTTGTTGTTGGGCAACCTGAGGCACATAGGGTTAATAGCCTTCAACACAGCAGCAGTGGAATTAAGACTCACAACTTCCAACACTGTATTCCATCCCTCTGAATGCTCCTGATTCTCCCAGTTTATTCTAACAAGAGATGCTTCAATATGGGAGCATGGGATTAATCTCAGCAGTACAGTCTGTACAGTCCACCCTGTATTTAAAAGAATAAACCTTCTCTTGATTTTGCAGAAAACCTAAATCATGTTCCCTATGCTGAATGCATTTTGCATTATGAACATGTTCATAGCTAAGGAGGAGAAGGCAGGGAGAGAGGGAGCAGAGGAGGGAGGGAGGAGTAGAAGCCTTCTTACTGTGCATGAGAAATATCCTATTCTATGTGTTCTAAGCTCTCTAGCAATTCTCTCCTGCTGCTGTCTGTCTCCTGCACTAGGAGCTGCCTGAAAATGAACTCTTGCATCCACCACTAAGCATCTGTGTGGTGGACTGGAGAGCGTTTGGGAGGAGTACTCTTGTTGGAACACACACCATCAATTGTCTCAAGCAATTCCTGTGTAAAGCCCCATTAGGTCCTCAAGCTCGACCTGACAGAGTAGACACTGCAGAAGCTGAGATAGGTAAGTGTTCCATTCTTACCCCAAATAAAAAGACAAAACACCTTCTTAGAGTTTTACACTGAGAAGTGTACTTCATAGTGTTGAGCATAGGATCAAACCCTTAGTCACATGATTATTTGATGATCACCAAATGCTATGACAGTATTTCTGGCAAAATTTTACCTAACTTGCAAAGTTTCAATCTCAGATTCACCTGAGCCATCCCAGCCTGCTGAGCTGTCCCGAGAAGAACCATTTTTAGCTGATGACATCTACGCTGAGGTGGAGCAGGGCAAATGGACTGTGGTGGAGCCAGACTCATCCCCCACAGCAATTCCTGCCACTGAACCAGAGCACGCTGCCTCTGGGCCAGGGAAAGAGAAGAAACAGAAGGTGGGTGCAGCTAAAATTACCAGCTAACTTCCTCCTGCAGTCTGGCTGATTTCAGCCCTTCCTTATAAAGGGGTAATCTGTTGACCCCAGGTTTAGAGATTTTGAATACTGATGTTGACACCCACATGATCTTGCTGGCTCTCAAGAGGACTAATTAACAATGCAGTTTTGACCCCACAGGGTTTCATTACTTCAAGTAATAGATTCATAAAATACTTGCAGAATCAAGTGGGAGAAGCTAATTTGTATGTGAACATTTGCATCCCTTGAAACATCATTATGTATTATCTTTGTAGATTTGTCTATTTTATGGGTTACTCCTGTGGCTCCAATGTTTAAAGTCATGGCATGTCAGTAAAAAATACAAAGATAGCTTTAATAATATGATGGTCACAGTGAAGTGTCTTGGAATAAAAGACAGAGACAGGAATTCATATTGCATTTTATTTAACTCTTGGAGGCTGAGATTTTCTGTGTGTACAGCTGGTCATGCTTAATGTCATGAGTTAGGTGATCAGCTTTAATCAGTTCTAGTGCTTTTGCTACCATTTGGTAGGATATGAAAAAATCCATCCGACGATCAACAAAGAGGAGAAAAAGAACCATTGCAGATGAATCAGCTGAAAATGTTATTGACTGGTGGTCGAAATACTATGCTTCTGTGTCCAGAATGCAAAAGGTGAGTCACCCAGCATGCCCCAAACTCTCACAGATGAGCAATGTTGTAAAAGTAGATGTACTGGTGAATGATTCCCTTTCGGTAATACACTCGTAATGATGAGTTTGTCCATCATGTTTTTCTTTTGAAAGGCAAAAGAAATTTTTTCCAGTGAAGGAAAACCTGAAGACAGTAAGTAAATTATTTCCATTTTTCTACTATTTTGCACCAATACTTCCTCAAGTATCACTTCCCTACTATTTAACTGGCAACAATTAATGTCTGGGAACAGAGTACTGTTGGTCTGCTGGGCTTTTTCCTCTGCAGCTAATCAGATGATGGGTAGGTTAAAACTTCACAGCCAGAGTTGGATTAACATGAGTTTTCTGTCATTCAAACACCATGCACAAAGATTAGCAAAGTAAAATAATAGGTAAAGATTACTGTGATCTTAGGCTGTATTTGTAACAGGTTCTGGAAAAGAAACTCCTCTAAATTTTAAATCCAGCTCAGGATCAATGATGCAGAAAGAGCTTCTGCTTGCAGTCATGTGTGTTATTTTCATAGCTGGAAAAACCTTATCTAGATCAAGTTTAAAGATTTTTTTTTTTCATAATAACTTAAAAGAATTGGCCAGAAACAGGCTCTGTGTGTGTGTGTCTGTCTGTCTCCATACATGTATATTCCATGGCTCAGCAGGTCCTGCCACAATCAAACTGAACACTGGAAAATTTTATTTTTGGACAAATATGACTGCTTGAGAAGGCTGGGAAAATAGAAAAATATTTAATGTTTGCACAGAAGTGCTATTCAGAATGAAACTAATCAACTTTTCATGCCTGAGCTGACCACACTCCTCAGTGACTGAGGTGATTTAAAGGTTTATGGAGATGTTGAGGTTGCTTTGAATAGAAGATGTGACCTAAATATCACATGACATCATCTTGGGAATAGCAGATAATGGTGCTTTAGTGATCATCAGGGCTGCTGAGAGATGAGGAGATCAGTTTCTGAGTGAAGCTCCTCCAAAAGGAGGAAATATCTACATAGAAAATGTTCTACAAAAATGTGATGTTCATTTACAGTTGTGACATCCACCCATAGGCTGCTCAGGCAGTTGTGGCATATTGGTTCAGGCTGATGATTTCACACCTTGTGAATTCTCTTCTAATAATTTTTGTTACAAATTTTCTCCTGTGATGATAAGCATTATATAAAAAGGTCATCTCTGACATGAAATATGTATCTCTAAGTATTTAGTGCTGTTAAACACACAGGAACTACTCAAAAAAAAAATGAAAGTAAAGTGAACTCAAAATCCAGATTTCAGCCGAAGAACTGAATAATCTCAGTGTGACTTTTGAGGGCTCACCCTCTTTTTGTTGAGAGATCCCCTCTCAGTGTTTGGATTTTGACTTTAGTCTGGTGTACTTCTTCCCATTTCTTACACTTCTAGGCTTCCACCAGGTGAGATTCACCCTATTTTGTGATATCCTTAAGCAGAAAAGAACTTGGGTCATCCTGATATCTGAAGTAGCTGTCAGCCTAAACAACAGTTTTCAATTTTAAATAAACCTTAAATTTTCTGTGAAAGCTGTTAAGATCTGTTTATTTGCACTGGGAAGGAGTCAGAGAGGGAGGAAAAGGGTGGTCTGGGAGGTGCCCATCAGGGAGTGGGTGATGCAGGACACCATCACTTGTCCTACAAGCTCATTATGAGCACTGGGAGACACAGAAAATAAATTGCAACCTCTCTGCCTGGGAGGACCAGTGGTGAAAGAGCCCTAGGTCCAGCAGTAGAGGAATAGAGAATAGAGCAAGGAGGGACTCTTTAAAAAATGTCTTTTGCATCCTTGTCTGAAGCATTTTATGTGGTTTGATTACTAAAACATATGTGATGTCATTAAATTTCTGCAGATAAACAGACTTCTGACCACATAGCATTGACCATAGAGGATGAGCCAGACAGAAAGAAGAAGGATAAGACTTTAAAAAGGATACAGAAGGAAACTCCAAACCTAGCAACACTGCAGGTAAGAGAAAAGTAAGACTGAGGTAAGGCTGTTGTTATTCACTGCCTCTCTGAAGTTTGACATCAGCAGTTGAGCTTGGCAAAACCTCCTTATATATATTTCAGATGCTTCAAAATGAATAAAACACACTAAATTATAGTGATAATGCCCTTCAGCACAAGGGGCACAGAGGAAACCTAGGTTTCATGGGGTGGATGTAGCCCACTTGGTCTTAAACATAGAATTTATTGGTGTAGACAAACACAGAGAGATTTCAGTGAAATTGTTTTGTTGTTTTCATGTAAAATATTGCAGTTGGAAATCCCAAATTTCATGTTAGAAATATTGCAGCCTATTAAGAATGTCTTAAAAAAGAGATGGAAAGCATTGCTGGGATGGGTGATGGATGATTCCCTGATGGGAAATAATACTCAGCTCACATTAGATTTGGTTGGGTAATGATAGAAGGGATTAAAAGAAAACTATATTGGTAGTGCAAACTGTCTGGAGGGATGAGAGATTTGAAAAGATTAGGACAGTTTGGATTAGATTGTTGCTGAATAAATGGAGATTTGAAACTGCTGTTTCCATTTTTTAAGGGATGACAGTAGTATAGGCCCTTCTATTTCATGCTTGATAAGTTACTGGGGGAGAGTATTGAAAAAATGTGCTCTTTGAAAAATTATTTGGTTCTTTGAGCTATCCTAAAGCACTGTCCCCACAGCATTTTATTATTGTCTGCTTTACTTTCAAGATTTGACACATTAACACAAAAGAATAGGTCAGTTCAACAAAGGAACAGTGCAAGGAAACAGAAGCAAAGAACAGCACATCCCAAATTTTTCACTCATACCAGTGCTTACAAATGTTCATTTTGGTCCCTCCAGATTAACTTCCACCTGCTGTATTAATGTGTTATTTCAATAGTTGGGGAAAGACTTTGGTTGAGGACAAAACTGGTCCTGTTTTAAACAGGGAATTTTTTTCCCCAAGGACTTTTGCAAACCTTGATTTTTATTGAAGTCTGCATTTTGGGTCAAAATGAATTTCTATTCATTCTCTAATAAAAATTTTGCTATAAATATATTCACTGCACCACAAAATATAAGCATTCTTCTATTTTCAAAGATTTATGAAGGAGACTTGGAGAGTGAATTTAATAACTTTGAGGACTGGGTGAAAACTTTCCAGCTCTTCAGAGGAAAATCTAATGATGAAGTTCATGCTGATGCTGAAGACAGAATAATAGGAAAATTTAAGGTAAGCATTAATGTTGATTAAATGGGCAATTTAGAGACTTCAGGTTTTAATATTTATTTCAGGTACGCTAGGGATGAAAGAAATATACATTTATAGTCTATTGTAAATATAATTCGTTTTATTATGTGCAGAGTCAAGTTTTTTTCCTTTCCCATTATCTGAGAAAAAAGCATCATTCAGCACCAGGCATTCACTTTTGTTTTGCAATAGGGAATTACAAGGAGTTTGAAATTACTGAAGGGGAAGCAGAGATATATTATGATGTCCAGATTTCATTAATGCAGCTTGGTTTCTACACTATCAATTATAGAACCATATATGCAATTTTGTGTAATTTAAGTGTAGGCCCCCACAGCTACAGCCTCACCCAGGGCTCTGTCAGGCAATCTGAAAAATTCAAAGCCTGAGTAATGTTATTAGGATTTGTTTTTAGTTTAGAGGAACTGAGTAAACCCATTGATATCTCAATCAGCTTGCAATTCAGATTTCTGTCCAAATGACTTGTGGTTTTCAGGCAGTATGAGCTACTCAGCAACATGAGTTGATATTGATTTATATGAGCTGCAAAAATACATTTGGATTCCTGTCACACTGAGTAAGTTATGAAACTTACTCAATGGAATTATTAATTTGCCAATATACAGTTAAGGTAAAAATATTATTTTAAAAAATTAATGATAAGAAAACTGTGTTTAGAACACCTACAGGTATTAGTTTTAAATAGTTAATAGGCATGGAGGTACTCCTTGTAAATATCTAGATATGACAGTACCATATTTTAGAGAAAAGACATTTTAAAAGGTGATGTTTAGTGCAATGCAGTTTGGGTTCTCTGTGAGGGCTGCCACAAAAGAAGTTGCATGAATTATGTTTTATTTTTCATTCAAAGAGTTGCTTTTTTAATTGCACTTGATCTGTTTTCAAGGGAGATAAAAGTCAATGTATTTCCAGGGGTCCTTCTGCATATACCCAAGTCCTGAGGATGGCAGCTTGCTGGATGGAGGGCAGCCCCACATCCTGCAGGGGATACCCCCAAACCACTCTGTCAAAGTCCTCATCAGGGTTTATATTGTGGCAGTAAGTAGACAGATGCTCTTTTGATCTTGAAATAACTTGGATTTTTCTTTTCAACTCAGTTTAAGTGTCTTTGCAATGAAGCTTCTGAAAATCCTTATCCTTGGGGTTTGCTTTTTTTTCTGGTCATATTTCAGACAATGTTTCATACTGTAGAAATGAGTTTTCAGAGTATAAAATGTTATAGATATTCCTCACGATAAATCTGGTGATTTCTGCAAGACAGGAGAATCACTTTACTTGCTCAGACTAAAAGCTCTGGATATATAACCAACATAATATAGACAACTGTTCCAGCCACAAGATGCAAATGCAGTCAGTTCTAATGAGTAGAGTTGTTCAAAGTGACACACATTTAGACAAAACCTCATTAAGGGGGAAAAGGTAGCATATTTTTGAGGGGCTGTGAATAGCATACTATGAAAGCTCTACATGTGAATAAATTTTGGAGCCAATACAGTTGGAAATATGGAGCACAAGATGAGAGAGAATGGTGTCAGAGGTAAAATGGGTAGAAGAAACTGGTATTTCAAAGAAACAAGAGAGTTGTAGGTAATCTAAGACAGAAAGATGGCATGCAGAGAGACTGTGGCAACAAAAAATATGAAGAGATTGTTTTACTTCCTGAATGAATGTAAAGACTTAGAGGTCTTTTTCAACCTTAGCAATTCTGTGATTCTATAAAGAATTGGTTTGCATTGTTCAAAAATCTGTAGGTAAATCTTTTCTGAATCCTACCTGCACTAGTGCAGCCTCTTCCTTAGCATTGCCTCTCCCTAGTGATGGAACAACAATTCCAGCTTGCAAACTCTCCTCCCCTCCAGGTCATCTTTTCTTAGTAGCCTACAAAACTACAAGCCAAATTTTACATTACATGAATCAGGCAAAGCCCCTGAACCTCCAGAACACCCAGGACTGGGCAGAAAAACCCTAGTCCTGTGTAGGGACCCTGCTGTATTTAAGCAAACTTCTTGAGGACACAATTTTTCTTCTTAATAGGCATTTAACCTCAGCCCAGCTGATCCAGATGGCAAATCAGATCCGTACATTGTGCTGAGTCTGGGCAACACAGAAATTAAAGACAGGGAAAACTACATCCCCAAGCAGCTAAACCCTATATTTGGAAGGTCAGTGTTGACTTATTTTAGTATTCAGTGTAATTTGTGCTTTATCTCTTGCTACCACTGTTTCTGTTACTAAGTGTTTGCTATATGCTGATTTCTGCCTGTTTGAATGTTTTGTAATTCTGATGATTAAAACGCTGGGAATTGGTGTCACACTGTATGACAATGAAATATTTCATTTTCATACCTCTCAAAACATACCAAGTAATGCAATCTGTGAGAGATTTTTGCAAAATGATGCATGAGAGGAAATGAGGCAACAAATGACAATTGTCTGTGGAAATTAATGTAATCATTAAGTTTAAAGCAAAATAAATGTCAGAACAGTAAAGTCTGATTTCACAATATTTGTTGCTGTTTCAGATTGAATAGAGGGCTAAGTAAATCTCATATTTCTAGGAAATATGAACTCTTTAAACTCAGCCTTCTGAATGGGGGAGCCAGGGGCAAGCAATCAGTAAATATCCTGTTTTTATTATCAATGCTTTATAGTTATTTATATTTTTAATACTAATTGTGATAATTGTGATTTTTTTTCAGTAAATTTCCCTATTTTAAGAAGGTTGAAAATATTTTGAATTGGAGTGGAAGAACATTAAGACAGAGAAACTATATTATTTTGGACTGAAAGACCCCTAGAACAGGAGGAAAAGTAAAACTCATCATTCAGGAGATAAAGCTCTGGGTTTTTTTCTGTGCTTTGGAGAAATCTGGAGCCAATTTGTCAATCCCCTTTTACAATCACATTTATATTTTCAACTTCCCATAACATCCTAACAATACTGATTCCTGAAAAATGCACCAATTGGAAAGGGAGTTCTTATCTTTGCTTTTTTGAGATTTATTTAAAACTTTTGCCTGATCATTTTGTTGGGTGCCTCCAAATTCCTATATTCAATATTTAACCCGCAGTTTTTGCAAGAAAACAAAACAAACTTAGATGTCCCTTAGTGGTCTCTGAAAAATGTATGAGAGCTCATACATCCAGCTCTATTAGCATTACTGAATCCAGGATTGTAGGAACAATCTTAGGACAGGGTGCTAGGAAAGCTGGAGAAAGAATATACTTCTGCACTGTGTGTTTCCAGCATGTTCAAATATTTAATTGAAGCAAAAAGCACTACCAAAAAAGTCCACTGTGAATTAGAAGAGACACCACTCACACATTGTTTGCATGGCATTAATTAGCCTTTTAGGCTTCAAAATTGATTTGACTTCATGTAGGTCTCAATTTTTCCTGTAGATCATTTGAAATCCAAGCTACATTCCCCAAGGATTCGTTGCTCAGAGTCTTGATCTATGACCATGACTTCATTGGGACAGATGATCTTATTGGAGAGACTAAAATTGATTTGGAAAATCGTTTCTACAGCAGACATCGAGCTACCTGTGGGTTACAGAGTCAATATGAAATGTAAGTGCTTCTTCAGGCAGCAACAGAGCTCACAGTGAGTGACTTGACTTGGAGGAGAAATTACAGATGTGTTCCAGATATTATGCTTTCTCCAGCACAGAAGTGCCACAGAGGGTATTTTAATTAAAACTCACCAAAGAGCTTAGTGGTGGCTTTGGGTAGCTGCCAGCCTCAGTGGGAAGTGGATATTTTTAAATTAACAGGACTGTTGGTTCAAGAAGTATTTTAGATAGTAAACAGCTGATGTTTACAACATACCTGCTTGATAAACTGCCTTTGGACAGGCATGAAGGGCAAATGGGAAAAATCTCAGAGAAATTATGCCAGGGCTCTACATAGCTGTGTGTTAATCAGCTGCATCTAGAGTGATTGCAGCAAGGCAGGTGGGACAAGGGCAGCAGGAGCAGAGGCTGCTGACACGAGCCCTGTAATGGGGTGAGTTGTGGGGCAGTGAGGCTGAGCTCCTGGGCCCTGCCAGACAGCTGCACTCAGACCAAACCCCAAAACTTCCCTGGCCAACTGAATCTCCAGTGTTAAATTTTTCTTCATGCTTATTACAGGTCCCAGATTACCTGAGATTGTCCTTTTTTATCTGGGAGCTGCAGAATAATTCTCCTTGAATGGAGGCAGCACAAGTAAACTCAAATCTTTTTGGGTACAAAAGGGAACAAGCTCTGTTGCATAACATGCCTATGCTATTACTTTATCTAAGCTGTAGCAAGGCTGCCTCACTTCTCCTGTGTTTTCAGAGGAAGGAGTGGTTGATCTTCAAGGGCCTGAGCAGACACTGTCTCAAGTAAGAGGCAGTGCTGGACAAAGAAAAAGTTTTAGCAGATATCAGGGCCACTGACCATAAAGTGAATCTTTGCATGGAAATTCCTGATCTGTCAGTGCTGTATTCTGAAGGGAAGCCTCACCCACTCTCTGTTCCCTCCTTGCAGAGAAGGGTACAATGCATGGCGAGATGCAACCAAGCCCAGCGAGATCCTCACCAAGCTGTGCAAGGACTACAGAATCAGCGGTCCCTTCATGCGGCCAGGAGAGATACAAGTGGGGACAAAAATCTTCAAGGGACAGACAGTCTTCACAGAGGATGAGAATGGTAATGAAGCATCCTTCCTTTGCAGTGCAGCAGCACCAGGAGCCTGCCAAGGTGTGGCTGGAGCCCTGTTGTGCTGAGAGCTCTCAAGTCAGATTACTGGAGCCTCTTAAACGCTCTTCTCTCATGTAACTTGGGCAGTGAAGGCTGTGTCTGCATCAGCTTTTGCGGTAGCTTAATTGCAAAGAATCTGCAGAGTAACACAGTTGCTGCTGATGACTTGACATCCCCATGGAGGCTCTTGGGGAATACCTTGGAATAGCTCCTCCTTGATCCCAAGGATGGGATGTCCAGGATTGGTTGAGTATAGGGGACCCTGTTGGAACACTTGGATCTTCTGGCTTAGAACTGGTCTGTGCATGCTCAGAAACCCTTCCCCACAGAATATCAAAGCATGGGAAGCCAGCAAGTCTTCAAAAAATGTATCCTCTGTCTAAATCAAAACACTGGAATGAACAGACCCAAGAAGTGAGAAGCAGAGGGAAGGGAAATACTGTTTTGAAGGGAATTACTCAAGGTCAAACAAATCTCTGACCATAGTTACATTCCAGCAACTTACCTGCCAGTCCTAATTTATCTACTTGTCTTTCCTCTCTGTTGGGTTTTTCCTCCTCTTGGTTAGTGCCACTCTGACTTCCCTTCTGAAGCACTGACACAGAACTCTGTAAATCCAGTTATCTGTGGGGTCCATGAATCCAGATGGCAGGATTGAACTTACTGTCAGAGCTCCCAGGTTAGAAAGAGGTGAGAGCAATGGGGACCTTGAGTGTCTATATCACACTGGGGTGGAGTGGGACAGTCATCAGTGAAAGCTGCCCCTGCCCATGGACAAGATTGTCTTTGAGCATTCCTTCCAACCCAAACCATTCTATGACTCAGTTTTGTACTTAGAATAAGAAAAGAGATTGAGGATGGAGCCTTTCAAGGGGGGTGAAAGGAGCTGGTCAGTAGTGGACTCTGTGGCAGTGTAAGGAAACCTTCACTCCCTTATCAGTGTTGGTTTGTTTAGACCACATTCTTCTTGGCAATTACAAAATACAGCTCACACCTTGAGTGGAAGGCTGACAAGGAAGCACTGTTGCAGGGAGAAGAGTTGATCCATTTTTGGTTTCCTGGCCTGAAAGAGATTTTTTACTCTGCTACTGTTGTTTGTTTTCCTCACCAGCAGATGACTGTGACTACTAGCACTAGGATCAATCAAAATTCTGGTTCACTAAAATGAGCTTCAGACCAATGTCAGATAAGATGATTGAAACCAGAAGCAAGGAAACATGGAACCAGATGGCAAAAAACCAAAGGACTTACATACACAAGCTTTCAATATTTTACAGAAATAGTTTATCGCATCCAGTCTCTAAATAATTTCTATCCAGATTGCTGTTCTGACAGTTACATCTGGGTCCTTATTTCCTGATGGATTTCTATGGTGGCCATCATTTGGATCTGTAAAACTAACAAAGATTTGAGCTCTAGAGGCTTGCTGAAAAAGGAAAGCAGTCCCATTTCCACTGTACAGGTGGAGATAATTATAATTATCCATCCAGCTTTAACTTGAAAGAGAGGAAAAAGCTAACTTTGCTCTAGGAACAAAGAACTAGATAGGGATAGGATAGGATAGGATAGGATAGGATAGGATAGGATAGGATAGGATAGGATAGGATAGGATAGGATAGGATAGGATAGGATAGGATAGGATAGGATAGGATAGGATAGGATAGGATAGGATAGGATAGGATAGGATAGGATAGGATAGGATAGGATAGGATAGGATAGGATAGGATAGGATAGGATAGGATAGGATAGGATAGGATAGGATAGGATAGGATAGGATAGGATAGGATAGGATAGGATAGGATAGGATAGGATAGGATAGGATAGGATAATAATAGTCCAGTTGGAACAGACCTACAACAATTAGTCCAACTGCCTGTCCACTACTCCCAGGTAGTCTAGGGCTTCCTGTAGCCAATGGGAAGAAATATGCATCTCTAGAGGTAAAAAAGAATTTTAGAATCTAGAATTTTAGAATTTTAGATCTGTGTCATTGTTGCTGAGGCTGCCTGTCTGAAGAGCAGCCAGAGACCTTGCTTTTAGCTGGCTAAAATTAGATGTTGGTGCACAAGAGGGAACCAAAATTCATAATGACATCCTTCCTCACTCTCTGAGCCATTAGGGAGGGTTTAATACCTACTGTTTCAGTTCTAAATTAGTCTTTTGCCAATGATCTGCAATTCAGACATAGCAACATGCGTAGGAAAGTGCTAACAATTTGTTGACACAAATAAATCCTAACCTTCTCCTCACTTCTAATCTAGCAGATATCACTTTTCAAAAGTCTGGGCTCCTTTTGTGTGGAGCCCACACAAAAAGGGAGGAAAGAGAAATTCAGGAGCTCAAAGGGCTTTCTCAGGTTTCTAACATCCATACTACTTTCAGTATTAGCACTGGTCCTTCCTTGAGGTGCCATTCTCTGGGATTCTCTGGGTATTCCTTCCAGTGGCCAAGGAGAGAGGGTCAGGAGGTGAAATGTTCTTGCCCATGGACTTCAACTCTCTTCCCCTGAAGTGTGATTCAGTTTTCTAAGGCGCTCTTTGCTGTTGCCATCACAAAGTAAAAGGAACCATAGTTAACTCCTAGTGCCTATTTACTGTCAGCTTTGTCAAATCCAAGCATCCTTGTCTTTCACAGGCTTTAAAAATTAGCAATTTTCTGTAAAAAGAGTAGTTGACATGTTTCTTCCATCTTTCTGCTAAAATCTGCTGCTGTAGTAGTGGAATGATTTACTGTATTTTACAGGAAAACTGCTGCCTAAGTGCTAATGTTCTAATTAACCCAGTGGGTCTCCTTATTTATGCAAATTAGAAGCCTTTCAAGGCCCTTCTTTATTTAGCTGGAATACATAAAACCTTCCTCTTAACTCAAGCAAATTTTTGATGAGTACCTCTAATAACTAATGACACATATTACCAAGGAGTTCAATATTATAATTCAGCTCTCATTGTCCTTTTTGTTTTACTCTTTCCTATAGAGGAGCCAGTTGAATCATACGAACATCTCTCCTTAAAGGTTTTACGTGCCTGGGAAGAAATCCCTGGAGCTGGCTACAAACTGGTCCCAGAGCACATTGAGACTCGGCCTCTCTACCATAAGGACAAGCCAGGCATGGAACAGGTAGAGCAGCTCAGGGGTGGTGCTGATGGTAGACCCAGGAGCAGTTTTCACTTCCTCCAGTTGTTGTGGTTTCTATTTGTCACTGCAAACCTACAGAGTCAGCACCCCAGTGTTGCACCAAATGCCAGACTTTGTACAGTATCAACCTGGAAATTGCCACTCATGTGTGTACACAGCCACTTACCCAAATACACAGTAATCACACAAGGTGTAACTGCAAATTTTTGTTCTTTTAAATGCTTTACTTTATTAAGTTAACAAAACCTCTGCTTGTATCTAAGTCTTGGTTCTCCTTTTTCTGTTCATCACATACTATTTTTGCATGGATTTTACCTTGAAGTTGACAGTGTTTGAGGTCTATTTCAACTTCACCAAATACCTGAAAGAATGAAAGAATATGTGCATGAAAACAATACTGTATGGAAAGTTCCTAGACTAAATCATAGTTACAGGATATTGAGCTGGTTGGTGCTTGTAGAGGAAGTGGTGATTCAGATGTCAGAACTGCATTTAAAGCCTTTTAAAGCCTCTGTAAAATAGGGTTACAGGGATGTTTATTTCTTTGTCTTCAAGGGTCGTGTACAGATGTGGGTTGACATGTTTCCTAATGATATGCCTCTGCCAGGACCTCCTGTGGACATTTCACCAAGAAAACCTAAAGGGTAATAATACTCTGTGCTTTCCTCCCACCACAGTGGCAATAACTCTTCAAAGACTGAATTTTTCTTAAGTGTCTGGAAATAAATAGAAAATTAACTACTAAAACAAACGTCTCCAGTCCCGAGGAAAGTTTTCTTACATTCACATGACTTCAAGTCAAAGAGGAGCATCTAGTTTGGTTTCCTCCATTAAACAGCTCAAAGAGCTGTTGGTGATTTCTCAGCAAGAGCTATCACACACCTCTTACAAAGATCCTTTTTTATCCTTTATCATGTACAATAAAGAGATTGCAGGTGGCTAGAGGCAAGTAATTCTGATGTTATCATCTACTTGTTGAGCTGCAAGAATTAATTCTGGTTTTACTGGCTTTTTCACTGAGATAACTTAGTCCTGCTTGAGCTCTTTAATCTGCTGCAATAACATTACATGTATTTGAATTGCAGCAATTTGTTCAAGGATAAGATCAAGAAACAAATAAAGCAGCAACAGATAGAAGAGCTCTGTTTGGAATAGCTTTCTCCCATTTCCTTATGCTGCTTTACATGCAATACTGCACACAGATGTTCAAGCTAATTGAATATTGCAAAGAAAACACAAAAATGAGTAACAGAATTCGCAGCCCATCCTATATTTTAGCAAGGCCTTTCCTGATAATTTAATGTCTGAAACATCATCAGGTACTATTCCTGTATTATTTGATTTGACAAACACAGAATCCATGCATCAATTATTTCTTTCAGACTAGAACTTTCTATAAAACTCCTTAATAAAAAGCATTTTTCAATCCAAAAAGATTTAAAACTAATCAAGCCCATAAAACTAAACTGTTGCTGCCATTTTTGTACTCTACTATAGCAGGGGAAAATAATGTTGAACATTAATGACAAGAAAAAAAACCCAGTACATGCAGACACAAGTTACACATCCTGCTGACAAATGTGTATTGGCTGCAGTAAAACAGACTCCATGTTCTATAAAACTTCAAACACTTTGTGGGAACATCTCTTATTGATGATCAGGTGGGGTATTGCAGATTCAGCTTTGTTTGGCTGTTGAAGAGATTTGGTTTTCATGGAGCTCCTTAAGAACTCTATAATGTGGAGTATCTGATAACTTCTGAAGCAAATTGTTCCACACCCTGAAATTGAGGCTACTTCCAAGACAAAACATTTCATATCAGGGAAAATGCATGCTGGTGTTATCAAACATAGTTTGTTTGACTTCTTAATGTATTTTGCAGTTCATACAATGACTCAAGAACTACCTAAATATTTCAGAACTAAATTCTTATGTCATTCACAATATCTGTATTTCAGTTCAAGTTTTGACAACTTTGGATAGCCACCTTAAATGTTTGCTTATAGGGAGTGGAAAGGATGGAGAAACTTTAATTCCTTTTGCTGTTGTTTCTAAAGATGATTGTACCTGCTTAAATGCAAATATCTCCAAGCAGTCCTATTCCCTTTTAATACCCTAGATTGCACAAAATGCAATTTTTTTAGGAATTTCTTCTAAAAAGCACCTCTCAGGGAGCTCTATTCTTTATTAGCAAGCTGATCACTCCTTTGGACACTGCTCTGATGAAGTTTTTCAGATCAACTTTGCCTTGTTCCACTGCAGTGTTTTTGTGAAAAGAGTTGAAAATGAACAGACTTATAAAAAGCAGTGAATTTTCCATCCTTCTGAAGCTGGCAGTGCCCCTGTTGTTGTCTGTTGTACTCCATGAGCTGAGGGAAGCCAACATCTCCACTCTAACACTAGACTCTTGTAAACAGAAGAGGCCTGAGACTGATGCACAAATGCAATATTTCTCACTTTATAAGAGCATGATTTTATAGAGGTTGGCTTTAGTGCCTGGCCAGAGCTTTACACACAATCCCTTTTTCTTTTTCAGATATGAACTGAGGGTAATAATCTGGAATACAGAGGATGTTATTCTAGAAGACGAAAATATCTTTACGGGGCAAAAATCAAGTGATATCTATGTAAAAGGGTAAATTCTTCATACTTTTCTTCAAAATAACATGTAATATTTAATTCAAAAATCAGAGGAAAAAAATATGTTGTGATAATATTTGATGAGCTATTCAGTGACTTGTCACTTGAAGATCCCCTGGTGACAGGCATGCTTTCCACTGTGTTTTTGCTGTAGGTGGATAAAGGGCCTGGAAGAGGACAAGCAGGAGACAGATGTACATTACAACTCCTTGACAGGAGAGGGAAATTTCAACTGGCGCTTCGTGTTCCCGTTCCACTACCTCCCAGCAGAGAAACAAATGGTGGTTACTAAAAGAGAAAACATATTTTCCTTAGAAAAGACAGAACGCAAAATACCTGCTGAGCTGGTGCTTCAGGTGTGGGACTTTGAAAGACTCTCTTCAGATGATTTCTTGGGTAAGTGTGCAATGGATCTGCCTGAACTTCATCTGGCTCTCACCAGACCTGTGTTCTGCACAGGAATGCACAAAGTGGTGTCTGAGCCCCAGCTCTTGCTTTTCTCTTTCTGAAGCACCACATTGCAAACTTTCACATTTCTTGAAATGTCAATAATTAGGAATCAGATGAGAATGCCAGAGCAATATAATGAATGACTGACAGTACAGAGAGATCCTCAGCTGCTAAATTCCTCCATGGATCTCATCTGGAAGGTGCTATTTGAATGTATTTGTGTCTGACTGCTCCCTGGGTGTTGTCACATTATTTCCTTCTCCAGGCACTCTTGAGCTGGACCTGAATGGGTTCCCTCGAGCAGCAAAGACAGCCAAGAGCTGTGACCTAGACACAGTTGTGGCAGCAAGTGCAGAAAACAAGATCTCCATATTTCAGCAGAAGCGCATCAGAGGCTGGTGGCCTTTCATCAAGGCTGGGGAGCTCACAGTAAGCAGCTCACTGCAGAAAAGCAGCTTTTCTCTGGGACTAATATGCTAATTTTGGATTTTGAACAACCACCACTGGCAATCCCTAAGATTCCTCCCAATGCTTTAGTGGTTCTCCATATATTTGGTTCAGAAGAACCCAGGTAACTGAGGACTAAAGTGCCTTTACAGGTGTACTCAGTTCCCTAGGGGGAGACAGACCAAGAGCTACCAGCTACTCATTTCCAGTAGTATTATAACCCTCTATAAATTCACCTGCTTTGGTCCTTTTTTAGGGTTTTTTTCCCCTGTCTCTAGACTTTCATTTATTTTCCAAGGATGTTCCTAAAGCTCACCATTCCTTCACATTTCTGTCTATCCCAGCAAAAGAATATTTTTGAATAGAAAGTGCCACCTTCAAGTTCATTGCCTTATTCAGTTTGAAGCTGTGTGCTTTCCGTGAATTTATTGAATGAACTCCGCTTCCAAATCCCAGATTTACTTCCCTATTCTCAACTCTAGTACGATTGATTCCCTCTCTCCCAGTCCACTTTGATCTCTCCTTTGCTTTTACATTTATGACCTTTATTGGCATCCTTCTTTCAGCCCTGTTCTGTGCTGAATCACAGCCAGTGGGCATAGATCAACACTGCAGATAAATACCATCCACAAAGGTATAGGGTAGGAAAATCACAAATATGTGCAAAGTCATTTATCTGTTTTTCATCCATTACAGATTCTATAAAGCTGATTTGATTTAGCCACTCTGAATTGTAACTGAAATCTTTAAAACCCATCTTCCTTTCATGCTGAGACCCCACAGCTCAATGGCTCCAGCACTTGTGACTGGCTGAATTTCCCTGTGCTGATGAGTTACAACTGGTCCATGTCAGCAGCACAGCTTCCAGCTCAGACATTCAGCTCTGCCAGGATATGTGACAGATAGAGTACATGTCTTCTCAGATGAATTACATTATAATTTACAAAGCAGAAAATACATTTATGGGTCTGGAAGAAAATATCTGACCCCTCTTTCCTACAGTCCTTGAGCATAAGTCAGCAATCTGTGCCTGGGTTTTTCCTTTTTGCTTACTCTTCAACTGCAAAGACTGTCTTATTTTCCTTAATCAATTTCCTTTGTCCTCATTTGGTTCCATCATTTCTCTCTGCTGTGAATTAGTGACAATAACACAGGACTGGATGCTTACATATTCTCTCTGTGATCCAGGGCAAGGTTGAAGCTGAGTTTCACTTGGTCACAGCAGAAGAAGCTGAGAAGAATCCAGTAGGCAAAGCTCGAAAGGAGCCTGAGCCCTTGGAAAAACCCAAGTGAGTAGGAGCAAACTAATCAAACATGCTGGGGCAGGGGCATTCAGCAGGAGGTGGGGAGGGGCAACCTGCTGATCTCCTTGCAGGACACCTCCTTGCTGGTCTCCTGGAGTTTCTTCTCTTTCCAGCTGCAGCCTTCAGCAAGTAATTGTCCAGCTTGTGCATGGCCTGGTGGCTGGCTCTGCTGCTGGCAGCACCTTCCAAGTTTGCTGAAACATCTTCCTCTGGAAGCCCAAATAAATTGCATTGCTGAGTGTTTGTCCTCAGCTGGAATTCACACATGAGCTCATTCCATAGCTGACTTGGAATGAGATAACTTCTTAAATCATCACAGTTTACACACTCAGTCAACATCTCAGTTTGGTCACTATAAAGATCAGATGGATTATATTTATTATATTAATAATAGAACCATTTAGGTTGGAAGCTATCTTTAAAATAGTCAAGTCAAATCATTAATCCAGCACTTCCAAGTCCATTGCTAACTCATGTTTCCAAGCATGAAATCTACATGTCTTTTAAATACCTCCAGACATGGTGACTCCACCACTTCCCTGGGAATCCTGTTCCAATGCTTGACAGATCTTTTGGTCAGCAAATTGTTCACCAATACACAGTCTAAACCCTCCTTGAAGCAACTTCAGGTTATTTCCTCTCATCCTGTCATTTGTTACTTGGGAGAAGAGACCAATTCCCACCTGGCTGTGGTCTCTTTTCAGGTGGTTTTAAAGAGCAATAAGGTCTCCTCTGAAACCTTCCTTTCTCCAGGATAAACAACTCTAGTTCCCTCAGCTGCTTCTCACAAGACTCATGCTTCAGACCTTTCATCAGCATCATTGCCCTTCTTTAGACATATGAAGGATGTGACTTCAAAATTCCATCTCTAATTCTATTGTACCTCATACGCAAAGAATGAGGATTCTTATTCTTCATCATAAGGCTTTTTAATGAGGACATTTAAGGTGTTTTAATGAAGGCAAATAATCTAGAAGGAGTGGTTTGTCTTGTAGTATTTGTCACATTAAAAAAGTAATAACTGAGTTTTTTGCATTCAGAAAAAAGTACTTTTAATCTATTTTGGCTCAAGTGCTTTGTTTTGCTAAAACACTTGAGCACTTTTTTTATGAGCTGGATAAAAAAAAAAAAGAGTGAGAGAAATTGATGTTATATTTCCTGCTATCAAATCTTCTAAAATTCAATTGCTAGTCATAATGATAATCATTACACATTCTGTTTAATTTTGTTGGTTTGAGAGACATCACAGGCTAAACACAAGAAAGGAGGAAGCAGCACAAAGGAATTATCAGATCAGAGGTATCAGAACATTGTTTAAAACTAACCCTGGGAAGACTTTAATCAATGACTTCACCCAACACCTTTTCCCAAAGGCAGGATGAGCTTTTGAAAGATTCCCAGGAATGGAAAATAAATCACCTCTTTCAGAGGAGAGAGGACTGGGATACCTCTGAAATGCATGTGGTGGAAAGCAATCAGCTAGGGAGTTTTAAGAGGGAGTGTCAAGTGTAATAGAAGGTTGTCACCAGGATGCACAAGGCACTGTCTCATTTTCCTCTCATTTTTTGAGACCCAGGGCTGCCTAGGGCTCCCTGTGTTTTCAGCTCAAGGGCATTTTATCTGCAAATGTGCTGCTGGGCCAAAAACATTGTCACCAGCCTGGTGGCCTCTTCTCTGCTGCACAGCCTGGAGGTGTTCTGACCCAGAAGCCAGGAAACCAGAGTCTTCCTCCAGATCTTGCACTGAGTTACCATTGGGTTTTGTGGTGTGAATGCACACATAATTATACTCTCAATTGAGATGTATGCCTCAATGAAATCAAAAGTGGGGATGGTGTCAGTTGGCACTACCCATCTCAGGAGCAAAACATTCAGGATTTTTTGCAGCTGCTCATGGTACAGGTGGGGAGTCATCCCATTTTCCCAGCACACATGTCCTAAGATATGGGCTGAGGAAAGAGATGACTTGGTCTCCTGAAGGTCCTTCCTCTCCCCATGCAGACAGCCCATGAAGCACCAGACTGAGCACCTAGGCATTAAAGTTAGGCAGAATAAATCCTAAGGTTACTGAAGCAATATCAGCATGTGAATAGTAAAAAATTATTTTAGCTAGACACTCACTCACTGAAAAGAAAATAAACAGCTGAAAATATAATGTCTCAGTTTCATTATTATTTAAAGATATTAAAATTTACCAGCTCAGTATCCTCAGGTGATGCAGTATGTGGTTCATACATGCAGAGTAGTCACTGACAATCAGCTGGGAGATAAAAATAACTGATTCTACCCTTCAGAGTAATTGTCTTCAGGAAGGAGTGGATCTCAATGACCTCTTTTCTCAGGATCTCTATGCCAGTACTGTAGATTCACTCTGGGTTTTTTTGCTCATCATGTAGGAACACCCAGAGAAGCAGAGAAATTTTCAGATTTTTTTTTTTTTTGTGAAATCATTCTTTGTAATTAAAAACCAAAATAATTTCAAAACAAAAATTATTCTCTGGGTGCTATAGACAGTAGCAGACTCTTTGATGCACCAGAGTAAAGGTGGACAAAGATTAAATGTCTGTGAACTAGAGAGAGAAACATGCAAACAAAGAATAAGGTTCAATGAGTATAATTTCCTGCTGGCTAAAGCACTATGAGGTTATTCATCTCTTCAATTCTGCTGATCAACACATGATGCCTTTCCGGATGCAGTCTATTATAATAAATATGCTGCTATGGCTGATAATGAGCTCTATTGCCTATGTTGCAAAGGAAACAAATTAAATAAGCAACAGTCTGGCTTTTTTTTTTTTTTTTTTTTTTTTTTTCCCCTGACTTTAAAGGTTATGAAAAGTCCTCAAGCAGTTGGTAAATGCAGAATAAGGGTCTCAAGTAGTTTTAATTTTCAGAGTGTCCAGTTTTTTTAATAATTCCTTTTATCCTGGAGGGCTAATTTGATGATTTGTTTCTGAATCATTTCCACCTCAATAAAAAGCCTAGTCTTTTGTTAAAATATATTCAGTTGACATTTTACATTTACAGACTTTCTTTCACATTGGCATTCACTTCCACTGGCTGAATGCTGAGTTCACCAGATAACTGAGATACTGCTTAAATTTCTGGGACACCTTTCTGGAGTGAGACGTGGCCACAGCTTTTTGTGACCCTCAGTTAATTTAATGCTCCTTATTGCTGCACCATCTGCACAATTACAGTGACATTGGATTAGAAATACCACCTGCCCCAGTTTTGCAGGTGTTGATGTTGCCCAGCACCACTGTGTCCATCAGGTCATCCCATGGAAAAAGCTGGCAGGTGCTGCCTTTGGCAGGGCTGCTGGAGCAGCACAGTGCCCTCCCAGCCCAGGTGTCATGCCAGAGGAGAGACCAAGCCAACATTTTTCCTAAACAGAACATGGTCGTCCTCTCTGTATGCAGTCAACTTTGTTATACAGTGTGAAGAAACTTCTGGATATGGTGGAGAACACAGCATGGGGCAACATTTGGAAAAATAATGGATTGTGGGATGCAGATATTCTCCACTGGAGCAATGTGGCTCTTCTTTATATACAAAGGCAAACCATCTGAGTTTCATTTCTAAATCTCCTGTTTTCATGAGGCCTATTTTAATTTCCTTCTGAAAATACAACATTTTGGATCACATGCCCAACCTAAGCTGGCTCTGATTATTATGGCACCATGACTATCACTGTGCAATCGGATTTTTTATAGTGACTCATTACCATTTTTGTGATGCTAAATTCCTTGAAATTGATAGAAAACTTTTGTACTCAAGTTTATGACACCTGCATTTCTTCTTTAGGGGTTACCATGATCCTGTTTTCATTTTTGATCCTTGTATCATGACATAAATTGAAGTATTTATGATGTGTGAGCTGGAATTTCATTACAAGTTGTGTATGGAGCTTGATTCAGGAATGGGTGGAAGAAAAGTGACCCAACAGCTTGTGAACATGGGTGGACATTCCCTCTACTCCCTGTAGTGGGTTCCAAGGAGTTAATGGTCCATTTTAGTCTCAAATATATATTTTGCAGTGGAATAACTTTGGAAAGAGATGGATCTTAACAAATATTTTCTTTTTTTTTCTTTCTTCCCTTTTAGCCGACCAGACACATCCTTCTCTTGGTTTGTAAACCCTTTCAAGTGTTTGTACCACCTGATCTGGAGGAATTACAAGAAGTACATCATCATTGGCATAATTCTGCTTATTCTTGTCATCTTCCTGGTTCTCTTTATCTACACACTGCCAGGTGCAATTAGTGAAAGGATAGTTATAGGAAGTGGGTGAGACCTTGGCTCTCATTGTAGTCAATCAAATAACAAAACTTCTGCTAAAAATAAGTCAGGCAAAAAGAATTAATTAACCTGAAACACATCTCATTCATTCAAAAAAGCAAAGTAACTATTCACATCAGAAACTGGACCTCTCAGAGTGTTGGAATGTTTCTTTGAATGCTCATTCAGACCCATCCAGTACATTATCATTCATATACATTCGTGATGTATATTAATAATGTACACCATTATTGCTGCAGCTTTATTGACATTATTACTGAAAGTGTTGTTATGCACCTAAAACTGAATTTAAGAGTAAATTCTTCAGTGCTATGCAGAAATTAATTTCTCAGTCAAGTATTTATTTTACAGATGAATGGTTAAATATTAAGGTCAAAATCTTTACACAAAGATAAATGTATAATACAGTGTTTGCATAGTTTTGTAATTAATTATTTCAACTGTTTTTTCAATGACCTTATAATGCTATGATTATTTTTAGATAAAAGGTATTATTAAAAGAACTCTAAGGTTAAATTGTCTCCTTTGGTGTCAAGTAGAATATACCCTGCACCTCTCAGTAAAAATGCTGTGCTCTACAAAAACATCTCACACACTCATAAATGAGCTAAGAGTCAATGACAGGGATGTAGTAGCAGAGATTGAAAGAAAATTTTCCAGCTGCAATTCGAAAGTGCTGGTGGTCTCTAGAGGAGAGGGATCAGGAAGATGAAGACTCATCCATGGGCATTGTGGTAACAAATGATCCTTGTAGACACAAAACAGGGAAAATCCTGCTGCTTGAAAAGCAAAAGTAAAGGGCAATGGAAAAGAGAAGGGTTGCAGAACAGAACCATGGAGTATTAAAGAAAACAAGGAATAAAACCTTACACAGTTGTCAGTGCGAAAATCCTCATCCTACTTACAAATACATAAAATGTTGCCACCTGTGTCATGAACAAGACAAGGCTTGATATCTCCATGATTCCACTTGGCCTTCAGATGAGTGGTTATGAATTTGAAATAGCCATCCAAATCTCCTCCAGTGCCACCCACAGTTAGATCTGTTGTAAAGATGATCTTTGTGAAAATGCTTTCCACCATGCACCCCACACACAAAGTATTGCACATTTCAAAAGGCAAGACAAGGAGATCCTGTAAATGCTGATAATTCTGCCAAGCTCAGGGTGCAGGAATAGAAAAGCAGGCCCCAATTCTCAGGAGCCATTTATAAGGGCAGCTTGTTTGGTACTGTTTGTACCTGGCCTGTGCAATGAGCCTCTGTGCTCTCCTCTGGCCTATAACACAGGCAATTGCATTAGTCTGGAAAATGGGTATCAGTGAAACTTCCACAGACAAGACATCTCGCTTTTAAAAAGCATTTTAGAGGCTTGTTTTGGATGGGACAACTTGCTCTAAAAGTGCCTCTTCCCCATTCCATTGAGGACAGAGGCAGATGGCTAAAGGCAAGGTGAAAGCATCCCATCCCCACTCCATCCAGCAGATCGAGACTCTCTTTTTCTTCTAAGTATATACAAATATAACTAAATTATCAAGATAGGTGAGTATATTACAACTAGACATGAGGCAAAAAAGAGCAGTGGGTGAGTTTTTCTGTTCTATTTTCCTTTAGGAGTTATTTTGACCAAGAAATTAGAACAGTTGCATGGTTAAATCTGCCTCAATTGAATGTAGCAAGACAGTGATGTGAAAAACTGCTGATCACCCTTGAGTCCCTCTTCATTTCACATCCTCCTGCACCAGCCCATTGTCTGTTGGTCTCTGCTCACACACCATGTGTGACACATTCCTCTGAAAACACATATTTCAATTTTGTGCTATTTTACAACTGAACCTTTATGAAACAGAAAAGAAAATGTTGTTTCTCCTAATATGTTTCATCATACCATGAATTTTGGAAATGCAATTTTAAAACTCCAATGAGAGCAAATAAACTATTCTAGTGCAAAAGATGAGAGATAAATATTAATGACTGGAGTGTGTCGTGACAGCCAAAAAGGCAATGAATCCGAATTTTTTCCATTGTGTCAGGTCAGAGGCATGGCAGCTGTTGTGTTCATCTGTCCTTACTCTGCTTGTTTGTTCTTGCTGCCTTGGACTGTGTAGAGCACTGGTCTGCTCTGTCCTGATTTTTGCAGCATGTTCTGTGCCTTGCACCCAGTCTGCAAACTGCACTGGACCCAGCAGACTGATCTTACAATAACTGTGTTAAAATTACTTTTATATTTGGAAGAAAGAAGGCCCTTGACAAGGTGATATAAGGATTTGCTTTCTTCACACATTAGTCACAGAAAGGTTTTTGGTTCCTAGCAGAGCTCCTCATTGATCTGTGTACCAGCTACAAGCTCCAAAGGGATTTTTGTCATCTTGGCTGAATATCCTGCTTGCCACCAGTCCAGAGTGCAGAGCACTGTCTCCTTCTAGACTAATTTATACTTTTTTATCAGCTATTTGTGACTGGGGAGGAGCTCAACCCAAGATCTGGTTCCAGCTTCCCAGACATTTGGCATATGACAGCCACCTTTTCCTTTCATTTTCTAATTCATCTCAGTCTCAGGAGCAAACAAATTTTCATATATTTTCGATGGAGAAATGATAATTTATAAAACTCTGCCAGACAGTCTCTCTTTTAAGCACTTCTGTAAACAGCTATGAAGACTAATCAGAGCTACACTGATTAGCAGAAACTCTGTGTCTGCTTCCTGGATGCCTCTGCCATGGCTCCAGGACTCCAGGTCAGGAACAGAGAGCCCCTTCATCAGGAACAAGCCAGAAAGATTTCTTGGATGTTCCTTCCCTCCCTGTGACTGGAGAGTGGCCCTGGCTGAGCTCTCTGTGATGATGCTGACAGCTCATTAACCGGTTAATTCCAGCATGCTGCTCCTTCAGAGTGACCTGCCCATCACAGCTCAGCATTTTTCATGTGATAGTTCCTCAAAAGGGCTGTGCTTGACCCACAGCACAAGAGAGAACTGCTCCCAGCAGTGCCTCCTCCTTTTGCTGCAGGGGTGGCTGGAGCTCTTTTCCAAGCAGCTGGCTCCTGCCAGGGAGCAGCTGGAAAGCTGCAAGAGCACTGCAGCAACTGCTGCCTCAGAAGTTGGCGTGGAGACTGGCAAAAGGGAGGGAAATCACCTCCAATTCACATGCCCATGTAATGGACATTGCATTTCCATGCACTGGAAAATGCAGCCTGCATTTTTCTCTCACCATTCAGATACTCAAAACACAGCAGAACTGTAAGTGATATCAGCAGGTGCTGTATGACTTCTTTCCCAAATGTCTTTTAAGATATAAACATACCAAATTTGGTATCCACTAGTGGGCAGAATTGAGAACCACTAGGGATTGGGATATACTGTAAGATATAAATAAAACTATATAACAAATACAGATGAGAAACCTGTTGGATGTCTACACTTCTAGGTGGGATGGTCAAACAGTATAGTTGTACTGCCATCACCTTCTTCCAGCAGACTTCTTTTCCTTTAGTTCTTTGTCATTCTCTGAAGTTCCCATCCTCAATCCCTGAACCAGAGCAGTCAGCTACCCTGGGACACAACATCTCAGAGGAATCCTTCCCCACTTTCTGGTCCTGCAGCTCGTTTGGATGCTCTGCCTCTCCACTCTGCACCCTGGATCAAGGCATCCTGCAGCCATGAGCTGTGGTTACAGCTGCAAGTCCCTGTTGGGCCAAAGGACATATTCCAGGCACAAGAAAACCCACATGCCCAAAGCATGCTGGCACAAACTGTTTAGATTTGCACTGCCACTTAAATGCCAGATTTTAGAAAAATATTAGGAAAAGAGACAAATCCAAAGGCTGATGCAAGAGACAAGGATTTATTTGTTTGTTTACTTATTTGTTAGTGATGTTTCTTGTTCCTGACAGATAAGCAATAGTTAATCCTCTCCAGAAACCAGCACACAGTACTGATATACTGCTGAAGCACTGGCCTGTCAATATGAGTGTACAGCAAATAAACATTGGCTGCATTTAGTGCTTGTGATGAACTTTTAATTAGACATAACAATAAAACCTCACCAAAGCACTTAACAAAACACTTTTCAAAAGCCTCTTGACACTATCATTATGCTCTTGGCTCTTGATGTGTGAATAGTTTCACCCAAGAGAGCAGCTTTGCCTTCGACCAACAGCTCTCTGGGGCTGGTACCCACCATGGATGCACACAGCTTGTGAAAAGTGCTACTCTATAGCAGCTCCAAGGGCTGTTTTACTGTGTGGAATTCACCACACAACTGTGCTGAATACAGTACAGAAAAGTCAATATATTAAGAAAAGAGAGATAACAAGAGCAATCATTTAGGAGAATTTGTTCTGCTCAGTTAGTGCATTTCTTCCCCTTCATTATCTTTATTTGGAAATGGTTTGCATGTCCCAACTCTGCTTTGACTGAATGCTGATGGTATGCAGCTCACACAGACATTCCATCAGCATCTGTGGCCATAAACTGGATTTGCTCATGGTTCTGGAAACTGGATTTTGATGTACCATGGCTGGATTTTTCTGTTCTTGGCACGAGGAGCTGCAGTAGTTATTTGTGAAGGGCACTTATGGACTGGGTATTTAAAATGTGACAATATGGAGGATGGTTTTCAAAGCCAGGCATTCAGACTTTCCCTCCCAGGGCCATGATAGAACCTTAAGAGAGTTGAATATCTCCTTAACCAGGGCTGTTCATGCAATCCTGGGTCAACATCTATCACTGGTGCTGGATGTGCCCTTGAAGGACACATGGACACATCCACCACAGATCTTTGTAGGGTGGAGTCAACACAAGTGCTGTCAAAATAGTTATTGGAGTTTTGGACAGGAAAGACTTTACAGCCTGGAAAGTGAAGCTGGGTTGCTTTGTCAGCATATTTTTTTCTTTTTCTGTAACATCTGTGATGGGGACAGGAAAGATGGAAAGGCTTAATGCTTTCTAACGTCTCCACAGGTTTTGGTCAGGGATTTTTTGCAAAAACAAAGATTGTGCAAGCAGATAAAAAGAGAAAGTTCAGGAAGAACTGTATTTGTAGTTCAAATCTTATTACAGAACTCTAAAATTCAAGGGTCTTTAGAGCCCCTACAGATCCTCAGGTCAAGAGCCAAAGCATCTTTATTTGCAAAACCTTCACTTTCCCACACAATATCTCTAGTTTGGGAGCTCAAGTTTAATAGATCAGCTTTAGTGGTTCCATTTTCATTTAGTGGTTGAGAAGTCAGCTGGATTTATGGAAAGGGAAGCAGAGACTGATGAGAACTTGGTTTTAGTGTCTCTGGCTGAACTCTGAGCCATCAAAGTCATCTGCCCACCCAGCAGCAACTGAGTTCTTCCATCAATCTTTGGGGGCCTGTATCATAAATCCACCCCAGATTGTAGGATCTTGTGTAGCTGAACTCCCCCTTGCCAAAGCCTTTTATTACTGTGTCAGGCAAAGAATTTCCTAGCAGATGTTAGGCTGTCCAAGGTAGTCTTCCCATTGGACCTAAAGAAGAAAGTTGTACCTAGAGATCCCCTGCCCCTGTGGTCACTGGGGTGCTGATTTAATTCCCTGGGATATCTCAGTCTGTGTCAGATCCCAGGTTATGCCCATTGCTTATGCCACACACAAAACCTTTCTTAGGCACAGAATAAAAGAGGTCTGATAAATGCCTGAAAGGTTGTTCCACTTGATTATTATTCAGATATGCTAATTTATTCATGGGAAGAAAATGATCTTGCTGCACACAAAACTAAACCCTGGTTGGTGCAATCACTTACATTTTATTAGCTTCACAAAAAAGTGATAGGTTTGACTTTGGATTTACTCCCATTCATTTTGCTACCCTGCAAGGAAGTTCCTCATGAGTCCCCATGAGCATCATGAGGACTCCCAGACAGGTTGGGGCACTGACACCCTGTGAGAGAAATATCAGTTCTGTTTGAGTCTGGTCTTGTAATGGCTGCAATATTTAACAAGCCCTGCTGATCACACCCTGCTTTGTTGATTGAACCCATCTAGTGGGGCTGAACGACAGGAGCAAGTGATGTGAATTCTACCTGTTAATCACCTGTGGGTGACTCCTTGCCTTCAGGCCTCTCCTCTGCATCCTTCAAGGGCACAAAGTTTTTCCTGCAGTCCCTGATCACAAGACAAGGTTTCCAAATCAGCTCTCACTCACTACTAAAATTAAACACTCACCATTGCCAAGTGGCCTTCTAAAACTCCTGTTTCTTCTCCCCTGTGCCACCTGTTCCCACTACTGCAAGAGCAGATAAGGCATTCCCTCTTTGGAAGAAAGCAACCTCTTGGGTTCTTCTTTCATTTTAAGTACTGATGGAACAAGCTCTTCTTCCACAGGCAATGAAAAGCAGACACACACCTGGTTTATCTGTGCTCATCATTGCTTCTTGTGAGGCCAAGTACCCATAGCATGTTAATTACTGAGCCTGTATTATTGACTTTCTTCAGGGATTGGCTGTAAATTAAAATATAAAATCAGGTGGTTCACACCTCTGCAGTCCTTGGGACTGGGAAACTTGCCTGCTCGGAAAGAAGTGAAATTTAGTTTCAGAAAATGCATTTTATGAGCAGGTTTGGCAGCACAAATCAGACCCAGACGTGGAACCCAGCTCCTGTGCATTCCAACCCACAGCAGAAGCATAAAGGAGGAACCAGCTCCAAATTTCACAGCTGATCCTGCTGGCTCCAGGTTTCAGAGCAGCTTGATCCTGACAGGAGCAGGCTTATCAACTGGAGCAGGTGCCCTGTGGGATGTGTGGCTGCTGGTGTTGCTGAGGCTCCTCAGCCCTGATCAGGGTCAGTGTCTGACAGCAATAGCTCAGTCCAGGTCTCATCTCAGTTCTGTGGGTCTGTAGGCAGTTCAGTATATTTTACAAGTTTTTCAAAGGCTGTGGTTGTTTCCAAACCATAGTTTGTCTTGTAATTGAATCTAATGAATGTGATCCCTGTACCAGAAAAACAGGCAGTATGGGGGGGGGTTTCAGTTCTTTTGAGGGAGCAAGGTGAATTTGTCAACAAAAAATGTTCTTTTAACCTGGGGCAGCTGGCAAGTACTTCATATGGGATAGCTCTTTGATTGCACTGCTTATAGTTACATTAACTCAGGGCTTTTACCAGACTCTTGATTTATGAATGTGCATGACTGTGATCTCCTTTTCTTTAATCCATCAAAATACCTGTCATCACAGGTCAAGGTCTTTTATTTAAGAATTCTTGTGAGTTGGTTTTACTTTACAAACGTAATTGAAAATAAAGCAAACCAAGTAGGGCATATGTGCATTTGCAAGGCATCTGCTGAGCTGTATGCAGCTGGAATGCATCCTGCTCACATCTTGCAAAGCCTTGATGATGAGACCCACCATCAGAGAAGAGCCCCTGAAACATTGGGATGCCACAGCATTCATACTCAATTAACTAATTTACAGACAATATGGTTTGTGTGGTCAATCATCCCTGGCACAGCTTAAACATTAAACTGAAATGACTCTGTGCCAAAGCATCACAGAGGAAAGCAGAACTGCTCTTGCTGAACACGGTGGGAGTTGTATTTCTGGTGTGTGTGGTGCTTGAGATTGCTAGACTTCAAACAGTCAGCAGACAGAGAAAGTAACTTTGTTGCTGAAGGCTTTGGAAAAAATCCTCAGTTGGTTCTTATCAAATATATGTGCTTCTCATAGTTTTGTATGTTAGAGGAAAAAGAGCACGCAGTAAAGAGAGAACCACTGTGATCAAATGCTCTGCTATAAAAAACTGTAAGTAGCTTCAGTATTTCACATTTTCAGACTTTCGTAGTGCAGGACTCAACACGAGGGCTGGGGGGATAAAAAACCCACAAGAAACCTCTCTGGGAAAAAAAAAAAACCCTTCTCTAAACTCCTGCAGTGTGAGTGCAGCCCTGGAGATCAGTTTCTCCCACCAGGCTGTCAGGGTGCAGCTCTGAAGCAGTGGGTGGCATGGAGAGGCATCACCTTGGGTACTGAGGACAGGCTCCATGAGATGCCCCGTTTGCACAGGTGGGTGGGGCAGGCACTGGAGGCAGAGCAGAGCAGCACACTCAGCTGCCTGTGCTCACCCTCCTGCAGCACCTGATGAAGGATCTCACCAGTCCATCCTCACCAGGAGATCTGCTGATGCTCCTCCAAGCCTGGATATCAGCTCTGGCTGCAAATAACACCTTATGGGACATACTGAGGTGGGGCAGGAGATGCCACAAATAATTTTTAGCAGCCAGTGTCTGCAGAACTGAACCCTCCTAGTCAAGAGCATTTCAAAGCTGGAACAAGGAACAAACAGTACACAGCAGAGCAATTCAGAGTGACAGTGGAGAGACAGCTCCTGAGGACAGATTGTGCAGCAGCACTGACCCAGAACAAACAGTTTCAATAAACCTACCAATCAAACCTTCATGGTTATGAGACAGGGATGTAGGTGCAGCTAGATCCAAGCTTAGTCCCAGACTCAGTCAATTATTTATGTCTAGAGGGTTATATAGGCACAATCAATTCTTTATATCCCTTAGGTAAGATTTCAAAGTTTAGCATGGAAGCATCTGTCAGGCTCGAGGAGTTACCTAGAGAGGATCCCTACACAAGGGGAGATGTCAAACAGCCTGCTGCCCTGCAGGAGAATCCAATGGACCCTGGACTCCCTGCTATTCATGGGTGATGGACTTAGTCATATTTACACACTCACCCTGTTTTGGGTTGGCACATGCTCAACTAGTCCTTAGCTGTTGAACAAGGTTTATGGCCCTTAATTATTTTGTTGTTCTTTCTAAGCCAGACATGGCTTTCCTGCACATCACCAGGGGCTATAGCATGAGCAGGAAAAGGGGGAGTGGGAAGCACATTGTCACAGTCAGAGAGGTGGTAAAACCCTTCAAAGAGTTTGAGGCTCTCAGAAAGTGTGCCCCCATAGTTATTTAAATCAAGGAACAAGCTTGGTCTCTGGTAATGACCAAGGTAATGAAAAACCTTTCAGCTGCTCCCTCTGTACCCCATGGCACAATAAATAAATAGATATTGACTCCTCAGCAGGCCCTCAGTGTGTGGGCAGGTGTGGGAATGAGCAGGTTGGGCAGCTCCATCCTCTGCATTAGTGATTGAGCTCTCTGTCCCTGTAGAGAGATAAAGCTCAGCAGGGCCGTGGGTTTCCCAAGATGTCAGTACAATAAATGCATCCTACAAAGTGTGAGTCACAGGAATTCAGAAAGAAAGCCTGAGCCTAAGAAGAATCTAGAACTGAGGGCTGCTAGGAGGACAAGAGAGCTCCTGATACATTTGCACATTATCCCTCCAAGACTATCCTTTGGAGCTTGTCTCCTGTTAGAGCAGATGGTCCCATATAACAATCCGAGCCACCAGCACTGCCTTCCTGCCACAGGGAAGAGCCAGCGAGCAGAATTCAAATGCAGCTGGAAAGGAGGCCCATCACAGATAAAAAGAGCAAGAGAGTTCACCACAGCCACCACTGGAGGGACAGGAGGTGTTTGGTCAGGGCTAAGACCAAACCCCTTTAGAGTTCAAACCCCTTCAGGGATCAACACTGAACAGCAGCAGGAGCTCTGAATAACAACCGAATAGCAGCGCTCAGGAGGAGGAGTGTCAATGCCTGAGCTCCTTTCTGCTCTGAGAGCTTCAGGGCATCTCAGCACCTACCAGGGAGGAATGTTTCTGCACAGGGAGGATCTGAAGTTGGGCTCATTTAACTGAGTTTGGGTTCTGCTTTCACTTCTGTAATCTTTTCCTCTACCTGAAGTGCAGCTACCTAAATTTTGCATGGTTGATCTAAACCTGTCGTGTTCACATCCCTGCCTTGGCAAAGCCTGTGCACCAGGGGAGTTAGAGATGTGCACAGGCAGTGCCACTGGGACCTGCCCCAGCCAGGAGTGATGCTGTGTCTCCTGCAGAGCTTCAAGGGCAGCTCACTGGGCAGTTTTCCCCAGGACCAGCTCCCAGACACAGGTCCCTCTCCAGCACTTGGGGGACACCTCCCAGTTCCAGTACCCTTCTCTCATCATCTGCCCTTGGCACTTGCATCTCTTGTCTAAGGGAATGAAAGTTTCATGCAAGGCAGTCCTCAAAATACTTGTGTTTTTCTTCCTACAGAATTTCTTTTCTGTGTTTTGATCTTGTGAAATCACTGCCCAGGCCCAGCACAACTGCCCCAGCAGTTACCTCTCTCTCCCTACATGGGCTGCACTGCCTCATCTCAGCCAATGCTTGGGATGACCTATCTGAGATAACATGAAGAAAGTAGGAATTATCTCACCTCTCTATTTGACCAAGGAAAAATACCATTATCCTGCTACCATCACTGCACTTTTCCATCAATCTCTTTTGGACAATATCAGATATCTGTTTATTTCTCTTCAAATGGTGATATCATTGTCACATTTTCATAGCTCTTTGATACAAATATTTCTTGCATTTCTATTGAATTTCTATTGGGTTCAGGCATTGCTGTTCTTCAACAGCAGGAAATTCATTGCAGACACTTCAGAGATCAAGTAGGTTCTTCCAATCTGCTAATTACTATAATTAAAGCTAACTAGCTGAAGAATTAAACAGTGTTTCAAATAGGTGTTTGATCAAAATAAAGCCCATTTCTTCATGATACTAGCCCAGAAGTTGGATGCTGGTCCCATGAATAGCAGCAGGGAGCAGGTCCTGTTCAGAAAGGCTGGCAGGATCTGAATGCCCTCTGCCCTCAGGCAGGTGAAGGTGCAGAAACTTTCTACAGCACCCTGGCAATAGGAACAGCTGGTTTAGTGATCCTGGCAGACTGACATCAAATAGATGGCAAAGGTTTGTGCTTCATCTCAGTTTCCAAACTCAAGAAGAATGTTTGAAGTAAGCAGAGATAAGGGCTTGAGGTAGGTTCTATACCAATTATTGGAGATGTAACCATCACTTTTTCACTTTGTCGTTTACAAGAGCCAAAAACCCACATGTGAGTCATTAAAGACCTTGTGGGCCTTTCACATGCTGTTAAAAGCACCAAGAGAAGGAACTTCTTCAGCATCTGCCCAAACATCACTTGTTTGAAGAGCTATTAGGGCCTGAGCTCTATTTCCTGAAGGTAGTATCTTTTGATCAATAATCACAAAATACAAATTCTGTTGGGTATGTACTGAGTTTTGAGTTTTATTTAAAGTGGTTCCCCCAGTTTGGATTGGATGACTGGGAAGAACAAAGACTGCAGTTTTCCCAAACCAAATCCTTCCAGTTCAGCTTAGCAATGGAGTTAAGAAGTGGCAGAACATTAAATTTTGTTGCAACTTGGGCTGAAAGTTTCACTAAAGCTCAGGCCCAGGGAGATTTTCCAGGTTGGAAAATTTTATCAGTGACAATTGAGCAAACTTACAAGTTCTTATAAAGCAAATTTTGGGATTAGAAGGGTCTTGTCTTCAGAGCAGGTGAGTAGGTAGTAGAATATCTACTGTTCTCACAGAAAGTGTTTTCTGCTTTGCAATATGTGATTTCTTACATTTATTTGATTGCTTCTTATCCTACCCATCCTGGGATGGAAGTGGGTATTACCCCTTTCTCCCTTGTAGGAACCTGACATATTTCAAGCTCTGTTTATTGTTTCTGAGTCATTGATTCTGAATGTATCCAAATGCATCAGCTCAGACCTCATTCCTGCTGAACACAGCAGCAGGGTAACCTCAGGTGCTGTGTAGTCTAACTGCAAAAGTCACCTTAATAATTATTCTGGTGTACAGCTGAGCTGTACTGCTTGGGGAAGGGTGGGGGAGTCAGGCAGATCCAGTCACCTGCTCTGTTCCTGTCTCTTGGCCATGTACTGCAGCCAGCCATGGAGAAGGAGCAAAATGCTCAAAGAAATCAGTTCGTTTTCTCCATTGGTAATCCCAGTGGACCTATGAAGCTGTTCTTAAAGCTTTCCAGTTGAAAGGTACTTTGGGAGTACACAGTACACTGAAGAGTGGAAGATATCTTATTGCATCACAACACTTCTACATCTTTTTTACTCCAACATAGCAATATATGCAGAATATGAGCAGGGGAGATAGGAAGAAAAAAACCCTCTGCTCAGAACTTCAAAGACCAAAAAAGAGGAAGACATGACTTATTTGTATGTCATCTAAATTCTATGTCTTATCCTGACCTCAGGTCAGATAGCAATTATTAAATGAACTTTGTAGATCAGACAAAAAATGTATCAGATTACAGTATCCCCCAAAGACTCAAACTCAGCCTCCCACTTCTGTTGGTAGTGGATTACTTGTGACAGGCTGGGCAGAAGATTGATTATTGTTATAAATTATTTCATGATCCCTCTTCTGGTGCAATAAAAGGCAGTGATTCAGCTGTCCATAGAGAGGTGAATGAAAAGAAATGAAGGAATTAATTAAGTGCAATTCTGAGTTTGTTGGTGAAAGATTTTTAAATCCATTTAAAATTTCACTCAGTCCTTTTTATTTCCATTAAAGTCAGTAAGAAATCATGATAGAAGCATTCCACTGTGAGAGGTTGTACCATGGCTAACCATAGCCAGTGAAGATTTTTTTAAGTGTTTCTGGTTTAATGTATTCTTTGATTTAGTAAGATTAATATATTCCCACATTTTCTACAGCATGCTGCAGGTTTTTTATCTGTGTCAATGCAGCATGAAAATATTCCAAGGCTGGAGCAGAGGAAATGTCTAAGAGAAACTGGTTTCTACTAGTGGAAGAAATTAATATACTGGTTGTGAAATTCATGTTATGTTGTTTAAAGGGAAATTTTAAGTGGATGTTAAAAGGATATAGGATATAAAAGGATATATTATAGGATATATATAGGACATATTAATTCTCATTTAAAGAGTTAGGCAAAAGATTTTTGAGAAAAAAGTGTGACATTGCATTAAGCAAGCCCTGGTAGTGATCCACCAAAGAAGATAGATGACTGAATGAAGTCCATGAAGGGAAGTGGTTTCACACTGTCCCAGAACCAGGATTTGAGTACTGGTCCCATCTCTCCAGCCCTAGTCCTGGGCTCCACACCTCAACTCTCAGTGTGATCCTGAATCACATTCCATAAATGCCACAGGTGTAAATAAGAATGGTGTCCTAGAAAAAAGTGTTTTCTAAGGCATTACTGGCAAAATGCTCAACCCTAGAGCTACCTTTTCCCTCCTTCATGTTCCCCCTTGCTCCTTTTTCAGCTCATTTTATTAGTTTCAATGCTGATACCTTTGTGCCCCTGTCTGAGCCTGTGGGGCAGGAGCAGGCTGTGGTTCTTCCCTGCAGGTGTGCATTGAGGGCACAGCAATGAGCCCACAGCTCAGCCAAACTGTGCTTCAGTCTGAGACAAACACTCACTGCCCACAGCATCATAAAGCAGCAGGAAACACCAAATGAATACCTCATGTATCACTATGGACAAAACAGCTCAGAATTTTCCAGCACTGAAGATTCAGGAGAGACAGAATGGCAATACAGCCTCCTTCACAGCACCATGTTTCTTATGTCTAATTTCTTTCAGTGAGCAATATCTGGCATTCCTTGAGATGCTGAAATTCAGGAAATTTACTTTTTACTCTGAGTTTGCAGCATTTCAGTCTTCAGCCAGAAAATCCAGCTATTAAAAATGTCAACCTTTTCTTTTTATTCCCCATTTCTTTTTCTTGCTTTTGAGGATAGAAGGAAGGAAATCAGCAAAAGTTCAAAACTTTAGGTGAAAGGCAATGAAATGTTCAAGAAGGGAGCAGAGAAAAAAGGTGGACTATCCTAGGAAAAAGAGAAAGTTGTATGTCTGGAAAATGGGGACTGTGGAAGCAGGACTGCACAAGCAGCTTTCCTTCCTTGTGCAGGGGCATGATACACGTTATTTATAGCTCACACCTATTAGGTGAACAAGTGATTTGGCAGACAAAAAATACTCTAGAAATTAATAACCAGAGAAATTATTTTTGATCCAGGGAAGAGAACTGATGAAGGAGAGCAGCATGGGAGGCAGAATAGGTGCATATGGGGGGTCAGTCCAGTCCCAGCTGTGTCACTGCTTTTCTGGTGATTTGGGTCAGCTGCCTCCCTCTACCTGAGCAAAAGTTAGTCCCTCTTGGAGTTTTGTGATGTGTTCTTTCTTGCTTTCAATTTTTCTCTGTGGAAAATAAAACGATATTACAATTTTTCTACTTGAAAACCCAACATAATTCCAATTTTTTTCCATCCTCTCTAGGCAGTCTTGAACCCTTTTACACATTGGACTAGGGTATAAAATGTGTACTTAGTTGAGTTTCCATCTATCTCCTCTGCACAGAAGTCTTAGAATTTGATGAAAATAATCTGATTCATGCTCCCACCTGAATTTGGCTTTCTTTTTTCCACTCCATTATCCTGGGTGAAAAAATGTCTTTATTTCACAGTCACAAAATTAAATATATTTATAAATCTCCATTTTAAAAAATCAGTGTGGAATGAAACCTGCTTTCCTGTTCTCTGGCTGTGTTTGGAGAGCAGCTCATGAGAAGTGCTGCACAGAAGGAGCCATTTGCAGGGCACAGATTCCTTGGCCACCCTGAGCCCACTCTGTGCACACCTGGGTGCCTTCTGCTGGCCCCTCCAGCACGGAGATGTGGTGCACAGAGATAATCTCTGAGCTCCCTGCTGCCCTAAGGACAGGCTGCAGCCACAGGGATCCTGCCCACTCCAGCACCAGCACAGAGGCAGTGCAGCTGGAGGTGAACCTGCCACCAAACCTTTTAAGATTTACATGTGAGTATGCTCAGCTTTGCCCTGCTGACCATCTTCTAGAAAGTTTAAGCCTTGATCTTACATCTTTCCTAAAAAGGATGGGGATTTATGAATGATGGTGAGTCAGGAGTCACAGACAGGTCCCGGACAGGACTTTATCCTATATTTCCCTCCAGGTCACCTGTCATTGGATACTGCTGGGAACCAGGGAAAAAGCAGCCTTAGGTACCCTGCCTCCTTTCTGTGCAATATTCTCAGTGTCCCACTCCCCCTTTCTGCTGATATTCTTCCATCCCACTACTTCTATATAACCATATATGATACTTTTTGAAGAGAGAACTTCTACGTCTTTTGTCTGGTGGTCCAAGAGCAAGCAGAAGGTGCCAGTAGGATTTAATGAAGCCTGTTTAAGGGAAACAGAGTGTGAGGCTCTCACCTGCAGCTCTGTGGATCTCTAACCCTAGGTAGGCACTCTACAAATCCCTGTCAGTGGGTTTGTAAAACCTCAGTGGCAGGGAAATGTAACATCTGAGAGGTTGGGGTGATGGGCTGAGCTCAGGAAGATCTGAAACCTACATAGCAGCCTGCCTTGCCTAAAGGAGTAGGAAGGCACCAATTATCCTCAAGAATTTGGATTGGAGTATATAGGAAAGTGTCACTCTGTGAAAATGTTGCACTCAGAATTCAAATTCATGAAACTCGAGAACTGCAGAGTATGGGCAATAGATGCAACTACTTGCAGTGTGTTTTCTTGTGGTAGTGAACAGATCCTGAAAGATGTACAAGGGTAGGACACAAGAACAAACCAGGAAACTGGAGCTGCTAAAAGGAAAATTTGTTCTCTGCTGTAGCAGTAGGCTACAGAATGAGAGAGATAGATGACTGATTTCAATTATTATAATGGGCAATTGAACAATTTGAAAGAAAGATGGTAGTTTGGGGTTTTTAACTTTCCTCTCTTTGTTTCTTTTCAGAACATCAGGTGGTTTTCTTCTACTCTTACCGCATTTTCAAACTTCTCAGCAGTTTTATACAGTCTCCTGATTTGGGTACTTTAATCTTGGAAGGGTCCTCTGAAAGTCATCTAGTCCAGCTTCCTGCTTAAAGCATGGATATCTCCAGAGTAAGATCAGGATTCTCAGCACCTTGCATAGCTGGGTTTTAGAGATCTCCAAGGACAGAGATTTTCCATCTTTGTGGGCACCTATTCTTGTGCTGACTGACTAATGCCCACACACATTGGTTTGTCTGGGCAATTTCCCCTCTGTAATTTTTAAATTATTACAGGTCTATATATATATAAAATGAGACAGCAGTTAATTTGGATACTCCATCATAATTCATTGGGGAAATTAAGAACAATTCAGCTGCTACTGAATTTGCACATATCCCCCAAAGACTCCTCAGTAGGATTCTACTCAGTACCCAGAACTAAAGGCATGTCCATCTTTTTAAAAATCTGTTTCTGAAAATAGCCAATACAATTATTTCAGTTATTTCCATGCTCATGCTTGGTCTTTCCTGCCACACTTGGCCAGCAGATAAGGTGTAAAGAAGTCTTCTCTTCTGGATAACAAAAGAATCAATTCAATCAATCAGCTAGCTGACCTTTAGACAACAAGCAAAGCCTGAACTCTAAAATTGCTTGTTCCACTTGTGTTTTTATGAGGAGCAAGCATGATCCTGTAACACAGCTTAGTCAGTCCATCAGCACTGTGAGATGAGAGAGCAGCTCAATCACATCTGAGCTACTCCTGCTAGGGAGGCTTATGTGCCTTGTAAGATAATGTTGGTCCACTGGAACACTCAGCACATGGATTTCAGACTTGACTGAACAGAAGACATAAAAATCCTTTTCCTCTGGGCTTTGTACTTCCTCTCTTTGTTGTGTTTTTGCTTGTATATTTGTATGTTTTCACATTCAGATATGAATTTGAGTATGAGCTCATCTGAAGATGACATTGGAATAGCCAGAAATTGCATATACAATAAACATATAAATATATATATACATATAAATATAAATATACAATTAACTGATTTCAAGCCCAGCATGGCTCAGGGAGAGCTGATTCTGTCCTGCACAGAGAATCACAAGATTGATATAAAAACCAAACATAATCCTTCTTCTTCCTACACTTCAGTTTACTGCTTTAGGTGGGTTTTTTTTGCTTTTTTTTTTGACCTGGCCTACAAAGCTGGCATCTCTGTAAGGCTTGACAAGATGAAAACTGAATTGATGATCAAGAAGCCATCTGTCCTTTATCTTCCTCTCATGGCATACATAGGCAAATAAGTGTCTTGATTTCCAAATACAGTATTTGCTTCCCAGTATGATTTCATCTTTCCTTGATTATGTCAGGGCTTTTAATCTCAATAACTAATTTAGCCAAGTGGATATGATTCTTTAAACACACCCCTCCTCCCACTCCATTAAAATTTAATCTGAGATTTGGGGTTTCTTTAATCAGATAAAAATGGTAATATTTTAGCTCCCTGTTTCCCCTAGTTAAATCAAAATGGCCCTTTAAGGCATTGATAAATGCTTTCTGTGGTACTACAACTATCACAAGGGACTCAAATGGGATTTGAGAGTAACTGCTTCAAGAAGATGTATATCCCAGTGGCTGCAGAGGCAAAGATGGAAAGACTGTAATTTCTCCCTGCCAAAGACAGCTGGCTGTGCTGAGACAAGGTGTCTCACAATCTTATGAGACTCTTTTTACACTGTTTACCCTGGAGATATGGCATGGGGTCTTCTCTATTGGAAGACTAATGAGTGAGCAGTGGTTTGTTTTATGTTTATCATACAAGACTGTAAAACTGAAAATAAAGTGAAAAGGAATATGAGATTTTTTTTACTACTTAGACATCTTGGCTCTTCAAAATTCCAGTCCTACAAATGCTGTTTCCCAAAACATTCCAGTGAAGCAGCTGACAGTGAGTAGATAATTAACAATAATAATCTCTGGTAACTCAGAACAGGATATTTCTTACATGGGATTGGCAATGGCCCACACTTGGAAAAACTGTGTCTCTTGAGAGATGTACACTGGAATGTGATGGGTAGGAAGGACTGATCTTTCAGAAGTTACAACACTACAAAGTAGTTTCCTGTTTGCTTGTTCTGTTTTTCCTGTTTAGCCTTAATCAAGGCTAAATGGTTCTACAGCTCTCTAACTCAGAGTGATATCAAGACCAAAAAATAGTCCTTTCATCTTGTTTTCCCACTCTTTTACACAAGTTATGGCTCACAAATGTCCTTTGTAGTCAACTACCTTGGGGAACTTTTCAATCACAAAGTTTGCCAAAGACATTAGATAAGACCTAGAAGTTACACCCCAGACCAAACAATATCAGTCTCATCTGTACTTTGGAGCTGAATCTGAACATGACATTTATCACAGGGCAGCAGGTAGTCTTGATAGTATATCAAAAGTAATGCCAGAGAATGCTGACATTTATCACAATGAAGAAAATGCAACTCACTGCACATCAGTTCTCTAAAACATTGACAAATGCTGCCAAGCTTGTCATCACTGCATCACTTTGTGATCAATAAGGAGGAATGGGTGCTCTCCATCTCCTCCAGCACAGGCACCATGGATCAGTCTGCTTCTGCCTGCTAACTGCAAAGGAAAGCTGACTGTCTGGTTCAAATGGAGATATCTGAATGGTGATTATCCTGCTGTTGAAACTCTTGGTGTAGCCTCACCCTGAGCACTGTGTGCTGTTCTTGGCCCCAACAATTAAGAAGGAAATCAAAGTCCTTGAGCATGTCCAGAGAAGGACAACAGAGCTGGTAAAAAGGCTGGAAGGCACATCCTGTGACAGTCCTGTGAGAAGTGGTGATGGACTCTGGGCTTCTCTTGGAGAAGAGGTAGCTGAGCACCAACCTCATTGCTACAACTTTCTGAGGAGGGCAAAGGGAGAGGGCTGAATTCTCAACCCTGAGATCCAGTGATGGGATGTGGGAATTCTTCAAAGATGCACCATGAGAGGTTTAGACTGGATAGTGGGAAGCATTTCTGTGCCAAGAGGGTGGCCAAACACTGGAAGAGGCTTCCTGGAGAGGTGGTAAATGTCCCAAGCCTGTCAGTGTTTAATAGGCATTAATATAATACCCTTAACAAAATGCTTTAACTTAGTTAGCCTTGGGATTTGTTAGGCAGTTGGACTGGATGATCCTTGTAGGTCCCTTCCAACCAAAATATTCTGTTCCATTTTGTTCTGTTCTATGCTATTCTATTTCTTTCCTATCCAGTGTCTAAAGACTGGCACAGACACTGCCCTGGAGTCCTTGTTTTGCCCTTCTGCCTCAGAGACCTCTGCCAAAGAAAAATGAGATGCCAACTTACAGACTTCACTGAAGTGTTTTGAGAAGCACAAAAATCCCCGAAAAAAAAAAAAAAAAAGGAGTTGCTGTTATTTATTTCACTTACAGATGTCATAATAACATTTCTCTCCCCTGAGGGCTGAACTTACAATAAGCAGACTGAGAAAGAAAATAAGAAAAGAGGAGCAGAGGCCAAAGATCTTTTGCCAGTGAAATCCCTCAGCAGGATGGTGCAGGAGGAAGATGCCAGTCAAGCCTTGTCCTGAACAGAGCTTACCCTGACACGCAGCTGTTGCTCTTAGAGGAAATATTAGAAGGCCAGGACAGAGGTGAAGTGAGGTCCCAGGCCCCTGGGACTGGCTTGCTTGGCAGTGCTCTGCTAGTTCTAGGTAGGACCCAGAAGATACTGAAGAAGTTCTTGTTCTAATCCCCACAATATAAAACCCCTTGTGAGAGACTGAAATGTTATGGTAATTGCTTAAACATTGTTCAAGAAGCTGCAACCACCAAAGTCCACTCCCCACTCAGATTTGCCTCCTGATAGGAGCTGGACTGTGGGTCAAGCCACCCCAGGTCTAAGGAGAAGAATGTAGGCACAAGGAAAGCCAAAGCCAGCAGCTGTCCTGACAATCAGCCCTGGCTGGGCTCCTGGGAGGGATCACAGCCCATAGACTCATTTGTTGATGCCAGGTTTGCACACACTCCCCCCAAGCATGGAGGGAGAAGGAAAGTTTCTTGGCACGTGGTGTAACCACTGGTCAGAGGGAGTGAACACCCATCCTGCCTTGTACAAACTGTCTCCATTGTAAAACCCCCACCATGGGAAGGCCACATACACACAGGACATTTATGTGAGAGGCAGCTGAGGAGTGACATAAATCATCAAAGACACCCAAAGCACCCCCAGATGGGCCTCATTCCTGAGGCCTTGCACCAGAGGGCTGCATGTGATGCCAAATGATGCAGCAGATCCAGTCTGTTGCAAGAGACAGTTCCAAACTTCCCCCTAACAAGATGAGGCACCTGGATATTCCCACCCAGTCTGAACATGCATTAGTCCACTGGACTCTATGCACCAGAGCAGAAGAGAATCCAGACAGTGGTGATATTTTCTACTTAATCTGTCTCTCTGTCACTGTCTTTCTGTTTCCCTCACTCCCTTTTTCTATTTCTTTCTCTCTCTCTCACGTTTACTGTTAAATAACAATCCATACTATTGAGTTTGGCATATGGTCTCATTTACACCTTAATAAGGGCAGATTCATATCTCTAACAATTTTAATAACTGGATCCTCTCCCTTCTACATCCTGAGTATGGAAATATATGCACACATATTGCTTTCTTTAACAGAGAAGCAATATGTGTGCAGATTTTGCATTGAGCAAAATCCCTTTGTGTCCTGTCTTGCACTTTTGAGGCTTCAAATCCATATTTTCTATCAGTTGGAGAAAAGCTCCTCAAAATCAATTATTCAAATCTGTCTGTAAGATGCATTGGTTTACACCAGAGATGTATCTACCATTTCCTGCCTTTGCCACAGAAAAGGCAGTAACAAGAACAGATACACTTTACCATAGGAGGAAACAAAAGGAAAGTGTTCATCCCAATGAATGTGCACACAAGGTCATTACTGGCATTACAACATGAAATTATTAAGATTGATCATCTCTTTTTAATTGCACAAACAAAAGATGGCATCATAGATTATGACTAGAAGTAATTTGCCAGATAGACACTGCAATAGCAAATGAACTTGAACTTCCTTTGAAATTGGAAAGGTAGTCACAATAAATATGCTACTGTTTATACCACCTACCCATGGGTTATCTGGGGAAAAGCTATTTGAGCAAAATTGGAATATGCTGCAGAACAGCATGCTAGCAAAATAATCTCTCTTAAGCCAGTCTCCTGCCAAGTGAATTTAGTGAAGAAATTTAGATCTGAATAAAGAGATAGACTTCATTTAGCTGTGACTGAAAATACAATGACTAATATTTTTCCTTTAAAAAATACTTGTTTTGCAGAATTTAAACTTCTCTCTTAATTCCTTACCACACAGCTACAGGTGAAAATGCTTGTACTGTTATAATATTTCAGATTTCCTGGTTGATTTGGGTTTTTTCAGTTTGGAATACAAGGTCAGAAATTCTAGAGTCTCCCAATGATAGAAACTGCATTTCTGAGGAGCTCAAAGGATGGAAATTAATTGGAAATGTCCAACCCAGACTCAGATTTCAGGCTTACTGCATGTCTTCCATACCCTCCATTGAACAGTTATAAATTTACAAAATGAACACATTCTGTGGAAAAAGAAATAACTGAAATGGCAAGAAGTTTTGGGATAAAGACAAGGAGAGCAGGGTAGATCTACAGAAGAAACCAAGTGGAAATCAATCATCTACATAGCAGAGGTGTGCAGCTGAAAACCAGAGGATTTGTGGGGAACTTATCTATGCCCCAGAACTTTGTAGGCTCATATACTGCTGTCAATGCCTTTTTCAGTGGAATAGGAAAAAGAATAGACTAGACTGCTTGTCCTCCTGGTGTTACACTGCAAAGTACAGCTCTGGCAGCCCCTATTGCTGCCTGGGGAGTGAAAGGTGGAGTGCTCAGGCATCCCTGAAAATACAGAGATACAGCAGTCCAGAAAAGAGACCTGTTTCAGGCAGTGCTGCCCCAAAGGCATGGGTCACAGCCATCCCATTGCTAGCTCAAACAGATCAGTGAGGTTGCCCCAGATGGCTGTAAAACATTATAGTTAAATAAACCAACATGTCCACATGGTGCAGGAGGTTATAGTCACTGGGCAGAGCTGGTCTACACAGACCAAGGTTTCTTAGGTTAAACTACTCCCTTCTATGTGACCAGATGTGGAGAATGGTATGTCAGAGACTCACCTGGTTTTTATTAATAGTGGTTACAACTATGTCACTCTAAAGTCAATGTCTAAAACACACTATATAAATCATATGTAAAACTGTCTACTTTTTCTTTCTATTGGCAGTATCAGGAGCTCAGATAGAGAAACAAGCACTATAGTCATCCAAACATAGCAATGATGTATCTTTCCCTGTACAGCAGAGGTACTTTTGACACAAAAAACTATGTCCAGTCTTTTTGAAATGAATTATCTGCAAAAGCATGTGCTTTGACAATATGTTTATGGGTCTGTTTGTAGCATCTAATCAGTGAAAATACTTTGTTCTTCTTTTAGCAGTGCATGGAGTTTTATTTGGTTACACTGATGGCAAATTCCTGCACAGAGTGTGTCAAGGCTGTTTGCTAAGAGCCCCTGGGAATCACTGATAGATTGCTCTGGCTGTTGTATGTCTGCTTCTGCCTCTTCCCATTTCTGGCATAATCTGGTTACTTTAGGAATAGATCCCTTCCTTCCTTGCCAGAGGCAATTGGCTCTAAGTGCTAGCAGGGATGAGGATGAGTCTTTCAGAGCCCTGGAGAAACTAAAAAAACCTGTGACATAGGCAGTAAATTGCATTTTACATTTGGAAGAGTACCTGGCCTCTAAGTGACCTTGCAAACTGTGGGTGCAAAAAGAACATCAACACTCAAACTGGAGAAGAGGCAATAACTCACATTGCACAGTATCTTAATCTTTCCATGAAAAGGGGTGCTCTCTGGGAAGGCAAGAGATTTCCATGAGCTTTCCTGGCTTCTTCTCAATCTCAAGAAACAGGAAGGTTGGATGAAGAGGGTAATTTTCCTCTACCTTATCATTTCAAAGAAGAATCTGCTGTAGCCACCTGCTTGTCTCCAGGACTTTCTGTTTTGCCTGACAACTTCTATTTTTAAACTGGCTGAATTCCTCTCAGGCATTGCCACAGCCACTGACACCCCTCCCAGTCACACCTCCCAGTTCTGCCCTACTCTGTGGATTACATTTCCTCATACATTGTGGTCTTGTTGCTATTTTATGTCTGTTTCTCCAGTTCCTCTGTAGCACATGCTGTGAGGAGCTGACATAAAGGAACAAAACCCAGAAATATGTCCCAATTCCTTTTGCCTTCCTCCAGGCTACACAGCAGACTGGATTTTTCTGCTTCCTATTTTCTTTCCACTTCCTACCGCTGTTCTTATTTTAGACATTATCTTCATATTTGATTACTGTAGTTTGCAATTGGGCTTAGCTTAATAGTGGAAAAAAACACAGCTGTTCAGTGTGTTAGCTTGCAAATGCTGATAGCTTTCACAGTGATTTATACCTCCAGCCATACTCCCCTAATACACTGGGAAAAGGTTATTTGAGTGTTGCTGCTCATTCATGCACATGACCCTAAGCCCTGTGTGGCACACCCATGATCCAGGATCTCATGGTTCTAGGTGTTAACCATGAAAGCAATTTTAGCACAAGTCAACAATGGATTTGTTTCTCATCTGTAATTTTTTATTATTTTGCTTTTTCTCAATTATTATGCATGTTTCCTCTGAGTGAGTGAGGGTTCAGTCAGTCAGGATCAGACTGAGCATTTAGCCAGGACAGGACACTGTTCTCTGCTGCAGATCTCCTCACACAGCACACATAGTGAGGATTGTAATAGGATTTCAAATGCTGTGTATAAATGCAGTATACAGATCTCTTACAAAACACTACCTCCTTTTTGGTTTAAGACCAAAATCTGATTTTAATGTAATTCCTTTCTAATGCATCCCATACAATCACATATTTGTGGCCCACTTTCCAGAATCAAGAATCCCTGCCACTGTATTTTCCTATGATTCTATAAATGCTGTGAGAAACAATGGCTTTGGAAATTCAGGTGAAAATCTGAGGGTAGATAGGTCATGACCAAAACCTCAGCTCTGAACACAGGCCTGAAGATCCTGTATGTGATCTGAGTGCAGTGTCATTTGTGACCAGATGGTAAATTCATACCAGCAGGGATTTTGTTTAGTTTTGTGTTGTAGGGCTTGGGGTTTTTATCTCAGTGTTTAGCACAGCCCAGTGCTAAAGACAATAATAAATGTTGAAAGGAAGTTTGTCACATGAGTCCAGGCCAAGCCAAACCCTAATTCCTCATTTCCCCAAATTCTATGATTTCTGTATCTTTAATCATCTATCTGGCAACATGCTTACCTATAATCTAAATAAAGAGCAGAAAAAGGAACTTAATGTTCACTAGAACATTCAAATCCTTTCCAGTCTCTCATCACTGCTCAGTCTCAGCTTAAAGGAAAATTTGCTCTACCCTACTGATAGTTTAGTCTTTTAGGCAATTGCAAGGTCAAAAGAGATCCTTTATCATAAAATGTGTCCTGCATAATTCTATACCATTAGGTACATACGCAAGTCACCCTGTGAAAAAGCAAGAATACACCTAAAGTTAGGAATTTGACTGATAATAGTATTTTCTGTCCTCATTCAACACTGAGAGCATAGAATCATTTAGGCTGGAAAAGACCTTTAAGATAATCAAATCCAAACATTATCCTAACTCTGTCATGCTCACCACTAAACCCTATTCCCAAATGCTACATCCACATGTTTTTTGAAAAATTCAAGGGATGGTGACTCAGCCACCTCCCTGGGCAGCCTGTTCCAAGGCTTGACAACCCTTTCAGTGAAGAAATTATTCCTAATATCCAACCTAAAACTCCCCTGGAGCAACTTGTGGCCATTTCTCCTAGTCTTATCACCTCTTACCTGGGAGAAGAGACCAATTTCCACTTCAGTACAGCCTCCTTTCAGGAAGCTGAAGAGATTAAGTCTCCCCTGAGCCCCCTTTCCTCCAGGCTAAATAAACCCAGATCTCTCAGCTGTTTCTCATAAGACTTCCCCACACTCTTCCCCAGCTTTGTTTCCCTTTTTGGACATGTTCCAGCACCTCAATATCCTCCTTATAGTGAAATGCCACAGGATTTGAAGTCACCTCACCAGTGCTGAGTACAGGGGACAATTCCTGCCCTGGTCCTGCTGTTTCTGACCCAGGCCAGGTGCCATTGGCCTTCCTGGCCACCTGGGCACACCCTGGCTCATGTTCAGCTGGCTGTCAGTGTTCTCAGCATGCACATGGTCTCACACTCTGCAGGATCCAGTTGCTTTGCAGGTCCACAACCACCCTGACACACCAGTAATTTTAGTACCAAATCACCCCAACTTCACAACAGTAAAATGAGACACCAAGTCTCCAGTGTTCAGGGCATGGGCACTGCTCAGAGTCCAGAAACATGGCCCAGAGAGACAAAAATTGTAGCAGAATTTGACAGCAGCTTGTCAGGAGATGAGCTTTTGTTGGCCTTTACTCAATGTCCTTTATGTATCTAAATGTTCCTGCTTTAATAGCCCTCAAGAGAGGACTTTCTTACCAGCTGCTCAACCCTTTTCATCACCTGAGACATGGTTTATGTTTTGCATATTAAAGACCTAACATATCTTGGAGAAAGCTCTAATGCCTCCAATTTGTGTACAAGAGTCTTGGCTTAACAAAAGCATTGGGCACCCTTGTCTTCATGACAAGCCAAAGCCAGCCCAGAGCCCACACTGCTCCATCTGGAAGATGGCATGTATTTACTGTATAATTGTTAGATTTGGGCTTTCTTAGGGCCAATGAACAATGGCACAGCCTCTGTGATTGGACTTCCCCATCCTGCAAGGATTTTCTGGAGGCTGTCCCACATCAGCTGTGTGGTTCCCTTGGGTCTGCTCCAAGGTGGGTGGAGAAGAACACCCCCCCTTGGCACTCCACCTCACCCCACTGCTCCCAGGAAGCTCCAAGTATTCTTTGATCACAAATTGGCAGTGCTTACTATGGCAGAGAGGGTTTGTGGGCAGTATCAAATGTTCCCCCAAGACGTGTGGAGGTCACGTAGCTCCCAGCTCACACGGGCATAGGATTGTGCAATGTGTTGGGAAATGCTCAAGGACACTTGGGCATTCACTGATTTCTGCTTGCACAGCACAGAGGAATGCACAGGCCAAAGCCAATGGCAGAGCAGGAGGGGCACAAATAGTCAGTTCTGTGGTACTCCATCCTCTGCTATGTCAGTTGTTCAAATCCCTTTTTCCCATGTCAGATGGAGCTGCCTGAAACCTGCAAACACCAGGAGCCTCTCTGAAGCACGCTGCTGGGCAAGGAAGGGGCTGATGTTTGCTAGATCTCACAGTCTCAGAGACAGGAGGAACAGCATGGGGGCAAAGAGGATGGGGAATCCTCTCTATTCAAGCATTTGATTATAACAGTTTCCTCAAATCTTTTAAATACCTGTCTCTTCTGCACACAGGTTGTGAGGGGAAGGTAATAATGATTTACAATGGTGTGTCCAGACTGTGTGAATTCTCCTGATGTAATTCAAAAACCTAAACCACAATGTCTAGTCTGTTTTCTTGCCACATTATTCCATTGATGACAGGAATCTCTTTTCCACCAATTGACTGGAACTTCTACAGTGGGAAAACTGGTGTAGCTATGTCCTACAAATCTTAGAAACTGAGTGCTAGCGGTAGGGAAAAACCTAAAGTCACCTTCACAGGTACCCATGATCATGGTCCTGCACACCACAGTTAATAGATGCTTTAATTCACATTCACAAGAAAATATACAGCCCATGCACTTGACTCTATTGGCTGTACATTTAAGTCAGGGCCGTGTTGTGCATGTTTCCAAAAGGAAAACTAATGTGCATAATCTGGAAGAAGAGCTCAAATTAAAGAAAAGCTTTGAAGTTCTCAACTAATTTAATTCCATTTCATAGCATGATTACTACTGGATTACTTTTATTCTAAGTACTTTCCAATGTAATGAATGGTACTGATGAAAATCAGCATGAATTTGTGGTAATAATTTTATAGACTTAACTCTGAAATTTTGAGGGAGTGGGACTTCTGCTGCACACCTGTGTTCATATCTCCAGTCTTTGGACAGGCATTTGAAAGATCACTCAATCTTTTCTTATTTATATGATGATCCTAAGCAACACATGGTTCAAATACATAGTGTGTTAAGGAGCTTTGACTGGAGGATTAACAACCAGGATTCTTCTGATTAAATACTGGTGTCTATGCATCCATGTCTGCACCTGGACAGCATCATCTAGACACCCACAGAAGTCTGCAAAGTAGGCTAGAAAGATTTAATATTCAGTTTGTTTCTGTTTGCAATGGTGTTTACATAAGCAGAATTACTCCCCACAGGTCTGTCTTCATTGACTAACAGTTCAATAATCAAGAATGTTCTATGGGCATCCAAAATAATTTTGGGGAACTTTAGCAAACTTGGCTATTTATAACTGTGTCTTATCAGTCAGAAAGTAATGGACAACCTTTTTTATCTGGTGCCTAAAGTTGGTCTGTATTGTCTTCCACTGAATTTTGACCTACTACCTCCCCTTTGGGACTTTGTAGTGTAATAATTTGTACAGCTCAAGAGACCAGAGGTGACTTGTTCAATCTCTACTGTTTGGTTACTGTCTGAGCCAGACAGTCATTCTGAAAAATCCAACCTTCACCTACAACAATCATTTGCATGTATTCATATGTAGCCATTCTATTCTGTATCTATAGACAGTAACAATTTATTCTGCATTCAGAAAATTAGGCAAGTCTGTATGGAACACAGATTCCTAAACAGGCCTACATTTATTTTCCTTCTGAGTCTTTTCACCATATTATCAATTATACAGCTTAACATAGATTGTCTTGGGGATTGCAGGGCCATGTGGATCCTCAATGGATGGCTTGGCCAGAGAAAAATACAGATCTTTGAAAAAAAAATATCATTCCAGTCCTTGCAGGATGTGGAGGAAGCACAGGACTGTGATCTTGAAAATCTACTTGAACAATGAGATGTGAATTAATTTCCCAATGAGAATAGTCCTTCAACTTGTTCTTCCACACTATAAATCAGCTGAAGGAAGTTGGGGAGAAATTTTGTGGCATTGGTAAACCAAAGATCAATCAGCAGCTACAGCCATGTGTCAAAACACACTTTGTAATCTGTGTGTGGTCTAAGCCACACCACTAAATATGAAAACAACTCACAATGTGGTTTCAGCAGCAGCTGAGGCAAGTTCCTCACACAGATATGTTTGCAGCACTGACCACAAAGAGCAAAATAAGACAGTATTAACAATGCCCTTTTCATCCAGTGCTGTCTTCATTCTGTTTGCATGGGACCAAATGCCTGCTGTTCCATTCTGGTCCATGCCCAAAATCTGACACCAGAATCATGCAGCCATCCAATCCAGAGGGAGAAAATGTGCAGGGACTTCCTGCCTTCTCTGCTCCTGAGTGCTGAAGCAGGAGCTGCCATGCAATAGCTCAAGAGGATGTTCTGCTCACACAGCTGTCTTCAACCAGCTGCAGTAAACCACAAAGTGATGGTCTTCTGAAAATAAACAGATAAAGTTAGCTCTGAAAAATAGATCAGAGTTGAGAATTAGAAAGTCAAACAGGAGGACCTTGCCTCCAGATCAGGGGACCTCTGATTTGAAGGGAGTCTTTCTGTGGCAAAGCACTTCTTGCAAGCTAGATGATCCCATTGGCCTTACACTGCAGCTGTACCAGAGATGGGAATGAGGCAGAAGAGTCATGGCCCATTATCTTTTCCATCTATACCAAAATGCCACAAATTAGAAAATTTATGGATGCATTTTTCATTTCTGATAGGATGCATCTCTCATGTGCTCTCAAAACCTGTTTTAGTCATCTCTCATACACATCCCTTGTTGAAGACAATTACTTTCATAAAACAGTGGAAAAATAAAACCAACATGCTTTGACACGGAGCTATAAATTGTCAGGGAATGAATTCTTGGTATGCAAGATATCTGGGTTGTACACTTCCTGTCAGAGAGAGCATTTCTGTGAGTGGTCAGGAGCAAAAGTGGGAAGTCTTCATGAAACTAGAGGTGCAAACACCTGCTTAATAGTTCACAAACAACACAGAAGTGAGCATCAGTTGTTTGGAATTCCTTTAGCTGCCAACTCTCATGGCTTCACAATATATTTTTCTGAGGTGGGTCAGATTTGGCAGTGAAAAAAATCTCATAATCCCATATTTGCCTGTAAACTGTTCCCATTCTAAACCTTAGTGTGGAGCTGAGACTCTTCTTCCTCTCTGGAAATCTCTACAGAGCAAGATGTATTTCTGAAACGCTTGTTTACTCAAATACATGCTGTTTCATACAAGAGTTCAAAGGAGGAAACCTAAGCTCCTTCCATTCAGACTGTCATAATGAATTATTTTACATTCATTGCTGGATTTAATATTTATGCGTTTAAAGAATAAAAAACAGATGGCAAGTGAAAATAATCCCATCAGCTTTTTTTATTGTTAAAAATAATTGGTTTTTTATTGTTTAAAAATAATCTTTTGGGGGTGTATCACTTTATTATTTATTAAATGGTTGGCAAAATTGATAATAGCTTTACTCTTCAGCCTGCAAATATTTTTGCATTTATTTTCTATCAAATACAATGCAAAGAGATCAGGTAAAACAGCCAGTGGCATAAATCTAGTGAAGAGTGTAAGCACAGCATTATCAAAGGCAGTGGCCCTAAACTGTACCCTATGATCAGAGCCAGAAGTTCATTTAGCCTCACAACATCTTCTGTTAGGCTTAACATTACAAATTTTGGTTTAAAGATAAGGGAAAAAGGTACTAAGAGAGTACTAAAATCATTATGGTCATTCAGTCTTACATAGAGCTGGGAATTTATGTGGTTTTAAAAATAAAGATATTTGAGGCCATTTCATGGCCCATATATTACCAATGACTGCAGTAGCAAGAGATTTGGAAGATCAGATTTTTTGGTGCTGAGGTTTTTCCCTCTGTGCTGTGTGGTGGCAGCAGGAGGGGTGCAGTTCTGATGAGTTTCCACCTGGTCCCCTGGACCCCCAGCCTCAACTGGTTGTGTGACCCCAGGCTGCCCATGTAAACCTCTTCCACAAACTTTTGTCCTTTCACAGGCTCTAAAAAGGTCTGCACTGAACTCATGTGTGCCACACCAGTGTCAGGAGCAAATCACCTCCTTATTGCCCCCTTATAGGGGTTTTGCAATCCCTCATGTTGCTGCCTTATTTCTCTAAGAGGCTGCCATGTATACAAAAATGTCCCATACAGCCTTTGGACAAGCAGGTGGTTTCATCATTTTGGTTTCATCATTTTGAAGGGGGTTAGATTTCACCTTGGTAACAAACCAGGCTGTAAACTGACACAAAGCTCTTCCTCTGCCAAAAACTTAGCTAAGAAAAAAGGAACAAGTGTCTCCCCAGATGTGATACACCCCTCCTGACTGGCTGTTTCTGAGTCCTCCTCAGCTGGGATGCAGCAGGACGTGGAGGCAGGAATGCAGAACAGCTTCAGGGTCAATCTCACCCAGGGGCTGCCTGCAGCAGCACCCCAGAGCTGCCCCAAGACTGGGAGGAGAGGATTGGGCACTGTCAGCTGCAGTGCACTCTGTGGTCTTTTCTAGGCAGCAAGATGAATTCTCCATAGAATGGAAAACTGGTCAGGGCTTATAACCACTGGATACACTGGTCTCTGGATAAAGAGCTCTCTTATGAATGGTTTCCATATTAATGCTTTGAGAGCATCTTTCTGAATGCTAATCCCAAAAGTTAAAACAAACAAACAAAAAAACCCAACAAAACACAAAGAAACCCCAAGAACCATATGTATAAACGGTGTCTTTAAGCTATGACATCTAGGAAAAAATATCTTTTTAATTTGCCTTCTGTCTGATATTTTTGTGGACACTACTGAAGGCTTGTGGAAAAATCCAACTCAGATTTTTCCCAGGTTGTTGGCTTTCTCAGCTCCAGCTCAGATCTTTCCCAGGCTGGGGACTTTTCTCAGAGACCAAAAAAAAAAAAGAAAGAAAAATAAATAACACAGACTGTGTGTGTCTCATAATGTTTTACAGAAACCATGTTTTCAAAATGTGTTGCCTTCTTGAACCAATGAGCCTTTTCTACTTTGTTTTGCACACTCTATCATATAAATGCCATAGCTTTTCAATAAATCACTTCTTCTTGCTACTTTGAAGAAGTTGTGTGTGTTGCTGCATTATTCCCCACTCCTAATCAGACAGCAACATATTTGAGTCATGACATTTATTTTTTGAGTTTTACTGCAAGCACAAGGAATCAGGAGCTCAGTCTCTGTCAAATACAACCATCCAAGTCAGGAACTGGAATTATGGAAAAACAGCCACCAGAAGATGGGAGATAGAACTAGTCAATCATTTCAGACGTTCATTCTGAATAATAACTGAAAACAAACTGAAAATTTTGCACTTACTTTTGATACACAGCTCTCCTTTGGCTTTTTCTAATGTCTTCAGCCACTTTGTTGTCACTTGTCTGTTCAGGACTTGTACCAACTCAATTAAGAGTGTTGCTTTGGACTATTAGATAACATTCACCAGGGATAAAAATATGAGTGGAAACTAAAGGTTAAATATTAATTTAAATATGCTAATGTAACTTCCTCTTCTTCCTGCACTTTACTCACATTACATAAATCATGGTAACATCCAGTTGTAGTCTATCAGGAAATGAAAAGGTTATAGCAATCCACAATCCATCAAAAACAAAGATTAGAGTTTTATCAGCCTAGGACATGATGATATAAATTTTTCATGAAATGTGAAACTTTTACCATAGTTTTAAACTTTAGCACTATGTTTTATACCTGCTATGAAATGGCATATGGAATCATGATTTTAGCAATATTATTGCTTTATTAAAAAAAAGTTGTACTGGGTTCTGTTCAGGAGAAACTTATTAAATTAATGGCCCATGGTGGGTACATTACATTCCCAGCTACTCTGTACCAGCAAGAGCAAGAGACTTACAGGCTTTAAGATTCCCAAAAAACTCTTAGTGAGACAGATAAAACTGTCCCATAAACCTTCATGGCCAATCCTTGCAGTATTTTAGAAACATATACATAGAAATGTTTCACAGAGCTCAAAAGCATGCCTGGGCTCCAGGTTAGAGGTGCAGGCTGCAGGATGGTGGATTCCTTGGCAGAGGCACTAAACATGGTTTCACATGGATCAATAACATACACCAGATTTTGAATGGTGGAATTGCCTCCTTTCTGCTGGTTTTTACAGTCATTTTTCAGCATGGAAAAAGTTCATCTCAGATGGATGTTCAAAAAACTTTGAGTTAGTCAACAATAATTAAGCTTTTGTTTGCAGTCTGCTTGACAAGTTACACTGCAGTAACTGTGGGAGTGGATGCTCAACAACATCTCAGAATCCTTTAACATGGGAAAATTATTTCCCTCTGCTCCTTCTTAGAAATGTTGAATATCCAGCAGAGGATGTATTTATTCAGACAATGAATTACAACACCATGCTGACAGTTTAGAAAAAGGCCCTTTCTCCTACATAAAGCCAAAATGGTAGAAAGACAGGGTCACTCTGCATGGGCCAATTTTGGGTATTTGTAGGGCTGAATGTACTCAGATGACAAAAGAAACAAATTGCTAAGAGCTGGAGCAGTCCCTCTGACCAGACATGAAATGATGGAAATTTTGGATTATTCTCAATATAAAACCATTCACATCTTCCTTTCAAACACATGTACCAACAGGGGACATGCAGCTCCTTTATTATTTTCTCTTTACTGTCTCTCTAGTGAGAACTGCAATTCCCAGGCTGACTGATTCTTCAGTAATTAATAGTTTATCCATCTCAGCAGACATCATGACTCAGAAAACTACCTACTCTTCTGAATGGATTGTTTAGGCAAAACAGTTCTATCAATTACCCATGAAAACATGTCCTGTTTTTTCCTAACCAGATTTCTCATTTGGACTTCCAAACATGCTCATTCTCAAACAGGATGAGAATGGAGGATGGATGAGCAGCTAAGGGGCAGCACAAAGGCCAGATAGGTCAGACTGTGTCCTCCCTCCACCTCTCCAGTGGTGGAACCAATCTACTTGACTAAGACATGGGACTTCCAAACCAAAAAGTCATTAAAAGGTATATATGTGTCTTGCACAGATTGGAAAACAGACAGAGAAAGGAAGGGATATAATGAGATATGTCTTTTAAATTTACTTCAACTGAAATTATAGATTCTGGCTCCAAAAAGCCAGGACCCACATTTTCAAGGATCTAAGGCATGCAGCTTTCACTGATGTCTACAAGACCACCAAGAACAGTGAAACTCCTGCAAGGCTGGGCTGTTACCTCTGACCTTTCCCATCCAGCACCACTACCAAGAGGTGCAGAAAATGGATTGCAAATACATTTGCTGTTGTTCCACCAGTGACCTACCAGGCAGACTGAAAAAAGCATTACTGTGTTGACCAGTTGCTGAATTTACCTGAAGAAGTATTTCCAGGCTGCTGAACAATTTTACCTTTCATTATGTATAATGATACATCTTTTCAAGATAACTATTCTGGTGAAACAGTTCTGAATGCCTTAGTGTTTGAGTCAGGATCAAAGAAAATCCAGTTGAGTCACATTTGTCGCAGTCTCTAGAGTAAAAAATGACCATGGATCTGCTGAAAGTGTCTGGATTGTGTGTCTGAGTCCTTCCCCTGCCTATGGCACTGCCACCCACCTGCAAAATAGCAGGGACAATAGCTGTTTCCCTGGTAGTGCTCATAAAAGAAATTACCAAGAACCTCTAGAAGTACCTGGTGCCTTGAAGGAGCTATTACAGAATTCAGCTGGGATATGTGCTAAGCTTTGGATTGATCTGCCTCTGTGAAACAGCTGGAAAAGCTAAATCTATTTACTGACTTCCAGAGACTGAAGTAAACTGACGTGACATGTGGATCTAAACAGCTCTGTCCCCATGAAATTAATGCTGATGCTCTCCCTCCTTCCTGGCTACAATAACATTTGTGATTAGTTTTGACAAAAGCACAAAACAGAATTAATTTTGGCAAACCAGTTATTCTTGTGAATAGTGCTTCTCAGCAGTAATCTTTAATATGCTTTTTTGACTGATTGTTTACTAAGAAGCAGACTGGAGTCTTGCAAGTCTGCCTTGTGGTCTGATCTCATTTGCTTTTATTTACCATTTTATTACACCAAGCTGGGTACTTAAATTATAATTCTGAAGTTTAAAATGCTTTTCTTTGGTTATTTTTAATCTAAGTGTTCATATGTTGTGCCTACTTTCTAACATTTCTATAGAAACATTATCAATTTGATGTAAAATTATGTATAGCAATCAACTGAATTATGTCAGCTTGCTACTTGCATATAATTTTCATGCCAACTGATCAGCAAATTATGAGCAAATCCAGTGAGACTCCTGTAAGGATTCATGTTTCTTAGAAATGCATGTTGCCAAGAACATTCCCAGGTGAGGTGGAAGTGAATGGCTGCATTTAAAAAATCTTTGTTCTGGCCAAAAAGAAAAAAATATCAGCCCCTGATATAATCCTTTCAAGACTTCATATAAATATTTTACTATCTCTTTGCTTGCTTTCTGTTGCTTGAGTCTGTACATTTTGTTCTGGTTGTATTTTCAATTTCCCCTATCATGGAGGAGAGGCTTTTAAAAAACAGAAAGAAGGGTGAAGTCATTATAAATACACAAGAAATAAAAATTCCTAAACAGCACCAACTGGAAACTTGGATCAATACCATTAGGTTCAACATCAGAAGAATCAACAGATTCTTACTATTGCAAATTATGTGATTTACCCTCACTAAAAAAAGAGTGTTGCTCAGAGAGAATAACTGTTCATCAGATAATAGATGTCACTGCACTAAAAACCCAGAAAAATAGAACTCACAAGGCAGGAAAAATGTTTAGCTTTTTCCCTACAGTGTCGCTGTGGCATTAGGAGCCAGACAACCAAGGTAAACATGTTTTCCTACATATATTCTGAATTTTTTAATTCAAAAGCTTTATTTATATGCTCCAAGAACATGTGGGGTAAACTAACTGTGAACAGCAGCAATGCCTTCTTATCAAATAGGATCAAATTTCAGAACTTCAACATTCCTTTGTTTTCTTTCTCCTTTACTGGTGATCAAAGCAAGAAAGGTTTTATATGCTGCTATGTTTTAAAAGAATTTTTAAATGTGGATCTAATCCTCAGTCAATTGTTAATCAGTGAATACTTGTATGTGATCCTTCAAGTTTCTGCTGTTGGATGAGGAAGAGAGAACATATACCATGAAATCAGGCCCCTGCACATACCAAATTTGAAACTTTGGTCACAGCCTTAAAAGCCAAACCCACTTTTCATCCATAAGAGTGAAAATAATTTTTCACTCAAAGGCCATTTTCCACATGGAAATTCATTATGAGCACCTCTATGAATGCTCCACAGTGTTACTATATCTTTAGGCTATTTCCTATATTTAGGTGCACTTAATGCATTTCATGCATTTATACCATCTGAATACTACTGTGGGGAGATAATTTTTCTTCCCTTCTCCCCTTCTGAAGAAAGTGAATCCACTGAAGTCATGGTGCTTTGTCCACACCTGTATAATGGTGAGCCCTCACATGTGTTCACATCTAAGCACTTCAGAAAAAAAATTATTTATTGTCTTATTCTGCTTCAGTCTGTGTCCCCAAGTGTTGCTGGGCAGGATCTGAGCTTCCTTTGGTCAAAATAAAATTGGAGTTGTGCTCCAGGAGCACCCCAAGCACTCCCACTGCTGGTGGGTGTTTGGTCTTCAGAGCCAGAGTGGAGCAAATCCAAATTAACCACCCTGAGACAATTTTAATGTGTTTAAGCAGTGCTTTGATGATGTCTTAGACAGAAGCTTCAGCTAGATAACCATGTCTCCTCTCAGTTCATTATTGTGTCAGTTTATCTGTTCCCCTTCAGAGCCTATTTTTACTTCTGACCTCCTTTAAGAAGCACAGCTGTGAAGTTGCATTTCCTATGAACCAGTGTGATCTCTTCTTTGTTATAAACCTATGACCTAGTCATTTAGCTGAGTTCTACCTGTGGCACAGACTGTGAGAAGGAAAGAATCCTTTCCTCTTTTGTACCATCCACTCTCATTTTCATTCCAGACTGAAGTCCCTTTTAATGCCTTTCCTTCTAATGAAGTGTGATCTTCCTTGCTGCCTTTCTCAGTTCTGTTTCAAGTTGTACTCTATTTTTTGGGAGACAGAGTGATCTGATCCACACACACTATTCCACATATTGATGTATTAGAGGCAAACATGCTTAATCAGTCTCTGTTGCTAGAGAAAACCTCATTTGGTGTTTATTTGCTGCACTTAGTAAGTCTGGCAGCACCACAGCCCTCTGACACCAGACTGCAAGGGAATACCAAGAAAAAAAAAAAACCTCAAAGCCTGAAATAAGAAAGAGGCAGAGGCACAATTACAAGAGAGTCTTCTGCATAATATGATGATTAAAAGGTCTAGGGGAAGCCAGAGAAGAGTTGGGAGGCAAAGTGGTGAATTTGTAGTCCAGGGATCATCTCAATTTGCATGGCAACTAATTTCCAAAGTTGCAAATTATTGAATTAATATATCTATTAAAAAATAAATCCGTTTAACAAGCTTTCTATGCCATGTAACTTTTAATTAGATAAAGTCTCAGCACTGAAACACCGAATTATGTGTTAGAGAAAGAGACAAGCAGTGAGCCTGACATTCCATCTTACTGAAATGCTTTACAACAAAATGCTGCAGCAACAAAATATTATGGGACTGACTGGAGGTGAGAAATCACCTTTTCCAAACTCATGTATATCCATTAAGTGCATGATTCTGCTGTTTTATAGTCAATAGGATCTTTGTCATCATATTCATAACACATCAGTTAAAATATTTTCTCAGGAATATTTTCAAATCCTAACTTCTTATGGAAAAGATGTTTACAATTCAGCTATATGACAAGTTCAAAATGCATTGCTGTGTTTTCTTCTGCTTTGTGACAAGTAACTCACCCTTCTTGTTCTGCAATGGAGACAAGTGTATTTTTAAGCATTACCACGACCACCCTAAAGCTGTTTCAGAAGTTACTACTTGACACTGACTATAAGCAAATGTTTATGTGTGTATTTTAAAGCTACACATTAAAATTAAAATTGCAGCCATTACAGCTCTAATTCTGAAGTGTCATCTCACAGCTAAGAATAACTTCTCACTTAAACTTTCTGAGGGATTATGTACTGAATATTTCCCAGATTCTGCAAACTTCCAAAACTTCTTCAAGTGGACCTTTTTTCAAATTCTCATCTTCATTTGCAGTTCTTGTGTATGAAAAGCTGTACATGGATTATAATGTCATGAGAGCGATAACAACAAAAACAAGGTCAATAGTTAAAGATGGACCTGTGCTTGGAGATCATTTGCTGTGTCGAGTTCTGGTTCCCACAATTCAAAACAGACATGAACAGACTGGGTAGTGCCCAGATGAAGGCCACAGAGGGGTTCAAAGGGCTGCAGAACCTGCCCTGTGAAGGAAGGTGGAAGGAGATCTCTCTTTTCGCCCTGAAGAAGAGAACGCTCAGGCTTGTGAGGGAGACCCATCAGGCTATTTGAATAGTTAAAGGGAAGCTACAAAAAGGATGAGAGTGTCTTCACAAAGGCACCACAAGGAGAGAAGGTCAGCAGGTACAAGTTGCACAAGGGGAGGTTCCATCTCCTTATAACAAAGACATTTTCTCCAGTGAGAAGATCACACACTGTAACACCTGTGCAGGGGTGTGCTGCAGCCCCATCTCTGAGGGGTTTTGGGGCTCCCTGGTTGGACCAGGTGACCTTTCAAGGTCACCAGCCAGGGCTTGCTGTGTGACTAGAGAAGGATCAGGTGTGTGTCTGCTCGTGTTTAATATGGACATCAGACCACTGGAGAGTTCAGAGATCCAAAATGGGGCCACCCAAGGCCCACCAAGGCTCCTCACACTGAGACGTGTGATCCTTACAAAAGTCTATTGTTTTCCCAGGGGTTCTCTGGGAGGACAGAAGGACAGACAAGAGCACTATAGAGATGTATTTTTTCTTCAAGACTCACTGAAACTTTTCTGTTGTTTTTCTATGTGGAAGCAGAGTTTTTGAGAGAACTCATTAAATCTGCTTTCTCCAGCTGTGTGCAGGGTTGGCTCAGCACTAACACCCTGGAAACTGCCTCTCATTTTATCCCCATTCTGCAGCTCCAGGAGAAGCCTGGTCTCACTACTCTATAAAACCAAGACCCACATTAAGATGATGCCTTTGTGTGTAAGCATCTGAAATCTGTCAGGTCACAGCTCAGTCCCAAATCCCCTCAGGCTTCTCTCAACTCTCCAGCTGCTTCCTTGTGCAGGCTGAATAAGAAAACACCAGCTGAAAATCCCAAACTTTCATGAATCTTCACACATAGAAATACTATAGCTGATTGGGGTAAGGTATGAGAAATTGTTAAGGGTCATAAGTGGGCAGCAAACCTTCAGAGACACAGAAATCTGTTCACCTCCAATACAGAGAAATGGAAGTGAAGCCTCCCTTCTGAAGCTCAGCTCTTTATAATTTTAGATGCATTAAAATGAAATTAAGTGATCTATTTTTGTGCAGCTGTCTTACAGAGGATACAGCTACATCTGTCTTTCAGGCTGGCCAGTTAGGAAAGCAGTGATGCACTGTCATCTTATTGCAATGGTATGTCAGGTGACCCAACAGCATCAAATCTATTATTATATTTAGTAGTACACTTGGTTTAGCTGTACATCTTGCTCTTCCTACCTTGAAAGCAATTTCATGTAAGGCACTGTTGTGTTCTCCTTTTGAAACAGTTGTTCTAAAGGACTGCTGTGGCACAATAAACACAGCCTGCTTCCATATTCTGCCACTGGGATTTCATAAGGAATGGCAGTAAATGTGCATTCCTCTCTGGTCCAGGTATCTGGTAGGATTACAGACTTCTATTACAGTTTAAAGGAATAAAAGTCTCCTTAGGGTAACAAAAGAAGCAGAAATGTGAATTGAAGGAAAGTATTTGAATTTGGCAAGTTGTAAACCCAAAAACTTGTAACATTTTTCATATTTGCTGCTACTTTTGCATGAAAACTTGAAAACCAGCATGCACACAGCTACATATACACACAGGCAGGCACACTGCTTAAAACTTTACTAATCTAGTTAATCCTACTCTTGAATTTTGCAAACATAGCCAGTCAAAAGCATGTGACTGTCACTACCAGGTCTGTTCTCATGTGCTACCATCTTTTCTGCTTGCAACAGCCTTTTGAAAAGGGAGACTGCTATCTTAGACTGCTTTTGGGGTGTCATTTTTCATCACTTCCCTATGAGGAACAATTTCAATCTGTCAGATTGAAACAAGTCAAGGGGGATCATAACCCTGTGCTGGAGGAATGGATGCTCTAAGAGGGTGAGTGATATATTGCACTGCTACAGCCAGTGCACAAAGCACCTCTGCTGGCCTGACAGACCCGTGGCCCTGCAGATGCAGAAGACATAAGGGGCTCCCAGACAGCCTCCTGTGAGGCCAAGAGGGACCACCTCTCATCTTCAGTGTTCTGTCCTCTTTATAATGATCTGAAAACTCTTGTTCTACATAAACCAACATGCACACATCCATGTCTTCAGCAAACTCTGTTTCCTAATTTCTGATGGAAAATTAACTTTCCACAAGGATAATTTCCCCATTTCTGTTCTGAGGATTTTGTGGGAATTCATATCCTAGGCACAGGGAAGGACTGAATTCCACTGCATCACAACTGAACAAAAACTGGGGAAGCTAGAGAAAGGAGATGTTTATCTGTGTTGCTATTCCTGCAGCTGTAGCTGCTAATACAATCTGCTCAGAGCTCCTGGGAAGGGCAGATGTATCTCCTGATGAATGGGCAGTGCAGGAAACAGGCAGCTCTGAGGGTCACTCTGCTGCTCAATCCCTTTCTTATGGGGATCTGTATAATTACCCACCAGGCTCCAAATGCCCTGTGGGAGGAGGGAGTGACAAGCCTGGGTGGGCTGAACTCTTCTTGCCTCCCAGAGCAGCTCCTGAGCTGATTTGCTAAAAGGAAGCAGCTGTTGTGCTTCTGCATTAAAAACTATCTCAGTACAGCACCCACATGCTTTCTTGTTAGTGTTTGGCTGCCATAAAGCCCAGGGGATGGACCCCAGCTGGCAGCTTCATGGCATGGCAATATCTCTAGAAAAATCCTGTTCTGCTAATGCCTGAGCAGTGTATACCATTATTATTATCTACTTTATTGTTACATATTATTATAACCTGTTACAGTAAAATTATTCCCCCCCACTAACTTAAATTAGACAATTTAGAGGATGCTTAACATTTTATCATCAAAGAAATATTTAAATAACAACTTTGCCATTAATTTATCTGCTTCTTTAAAAAACAGAAATAAAAGATGTTATCAGTTTATTTGTTTTCCCCTACAGCACAGTCTCAAACTACCAGCTCTCTCAGAAGGTTGCACAATGCTGGGCAAAATGGGAGCAAGAACAATTGCAAACCTCACTCCCAGCTGAGAGGAGCTGGGTTTGCTGGTGGTGCTGATGCATTCAGGGATCTCTGATAATTTCACCTCCTCTGTGTTTCATTTTTCACCATTTAAGAGGTCAGGATCTATGTGTATCTTACCTTTATGCTTTTCCTAATACAGGAAAGTCAAAATCAGACCCTGTCTGTAAGAAAAAATCTGGGGCCAGATTTTAAGACCAGCACCCTTCCTCTCCCCCATCCCCCCAGTAATTCAGTGATGATGGTTTCTTGCAGAAAGGCTTGCACATTTTTCTTCTTGTCTTTTAAAATTCAGAGCAATCCCAAGACTCCCTCCTCTACTAGCAGTGATATATTCCCGATATCCTCATTAGTGAGCTTTAGGAGATAGAAAATGGAGAAGAAGGGAGAATACAGCAGAAGCTCCAGCCAAAAATCTAAGAATAGCAATGATTCAACTCAGGCTAAAAATATCTTCATTTCTAGTGACAGGATCCAGATGTGGAACAAATGCCCATTTATGTCACTCAGCTCTGACCCAAGCACATGCAGTGAAGAGTGCAAGCAAAGAAATGGCAATTAAGCAGAGTTATAAAACTGACTCATGGGTTCAGAAAGCAGCAGCATTTCTGTTCCCACAGCAAAGAAACCCATCTAGCTAGGCTCACCCTTAATAAAACAGGTCAGTGCTTTTTATATCTAAAAGCTTTAATAGCTCATGAATGTCCGACATCCTTTGCCAGAAATTAATCTCTGCTTTGCAAAGTCCTTTCAGCTCCCCATGTCAGCTCTGAGCTCCTGAACTCACTGCAGGCTTCCTGATTTGTTTTTGGCAGAGAGCAGAGCTGCAGAGCTGACAGCACTCCTGGCTGGCTGCCCCAGTGCTCTGCCATCCCACTTGAAGGAGCTCTGGGGAGGGTAGTCTGAGAGGGCAGAAGAGCAAGGGGAAATTTCTTTTCCTGGAAATAGCTTTGCTGACTTGCAGCTTCTCCATGCTGGTGGTGTTATTTGCAGCACACCCATGGACCTGATGGATATAGGCTGCAATTATGGTGGGTCCTAATTGCAGGATGCACATCCCACTAGGAAAGATGGAGGCAGGGAAGGAATATAGACTTGCTAAACTCACCCTTGGAAAGACATTTTAAGTGAAATCAAAATGCTTCACCTTCATAACACTCCTGCAGATCTCCCCATCTGAGCTGAGTGCCCTGGCAAGACCTAACACAACCATTTTAATAAAGCTTTGCTTTAGCAACTGTGCCATGGTTCTGGGATAGGAAATTTGGAAGAGCAGCTGACTCAGACCACAGCAAAGAAGAGAGGGAGCCCAGTGTCATGGGAGAGCTCTGTTTGATCTTTCTTCCCCATTCTCCTAGGGAAAAAGCATGAGATTTTTCTGTGAACTTATGCTCTGTCTCTGAACACATAAGGCTGAGAATAAACAGGGAGGAAAAGGCTGCCCTTTTCCAATGCAGAACTGGGAAATAGAGGACTTTTTTTTTACTTCCCTTAGGTCTTGGAGAAAAACTTCTAGGGCTGGAGGAGGAGCAAGGGAACTTCTTTTCTATAAGTCACGTTGGGATGTGAGCTCTGGAACCCTCAGCCAGTAACCAGAATTACATAAATTACATGATGACAACTGCAGCTGTGGCACCCAAACTCCTTTGCATGGACATATTTTGGAGACCTGACAGCCTGCAAACTTTAGGGACAAAAATAAGGATGAAAGAGATATTAAACCACTTTGGAGGTACTTAAACACCATTTCTTGGTCCTTTTGGTGGCCTTTCATTGTTGTCTGTGACATTTTTGGAGCTTACAGCATCCTGAGCAAAGTGGGGCACATGTGCTTATGGAAGAAAGGCCTAGAAAGGTGAGTGGGGAGAAAGCAGGATGCTCAGTGTAGTCCAATATCTCACAGACTAATGGTGATAACCACATTTGTTATTAGGGAGACAGAGCTGTGCACAGATATGTCCATGAGTCCAGCTCACTTATGCTGCTGCTCAAGTCATATTACATTGTCAGTCTGTGAGCAGAATGATGCCAATAAAAGTTTGGTATAGCCAACAAAATCAATCTCTGTAACCAGGGAATTACTCTGGCACATCACTCATTGCTTGTTGGACAAGTTACCTCTTAGCTGTGTGCTGTAAAAGCTTGATGTATCCCACTTTAAAAGAACCTTCCATGCACAAGGAATTTCTTTGAAGCCATGCCCATCCAGAATATGAGATAGAAACATCATTTTTTGGTTTGCTCCAGGGGTAAAGAAAACCAAAACTACCAGAAGAGGAGCCCTAGGGAGCACACTCCTGCTGCCCCATGTCCTCACCTGCTGAGAGCTGATGAGTCAAACCAAGCACGTAACCAAGGAGCTCTCACAGACTCCTTTACTGCTGAGATGAGACTGACTGATTTCCCTCTTCTCTGCCTCTCTGAAACTTACTGGCACTTACTAAATTTCAGGCTCCTTATCTTTGTCAAAGCTGATGAAAAAGGTGGATTTGAAAAGTATTGGGAGGAAATAGTTCACTGACAAACAGGCAGAAATGCAGTTCCATAAACTTTGCGATATTTGACTTAAGGCTTAAAAAATCCTGTCTCCTAACTTATTTGTTATTACCAAGGTCACTTCAAAACAAGATAAAGATAAAGCAAAAGAGTCTGAAGAAGTTATGTTAGGTGTTTCCTTCTGTATTTCAAGTGACCAAAATCTGTCCAGTTTACAAGAAAATGTATTTATTAGGATGTTTAGGCTGCACTCCCAAGAGCAGATAAAGCGTGGTTCTGTCTGGTGATGAAAACCTATGAGTAACACTAGAAAATGCATCAATTCTCCATCCAGATTGTGAAAATTTAGCTGCCCTAAACAGTAGCAACCATACATGCATTTTGATAATGGTGATTCTTTCATACAAGAATTATATCAAAGCTCTTTATAGGTCCTTTGATCTCATGATAAATCATCTTCCTATTTAATGACATTCAAGTGTTTATTTATGAAGTTAATTGTGAGTCACAACAGTCATGAATTATATATTTCAACATACTTTCCATGTACCTAAACAGTGTCCCAGGTGAAAGAAGAATGCTAGAAAGCGCCTGATTCCTCATCAAATGAAACCTGATTACATTTCTTTCTCACAAGAATTGCATTTAACTGTTCAGTCCTTTAAAGCACATAAACAACTAGTGTAAAAACCTTCCAAATTGAATGACCCAAAAATCAAGCAATTTGACACCCGGCTAAAACCTCCAATATTATCCAAATTCCTCTGTTTATCTTCTGCCCAATCCCTACTGAAAACTTCATGGTATATGCAGGTCCTCCAGAAGAAAAATAATTGTCAGTCAAGGAAATAAGGAAATTGGTCCCATTCCTTCTCCATTTTCAAAGCTGCAGTATGTGAAAAGGTGAATTGTCATGGAGATCAACTTACTAAATTGACCTCCTTCTTCATTGTTACTACATGGCATCTGTAAAGTTTGGCCATTGTTTCCTACAGAGAACTGGATGTTATATTACTAATGAAAATGAAAATTTAATATTAGCTGTGTGGCTGTTGTAAAGAGCTGGTTCCATCCCAAGGAATCCTCTATTCCTCATTCCATCCAGTGTAGCTGTTTGAAAGGCTTGTATGGCATATGCTCATGTCCTAAAACACTGACAACTGCTTTGGCAAACAAAGCAGATCTGCCCCTTTTTTGCAGGAAAAAACAAGAATAATGCTGGAAAGCAGAACTGGAAGGAATGGACAGAGAAAATCTCACTTTATTGTACTTGTTTCAGTGCTGAAACATTTCCAGCTCTCCCTAGGCCAGCAGGCTTAACATTATGCCAGCCCCTAAAACTGCAAATCTAAAGGGTGTTAAAGCTGCCATCCAGATTTTCAGGCCCAAATCTCTCTGCCTGCCTTTTAAAAGCTCGGGATGGAGAGAATCCTTTGCTGCCTATCAGGCTAAAATTTAGAGTGTGTTCAGCCCTGGAGCTTTAGTTCTATGTGATGGCCTGTGATCCAGCTGTCTGCCTGTGAATGAAAACATCAAAAAACCCCTTTCACCAGGCTGAAACTGAAGAAGATAGTTTTACAGAAAAAAAAAATTATATATATATTCATACAAATAGACAGGAATGTAGGCCAGTAGCATTAATAATTACTGACTAAGGTCTTTGACACAGTATCATGAGGGAAGAGGTAGAAGCTCAGTACAGTCCATTAATCCACCCAGGCAGAGTACTGGTGGCTGCAATATTGAATTAGCTTTTTCTGTGACCTACATAAACTGGGGAAGAAACATTTCAAGCCAGAAAAATTACTGTTAGGATTTAGCACTGCCAGAACTACTTTATTTTAAACTTCATCAAAAATTCTGCACTCATTTAGTACATTTCACCTTTTTGGTTTCAAAATATTTTGCAAAGTCATCAACTGCTGGGATAACTTTGTTTCAGGGAACGCTTCACCTCATGACTGAAATCAGAGACATAAAAGCAGGATACCATAACTGTGATCTCTCTCTCCCTGCCCAGAAGCACAGAGGGTACTTCACTGGTGGGATGGAGCCACTCAAGCTAGATGCCAGTCACAGCACATTCTCATGATGAGCACACACAATTTTTGATGTTCTTCTTCATCAGGCATTTAGGTAGGACATACAGCATCAAGGGACTACCAGGTCAGCTTCATCCCATCCAGTGCTTGAATCTTGGCCCTGCATCTCTGAGAAAAGCCATCTCTGGAGGATTCAGAAGTTGAAGAGCTCTCTCCAGGGTTGTCATGCAATGATTTGCCCTGAAAAATCATTTCCTTCAATATCTCTTTAGGCATTGATTAACTTGTGACCTGAAACTATAAACTAGAAATCTATTGCACAACTGCTTTCACTCTGTCTACTGTGGTTGCATGTACTGCTGCTACCAAGACAATTGTCTAATCTTTTCCTAGCTTCTGTTCAGTCATTTAAAATAATCAAGCCCTGTGCCTTGGGTTATCTGTTCTATTCCTCTGCAGAAAGCTTCACTGCAGACACAAGTACAATTTGTATTTCTACATATTCCCTCAACATATGCTGTCAATATTGCTCTATTATGAGGGGAACAAGAAGTCCAATCTACAGAAATTTTGATAAAACATTTCTATTCATAGGATCAAGGATTTCAGTTTTCAGGCTGTATACTTTACCTCTATTCCCAAATGTTTGAGTGCCCCTCAAGTCTTATTGCTTTGGCATTTGTATTACATGTAGACTTAGAGCACTGCAGAATGTGCTGGACTTCCTACAGCTGTGCAGTGCTTTGCTGTTCTTTTCTTGTCAACCATCTGCTCAGACCTCACTTTTCTCCCACATGCAGCCTGGTTGAAATCAGAATTAACAGAATCAATATCTGTGGTAAAAACAGAGATATCAATAAAAGAGTGAAAAATGCAGATATTTTGAAGGCAGCACACATTGGTGTATTTTCCAGTCAGCTACCTTAAGTTTCCACAGCATTCCCCAAAAATACATCTACCAAAACATCCAAGCATATTTTGTTCCTGACTGTTTTGTCTGTGCAGGGAAAAGTGACCAAGTGGTTTTAGAATAACAGCTGTGTGTATACTGAGGTACATACCTGACTTAAGCAGAAAACAAATATCATTGTATCGACCGAAATTAAATTGCATCTGCTCTAGAAATAATGCTAAACCCACAACTCATAGTGGGGTCTGCCTCTTTCCTGCATCCCTCTGAGGACATGCTCCCCCTCTCCTTCGAGCTGGGTGGCTGTGACTAAGGAGGGTGGATCCTGGTGTGCTCCTTCAAACTCCTTGTGCTACCCATGGTGAGCCTTCCCCAAGGTACAGGCAGAGCTAAATCCATCAGGACATTACTGCACAGCTGGTGCATTCCCAGGCTGGAACACAAGCACGTGCTAAAGAGAAGCATTTTAAGAAATTAATATGATTCTGCTGTAATTATAAAGTCAAAATGTAGCTTGTAGGGCAGTGCACTTGGACTGCTTTTTGCACTGGTATCCAAACACTGTGTCTCTTCAGCTGTTCCCTCTATCACTGACAACTAGGATTTTTCTTTACAGGTAAAAGGTTCAGCCAACATTTACAAACAGGAATGCTGTGGTTGGTTTCATTCATTTCCATATGAAAAACACAAACGTGTCAGAGCTGAATCATGTGTTCTGTCACCTGTTTATGACAGGGAGAAGGTTGTACCACATCTCTGTCACCCAGCACCATGAAAGATCTGCCACCATGTTAGATGGGAACAGGAGCTGTTGAATGGAGGCCTCTTCTCGTGAAAAATATATTTCTGTCACAGATATTAAAGATTCCTAATAAACTTGAAAACCTCAGGGCAGGTTCATTCATAAACAGTTCATTTCATCAGTTAGAGCAGAGCTGCACACCTGACTGCCCTGGGCTGCATGTGCTGCTGGCAATGGCCATGTGCACAAGACTTGACCCAGCAATGAAAGAGGAAAGGTGGCACAAATCATTTCAGTGAGTGTGAGTCACATCTTACCAAGAAATGAGCAATAAAGTGTGTGCTTCAAAGCTACTGCCTTGAAGACTGGAGCTTCCTTTATGCCTACACATAAAATAGGCAAGTACTGAATACTGGAGGGACCATACTTGCTTGGTCAAGTAGCATAAGAAAAATGTTTCCAGATGGAAAAAAGCAGAAAATAAAATAGCAGACATCATCAGCCTTTAGGTTTTTTGAGGTGTCTGCTTCTGTTGTCAAATCAAGAGACAGAAGGGATTTTTTATTGTTTTGAAACTCATTCCTTGGTCTTTCTGCTGTGTAACAGGAAAGGCAGAATAGTAGCATGATTAGACAGACCAAGCCAGAAAAATACATAAAACTAGATAACTAAAAGCCCTTGGCTAGCTAGAAACCTCGAGGGCTTATATGGGTAGAAGAGCTACAGTATTCATAAAACAAATTTCAAATGAAAATACATCCTCTAAGTCTAAGTGGGTGAAAAGCCCATCATGTGTATGAGAACAGTATCTGATAATTCTGTACTAAACTCATTAATAAAAGTCATTAGTATGCCTGATGGATTATCACTAGTTTAATTTGTGATGAATCCAGCAAGTACTAGGCTGTAATGACCTGGGCCTGAATAAACTCCTGAAGGATGCCATGTGTTTATTAAAGGGACTTTAAAACTCTTTTCTGACAGAGTTTCATGCTCCTTATGAGTTTACCTACAAATACTGACAAAAATATAATTCTGACCTTATTCATATTTTCAGTTGCTGAAATTCAGTTCCATTGAGATGAGACATTTATAACAAAGTTAGAAATACTAAAGTCTTGCTTACCGTGAGACTAGAAATGAAAACTTTTCTTAAAACTTATTCATGAAACTTTGCTCTTTACAACATAGGGTCACATCCCATTCAGAAATTTAAAATGCTTGTGGTTTAATTTTTTTTCTATGCAATAATTTTGTATAACCTTCTCTACTCCCTTCCATTCACATTGTTTTGTAGCAATTCATATTCCTTTAAAACTCCTATTGAACCATGAAGAAAATAATGAACAGAACTTGGTTTAGGTTTAATAAATATTTATCGTATAATTTTTGCTGCTTCTTATACTTTAATCATAAAACTCTTAAGATCTGATGTTTTACTTAAAACTAGACCTTCTAAAATCATGCCATGATATGAACACTTCTGCTTTGGAAAAAAAAAGCTTCTCCCCCACAAATTTAAGCAAATAAAAAATGAAAACATTCATATGGCATCAGAAAAAAGAATGGTGATGGGCTTTGGAACTTGATTTACAATTGAAATTTTCAGAAAGGGATCCTTTCCCATGCTAGGTAAATAAATATTTGTATTAATAAAAATAAAACAAAAATCTTATTTTCCTCAGAGGCATTTGGAAAAGAAACTACTTTTGTTGTCATTGTAAATCACAATTTTTACTTTGACCTTAATATTGGACTGCCATGTCCAGTAATATCCTGTTTATAATATCTCAACCCCTGTTAACACTGACCATAGGGAAATCTATAATAGAAACTTATTAGCATGCTCAAGAATATTTTCAGCTCAGGGTGAAGTGGGATGTCTTGATATGCATTACAATAACCCTCTGCTAGGTTTGAGTCTCAGTAGTTTATAAAAAACCTGTAAATCTTGTGGTGAAAGGTGATACTTCCTAAATATTATTACTGCTTTGATTACTTTCTTATTCCTTGATGATCATCTTTTACATCATCATTTCCTATTTGAGAAAGAAAAAGCATGAGAAGGCTGTTTAATGAGCATTTTGAGTTCAGACATGGCAGATATTGGTTGATTCACTCCTCATAGCATTTTATGATAAAACCAGGTACACACCTTTATGCATCAGCTGTGTTGAAATACTGACTGACCATCTACTGCTTTGAAGAAGATGTTTATAAAATTAACTGTAGAAAGTAAAGCACTAAAAAAAATGAGTAAAATTGAGCCAAAGGAAATCTATCTTCTAAGAAAGTATAACAAGGTCAAAGTAAAGGCTGCAACCACAGTGCTAAATAAAGTCTAAGTCAGTTTTGATTCATTTCCCTATACCCTAAATACACTCAGGTTGTAAATAGAACACGGGAGGGAAAAAAAGGTCCAAGGTAATTTCTGTATCTCTGAACTCATGCCCATACCCTGGCACAAACAAAAGGTCACATTACCCAATCTCCTTATATGTGCTACTGCTTGTGTCCTACAGCTGCTAAGAGCCTGAATGTGTGCTAATAATAGCCACACAATCCAACCACTCTCAGTGAGATGGGGAGGAAAAATGCTAAGTACCATACCATAAGGGCCAGCAAAGTCAGAAGAAAAATGGGCTCAGCCAGCCAAACTCAGGCATGGTCCCCCCAGGTGGGATCAAGAGCAGTGGGCAGCATCAAAACAAAGGGCTGGTCTGCACTAAACTGGTGAAATGCTGCCAATAGAGATTGTCCAACATCCCTTTTTCTGATGTCATGGTTTCCACTTGATTCCCTTTTGTATGGGCAGCTCACCCTCCTGGGACAGGACTGCAGTGGGAATTCCCAGGGCGAGGGGTCTCCTGGAACACTGAAGAAAATGTTTGATTCCTCAGCTCTTCATGCTGATCCAGCAGCATGCCCAGCTCACCACACTGGCCTCCAGGCAAACAAATGGCATAGCTCTGCTCCAGAGCTCAGTCACAGTGGTTTGCTGATTCAGAGCCTTTTGCCTGGTGTTGGACAATTTCCCAGTGAATGCAGGCAGAGCCTGTGGTGTGCCTGGTTGCACTGCATCATTATTTGGGCAGAGATAACAGACCTAGTCCATGAATTGGGTTTCTCTTTCCATTGCAGAGTAAAAGATTAAATATCTCCTGGCCCTCCATCCTCCTCCATTACCTTGGCAGGTGAGAACAAGCACAGTGTGTGAAGCTAAAGTCTAAGAAAACTTGTTATTTCATCTCTGACAATAGCCAGCAGGTGTTCTAAGACAAAAGCAGGCAACAAGAATGTAACACAGTCCTGGAAAACTCCAGAGAAATGTTGCTCAGGGACTTTAGGAGATGAGAGTAAGGCTTGTTATTCCCATTTCTCCTATCTTCAAGGAAACACTTGTCCAGTCCATCCTCTGTGTAAGAGTTCCACTACTCAGCTGTGTGTTGCAAACAGTAATCTCTTTTGTTTCTTTTGAACCCTCTATGTAATTCTCTTTGTTTGTGCTGTTCAGACAACTCACCTTGTTTCTTATTTACCTCCTCTGTTTGACCAATGACTTTAGACTTCTGTCACACAACCCAGCAGAGGCACAGGTAATCAGGGATGTAACATTGACACCAGTGATGTCTATGTCCTAGTGACCACAGGTACAACAAAATGTTTTTGAAAGCTTAGGGCAAGCTGACATACTCATCCTGGCAGTGTTGCTGTGCAGAATGTGTTTCCTAAAATCTTCCATACTGTCACATCCTTGGAAATAAAGAAATATATCAAATATAACAACTGCCCTACAGCAGGGAAAGAATATGTTATTAAAGCAGCAGATGCTGGGTGATCACAGTGTGAGCCTCTGGCATTTAAGTGGCCAGCAGAAAGGTTGTACAAACAGAATGCAAACTGCCCAGCAAACACTCCTGTTACCAATGCACACCGTGTTTTTCATGCTGTTTGAGCAGCCAAGAGAGGTGTGCCATTGCTGGGGACATGGGGATGAGCCATCTGCTGACTCCCACAGCCACCTGAGGGGCAGGCACAGGAACCAGCAGAGGTGCTGGGAGTACCAGGATATCCTGCACCACACAGTCCAGCACAGCTCTGACCTCAGAGAAACTGCAGATATCAATCTGCTGATGTGCAATGGAGAGTGTGATGGATATATGGGTGTACAACCTGGCAGACAGATATGGGAGACAACCTGTGGCTGCCCACCATCCCCATGTTGTAATTACTGTCCCTCAACAACCCTTTCTCTCCAAGATCTCTAGAGGTTTGTGTAGAAAAAGTCCCTTGAATCACAACAGGAACAGGGCAGCTCTGTGTATGCACATCCAGGCTGTGAGCAAACATCACGTGGGGGAAAAGTTCAGGGGACTTTTTCCAAAGAAGATGAAAATTGTCAAAGCAGAGGTAAAAGCTACAGCCTTTACAAATGACAAAAAGATGTAATCCTGGCCAAGTTATACCCCTTCAGCAAACCAACCCTGTACTGGTTTGGCTGTTTTCAAAATCAAGCTGCAACACCCAAATAGTATATTATAAAAGCTTGTGTCCAAGAACTTTGTAACTCTATTTTCTACAAACTTTTGTTGTCTGGATGCTCAGTTATTGGTCGTTCACAAATTCTTCCCTGATAGAAGCATGATTTTTGATAGCAGGAAGATCCTGTCACTATAGCTACACTAAATGCTTCAGTACTGCGATCAGAGAAAGCTGATTTATTCATTTGAAATGGGGCTTTTTGGAATGCATTCTCACAAAAGCCTGATTTTTGTATGTAACAAAGCTGATTACTCAGTACTGATGTAGGAATTTTGGCAGCTTTCTCCTGGTTTTACGTCATCAGTTCTCCATTATGCTGCCAGGTCATGCTCTTAAAATCAGTGAGTTATTTCAACACCAGAATTCTTTTTGTCCCTGCCAAGGCACTGGCATCTACCATCCCAGTGAGGAAAGAAAGTGAATTTTTGGAGGCTTTGAAAAACAATGAAAATCAGTGGTTTCAGTGCCCCCTGACCTTGCCTCTGAAGGTAATTTGTCAGTGATGTCTTGGATCTCTGATGGTTTGCATTACCTCCTTCCAATTCTGATGGCTTTGCCTTGTCTTCCTGAAAAGTGAATTGTGTCACTGAAACTCTGTTCTGTCCCCAAGTGCACGCAAAGGTGAGGTGGCCACGACCTGGAAAGAGCAGGAGCCACTGTGAGGGACTGGAACACTTCCAGTCTCTGAAGCTTCTGGGCAGGAGAGTTCAAATGTTAACAAACATTTGGGGCACATGGACTGGGGCTGGAGGAAGGCAGGCATGGGTACTTAAGCGAACAACCACACTTGGGGTAGTAGGAGGCAAACAAACCCAGCAAACAGGTTTAACATCCCTTGGCAGCACTTCATGTGCTGAAAAGTCTTTTCCATGAGATGGCCCAAGCCCTGGCTCTTCTCTCAGTTGTATTGTAAAGAGAACAGACCAGGCCAGGTCAATGGAGAACATTCAGAAGTTGCATTCCCACTGTTGCTCTAAGCTTGTCCTCAGACACCCCAACCACACCAGAGCCATGTACAGTCTGGAGGGGGAACCATGGCAAACGTGGGCAGCCTGTGACCAGCAGTGCACTCATGAAGCTCCTACAGCTTTTGCCTCTTCACTTAGGAGGAAGGGAAGCTCAATTTTCATTCTCACAGCTCTTCTTGGAGAAATTCCTCCTAGACCAGACCTGCACCCTGGCCAGAGGGACCTGGTCACCCTGGAGGATCTGTTTGGCTTGGCCACTCCAGCTCTGTGGGACAGATCTGTGACAGCACCAAGGTCATGAAAATTTGTCAGCATCAGCCTCAAGTCACACAAAAAAAATTGACATTACTGCCATACCTTTCCATAAGGGGACTAGAAGATCATGGGTTGGACTAGATAAACTCCAGAGGTCCCTTCCAATCCTAACTATTCTGTGATTAATACAACCAGAATCTGTGTCTACCTCATATTTACACGTGATGCTCCAACCAGCTCCTTTTATTGTAAATATTAAAACTAGTTACTATGGCTAAATTTACACTTCAGTATGGGCAGAACCAATGGCCAAATTAATCCTATTTTTGTTCATAAGATTTTATCACCTGAAGGCCCTTGGCTAAGGGAGTTAGCCCACAGGAGGATGTGACACCATTTGGGGTTCTCTGAACAACCTATGAGCTGAATTGCCTGGCTGACAATTAATTAGTTGGGGATCCCTTTGGAGGTAATTAACTTCCACTGCCTGTTAAAACAACACCTGACAAGATTATTTACCACCTCATTACACTGCTTTGTCTAATTCAGCTGCTCTGTTTTCCACATTAAGGACTATTAGAAAACATCTACTTTCCATCACTGGCAGGTAAACGACATCCAGGGGCTTTTGGAGCAGTGTGGAAGGATGATAACACACTGAGCAGCCCCAAAGACACAACACTATCAAGGTATATAAGGCCACATTTTGGCCAAGCACTACAGCCACTGCTGGACATCTGAGGATATTCATATAACAGATTTAACTGTTCCCAGAAGGGATTGGCCTGGAAGGGAAATGAACCCCAAGCCATAGTTTCATAATCAACAAATATACAGTTTTCTTCTCATCTTGGGGATAAAAAAGTAGTTTTTAGACAAAGAGAATACTTTAAAATCTTGGAGGCTTAAAACTATGTCAGAAAAAGTTTGATGACTGTGGAAAGTATTTTAGTTTGATGTCATATTGCATTTACCCAAAAAATTAGCTTAAATAATTAAAAGCCATATTGAGCCATAAATATAATAATTTTGGGTTAAAAATATTATTAGATCTCTTAAAATTTAAACACCTGCCAAAGCCAATGTTCTTCTGGGAAGAACTTCAGTTTTGATGAGTATTAATTTTTTTAATCTGTTTATTTATTAAAATTCTAAATATATTTATCTTCTTTAAGTCAATAATGACCTTCACCAAAGAAGTGCTCTTAGATTCTTCAGCAAAGCACCTACAGAAGCTATCTGGGAAACATTTCAGAACAAAATCAATTTTCCTGGATTTGCAATATGTGCTTGGAGATATTTAATGTGGACAAATAGCACAGACATTTATCTTCATAATATGGTTGTATATTTTGATCAATCACATTTTTTTTCAACGCTTATAAAAAGTGAGATATAGTGCATTTTCTCAAAGTCCCAGCAGCCAGTATTTATATTTCTGTTCACTTTATAAAGACCAATTAGTTTCCACTCAAGGATTAGGGGAAGTAAGAAGTTTATAGTTTATACACACCACATAGCAGCATGCTGATCCCTGGTTAGGATCAGAAGCTCTGAGCAAGTCATTGCCTTAAAAAAGGCCAGTGTGATAACTGATATTTTTGCACCCAAAAGTGTTAAGTTTCATCCTGGCTCATGAGGCATTCAGAAAGGATACATATTTCTCTCTAGCTCTTCCCTGAGTTCCACATACATTTTGGGACTGCAAGGCAAGTATGTAATGCTGCAATCGTTCTATTGTTATTTCATGGCTAGAGCAGAGAGTTGTTTGGCATCTTATGTGTAACTGTTTTGAGGCAGAGCTTCATTTGCATTTAAGCTACTTTTTTTAACATACTCTGGTTATTTATTGCAATTCTACAGTAGCTGAAATATCAGTGTTATTCTGTTGCCACTGAACTCTCTGCCAAACTCCTGGCAGTGCAGGCAATGTAGTTCAGAGCTTGGTTCTGATGCCAGTGTTTTACATTTGATGCAGGAAAATGCTTCTGATCTGATATTTGACCAAAAAAAACACCAAAACCCCAAACCAAACAAACAAAAAACCACCAAAAAACAACCAAAATCAACAAAACTGTTCACATGGCCAGCTAAATGAATGGACTACACTTGTAAGTGAATTGTGTTCTCAGAGGTTAGCAAACAAACCTGGGGCTGTGTTTGGGCTCTGAAACAGGTATCAGGTAAACTAGCATGGCTCAGTTTTTCCTTGTCTCATAGACTGGCAAATCATCTCTCATGTCCTCATGTGTGAGATGTGAAGTTGAATTACTCACAATAATAATTCTTTTAGTCCTAAGAAGCCCTAAGGTGTTTTAGGTGTTGTTAATGATTATTCCCACAGTACTGCCAGTACCATAAACCTTTTCCAGGTCACAATCTTGGAAAGATCAAGACAAGATTTCAGGTATTTCTGAATTTAGAACTTAGTCATTAGAGTAACTTATCATACATCCTTCATCAAATTAGTCAGATCCATATTGCAAGAGAGATTTTACCATATTAGGATATAAATGACTCAAGTCCATATTGAAAATGGGACTGTGAAGTTACTCATCACTAGCCTGAATAAAGGGTGTGCTTTGCCAAGCAGGACAACTGCAATCTATCCATCAGGGGGGAAAAAAAAGAGGAAAAAAAAAGAAAATAAAAGAATGAAATAATGCATCCAAAGTACTTTGAGAGTTTAAAGCAGGTGTAAAACTTATCATCTGTTACAGTCACCACAGATGAATACTTAAATAGAAAAGGCATTTCTCTGGCTGAGGGCTACCAGAGAGAGAATTCAGGGCACAGACAGACATACAGAGAAAAGCACATGAGTTTCTTTTCCTGTTGGTAAACTTCTGAAACTTATTCTGTATCAAACAAGACAGTTATAGCAGCTGGAAATGTTCATAATGGCCCTGGGTCTGCTTTTGTCATCTTTAGATTCCACATTTGAGAGGTGACAGTGAATCTACAGCAACCTGAGGAGCCTCAACCTCAAATGCAAAAGCACCAATAGTTAGACCAGGACAGACTGAGTTGGCATTCCCAAGTCACCCTCCATGAAATAATTTTTACTTCTCTTTGAAAACTTCTACAGGACATGGTCATTGCCCAGTCAATACCCAAGTTATCCTGCTTAATAAAGAAAATAATTTACTTTATTCCAATAATTTACTTTATTCCATTTATTTATCAGAGCCAGCTTTTCATCTTCCTTGGCCTATAGAAATTCCATATGTACTACAAAACTTATCCTGACTTCATTAAGGAGAAGATCATAAAGTATTGTGTTTGCTTAGGGCAATGTTAGATTGTTTAATGAAGAGAATATTTTGTGTATTAGAGACTGTGATACAGCTTGCACTGTGCATACCATAATTTATAGACTTCATGGAAAGAGATGGTAAGCATCATTCCAGAAATGTGAAATGAGACAAATCAGTGGAAATTAGAAAACTAATAGCCTGCATAGGTATCAGTAAATTGCTTGATTTCCCTGGCTTTTAATGATGTTATCTAATTAACAGCATTTCTCTTTAATTGCCTACTAAACAACCAATGATTATTAACTGAATTTTTTTTAAATTTAACTGGTTATTTCAAATAAAATTATCCCTTTCCTTGCTTTATCAGTGCTGTTTTGCACTGGTGTCTTTGGTGTCATTGCTTGAATGGGTCTCTTAAGAATCTGAACTCAGCAGCAGCAGTGGTAAAACTTCAATGCAATTTCAAGGAAAATACTGCCCATTATTGCTCACAGCATCATTTCTGTATGGCTTAACTCAATTCATTTCACAAATATAAGTAATAATTTCTATCAGCCTCTTGTTGTCTTTTCAATCAGTTCCACAATGGGGCCACACAGGCACAGCTGCACTATCTTAGTTCCCAAACAGCAAAGGCACAGCACAGAGCTCTTCTCCTGTGCTTGGGATGAATCCTGGGCACTGCTGCTGGGGAAGCCCATGAGATCTGAGCACACTCTGATGGAAGGCACTGCTTATTCCCCATGGGGTGCAGCACAGGTCCTCAGGGGCCTTGCAGATGGAAGTGGCCCAGCACAGAGCATGGCAGGGGATGGTGCTGCTCTGCAAACATCCCCTGTGAGGGCAGGCACCAGTGCTGGGACCAGCCCCACTGGCTCTACAGCAGCACAGCTCCTTCAGCCCCTCCCAGCAACAGATGCTCCCTGGGGCAAGTCCTGCTGTTTCCTGGTCCTTTGCTCTGCAGAAGATAAAAAAAATCCCATTTGCAGTAAAAGCTGTGGCCTTTTGAAGTGACTGCATATGCTCTGTGAAAGGCAGCGCTCGGGAGCTGAATCTGTCACCACTCCTAAGGGGAGCTTTGGCCCCTTGAGAACTAATCTGACCTGAGATCTGTAATTGCTGCTCCCTTAAGCTCCAACAGATAACCCTGTACATAAATCACCACAGCAATCCAAACAACAGAAAAGTGCTGCTTATTTATTTTTCTCTGCCCTCTAACAGCTCTCCCAGTTTCTGAGCATGATATTCAGAGAAAAAACCAGGAAGGTCAGGGCAAGCTAGCAGAAAGTGTTTTGTAGGGATTTTGGCAAAAAAGGTTCTCATTACTAAGCTATACAACAAAAAGAGAGTCACAGTTGTACATTTAAAGTGTTCAGTATTATATCTGGTGTCTCACTGAGAGCAGTAAGGACTGCTATGGTTCCCCTATTATTGTTTGAAAGAATGCATTCCTTTCCAAAAGGCCAGCAGGTTTATCTGACTGATGGAGAGAGTGCAGGTTATCTCTCCTGTAAGGCAGAGACAGCACTGCTCCATTGCTGCAGTGGGATTTGTGGCACCACAGCAGCTGCTGCAAAAAGAGTAAAAACAGTGATAGTGGGTCTGACTGATCACTGAACAGATTTATTTTTCTTATTAGGAAAATCTCTTCTCAGTCATACCTAAAAGCACCAGAAAGCCCTTTCCTCAGGACCTTGTGATGCTCACTTGCTGCTCCAGCCTCTGGGAAGAAAAGGTATTGGCATCTGTTACCATCACACTCTGCTTTACTCAGTTCACTGAGTTCAAACTCACATCAGTTCACAGCTCTAAAATACCTCCCATCAGGCACATAAGTGTCAGATGATCTGAAGTTTCAGATTGCTGGAGGTTATACTTGACTCAAGCTGCCACAGGCTGATAAGGACCTCAACAGTGGAATTAATGCAGAAAATTTAATTCTGTTGTAAGAGATCATTTCCAGAATAATGCTGTCATTTCTGAGTGGCCAATAACACCTGAAGACTCCAGTGTTTGAAAGCCTATTTAAGATGGGCCACCAGTTCCAGAAGTGTAAACTACCTGAATTAATTTCTAACCACTTTCATTCCAAGGATGTGGAGGTAACTGATTGCTAAATCACTAAATCAAGTTAAATTCATAAATAAGTGATAACAAGTGTTTCTAGTTACTTTGATGAGGATGAAAGAGAAAGTAGACTCAAACCTGGTTTTTTTCCTTTTTATTTTTTCCGTAAGGGCTTGTGTCTTGCATGGAAAGCACATATTTACCCTATTTACAAAGATAGCTTGTTCACTGTCCAAATCTTCATGTAGTCCAAGTAATCTCTCTCATTAGCCTGAACAGACACATTCAATCTAATTCAATGCATGGAGCAAGCTCAGAAAATAGAATTGAAATAGTAAAAGGAACATAGACAGAATTTCCACATCAGGATAGCACCTCTTGATCTGTAAGAAAGATTATGTAGCCAAGGCAAGTGTGAAGCAGGATCTGTATTGACAAATCAGCTGGCCAGGACTCCCCTTGGAAAGCCACCCTGAGTGACCACCCAGAGGCAAAGTTGAGGAGTTTAGGACTCGTGAGTATGGGCAGCTATGAAATCACAAATTAAATACATGATCTAATTATAGATGCAGCTGCAGTTGTGTGAAACTGTATATCTATAAATCCCTTTCTAGTCAATGTGGATGTCTATATTAGGGGTTCTGTGTAGAAATCAGTTTCTCTTGGTTGAATATAAGGGAAGCTAGGTCCCATGTCAGGGAATTCGGATGAGTCAGGATCAGTCAGATCCTGCTCAACATATCTGCAGGCACTCCTCAACTCTATTGGACACAAAATCTATAGTTTGGAACTTGCAATCTAATGCTGCAAGAAATTGCCTCTTTGTCTGCTTTTGTTCCAGTTCATTCATTTACTCTGTAGCTCCAGACACCTGGCACCCCTGGCCTGGGCTATTTACATATCCCTGTCTGTGCTAAAAAATAAAAGATACAGTCAGGATACTATTTATTCCAGCCAAGTCGGGAAACTTTCTCTCATGTGAGGCAGTGTTTGACAATGTGCACATTAAAGTCTTCAGCTCTGTCCTGAATGTTTGGATTTACTGCAATTCCCAGCTGTGCTCAGTGGGATTGCAATTCAGAAAACTGAAAGAGTAGAGCATAATTCTCTTCTTCTGTCCCTGACTGATAGCCCAGAGTGCACCTTTGCTCCATGAGACCATGTATTTATGTATTATTTGTGTGGCTAGATATTCAATCTGCAAGAGAAACACAGGTCAGAAAATGCAGGGGTTGTCATGAATTATGATGGTGTTGTTATCACTGGAATCTCTTTAGATAAGGCAAAACAAGTGTTCTAGGTACCAGACAGATGTGAAATGAAAAAATGAGCCTGAACCCCAAGGCCTCAGAGAGACTGTTGTCACATCCTGTAAACAATCATACCCCAATAATTACCTTTCCCTGCATAGTGCATCTGGGCCTGGGTAAACCAAGAAGCAGAATTTTGCCCTCTGCTAAATTGTGTCAAGTTGCGCTAATTAGGAAGCTGCAGTTCTGTTTCTGCTTCTTTTACTAAATGACTCAGTCACCCATGAGTTACCAAGCCATGCATATCAGCCATGCCCACCCACTGTGTGTGAATGCCATGAGAGCTCACACTGAGTTTCTCCAGGCAGTTCTCAGCTCAGATGAAGCTGATTCTCTACCAACTGAAAGCCATGTCAGAAAGGACACAACCTAATGAGGATGCTGCCAAAATAACAAGTGGGGATTAATTTCAGCCTTTAACAACAGACTGGATGACTGACTTGGTGACTGAAGGTCTGTGGAGCAAGAGCAGGGAAAAGCAGATTCAGTCCAAGGAAGTGCTAGGGCAGTTCCTCAGATATGTCAAAAAGTCAAAGTTGGACAGGGAGTTTTCATGTATTTATGCATAGGAAAAGATTTCTAGCGCTCAGAATAAGGGGCCTGGAAGCTTTAACAGAAGCAGAAGCCTTGAGTGGTTGTTTAGAAACAAGATTCCTGGCATACTCTGGTCACAGCACTGTGGAAATTGCCAAGTGAGCATCCAGCATTGTATGGTTGCTCCACTGCTCCTGTTCCTGGAAAAGTGTGAAATGGAAAAAATCTTTCAGGAAAGAAGGATAATCAAATTGCTCTCAAATTCATATGAAAGAGACCTCAAATCAGTGAATCACCATTCCTTGCAAGTAGCTTTCAAGTTAAGTCACTGTTTGGATGCTTTGGTTCCAGTGACTCAGCAGCTAACCTTTGGCACATAGCTGAGCTGCTGCCACCAGCACAAGGGAGGGGGTTCGTAAGGCACAAGGGATTTTGTGTGACAGAGGCTGCCCTTTTCCAAAAATGCCAGTCTGGATGGCAGTGATGACTTCACATTATCTCCCCTAAGGAAAACATATACATGGTAATTACCACTCATGTCACAATTATCACTAGGGTTTGAACTCCTGAAAATACTGCACATCAAAGCTTGTGCTTTTGTAGCTATAAAATGTACAGAAAACACATTTTCCTTTGCTCCTTCCTGCCTGAGTGTACTTTGGCCCAGTTGTCTCTCTATGTCACACAGCAATTAATCATCAGTAGTAAGTAGAAGAAAAAGGCACAAAGGAGAAGCACATGAGATCAAGCACTCCTGGATGCCCAGAAAGACAGACCCAAAGCTTCCAGAGAGAGCTATAGGACTTGGCATCATAATATCATACAGATTTTACTGTGTGGGGCTGTGGACCTTTGCCATGTGTAGCTCTGTGTGCCAGTACTTGCTGGTCTATTCTGCAATGTGAGCTGCACAGCTGCTGGAACAAACACAACACGTCCCTGATTTTGTTTACATGCCCTGCCTATAAACAAAGAAAAGGGTCAGACACACTTGGCTTTTTATGAAAGCAGAAAGAAGCCAAAATGTGTTGGATATGAAGTTTCACGAGTTACTTGGCATCATTACTCTTCCTGTGCAGCAGGAGGAGATGAGGAAAAGCACCCTTTATCTGTAGAGCAGGGATATGACCCCAGCTGGGATGGATCTGTAAGGTGTTCCTGCAGGGATGCTGCTCACACACCACTCCCAGCCCGGGGTGAGGGGAGGACAGGGGGCAGCAGGATGAAAGAGGCTGATTTCCTGGAGAGCCAGCTGCACACTGAGCAGAGGAACCCAGGGCAAGCCATGTCCTGGCCCTTTTTGCCTGCCTCTGAGGTCCATGGGGCATCTCTTGAGACTCCCACCAAAGGACACTCCTGTGAGTTTACACCCACTGCCTGGAGGGAGTAATCATGGCAGCTTTGAGCATCTCTCTGCAGATGTCAGCACACCTGACTCAAAGCAGGATGAAGATATTCCTGACTTCCTGCTGTGTAATGAGCTCCTGAAGCCCCCCTGGAGGGGAGAACAAAACCTCAGCACTGCAGATGAGACTGGAACCTTCGCTTCACAAAGAGGTCATTCTGCTTTGTCTGACAAAGTAGCACTGGAAAAAGCCCTATTTTCTTAAAATTTCTTCTGCTTGTGAAATGTTATAAGCAGTATCTTGCAAATGCTGAATTTCAGCATCTCATCAATTATTCAATTTTTATTTCTTTTTTTCTTCTTCAACCATTTTTTTTTTACTATCTTTGCACACTGAAGATTAATAAGCTTCAGGTTTTTGATTTGGCAACACTGGTGATGCATGGCTATCTTGAGTCAGGGGAAAAGCTGTTCTGCTTGTGGTTCATGCCATTCTCTCACTGAAATTTCCTGCCTTTTAAGAGAGGCATCAAACAAATTAAGGGTTTTAAAACATAATTTGTGAAGTATAATAATAGGCCTGGCTGAATATTCAAGTTAAACAGAGCACTGATTTTGGCAGAAATAATCCTATTTACAATAACAAAGACATGTAATGTATATTTAGCATTATTCACAGCCTCTATTGCTTTCACTATGCTCACCACTCCTTCCTCATCTGCAAAAAAGCAACCTAAGTTTTATATTGATTCTGATTAACTCAATAAAATGTTAATCCCTATGAAGCATAGTTCAAATGTAGCTTGTGTGTCAGTTTTCACTTCACAATTGCATGTCCTTGTTTAGTAAAATCACAGGAACACAGAGCACTCAGAGTTGAGTTTTTTTAGTTTTTCCCATTCTAATTTCTGGTGCATGACAAATGAGCCTGGGAATTTCACCTTAATGATCTGGCCAATGTACAAACTTTTCCAGGACAGTTTTCATGAACTGGGTTTATGCTGTTCTATTGCACCATCAGTTGGTTTTTCTAATGAATGCCTTTTTTTTTTTTTTTTAATAAAAGTTTTCCAGTAAAAATCCAGTCAGATTTATTTAAAAAATATGGATGCCTTCAATACATACTTTTACCTCTGTGTTAATCATTATCTCATTTCAATCAGCACAGAGGTATAGAGTCTTTCAGGGTTTTGGCCATCTCATCATATTGCAAATGCCTAAAGTTAGTTGGATGAGCTCTTGAAGTTCCTGTTTCTCTCCAAAAGCTTAGACAGAGTCTTCATCAAAGGTGTGTGCAGCCAAATGGGAGCAATCACAATATCTTTGCTCATATTCAGCAGCAAATATCCATCTTAAACACATAGGTACATGTATTCTAATTCCAGTCAATGAGATTTACTGTTTTTATACAAATATATTTTTATTAGCAATCAACAATACAATAGTATTTCATTATTTTACCTGTATAATCAGATACAATGAACCAACTGAAAATCTTTCCCTGTGCCTTACGGAAGGTCTAGATGGTAATTAATGGCTTTTCCTAGCCTCATATATTTTAATGGGATTTCCCAGCTATCTTTTTTAAGTGTTCATCACTGATTCATTGCCATCCAAGCCAGATTGAGCTATGACAGGAGTCACCAGGGCTGGATCCAGCAGGGCTGGATCAAACCACCTCCTGTTGATATCAGCAAGAAGGAAAAGGCTCCTGGTTCCACTTGTAGTGTGTGTTATGGTGTCATGAACATCCAGAAACACCAGCATATCCTTCAGTTTTCCAGTAACACACTGGACAGTTAATGAATTTACCTGAGCTGAGTGGAAACCAACCTGACACTTTTTGCTGTACAATTTTTTTGCTGCACAATTACCTTATTAAAGTAGAAGTTTGTTCCACTAACTCATCTGACATCCCCTGTTGGCAGAAATGTGTTTTCTTACATAGTCACACACAAAAAAGCCATCTGTTTACCTCTGTGGAGGACAGAAATGTAATGATAACTGTAGGGGTCAGTCTACTCAGCAAGGCTTTAACTAAATAAATGCAATTGGTATTTTTATGCTAACAGAGTGAAGTCCTAGATTAAAATGGGATGGAGATTAAAGTATTGAGGTTATTTTAATATTTGCTCTTGCCCCTTCCTGCAGATTTTCTCATCTTTTTTCTTTGAAGTTTTTAATGTTCTCTGATGCCACCAGCAGTCACCACTCATCAGTGGGGCTTTAGGCAGTTTAAAGCTTCTGGCTTTATCGTGGAGAAGAGGTCCAAAAACTCCAGTTCCATCTGCTGTTGGTGAGATCTGCAACCTCCATAAAGGCGGGGAAGAAGTACCTCTTTTTCCATAGTAGCATAGTAGTTGAGGTGCAATTCACTCATCTAATACCATCCTAAAATGGTACAGCCAGAGTTCTTGAAACTTCTTAGCAATTATTTGCTTATCAGCAGCTCAGCAGATTTTCTGTTACTTATTCTACAGGCTTGTTTATAATCTAAATTAATCTGATCACATGGATGTCAAGTTCTAGTCTGAGAGATCTACCTAAGCACCTTTTGTTAGCCGGTGGTGGAAGCACTCACACTTTGAGGAGAGTAGCCAAGGAATGCAGAGTCCATTTGTTCATATCTCTTTCTCAAAGTTAAACTGAGACCATGAAAAACTAGATTAGAGGATATGGCTAACTCTTAGCTGGAGATGGATGGACACACTCCCACCAGCTAAGCAACAGGGGCAGATAACATCCTGGAAGAATTTAAGAACAATTGAGCTTTTCTACTAACAGCACATGGTCGCCAAAGATCTTTCTGGGTTTCTTAAGTAGGGTAGTGCCTAATATAGGGAGAGGAGCTCTGAGTGGAGGATGTGCCACCTGCTTTCTCCCTGCCTCTGATCTCACCTACTTCTGTTGTGAGCTCTCTATTGCATGGACCATCTCTGTGCACTCAAAGCAATAGTGGTTTATCAAATTATTGATAATCATGATGATAATGATGACATTAGGCAACAGTACACTGAGAAAGCTTTGGGAGAAGAGTCTTTGGCAGGTAGGCTACTACTGGGACAAGGCTGCTCCATATTGCCTTTATCCTGAGTTCCTCCAGATTCTTGAGTCAGATCTTGCCACCTAAAACAGACAACAGAGCCTGGAACACCAACAATGCTTAGTGCCAAAAATCTCTAGTATAACACTCATCAGGTTAAAGCTAGACTGACCAGTGGAGAAGAGGCTAGTACTGCTCACAGGCAGGAACAAAGCACTGGATCTTTGATGGATAGAAGGGGATGCTTTTATTTTCCAACAGGGCCTCTGGAAACAGAGAAGCTTTTACTCTGGAAATTTATTATGTTATAAAATATTACTGACTTGATTGCTGTGGATAATAAGGAGGTTCAGGCTAGCTGCAGAGCACGTTCATTTATACCATCTCATGGAAGGTTTTTATTTTTATATGGCTTTTGACCTCAAGTCTAAAGGAAATGTTAATCCCCACTGCAGAGTGAGGTCCAGGGAATGCAAACAAGTCAGACATTTCCATATCAGCTGCAAGACTTTCAGCAGTACACACAGATGAGCAGGGCTCTCTGGCACAGTGTTAAAGACAAGGAATGGACAGATTGCTTGTCAGCAACAAAATCTTACCAGAAACACCTGCCCAAGAATGACAGATGAAGCAGGACCAGACACTTGGAAGAGGGGGAACCTGGGGAAAGGCACAGACTGGCATTCAAAGGTGGGATCTTTCAGCTTTGCTGTGTGAGCTCAGAGAAACCAGTACTGTGTTTCCTGTGCACCAGCAGGTCCCCATGGGGAGCTGAGTTACCAGTTTCAAGACAGCCATGTAATTAGCAGGTGCAATTACCACCATCACACTAAAATAAGAAGTTGCTTAAGAGAAGACAGCTTTTGTCCCAGGTCTTTGATGTACTTGACAGTCAGTAACTTCATTATTTAATGAGGCAACAAAGCCCTGAACATTCACATTTCAGAGAGGCAAACCACCTCTGACATCCTGAGTTCCAAAAATATCTCCAACAACTCCTAAATGAGAGCAAGGCCCTAGCTGCAAACACTGTGCTTGTTTCCCTGTTTAGCATTACAGCTGGGGGAATTGAACAAACAGGTAGCAATGTGTGCAAGGAAAATAGAGGCATTCCACTAGGATCCTGCTCCAGGCCCCTGCCAGGGGATTCCCTCTGCAATGGAGCTGCTGCAGATGGAAGGATCAGATGCAGCATGGGAAAGGTGGCCCCTGCCCTTGACCTGTCTCTCATCGCAACAGTGATGAACAAGAAAATTACCTTGCAGAGGGGCAGCTCTAGAAGAAAATTAAAATGGGAGTCAGAAAAAGACAAAGTCCAAAACACACAAAGAATGCAATGGCAAAACACCTACGGGGACTCATAAAATGGCGAGTGCTGTTGAAAGGAAATTTAATTCTTGCTTGGGATTTGTACTAGGATTTTTTAATTATTATGAAAAGAGGCTTCCTTCCAAATACCCAAATGCAGCAGACACATCATGATTTGTTCTGCATGGGGAAAAAGCTCACATCTCCTCACTTGTTGAGGTTCATGACTTTACCTTTCCCACACCAAGGGGCTTTGTGAAGATTGACTGGCCTAACCACAGGACAGGCTTACAGGATTAAGTGACATTTTGAAATCTTTGCTGCAAGCTGAATCCCTTCTCAGCATGCTGGGAATATAGGCAGATTTGGAGCTGGTTTAATTGGCAAACACCCCAAAGGATGGTTACCTACATGTTCACATCTGTTGCTATTTATGTGTGTGCATAGTGATGAGCATGTAGACTTTCCCTCTATTTCCAATATTCCTGCAACTCAAATGCTTGCCTTGCATAAGATTTGCTTCATTGGCAGATGTTTACTGAAATTTCTTAGGAATCGCTTTTTTTTTTTTTTTTTTAAATTTAACTGAGATATTTATCACTTTCCAATTTAATAGATACCATCTGGAAAATTATTACATAGTCATTAACCTAAATTCTTTTGCTTGGAGATTTCACATATGGAGAAAAGCTACAATGGAAAAATCAGATTATGGATCCAGAGAAAATTTAAGTCTCCTTCCTCATGTATAATAAGATTGTTCTGACCTTTAATTTTTCATCCCTTCCAATTCACTGAAGGGCTACACTTTGACTTTGTGATTCAAAAATTGACATGAAAGAGGTCCATGGTACAGAAAAAGAGCCTGGTGAGGACAGGTTTAACAGTCTAGCTGATCATGGGAACTCAGTTCACTTCTGCAAAGTGCTGTTTTATGGCTTTTTCCTTCTAGTGTGAAAAAGAACTTTGCTTTGCAAAGTGAGAGATAAAACTGTTTCTGAGCAGATTTTCTCTCTTCTGAGAGTCTGTAAAAACCATACATCTTCTACATCAAATGTAAATCAGGTTTGATGATCATTTAATTGCTCTCTCTTTCTCCCACTCAGCCTTTAAATCTCTTTTCTTCTTTGCCTGCTTTGCTTTCCTTTTCTTCTTCTTCTTACCAACTCCATCTCCCTCCTTGTCACCCTTATGGCAGAGGTTGTGTGTATTTCAGCCAGGTCTGACCTCACAGCTGCTGAGACTTCTATTTTAACTCCTTATTTCATGATTGACAGAGTAGGAAACCATTAGGCTGATTGACAGAGTAGGAAACCATTAGGCTCTACCTGCTTTTCTTCCCTCTCTGTCCTTCCCCAGCAGCAGCCAAACCTCACTGTTCTACCTTTAAAGGAGAGTTCACCTCTTAAAGCCAGCCTTGGATTGATGACCCCATTTTGAACACTTTTAGCCCAAATCATCAATGTACCTCAGTGTTCAACTCACTTGGAGTGGATTAGAGTGAAACACTGAATGATCAGTGTTTGTAATTATGCATATGTAGGGTTTATTGTAGAACAGTTTTGTTGTAAAGGAAAACAGGTATGTAGCCATTTTGGCTGCTGGTATCTACAGTAATATGACAATAGAAAAGCATAAAAATATCACTTCAGAAAATGTATAAGAAAGAGAAGGAAAGGATAAGAGTAGAAAAACCTCACTACCCACAGGGCTTGTGAAGAGGCTCAGCTGTTGCCATTTCAATGTTTGTTGGCCAAACTGATGGTCACAGCCAAAGTGACAGTTGCAGACTGGATCCATCAGGTGGTGAGGAAACCCCCAGGATAGAAACTGTTGGGTTTATATTCACTTAGGCTCAAATAGGAATGCCCAGACACCTTCCCTGGAGCAGGGAGTTTCAGCTGGGTGATGTAATGCAGTGGATCTCGGGACATTTTGGGAGCCTTTGGCACCTTCCACGAAGATACAGCTGCCAGTTACCCAGTGAGTTACACCATCATGGCCCAGGGGGGTCCATCAGCAGAGACAGACACCTCCTGCTACCTGTGAGTGCTCTGGCACTTCCCCAGCAGGGCAGTCAACACAACTGACTTCACTGCAGTAAGGACAGAGACAATTCCTCCCCACACAGGGTTTGCCTCTTTCCTTACCTCCTCCAACACCAGCTGTAGCCAGAGAGGGCTGTGCTCACCCTCTGTGCCTCTGCACATCCCCCTGAATGTTTGAATCGTTGACATTCCAGTTTCCCTTCCTGTATCATTTGTGGATACATTCTCCTCCCTAGTCCTAGGATGACTGGACAAAAATATCCCCTTTATCTTATCTCAAGTTCCCATCACAATCCAAATTCCAGGTGTTAGCCATATTTGGGGAGGGCTGGCCTTGAGTGCTCACAAGTGTTCATCTGTGTCTTTGCAGTTTGCTATGGTGGGCAAAAGTCCTTTAAGGATTTTAGAAGGTTTAAGCCATTAACAAATTTCAGTCTCTTACACAGGGCTTACTTCAATTCACAGGTCTTTGCAAATAGTTATAAGGCACTAAGTAAGAGCCACAGACTGGACACTCACGTGGAGATCCATGCAGTCTCACCATTTGTCATCCAGCCCCCTCCAACTGTCTTCCCAGCTAAAGACTAGAACAGAAATGTTACTTTATGAAGCCCTAGAACAGAAATGATGCTTTATGGAGCTGGCCTAGATATAGATCAGTAAGCTGGTGAAATCTGCAAGAGAGTAAGAAAAATGAATGAACTCAGTGAACAGCTCCACTCAAACCCTAGTTTAAAGAGCCTCAAGAAACCACATTAAGATGGCAATTTGAATGAGATTTATGGCCTTCAGCTCCATACCTGAGGCACCAGGGCTGTGAAGGCTAATCAGCCCACTCAAATCACTGCAAGTACCTCTGAGCTTCCTCTGTCTGCTCTGGCAAAAAAAAGCAACCCCAGAGGGGTGGGAGTGATTGGCACATTATAATGAAAAAGCATGCCAAGGAGGGGAAGGATCAAAGGAAAATGCATCATTTTTTATGCTGGTCCTTCATTCCTGATAGTAGAGAAGTATCTAGTGGGATTAAAACTCCTCTAGGACAGGGACTGTGGCCTAGATCTGCAAATATGCACATATATTGAATTCCTACTGACATTTCTTTGACCATTAGGTCCTAAAAATCTTTGCTGTAAGTCCAAGCACCTAAAAATTTTCCTATATTTAATCTCATAACTATGCCTTATATATAACTTATGCATATAGATGTGTGTGCACCTTTGCAATTTTACCTCTGGTGAAGTAAAGATGTGCCTCAGCCTGTAGACCCCAAGGTAATGTTCCCTGGCAAGGTTCTCAATTTTCCATATTGTTAAATTGTTACCACAGTGCTGGTAAGCACCATCTCTTATAATTCCCAGACATGGCACAGGCTTGCACATGGAGCTGACACCATTGCCAGCACACAAATTGGACGTGGTCAGGCTGTGCCATCTGAAGTTTGCCTGAAGTCATGGGCCACCCTCAGCAGCTGGGCTCAGCACCAGGGAACAAGAACAGGCATGTGCCTTTATCCTCATCCAGGATGGGCATTAAGCAACTGGCAAGGGTCACAAAAATCTGTGGCAGGAGAAGAAATGTTATGTCCAGGGCCCTTGCTGCAGGCATTTCTTCCCATCGTGGAGCCAGAGCCAGACCTGTGTGGTATCCCAGATATCTCCAGTCCTCAATTCACCCACAGCTTCAGCAGGAGACTTGGACTGTTTAGTACTAAAGCTTTGCTGCCATTGCAAAGTAGAAGATGAATAAGCCCTAATCAAGCACAAATGAAAAGGCAGATACTCCACTGCCTTTTTTATAACCTTGTTATTAGGAGGAATCAAAATGCTTTGTAAATGCACTTTCTCTTCTGCAGAGGGAACAAGACACGTGTGGGAGCCCCTCACCCTGAGCAGGGGCTCAGGATGATGCTCCTCTGGCTTCAGCAATGCTGGTCTGCTTGCTCTGCATGTTGAAGTTTGAGTCCTGAGTGACAGAAAACATAAAGGAAATAGATGAAGAATTCATACCACCTTGCTCTCCTAGCTGAACTCTAGCTCTAGCCAAGAGCAGTTCTTGCAGCAATAGCTGTGACTTGTCCCTGTTTCACCTTCCCAGTGGAGTAGAGCACAGGCAAGGGCAAGGGTGGGGAGGTGCTGTAAATAGAGGTGTAGCAACCAGGTCTCAATTGCAGTTCTGATGCTTGAACCACTGACTAGAACTTCTCCTCATGGTTTACCTAGAGAAACCAGGCTGAGTTGTTCTGTTCAAACCGTTTGGATTCAGAGTGCCTTTGGGCAGCTGAAATGCAGTGTAATGTGAGCACAGACAGTATCAGCCCAGTGGGAACTGTCTCTTCACAACTCCCTGTGGCTGCCAAGGAAATGACCTGTCTGACCTTTGCATCACCACTTCACCCCCACCTTCATCTTCTGTTTTCTTATTTGTCCTCAGTGAGATTTTACTCCCACATCTCCTTCTACCACATGCTGGCCTGGAGGAACAAGAGCCCTGAGTTAACACTGGGGCTCTGCTCTTGCCCATCTTTTCTCTGTATTCCACTGTAGTTGTGCTACAATAAAAAAGTTATACACCTTGTTTTGCTCCCTGCCAAGCTGATACTCCCACTCTGATAGACAATTTGTAAAACCATTAAAATCTCCCTTGCTCCTAAACGTTCAGAGCAATTAACTGTCCGCTCAATATTTAGATACCCATGGTCATATAGAAAATGACAGAATTAGCAACAATTTGTGCCTCTTGCCTTGACTCCAGTGCTCCCATCCAGGGAAAATAATGACTTCTCTCCCATTCAAGTGCCAGACACCATTTGTCTTTAGCAATGCAGGCAGATAAAGGTGCACACTGTCATGGCATTCCCAGGTCACTGAGACTCTCACTGCCCATGCTGGTGGGGCAGGATTGTGTCTGCAGCTCTTACCTAACACACACCAGTAACAGACTCCTTGGGAAATACTTCCTGCTGCCAGACTCTGTCACTATATGTAACTCCACTGTTATCTGTGAAGTGTAGAGGAGGCAGAGTGAAAATCTATCAATAGGAGTATTTTAATTCTATGCAAAAAACCTATTTCGAAAAGTAATTTTTGATGCTGGGGGTGGTAGCAGTCTGTATAACATGTTATTTTTTTATTAGCAGCCGATTAATAATAAGCAAACCTGACTGTAGAAGTAATCATTTTATGAGTGGACTACTTTCAAGCATGGTTAAAAAATGGGTTTAGGCTATTTAAGGCTATCGCACATGTTTTACCAAAGGAAAAGTGGGGAGAATCAACAATGTTTAGTGCTTAGCTGGAAAGTGGAAAAAATGGGGCATTAGACAGGCACAAGCTGGCACAGGCTTGGTCATTTTGCAGGTACACACACACAGACAGGGCAGCATCTTGGGGACAGTGTCTACACTGCCACCTCAGGAAAGAAGGCAGGATGGAGATTCATGGTTTCTGTCAGTACCTCTGGTTATAATAATGGCAAAAGGCTGGCAAACAGCTTGGCAAAATCTTCCCATTCATTCTGCAGCACTAACTGAGCTACTGAGCAAACTCTGCTGCACTCTCTGGGCATGGCTTTGCATCAGTTTGTCAATTTGTTCATTCAGGACAGATGGCTGGTTTGGAGCTTTTCTTTAACTGAGTGCTGGAGTTAAAACAAGCCTGTTGCAATAAATAACACCTGATGTGACAACAAAACTGGCCTGATTTTCATTTCCTGATAAAACTCTGTCCATTTTCTCTCCCTCTACTGCAAAGAATTTGCAGGATCTGTCTCTCTATAGTTAATTTTAATTTCCCAGTAATGTGATTGCCTTATAAAAAATGAAATGCTGCTGAAAAATATGTGTATAGGATTTGATGTGTGGGCCAGACTAGGGGGAAAAAGCACTGCAGCTTTCTATTGTATTTATGAGATGATGTGTGCTTACCCACCTCTACACAGCATTCTCCATATTTTATGGACTGAGTGCTTACAACTCCCATCAAATTGGTGAGAGTTATTGGTGTCCTTCACACCTCAAATAAGTAATCATATTAAACGAAACTCATTCCAGTATACAGAAACTTTTTGGCAGCACAGGACACCCATCATGTCCTCTTCCAGGGACATTTTCTAGCAGGAACCCAAAGCACAGAGCAGGTTTACATGCAGGGAGTTAGATTCTGTGCTCAGGTATAGGCAGCAGCCTGTGGTACAGCTCAGACCACAAAAATTCCTTTTCTGAGTTTAATGTTTTTGCTTAAAAGGATGCTTTCTAGGTCATACCAAGTAGGCAGCACCTTGGAACCTCCCCTGAAATATTTGCCCTAATTGCTCTGAAGTCATGGCTGTTGCCTGAAGTCCCTCTTCTGTACAAAGAAAACAAGTAGATCTGCACTAAAGAGCAGACTCAAATCTGACCCATCATATTTGCTGTCTCCCTTGGAACTGCTGAATCTGAAAAGTGCCTCGTGTTTCCAAGATATTTGTCTAAGGCAAATGAATGGACAAAAACTCACTATAATTTATTTTGCAAGTGTATCAAAAAATTGCCAAAATATTTCCAAAGAGGCACCCTGCAAAATTCATGCTTTCTCACTGCATTTTCCTATGTGATTCCCTGAGAGAGGCAAGAGACAGAAGCAATAAAAGAAAACCTTGGATACCATCCTCTGTAACCTTGCTGCCTTCGATTTCAGATCCTAACTCAAGTCTGATCTGTAGCAGTGCCTGATGACTGAGCTCCTCACACAGCACCTTCTCCATGAAACCTGAGTCAAATGCCTTGAGATGAGAAAGTCCCACTTCTCAGTCTGTGTGTGCACAAATTGCAGAGCCAGCCAAAGCACCAGCCAGCATTGGCTGCCCTGCCTGTGTGGCACCAGCTCTGGTCACTGCCAGGGCCATTGTCCTGGCTCTGCTGGTGGCTCACACGTGGCACTCTGCACCAGAGGAGCCACCACTTTCCTTGTGCTTGTCCCACATTGACACCAGGAGTGATCCCAGAAACACCAGCTGACTCACAGAGAGCTTTTCTGACTAAACTGCCCACTTGGACAGCCAAGAGCTCTAAATTTGGTTTGGGCTGATGATAAGCTGAATTGAGCCAGGAGCATGAGCTGGCAGCCAAAAGGGCCAACTGTGTCCTTCCACAAGCTGCTTTGGGCTGTGCCTACAGTCAGAGTCATGTTGTCAGAGAGAAAATCCTACATGCAGCCAAAGTGCAACTTTTTGCACTAAAACATGTTGATTTTGGCAACATTTTAATATTGAAATCTTCAGCTCTCATCAGGTTTAGATGTGTAGGTTTAGAAAGCTGCCAAGCTTGTGTAACTGCTTAGTTTGTCAATTCCCAGGGTGCTGTGGAATATATAGTACATGGTAGTATTGGTTTATGCCATGTAGGTACAGGCTGTGCTGTGCAGTGCTGCACACTGTCCCAAAGTGCTGTGGCAGGACAAGGATTCCTGCCTGTCTGGGCTGGCAGCCACAGTCCAGGCACTAGTGCTGCTTGAGCACACACCCTGTGCTCATGTGGAGCCCACTCCATGACTTGGCCATGCCAAAATGGGAATAAAGCAGAAGAATATATTTAATCCACATGATGTTGGTGGTGTTCAACCCACAGGAGGAACAGAGGAGGAGGTGAGGTGCCATCTGCTAAAATTTACAGACAAGATCCCCAGAGGGAGGAAGCAGAGATGTTTCAACATCTCTGGGGAAACCAGGGGAAGCACCATGAGGCTAAAATGCTGCTGAAGCTCCCAAAGAAAAACACAGTAACCCCAGATATTGTACACTGTAAAAAGGGTATCCCAGATCTGTAAAACAAGCATTTAGTTTGGGGTCTAGATTAGCAGATCTGAGGGACCATCCTGTAATTCAGCATAGGGCTGTGAAAAAGGAAGGCTTAGGCATTTTCCCAACGAGATTACAGATCTACACACTATATTTATATTGTCAGATATTCCAGAGACAGTTGAGTCTTATGCAATATTGTGCTGGTTTTGGCTGGGATAGAGTTAATTTTCTTCATAGTAGCTGTATGGGGCCGTGTTTTGGATCTGTGCTGGAATCACTGTGGTAATACAGGGATGTCTCATTACTCCTAAGCAGGGTTTACACAGAGCCAAGGCCTTTTCTGCTCCTCACACCCCCAGAGAGGAGGCTGGGGGTGCACAAGGATTTGGGAGGGACACAGCCAGGACAGCTGACCCCAGCTGACCCAAGGGACATCCCTCACCACATGGCACTGTGCTCAGCATATAAAGCTGATGAAGGAGGAAGAGGGAGATGTTTGGAGAGATGGCATTTGTCTTCTCAAGTCACAGTCACTCGTAATGGAGCCCTGCTTTGCAGGATGGCTGAATGTCTGACTGCTCTCGGGATGTGGTGAATGAATTCCTTGGTTTGCTTTGCTTGAGCTTGTGCATTTTGCTTTACCTGTTAAACTGTCCTTACCTGAACCCATGAGTTTTCTCATTTTTCTCTTCTTGTTCCTTCCCCCACTTCACTGAAGCAGCTTTGTGGGGGTAAGTTGGTGGCTGGGGTTAAACCACAATAAGTGTGTTCATCAATCAATGTGCATGACAGAGGTGTGCACATCAGGGAAGTGTACAGCACCAAGCCTCTCTGAGTTCATGAAGCATTTGGACAATGCTCTCAGGCACATGGTATGATTCTTGGGGTGTCCTGCACAGGGCCTGGAGTTGGACTCAATGATCCTGATGCATTCCTTCCAACCCAGCACATCCTCTGATTCTGTGATTATGAATGATTAGGTACATTCAAGGCTAGGTCACATATAAGTATTCAAGAGTGCCCAGGCATCAACCGTGCCACAGGAAACTTTTTTGGTGCAGGCTCCTGCAGAGATCAGACTCTCAGCCAGCATTAAATAAATGCTTTGACTGTGACAAATGCATTTTGCTGTGAAAATATGCAGCAGATGACAAGATCAGGCAACTAGCAAGCAAGCAAGAGAATGTCTCACTTTGCAAAGTGATCTGGACTACTTGATAAAATGGCCAGAATTTTAAAAAATGCATTTGAATAAGGGAAACTTCACTAAAAAACCAGGCTCTTCACACTGGATAAAGAAAGCACATTTCTAAGCATGGCATAGTGAGATCAATGCTCTTTGACAGCAAAGCATTAAAATGTGCTGACATCTGTTGGGTGTCAGAGAACAAAAGTTACAGCTGTTAGAAGTACTCCTCAGCATGTTGCAAACTTTAGTCTGATGGCTGAGAACTGCAGAGGCAACACTGAACAGTCCTCCTTGGCATTCCCCAGACAGCCAGAAGGACAGAGAAGAGCTCAGCTGCCCATCTCAGCTCTGGGCTCATAACTGCCCCAACATCACCAGGACACACATGGCCTCGGACATACACCACACCAAAAGATTTTGGGGAGTTTTTGACAGACATGATCAAGTAATGCAGAGAATTACAAGAATAAGAGATGTCAGAAGAGCAAAAGTGTTCATGCCAGTCAGAAAAGATATTCTGATTATTCAGAAAGTGCTATCAATATTTTGATTTGCAAAAGTCTCAAAGGAAAGACATTCAACTGACAAGAAAGGTCTTAAACCAAATCATTATTAGGTTAAAAAAGGTAAATGACTGAGAAAAAAGTAAGCTATTCCAGGCAGTATTTTAAAATATGTTTCAAGGAAGCTTATGCCCTTTCTGAATGGGTTATTGGCAGTGGACATCACAACTTTCTGTCTTAACTAACTACTGAATTTTCCATCCATGGAGGGAATGGAGGGCAAGCCTTTAGTATACAATTTTCTTTCACCTCAGTTAACAAATATTGACCTCCCTGTGGCACCAGGCCCAGGAGCTCATGTCCTGGCTGGAGCTGCATGGCAGAAAGGAGGCACCAGTGCTCAGGTCAGCTGCTCTGGTTGTGTCCCCTCCCAGCTCCTTGTGCACCCCCAGCCTCCTCACTGGTGGGGTGGGGAGCAGAAAAGGCCTTGGCTCTGTGTAAGCCCAGCTCAGGAATAATGGAAACATCAATGCTTTATCAACTACCTCCAGCACAAATCCAAAACACAGCCTTATACAGTTACTATGGAGAAAATTAACCCTACCTCAGCCAAAAATCAGCACATGAAACTCATTTCACTGAGATTTTTTTTTTCTTTCTTAGCGGGTTAGCATGGACTGTCTTTATGTTAAATTGAGGGACATAGGCACATCTACCTAAACAATGTATTCTAAATATGTTTAATTCTAAGTATTTCTAGTTTAAATCTAAAACTATAGAATGGCATGAATTAAATTCTGACTCCACCAGTTTTCCCCCATGGACTATAAAAGGGGTCTAGATGACTTGCTCAGATACAGACATGCAGTGGTGACATGAATTGTAGGAATTGGGTCTAATAACAACCCACACAAAATTACAGGTGGCACATCTGCATGGGGAGCAGAAAGTAGAGGATGGAGCTATACATGTAAGTGAAGTATAGGCAGCAAAAAATGGGGACAGTTTATGTATGAGTATAATATTTATAGAATTAAGGTGCAAACAAGATCTTTTCATTTGGCTTTCAAGTGTTTTTTATGCCCTAAGAAGCTGAATCACAATAAGCAAATCCAGCTGTACCAGCAGGCATGTAGGTAGGTGTGTGCATTTTTGTCGTGCTGATTAATGACTGGGAGAATGCCATAGGACACCTAACAACTCTGGAATACTTTTGTTGCCTAAAGTTTTCTGCTGATGGCAGCTTTTCCCTTGCTCTCTGCTAGGTTCTGGGTGACCTGTTCCCCACCCCAAGGCCTCTGGCACCACAGTCTGCAAAGAAATGACATCTGCCAACTCATACCTCCTCTCCAAGAGACAATGTCAGACTCCTTACCTTGAGCAACATAAAAGCATTTGAAAAAAACATGAATTCAGGCCAGAGGCATCTGAATACAGCAGTATTCTCCAGATAACTATGAAAATAAAGTCTGTGAGACTCAAAATTGCCCTACACAGGCTTTGTACTCCTAATGAGTTTAAAGAAATCAGAGTTAGCTCAATACAGGCCAAAGATCTGCTCCAGAGAGGCTCATTTCAACTTGGTAAAATTCAATTATTTTTCAAATCTCTACCTGACAGATTTTGCTCATCCTCTTCCAGATTTAGGAGGCATTACTCGTAGAGCATTCAGTAAATCTGAGTCTCAGAGTTAAGGAACAGGCTACCACCATAAAACACAGTAAAGAGAATAGATAACCATGATATGACTCATCTGAGACAGAACAAATACAAATCAAAAGAAATATCCAATGGTAAAATCACTGTTGCCTCAGATTCTGATAAACAGACTGGCTGCCTCTGCCCTTTTCACACTCAGACATTTGCTGCCTTTCAAACATTCAAGTCTGTTTTTTCTCTTAACAACATTGATTGATTTGATGCTGCATATAGTGGGTTTGTAAAAAGCATTTTCCTCATACACACCTGTTATGGTGAAAGAATAAACAGTATAATCATCTATTGTTTTTCTACTCATGTTTTTTCAACAATATCTTGGCTTCTGCACAAAGCTGACAAGACATTTTTCTGTTCTTCTATTTGTTGTTGGAGACTGTTTGCTGTTTTACAGTTTTGTTGCTTTTATTTATTTCCAGTCAATCCTGGAACATTTATTCATTTATGCAGGTGATAATTTTTGGCATAGAACTGTGCACTTAATTTGTGATAGCTGCTGTTTAGGGCTAAACTCTTCATGGTGCTTTTGCAATACTAACACATATTTAGCTGAAGTCAATACAAGAAGGCTGAAATCCTGATTTGTATGGGGAAGGCAGAGGGAGATTTCAGTAGAAGCATCTACAAACTAAGTTTCTCAAGCAGACTGTTCCTTAATCACAGCCCCTATGTGCTTATGCTCATTTTGCATCTCATATGATCCCAAAGCAGAAGTCACATATTGTTAAAAAATTATTGAATGCCAGCTACAGACTTATTTCTAATAAATTATTTCTAATAACAGGCTGTAGGCCTGCAGCACTGCTCACACATGGACCCCATCCAGCAGTACCTCCCAGGATCCCCATGGGACTAGAGAAGGCAAAGAGTTTCACCCATTGGCCTCTGCCTGTAACTTCCTCACTGTAGCACATTCAGTGGAAAAGCCCTGGGTCCTGACTCACAGATTCCTACTGATGAGCTATGGATTTTTAAAAATATTCACAAAGCAGAAATAAAGCAGATGAATCAGAGTTAACTGTTACCTCACAATTCATCACTTCACTCTGACACTGCAATCAGCATTTATTTACTGTAATTAGTTTTCTGCAGCTCTTTATTCATGAGTAACCACATGGAAAGAGGAAAAAAAACACCAACCATCCACCACTACGTCTGGATATGATCATATGGGGAAATATGCCCATATAAAAAAAATAAATAAAAAAAAAGAGGAGGATAAAGGACTTTCCCTGCAATGGGAGCAATCCAGGGGAAGCAAGTTAAGAGGCAAGGACCTATGTGAGATACTGGGCTGGGTGCAGGGGGTAGAAGCTGAGTGCTTCAGTGGTACTGCCTTGTGTGACTTAAGCAAAGCAATTTTATGGAAACATCAGCAGCCTTTCATTCCCCCTCTTCCTCCTATCCCACTTACTCACCCTTTGAACTCTGCAGCTGCTCCTCCACTTTGCTGTTTTCATACAGTGCCAGCACAGCTCAGCCACATGCACAAAGCTGCATCAGCACCAAACCCCTGATGCAAACCAGGGAGGAAAAGATATTCCCGAGAGCTGCCAGCCCCACTCCCACCCCATGCCTGCCTCTGTGGGCATAGAACAGTGCCCTCAGCCTCAAGAGTGAGGTTTCTTCTCCTGCAGACTCTGCAGGGTACTGGAGGCTTTCACAGTCATTTTATTCACTTTAGATTTTAGCTGAGTATCTCACTAATTATGTTATAATTAGATATGCCAGAATTAACCTCACGTTTTTACTGACACTTAAATTAGCATTCATTGGACATAAACCACTGTGAATAAGCTAATGAAATTATTCATTTGTTGATTTGCCTATGCATGTTGATAACTATATGCCAAGAACCCAGTGATTAGTTAACAGCCTCATTTATTTTAAGGAAGCTACTGTCTTTCATAAAGCATTGGCCAGCTGCTATGCATCCCTTCACAAATTTCTGATTAACCTCTTAAGTATCTTAGGCATTTTTTGGGAGAAAAGCAGCAGCATCTATATGAAGACAACTGCTACTCATCTGCTCACCTTGCAAAGGTTTCTTAGCCCCTGCCCCTTCTAATTGCATCCAGCTGATGCAGCTCATTACTTCCAGCCTGCACTGACATTTCTCACAGTCATTTGATGCTTTGTTATTGCTCTGTAAAGGAGGAGACAAACCCATAACTCTCTCCATCTCTTAAGCAAGCCCCTACAAGTAATCATACACCAAATCATTTGCTATCAGCATGATTTTGAACAAAGCTGTCAGAAGTTGCCATTATTCTCCATCAGACAGAATCTCAATTCTCCATCAGATACACACAAGAGCTGTCCCTCTGCTACTGGATTTGGAACAGAGGCCACCAGAAACCATGACTGGTAACTTTCCCATCCACAGGCACTGTTGGTGCTTATCCAGATTCTGAATATTTCTGACCCATGTGAGACAAGTGGGTCGGTGCCATTATCTCTTTTTAGAAGTGGGCACTCGAGGCACAGAGCTGAACTGGCTGTTGAAGGTTACCCACAAAGCCTGGTGAAGGAATGGGACATATTCTCCCCCAAAATAGATCCAATCCTTCTGTTCTGGGGGAAAGTGAGCATCCTTGACTAGCCTGCTCCTAGAGTTGCAGGAGATTTCAGCAGGATGAAGACACATGTATCTGTCTTGGGAAAACCTTCCCTGCTTTTAAAGCAGGTATCTCCAGGTTTTTTTTGTGGAACACAGTGCTAGGGTCACTAGGACATACTGCTTGAGTTCAAAGGAGGAAAGTGCACAGTTCCAGTATGCACAGAGAAGAAGCACTTCTACATCAGCCTTGCACAGGCAAGTCCACTTCTTTCCCTATCACAGCCAACAGGACAGTACTGATGAATATGGCAGGCTCCATTTCTGCCACAACTGAATGATCACGTCACCATCTGCTAAACAGAGTCACACAGTTACTGGTCTTATTTTGCATTGCAGCAGTTTCCAAACTACGACCCATGTGCCCTTGAGGTCTATTAGCAGGCTGGAGCTGGCAGATTTTCCACATTAAACATGCTTACAAACTCAACAATTAGAAGTTGGGTGCTATGGATACCTGGCAGTCCATCAACTTGTAACAAACAAGTCAGCTTAAAATGGTTTGGGATCAACTGGATCTTTACTAACAAAAGGAAAAAAATCTGCATGCTAGCTTGTGTTCCAGGTTTGGTTTTGTTATCAAAATATTTATAAATTAGAAGAAAGATAGTGGACTATAAAAAGGAGCTGAGTGCGTTACAAGGAATGGAAAATATAAAGGGAAGAAAGAAAGGAGTCATAATGGTGGAAAATCATGAGGGATGCAACTTTGACATCAGATGAAATGTTGGGTAAATCCTGTAAAGTGTTTGGTGGGAATGAGGATATTCCTGGGCCTGGGTGTGCTCAGAAGCATCTCTTGGTCTGGGTGAACTCAGGAAATCTCTTTACTCTTCAGGTCTCCAGTGAGCTCTTGAGCTTCCCTGGCCCTTTCCTAGCAGTGCCTTGGTGCTGCAGAGAATCTGAACTTAGAGTGGCTGCTGAGACCCAGACTCAGCCAGGAGAATCACAACACCCTGGGACTGGTTAAAGCCTCTCCCACTGCCAGTTCCCTAAGCAGATTGCAGCAACACACGTTCAGTGACACTGGTGCATCAAGTGGAGTTTTATAGTGATGAATCTGCATTCTCACTAACTCACAAATACAAATACAGCTGATCTTTATCCTGAGCACCTGTCCTTCACACTGTGCTATTCCCAGTGTGGGATGCATCTCTAGGACGTGTTAGGAATGAGACTCAGCAACCTGCACAGTGCTTTAGGTGCTTGGAATGGGATATACAAACATTTGTTTCTTCTTCTGCCATCCTCCAAGTAATCGATGCATGAGGGCTTCAGAGGGAAAAAATGCTTCTGATTTCATTAATGATGTGTTAACCTGGTGTTGTGAAGGAACCAAAGGAAAACTGAATTACAAGAGTGTAAAATCAAAGTGTGGAAAGTGGTGGCAGCAGATAAGATTTGTGCTGTTTGGCTTTCTATCAAATAAGGTAGAAATTACTCCTGCACAGGAAAAACAGCAATGTATTTATTCTTGACTCACCTTGTGCTGCCCAAGTAGAGTTGCTCTGACATATTCTATATGAGCAATAAAATATTGAAGCAGAATGTCTCTTGCTGGCATCTTTCAGCAGCAACTGTGCCCTAAGAAAGTTTAGTGCCAATTCCTCAGATAAGTTTTATCAGTATAACACGTAGTTGGATCCCAAGAAGAAATTCATGGCTCTTACATACCCACATCCAGGCCCATGTCACCAGGGCTGCCACTTGCAGAACCATAGACCAGGTCAGGAAGGAACCTTGAAAGGTCACCTGGGGCAACCTTTTGTAGAAAGGGAACCCTGGATGAAGTTACCTGGCACCATATCCTATCACACCTTGAAAACCTTCATTTATAACATCCCTGAGGAGGCTGTTCCAGTGATTGATTGTTCTCACTGCAAAAAAAAAAATTCTCTCTTATACTAGGATGGAATGATGCCCTCTGATACTTGTTGACTGCCACATCAGAAGCCCATTCTATTTTTCTATTCATTTTTCCAGTGCACTGCTCCTTCTGGCTTCTAGCACAGCATATCCTGACACTTGACAGGCAGTTGAGTTGGTGACAGCAGCTGATACTTGCTGCTCCTGCAGCAAACAACTGGTTTCCCTATGCCACCATAGGACACATGATGAAAATAATTTTCCAGTGCTCAACATCAGCACAAGGTTTATACAGTCACTTTATTATGGTTTATTTTTTTCTTTTCTGCCATTTCATTTTCAGATATAAGTGTTTTTGTTCATAGAAGGACCCAGACTGTCATTAACTGCAGTCCATCTGCCCAGAGAAAAATACTCACCTGTATTTACAGGTACCTTACTTCAGTTCTTCCTAAACCTCTTCCTGCTGTGATGTTTCACCACTTGCACTATGATGCTAATGCTCTGCACAAGGAAAGAGTGGAAGATCTCCCCTGGGAAGGACATCCCCTGAGGCACCAGGTGCTTGTTCATATCTGTGTCGTGTTTGGGCCCCCTCACTGTGTCACCTCCCCTCTGTACAGATGACAATTCCTGCCTTCTGCTATTCCTATTTCAAGTAGAGCAGCTGTGGCTTGTCAGACATCCCTCTGCTGCCCCAGCACTGACAAGGGCACAAACCCATTTAGGTTACAGATGTGAGTTGTCACTGTCACATTAATAAGGCTAATTGACGATTTTTCATCAAGTGAGCAATCAGGTGAGCCATACATTAATTAGTTGTATTAGGGCTGGTTTCTGGTGCTGAACTGACAAGTTCTGGCAGACCACGTTTATGAAAAGGCAAAGGCTCTATCCTCCATTCAGTGTAAGCATTTCCAACTCACCCAGAGAGATCTAGGGTTCACATCCTTGCCTAGCAAATCAGATCCTAAAACAGATCATTATGGAGGTAAGTATTAGTTTGAATATTTTTAGAGCCTCCTAGGAGGACTCACCAATACATATTCCCCAATCTGAGCAGCTGGATTTATATATGTAAGCAAACCAACTTCACAGCAAAAATATACAAGAGAAAGGACTGGTTTTAATGGTTTAATGAGAATGGAGTTTTTAAGTCCATCCATTTTCCTGTGAGAGTCTGACAGAAATAAAACTGAGACATTTTTTAAAGAGAGGCCATATGACTGAACTCAATAAAATATTTGTCAGATACACACCTGAAATAAAATCTAAACATCTTAAATCTAACAGAATCCACTAACTGAATCCATTTGAAGAGGGCATCAGTAAAATGCTTTTCTATGTGATTCTAAACATTTAGCTGTTCCAGAAGACAAGCACGAGCCCATCCTAACACAGAGATTTGTGTGGCTGTAATAGCTCATCTCTAGAGAGGTCACCCTTCCTCCACTAAATATGGGTGTCAGGGATTTTGATGTGGCTAGACACCTGGGTCTAATTCTACCCTCAATTTTTAAGAATCTAACAACAGAAAGGCAAACATTTTTTAGTAACAGCAAAATGAGTTTGAAAAGTATCTTCCTTGTAAAAGCACAAAGCACTGATCAAAGGTGTTATTGGCTCATTTGTTTCTTTGTCTCCCTCTGCCAGTCCCACAGCTTTGACAAATTCAATAGGTCAGTGTGACTTCTAGTGTAAAATAGTATAAATTGCAATTGTTCTCAAGTTTAAATTATAGGCAATATTACTTTGCTGTCATTATTACTGATGTAATGATGATTCATACCCAAAATACATTCTGACTCACTACCGTTCACCTTAACCAAAAGGATGACTTTAGTTTAATAAGCTAGGGAATTAAAAAGTGAAATTTTAGGAAATAACTTATAACAGACATGGTTCAAGCATTAAAGCAGTTGATTAGAACACCATCAAGAAGGATGGTTTCTACTTATAGAAGTTATACAGACTGAACTACCAAAAGCAAAAGGCTAAACCAAAGCAAATGTGACCTTTGATAAGGATGATAGACTTAATTGCTTTGACAAGTAAAATGCTGGAAATCCAGACTCAGACCTAAAAATTAAAGCTGAAGATAACCCATTCAAGAGCACTTTTTATCCAAATAACTGCTACCTGCCTAATAAAAACGTGTCATGACAATATCTTATGTTAAGATAGATGAAGAACTGAGTATTTTGAGAAGTTGTCTTGGAAATCCATCATGCCAAACTTTGCCTTTGAAACACTGAGGTGATTAATGTTTGCTCATAACTTTTGATGGCATAATAATGAGACATAATAGAAAAAAATATTGTTTAATCAGAAAGGGTTGGAAAGAGATAAATCAGACTATTTAATAGGAATTCTTATCCATATGGGTAACCACACAAAAGCCAGATTACAATGGATTAGGTATATGCATGCTTAATTTGGAAATTTCATTTGTGAGACATGTTTAACATGTATTTAACCTACAGGCACAAAAATAGTTTTTGCTTTGCTATTTAACAACCAGTTTAGAACCCACAAGACAAAGCTAGCCAGGGAAACTTACAATGAAATAGAGAAAACTATTTTGGCTATTTGGAATGGTTTTAGGGTATAATGCACTTAGCTCAGAGTTGGAGATTTGAATCCATGAATATGAGGGCATTTAAGGTCACCTTCACCAGAGAGAAAATAAAATTAGGAAATTATAGGTCCTTTTGAGAAGGTCTTCCCAAAATGGCCAAGGTCCTGCTGGGCAAGAGGCCCCTGAAAAGCTGAGCAATGAGATCCTAAAGTGAATGTCTAAGAGCTGTCAGGTGGATGTGAGCAATATGCTGAGACTGTTGACAGAGTCACTGGAGATTCAGCTAAAAAGTATAGACTTTGCACTGTTCATTCAGATTATGCCAGTGATAGTGCAGCACCTTATCAGCCTGAGAAAAGCCAATTACCTGTGCTGGCCTCAGCCCAGCTGGCAGTGACACAGAAATCCCTGGGGGCTCCTGCAGGTACAGGATGCCCATCACCCATCAGGAATAGGATGCTGCAGGTCAGCAAAGGTCTTTAATGAAATCAACAGAATTTATTCAGACTTGCTGTGGCTTTTTTCAGCAAACTGAATGGCACCCATTAATAGCAGGAGGGGCTTCCCTCTGGGAAGCAGAACTACTAAAACCAGAAGTCTGCAGTGCTATCACTGTATCACACAGAAAGGAAAAGCAAAAAAGCATCAAAAGGGCACTTGCATTTCCCTGTTCAGTTAAATTATTAAAATACAATGTTTTGTCTTGTTCTACAAATTATATTTTTTCAGCCAGCAGTGATTTTACCAAAGAAACCATTTACACCTGACCATCTCATCAGCTCTCTTCCCACTAGCTCCATTTCCAAGTTGGACAGCTTGCACTCCAATGCCTCTAAATATTGGGAAAGGCAATACCCTCCTACATCAACCACCAGTTCAAGCAGCCAGAAACCCAACCCAAATTTGTGTATTTATGCAGTTAGAAAACATGCCAAGGCTTCTGAGAAAGCAGACATACATCCTGTTTTCATTATTTATGTTGTCTTTTAGTCAATGTTGGCACAACTGGCCAGTCACCTTCTCTCCTTGCATGAAAATCCTTGCATTGAGAAAAATAAGAAAACATTTTTACAGTGGATTTTAGGAAAGTAAAATAGAAAAATCAGATGCTCACCTGGCAAAAGGCCAGTATATGCTTCACATTAATTGCACAATATTTATGCCAGATGAAAATGTGACCCACTCTCTAAGGGAAGCTTTAAAAATTCATTAACCCTGAAAATAACACATAAAATCTTCTTTTCCCCCCAAAGGCTTGGAGTTTCGCTTTAAAATTCTATAAATCTCTTTTGCAGGGTAAATAATGTTCAGCCTTTAACAAACACCAGACATATCTTACAGTCTCTGGAAATGAGAGTTCCTTACTGCTCTGCAGCAACACCTGCATCTGCTGGCAGCAGCCACTGGGCTCACTCAGGATGCAAAGAGGAGGGAGCACCATGAGTATGAGCAGGAAGATTGACTTGGTGTCTTAGCCTTCTCAGGAGGTGGGATTGAGACATTTTTTCCTCCATAAATACACAGAACAGCCAGAGCAGTGTGGTCCTGCTACCATCTCAGCTACCAGCACCTGCCACACCTCTTTGAGACATCCTCCCCAAGCTGCTGGAAACGTGCAAACAAGAAAAAACATTGATTTCTCCTATGCATATTTTTATGCATCAAATATTAGTTTTACCCTACCAAGCCTGTAGAGGGCCCTGGCTTTGCAGGCTGTGGTATAATTAAAGAAAAAAACACTTAAGTTAGCATGGTGTTGCTGATTTTCAACACTTGTTCAGCAAGCCCTGAATAATTCAGTGGTACCTTTGCTTCCTATAAATAATGTACACCATCTTGAATTTGAGCCAGTAAAAACTTAAATTGCATCACTGAATTTTCTGCTAGGCATAACACCAGTAGTGATGCCTACAGATAAATGTCTAATGGGCTTAGAGTATAAATTTGTTTTGCCTGTTCTCCAATATAGCCATACTCTTATGAATAATACCTGCTTACCATTACTTAAATGCTCCCATGACATATTTGACTGGAGTTTTCCATATCCTGAGATGGTTGTTAGCCTGATAGCCTGAGACTGCTCAAGGGTCAAGAGAATTTGCTGGTCTGTCTTCTTCCTACTAATTGCTGGGCACCTTGACTTATTTTTTTCATCACTGCTGAGCAACCAAAATAATGTCTTCACTCCACAAACTATCACAGCCCAGGTAAACCACTCCCAAATTGCAATGGTCAGCTCAGAGCCAAATATTTTGTACGTGTTAGGACTGTACAACTACAAACAGTGGAATCTCGTGATTTTCTGCCCAGTCACTATGCCTCCAAAGATCTTTCTTGAATTTTTCACACATGGTTTGATTTTTTTACTGCCCCCAGAAACTTATTGCCATTGTCATTCCCCTTTTTAGTCTGTTATGAATATCTTGAACAAAGCACTTAGCTGCCTTTGCCAAAAAGTCATTACACCCTTCCCCAGGTTATTCATTCCTCTGCTCCATTCAAGTCAAAAGAACTGAATTTTGGAGAAAGATTGAAGACAGAAATTGCTAAGTCAAAGCATAGAAAAATTATAAGCAGAGAGAAGACTGCATGCAAATATATACAGCTGGGAAAGGAGGCAGCTTTTGTCCCAGTCTTACACTAGGACACAATTAGGGCTGGACACAGCTCCTGAGAGGCCAAACAACCAGCAGTTCCACCTAGGGGAATGTGGTAACTATGTCAAGACAAACTCGACTGGCATCATCACCAGTCCTTTATGAAAAGCTTTTCAGACCTTCTTTCAGTGAACTTCTCTCAAGCAACTCTGACTCCTTCCCTTGTAGGCAGCTTCACACAGCTCTGACTCCTTCCCTCCTCTCTGCAAGTTTCCTTCTTCCTTCCACATGACCAGCTAAACCCAACCTGTCCCTTACTTAACCCTGTCTGTCCCTCACACAGCATCTTCTTATCTTGTCTGTCCCTTGCACAACTGCATCTCCCTGCCTCCTCACAGCACAGCCAGCAGCCTCCATCCTGAACTGCAGCAGACTCTGGATCTCAAGCTGTAACTGCAGCTATAACTTACTATCAGCCAGCTGACCCACTCTTTTATAACACTCATCCTCACTGGGCAGGCATGGCTGTTTCCACTCCTCAGTAATCAGTACAGCTGTAATTCACTGGGAAAGATTGCCTTCTGCACTATCCTTTCAATCTATCTTCAACAGGAAAGCCAAAGCTTTAACCTGAGACATGAGGCAAGCACATGTCTTGACCCTGCCTTCTCTGAGAATGTCTATCAGCTGAACACTGCTGGAACCAGGAGCGGTAGTTATGTTTGTTCTTTTCTATATCTTGTGTCTCTTTCTCACTTTCCTCTTCTTCTAATTCCTACTTGTTGGGATTTTGAGAAACTTAAGATCAGACAGGCTTAGAGTTTGCTAGCTGAATGGGATAAGTTAATGCTTTGAGAAGTGTTTTATGTTGATTGAATGCTGCTCTAAATCTTTTGTTGAAGTTCTTTGATTTTATAAAGTTGCCAGTAAAGCTCTTTTTGTTGTTTTGACCTCTTTAGAATATGATTGGTATTTCTCCTGTGTGTCTAACTCAGAGTACATGAACAACAAAGTCCTTTTAAGTGTTTCACTGAGTGAAATTTTTGGGGCCTTACACAAACCTTGAAGGTATTTGGTTTTCCTCAGTGCTGAGCAGTGTCACCACAGTCAGTGCCTACAGCAGCACCCAGAAAAAGAATTCTCCTGCTTGCCAGCAAGTGAATTAATCTGAATAAACAAATGCACATCCTGACTCCATCCAGAGCCTGGCATCTTTACAAAACAACAACATCTTTACAACAATGTCTCTTCAAAACTGGCTGATTGCAGAATATTGTCCCTTTGGCATGTCAGGTCCCATTCAGCCAGGTCATGCCTGCTGGTGGTGCAGAGAAATGCTGCCTGGCTTTGGAGCTGGAGGCTGTGGGAAGACAGTCACCAGCAACAACACCTTCTGCACCACACCTCCATTACACCATGGAAAGGGAGGAGAGATGGGATCTGGGCCAGATTCCCTCCCCATGCCTTAGAAAAGCACCAGCGTCCAAATGCAGCACCTTACTCACTTCTTGCATTCATTTTTTCTCTTCCTTTGTGCCCAGGGTTGAGCTGACATTAAAGCCCACCTCTATTCAAGCTCCAACACATTGCATCAAGTGTCAGTTTAAAGGGAATAAGATGCAGCATTTAGAAAAGAATAATAAAATAAAATTCCAAGAGGCTATCAGACTAAGTAATCTCACAGCTCCTCCAAATCCTTATTGACAAAGCCCCTAAATACACCATACCTTAAGATCAAATATTATCACAGCTGAGGTACATTTTATTTATAATAAATTCTCTTTAAAATGTATTATTAATCAGCACAAACATTGCCAGTTGTGCCTCTGACAAGAAACTTCAACACCTTTCTTACAGAACTCTGCTCCTTCTGGCCCTTTTCATTTGCATCTTTTCCACTCACTCAAGTTTGAATATTGTATTACACCAAAGGGAATACAATAACCTCTTTGCAGACCTAAGTCTAAAGGAAACTCTTAGGCATCTCAATGGAAGAAAAGAAATCTTACAGTTAGAGACACATAAAAATCAGCAGGTATCAGGCAAACATTTCCATTTTGATGAAACGACACTCTTCGCTGGGAAAATATTCCACCTGAAGACTGAACTTACTCTAGGTCATGTGAAATACTGCAAAATGCAAAACATTTAAAATGCCTACATGCAATGGTGGCCATTAAGTTCTGGTCATTCACCTGTGAGGAATGACTGGTTTGCAGGAAAACACAGGAAACACCTGGATCATACCAATGCAACCAGCCTGTTATTCTCAAAAACATGGAAGAGACTCTCCACATCAGATATGCAGGTGCACTGTGGTATCTGTGGTCTGTCCTGGGAGTTCAGCTACTGAGCAGCCCTGATGCAAACAGCCTTGTACTCCAGGAGAACCTGCCAGTGACACTCAGGAGACAGCTCTCTCTTCCAAAGCTGTAATAATGGTTCACAGATTTTCATTTTGCTCTCTTGTTTGCTATTCATTCATCCATGTTTAAACCAAAAACTCCAAAGCAACACCCAAGGTTTTACAGCAGTCCTTACAGAGGTTTCAAAAAATAGAAATAAAATTTAATTGCTCACCAAGCTGTACAGTCCTCATCCTGCCTCCCAAGTTATATTTGTTCTCATGTCCGTGTTACGTAAAAGGCAAATGACATCATGGGCACCTTTGTTGCAGGTTTAACTCAGCAGCATGTCTGTGCTTGGTCTTACAGACATTCTCTGAAGACATTCTCTCTGCAGAAGACAGGCTGCTCTGAAGCAATTTCTGAAAGTTTCCCTTGAACTGGCTCCATCTCCTCCTCTTGGATTTCAAGCCCAAGCTGTACCCAAGCCCCAGCAGACAAGTACCAGCACACTTCTCTGCCCTGGCTGCCAGTCTTCTCTCAAATGGCAATAAGCCTCACCATTTTCTTTCTAATTACCACAGAGAGTTAAATAATTTTTCTATCAGCATCCTTATTAGAGAAACGGTCTGAATGGGTGAATCCTGCTTGTGGTTTCTCTGTAATGCTGCTGGTCTCACTTCTGGTGATCTGCTCATCTCTGGTCTTTGCATTTTCTTGGTCTTGCTTTCTTGACCAGCATTAGGGTCAGGTTCAACCTGAAAAGCTTCTGTACAAAAACACAGCAAATGATAGCCCCAAATGGGAAAGCTTCATGAAACGGTAAGCACTAACAGCCTGGAGAACTGATTACAACACAATTCTGGTTCTCTCCAAGCCTAGTATCTACATTTACTTTTATAACCACAGACATGTTCCTTGCTCTCTGTCATCTCTTGGTTGTTTACACATTGTCACAAACACTTGTCAGCAACAACCTTCCTGCATTTAAAAAGACCAGCCTCATTTCATGCTGAATTTCACATGTTCAGAGTCCAAGGCACCCTCAGACACCAAGGAAAAGAAGCACTCTTCAGCAGGTCAGCTCCCATGAGACAGCAGCAAGGATCAGCTCTTGCTGTGGCTGCTGAAGGGGGCTCACACTGATGCAGATGGCCCCAGGGAAACTCTAGGGATAAACACAAAAGGATTTGTTAGCTGCAGTTCCTCTGAGTTTCAGAATTTCTGAAAATCTTCAGTTTTCCTCTAAAATTTAAGTTTAGGCCCTTGCAGATATCCATAAGTATTCCAGATCCAACTCTAAGTTGGATCTAAGTTGGATCCACATTCTAAGTGGGCCTTCCACCAGGCCAAGTATGATTGATAGCAATCACTGACTGTCTCATCATCCTCTGTTCTTGTGTATTTTAGACCCTGACTCTTCCCTACCCCCTGCCCCACTGCTTTGTCAGCCTCCTCCAATGTCCAGGCTCGAGTCCAGGAGACAGCAACTCCCACCAGCTCTGCACCAGCCTCAATGTCATCTGAGCACCGAGATGGAGCCATAGGGTTGAGCACCAGCACAGTTTGAGAAACACAGGGAAATGAGCCCATCCTAAATTGTTTTCTGCCCCACTGGAAATGACTCCTCATCACTCACCCCTAGAGCTGCTGGGCAGGGAAAGGCCAAGAGCCTGACTCTGCCATAACTGCTGTGAAAGTCAGGGAAGAAAGGACAAAGAAAGGTTCTACCTACTTCTTGTCCATGCAGGAGTAGCAGGATTTCTTTCTTGATGGAGAAATCCAACCCTGCATCCCCAGACACAGCAACCAGCATAAAGTTTCTACAGCTTGCCCAGAAAATCATGCAGAACAAGCATAATTTTATACACTCCCAAAGTACAGAGTTACTGCAGGATCTCTGTCTGGATGCAGGCTTTGGTATAGTGAATTCATACTACTGCCAGATGGGTGCAAAAATCTTGATTATAAAAGAAACCTGAGATCTAACACAGCTGGAAGAAATATTTTTTTCATCATGTCAGGCTAATGCATTGCCCAAAGTCACCCTGTGGCTCAGGGTACAACAGCTTAACCAGAATTTGTCAGCACAGCTGTCTGAAGGCCTTCCCCACACTGCACAAAAACATAAAGCAGAAAAGGAATGAAACAGGGAAAATGAGATTAAAAGACATCCTTTATGTTTTCCAATTTTTATTCCAGCAGCTTTTACATCTCATTGTGCACATACATGTCTCTTCTGTAATATTTGCATAATGCTGATGATGTGCAACAGTTTTTATTAATAAAAAAATCCAACTCCTCTCCACTTTTTTTTATTCACTATGATAAATAAATTTGAAGAAAATTCTCTACTCCAGCTGCAGCCCCACAATCCACTCATGCACTAATTACACTGGGGGTGCCTGTAACCAGGATTACTATTCAGCAGAGAATACTTCAGAAGCTCTTGTTGCTAATATCTTTTTTACCTACACTACAACCAATCTTTTCCTCATGCCCACCACCAGTCAACTGCAGATTATATCCCCTCCCCAGCCACTGTTTAAACCACACATTAATACCAAAGATGATTTAGAATAAAATTCTTCAGTTTTGTTCTCTCCCCTACAGACAAAAAGAAATGCCCACTACCACTGCTGCCACCTCCAGTTCAAACAGAGCCCTCAAAACCTGCCAAGTTATTCTCTTCAATACTCTCCAGGCTTGATTACAAAACAATGGCTTTCAGGAGGAGATGGCCCAGAGGATACAGATAATGCTCAGTGTTTGCATGGAGATAAACAAGAGACTCAGAATATCTGGGGTTGGAAGAGACCCACAAGAGCAATTTCATGCCAAGTCCTGCAAGCTACTGAAGGTTTACACTACATTTCTCACATGTGTTCCAAGAAATTCATTCCAGAGAAATCAGACCCTGCAGCTGTTATACTCCCAGCTTTATCAGAGCCAAACAACTTAGAAAGCCAACACCTTTGGGAATAAACAGACAAAAAGGGAGGTGAGCAACAAATTAGTTGCATTTAAAAAGCAATGGAGATCCTGGCCCTGTTAACTGCTGGCAGGGATGCACAGAAGCAGACAAGCTTCTTCTAGGAGTTCTCCCCAGCTGTGGTACATCACACAGAAAGGTAACACCATGTACATGATATGCTGCTTGCTAGAACTCTCTTAGTGTAATTCATAACAAGCATCCTTCATTTTCTTCCAAGGCCAGGCTGGATGAGGTCCTGAGCAGCCTGACTTAGTGGGTGGCATCTCCTGCCCATGGTGGCAGGGTGGAATCAGACGATTTTTATACTCCTTCCAACCCAAACCATTCTATGATTGTGATTCTCTGACAAGAACTGACAATCCCATAAATGGTAAAAAAAAAGACTTGAACACAGCAATGTTTTTAAGTTTTAACTACCAATGAAATTTCAGCTAGAGGTGCTTTTTACTCCCATTTTTTTCCTGAAACCATCCAAACAGTTGCAATTTCCATGCGATAACAAAAATATATCCTACCCACAGAATCACATCATCTCTGGGGTGAGAAGAGACCTCTACAGATTGCTTAGTCCAACCTCTTTGCCAAAACAGGTCACCTACCAAATATTGCTCAGTGCTATGTCCAGTCAGGTTTCCAGTATCTCCAAGGATGAAGACTGCTCAATCTCTGGACAACCCAATCCAGTCCTCCATCACTCTCACAATAAAATGTTGGGTGTTTGGCTATGCTTAAATAGAATTTCCTGTCCCAACACTGGGAACTACTGAGAACTCTCTTCTTTGCCCTCCCCCCCAATCAAGTATTCACACATGGGTAAAGTCCCCTTAAATCTTCTCCAGACTGAATAAACCCAGCTGTCTGATGCCTTCTCATATGGCATATGCTCCATTCCTTAACCATCTTTGTGGCCCTTCACTGGATTTGCTCCAGTATGTCCATGTCTCTCCTGTAACAAGGAGCCCAGCTATTGGCACAGGTCCCAGATGTGAGTGGTAATCTCTGCCACAAGGGCAATTGATGGTTTATGGTCATCTTGGGGTCCACTGGACCTTTCTGGGGTCAGCCCCAGCCTGTAGCAGGGGTCTGCTCCTGCCCAGGGGTAGCACTTGCCATATCCCTTGGTTGGACATCATGAGGATTCTGTCACATTCCTCCAGCCTGTCCATGTCCCTCTGGATGCCAGCCCAACTCTGGTGCATCAGCCACTCCTCCCAGTTTCGTATCACCTGCAAGTGTGCTGACACAGCAGAACAATCAACCAGGTTCATTAACAATGAGGTTAAACAGTTCTGGCCCCAGTATCAACCCATGGGCCACCAGTATTGACTGTCCTCTGGCTGGACATGGCTCTGTGCCAGACATTCAGGCACTTTTCAGTCCACTTCAATGTCTATGTGCTAAAGGCAGGATAAACAACACCCATCACTCTCCACTAGACCACTCTGTCCATCATCCCTATAGAAGGGTACCCAAATTCAGTTGGAACTAGAGAGAAGTGACACACATGACAAACTACATTATTTTAAAGTTTAAATAACAATGATCCTTCAATTGTGATTCAGTTTTATGCTTGGTTATTCTTGGTTTAACCAATTTAAAACAACAGAGTGAGGTTTGTATTACAGTCAGTCAGGTAAGTAGCTATCTCTTCCCATATCTCCCCTGGAAAAGTACACAGCAGAGATGTCATCAAGATAAATGTGTTCTTGAGTGAAAAGAATATGCCACAGCCATTCATATTCTGACTTGTTCTTGTTGACTCTTGACTTAAATTCATGATCTATATTAAGATTAATGATAAAGACTAAGTATGTGTTTTGAAATATGCATGCTAATGAAGATGGTTTCGTTTTAAGCCAGTTGAGAGGGAAATATCCTGACTTCTATCAGTTATTGAGCTACACAATTACACCTTCCTCCACCCCCCCAATTTACTCAATTTCCATTTTGAAATGCAAAAAACCTGCACATCTCTGCCAAATTGCAACAAAATGCCAAACATTTCTAAAACAATCCAGAGATCACAAGGAAAACCATGCAGAGGCCAAATCTTTCAAGCAGGTTAGTCAGAGCAACAAAATGCAGTGTCTCCATCTCTTTAACCAAAGCATCTCTGATTTTCAACACCTACTATCTGAGCCCAAAGAATACTGGCAAGGTGCATTTCTGCTGTCTGCTTTAATATCCCTAACAGTTCACACATCCCCCTGAGGTTTTAATATGGTGTACCAAAATACTGTTTTCTCTCACACCTCCCTATTTGACCCATCTATTCTGTGCACTCTAAGTAAAGTTCCACAGCAGCAGGCATCCCTCACATGTCACATCCCTGTCCAAATAAGCTTACATCCCATTTAAATTACCATTATTTCAGGACTACTGTTCCTCTTGTCTCTCCTTCCTCACTGACTCCACATTAGTTCTTTTTTTCCCAGTTGTGAGCTTCTAACAATCTTTCAGGCCTCTCTTCCACAGCATCAAGCAGTCAGTATGAGTAGCTGGACTAAGCACTGTGCTGCTATGACAGTTGGTTTTGTGTCCAGAGCCAAATTGTCTTTTAAATGCATCAACACCTCCCTGTTCTGGTACAAACCCAGTCTCTGCTGGTGCCAGACTTGGCTGGAACCCTTTGCTGTCACTGATGGTGTCTACCAGCAGACCCTCAATGAATGAGTTTCTCCAGCAGATTTCTTCCTCCACATGACTAGAGGCCAAACATCAGGTCAGTAAAGGGGGCTGACAGGACGAGTGAGTGTCTCAGGCAACAGGGATGGAAAACCTCTCAATGTCAAGATGAAATCCACCACAATTCTGACCAAAAAAGCCCAAATTTGTGACCCAAAAAAAAAAAAAAATCTTTATTATCCTTTGGTCAAAATAATCCCGTGCACACAGCTCCACAATTAGTCCTCATCTTCTAGACTGAAGGGACCTTCACACCTTTCTTGCTGTTGGTGCTGTAGCTCAGATACCATGAGCCTTTTACCCAGAACAGTCTGTACAGAGACACTGAACTGTAACTTTCCACACCTGAATGACTCCAGCTTCACCAAACTGGATCTTTGGTGGTTCCATATGTACTTTGGTGTTAGTAGCCTAAGAAAATTGACAAATAATATACCTATATTACCCTAGCATTGCAGAGGGCAGGAATTCACCACATCCATGGCTGGATGCTCTGTACCTATGCACAGATCTTACAGGCACAACTAAACTTTAATTAAAGGGTTTGTCCCAAGAAGTAAACTGGAGTGGCCTCAGCATAGCACAAGTTTATCCCAGGTCTTGTGCACACAATGGGTGCTCATCCTGTGGCAGCTGCTCAAATTTAACTGGAGCTAATGCTCCTGGAAATGGAACCTCTCCAGTTTCCTAGATGACCCTCATGGACCTTATACAGACAAACAATGCCCACAGTGACCTGTGCACCTCACCTGTGGAAAATCAGACCAGCAGCCAGTGGATGGAGGCCCTGCTGTCTGTTCACTGAATTTCACAGAAGTCTCTGCACATTTTCCATTTACTGTCAAATCTGCTTCCTGTCTAGAAGCCCTGGTATACCACTGCCAGAATCCACTCTGCCAAGATTCCAGAGCTGAACAGGGAACTAAAGGCTGTGAATGCAGTTTAGCAAAGAATCTGATCTGCTTTTCCAAAAGTCACTTAAGACATTAAGGCAAGTCTCCAATAGGGATGAGGCACTGTATTTCTTTCAGGCCAAGAATGTAACAGCCTCCCTCTTAATCCAGTGAAGGACAGCAGCCCTTTTGTTGTCTGCCAACAGAAATACCACTCTGCTAATCCCACACCACAACCAAAATCAATGCCTTTATTTCTACTTTAGCAGTGTTTAGTCCTGAAAGTGAGACTTTATTATGGCTTTGAGTTTACTCCAAGTTTGGAGCACAGTCATGTTAAAAAAAATTCTCATCAACCACTATTACTATTCTTTACACTTAGACTTACTGCAAAAGTCACTCATCTTTTAGACTCTACAAGCCATGGATCAAAATCATCATATAGTCAAGAATCCCAGGAGTCAGGGAAATTAATGTGGACAGCCCAGGAGTTATCCATCACATCTGCAAATGCCTATTTCTCTGGCCAGGGTCACCCCCATGATTCACACATGCAATACACTTTCCTGGCTCATCTCCCAGGATTCAGACTGGACAGCAAATCTTCAAACTCAGCCCCACAATCTGATATGCCATGAGCACAGGATGTGATATTGAGGAGCCAGAAACTACACAGTTCAAAAGCCATAAAGTGCTGACACTGGATTTGTGGCATAACTCACAGTTAGTCAGCTATTCTTCCTCTCTGGAAGCAGACATCCTCCAGAGATGCCTCTCTGACTCCCTGCATGGCTCAGAGGGATGTGTAACTGCTAGACAGCCACAGCTAAGTGAGATAAATAATACCCTGCAAACAGAATGACAAGCTGACATTCCAAGATTCCTCCAGCAGTATTATTAAGTGACAATACTGCCAGTGTCTATAAATTGATTCCCTAAGATCAGCAAAACCAGAGTTTGTTCCTGTGAGTTGAACATTTAATAGTTCTTCAAAACTATGAGAAGGAAAAAAAAAAAAAAAAAGACACAGATTGGGGAGAAAACCACCAATAAAACTGGTTTTGCATTGGTGGCCAAGTAATGCTGAGAATAAGCACAGCTTGACATAGCTGGCATTTAGAAGACAGGAAGCAAAATATTAATGTTAACAAATAACTAAATACACCTTCACCTTAACTACTGCTTACACTCTCCTAATGGCAGGATACTGTCAGGACAATTCAAAGAGGTTAGGAGAAAATTCAAACATTTTAAATACAAAATAAAATCTAATTGACCAATCAGGAATTGGGAACAACCATTGAGTGCTTGGAGTCATCAGGATTGGAAAGTCAAAGGTGAGTAAAAATGAAGGACATTTCCTCTGTGCAGTCATAAAGGCTGACAGTTTTGATTGCACAGACAAGAGAAACAGGAAGGAGAGAAAGTAACTCTAGCAGATTTTTCCCATTTGTTAGAGCTATCTTGCAACAATCCCTGAAGTACTTCATGCAGTGTTTTAAAGCACTGGAAAATGAAGTTTATTTACTTGCTGAAATAGTGCTGCGGGGGATTAATGGGATATACAGAAAAGAGTGGTTATGTTCCAACAGTGACTAAGTGTAGTTAAAAGAATGGATATATTTCCAATAGATGAATATTTTTCAATATGCATATACACTTACCACAGGGAGGAATTACTCAGTATGACACACTGAGGAGTATTAATTCAAAGCAGCAAACTGAGAACAGTAAAAATGAAGGTTAGGAAGAAACTTCTACACAATTGAAAGCAAAATATCTCAAAGCTGTAGACAGTTTTCAAAAAAGCTATAGCATCACCATGCCTGCAACATCTGACACAATGCTGCCAAGTGCAGGCAGAACACTCATTTATGGACAGCAACAGCTATGGATGCTTAATTTTTTCTAACATTCACACATCTCCAGAGCATCCATGCAAAGAAAAAAGCATGTTTAGGAAACAGAAACTCCCCTGCCTTTTGTTCTAACCATCTGTGGCACTACCACTCCTTCTGCACTTTCTTACAAAATGAAAGAAATAAAAGAAAAGAAATCACAGTATCAACTAAAGAATGCTACCTGCAAACTCTATCCAGAATAAGATTAGATGAGGGTGTGAGATAAAATCTGCAAAAACCACAGTGGATATTCTCAGTGCATACTGAGAGTTTATCAGAGGACATCCCTGGTATGGTAGAAGACACCTATGACTTGTCCTGCAGAAGACTGTTTCTTTCTTAAACAAATGTTTCTGGCAGCAGGAGCTTTTCAGTCTCTGAGTTGCTGTCTTTGCCCTCTGATCTCTGGTTTCACAAGCAAAAAGTGTGGGCACTGCCTCATGTATGCTTTAAGTTCCTTTTTGTTGGACAGTCAGTTTCTTTTAGCAGACTGCATTTTTCATGCAAAGTAATTTACAACAGTGATCCCCACTGCTGCGCAACACAGAACATTGGCAACACTTCTCACAGCAGCTGAAAACCAAAACAAAAAAACATTGTAATTTGCTGCCAACACAGAGTGTCAGAGAGAAAAGCCATCAAGAAAGGAGCAGTTCTTCCCTGCTGGAAAGTTTTAAGGAAGTCATTTGTTTCCCTGTCACCCTTCTTTGCTACCAAGCTGCTCCACTCACAAGGTCAGTCTGCTTTACAACAATCAGCAGTTTCCATCCAATGAACCAGTAATTTCATGGGGAAATTAACTCTTCCATTTCATGCAATAACCTGTCTTGCACAATTCATAATTTCATTGACCAAAAGCAACATGACAAAGGGCAGGTCAACCAAAACCTGTGCAAACTCTGGGCAAAAGACAGGGCTCAAACTCCAAATATTCACCATGGCTTAGAGAATATTAGAAGACAGTACAAATTAATATCAGCATTGTATGTTTGGTGCAGAGGCTATAAGCCAGTACCCTCCTGCCTGCAGCACATGAGCAATCCCACCCTGAACTGCAACACCCACATCACACAAAATTCACTCTGCAGGACAGGTTCTGCCATATACAAAGGAGTCACGAGATCCTTAATCCAGATGGAGTAGCCCAGTTGCAATATGGAAAATCTACATTTAGGCAGGGAAATCCTATTTCAAGAATCTCCCAAACATATGAAAACTGAGCCTTGAAATCTGAAGGGATATCCACAAGTAATTCTGTTCACAAGCACCCAAACCCCTCACATGCCATCTTGGTGACCTGCAGAAAAATGACATGCAACTGCATTATGGCTTTCCTAGGACTTTATTATCTGCCAAATCCTACAGCCAGACCATTAATCTACTGCAGAGATAAGGAGAGGACAATCCTACAGTAAGTTTTCCAGTGGGGGTCAGGAGGAACCGTTTATTTTTTAATAGCCACATGAAGGACTCCTTTCTCAGCATGTCAGCAAAATAACCTTTGCCATAAATGACTACAATCCAAGAAAAAAACATTTATTTTCCCAGAGAAACTATCCCAGTGTCTGCTTCCCTCTACAATGCAAATGAGGACTACAAATGAAGATGAGACCACCTATCACAGCATGGGCTCTTCTTGGGATGTTTTCCTACAAATAATGGCTCTGGTTGCAGACTGACATTCCTTAAAAGGTTCTGGAGCTCTTAGGGAGTAAAATGTGTAGAAGAATAATGATGCCCTTCAGTGTTCCCACACAAAAAGGGGCAAATAACTAATAGCAGAAACCATGCAGAGAAAAAAAAACAGTCACAGATCTTCACAAAAGCCTACCTGAAACTTCACCAAGAGAGGGTTGTTCCCCTTTTAATATCCAACTGGCTTTCAGTATGGTCTTTGGTAGCTTGACACTTGTATTGCAAAGGTAAATCACCTGTAAACATTCTCTTCCTGCTCAAGGATCCCTGTCCTTTTGTATGCCTTTTCCTTTGATGGTTCCTTCTATGATTCAATAGCTGAACTGTGAGGAGAAGACAGTTTGGGGGAGGGAAACCTCATCAGCCCTTTGGAATCTTCCAATGTCCCAGCAATTCAAAAGTGCTCTCAAGGCACAGGGAACAGCAGGAAAGTACCATGAATGAAAACCATAGGGATTTTTTCAACTTTTAGTAAGACTCCTATGCAATCCCATGTAGGGAAAACGACTGAGAAGAACCTCATTATCCTCACTTTGCTTCTTGTTACTAGCTGGAAGTAACAGACAAGTCATTTTTAGCAAAACTATAATGAAACACCACAGTGCAAACAGACCACCCTGCCAAACCCAAGCAGCTGTGCTGTGCAAAGGCAAGGTAGCACTCTCTGTTACTGTTCTGCCAATCCATGGTACTGCTCAGTGGAAACCTCAACAGGAAACAGCAGCAGAAGGTCCCATATGGCAAATCTTACCCTTTGGATCCATGCTTTCTAAACAGTGAATGGTCACACTCAGGAACACTCCATATCCATAATAAGATACTCTATTTTCTAACAGATAAATCAATACTCATATGTTTGGAAGTGCTTAAGCTCTCCAGGCAAAAGCACAAAATCCTTTTCAGACTGACAGACAAAAACAAAACACTCTGATAAACACAGTATCAAGAACAGAACACAAAATGGACACAAAATGCATTACTTTAAGATGTCAAATAATTTTGATATTTCCCCGCAACTTAATCTTTGCACACATACACAGAAGGTAACTCATGACTGTGAAGCTGCATTTAGTTCTTTAAGCCATTTGCTCACATACTGTCCACTACTAAGTTGAAGACTTAAGTCAGAACTTAACAGGCTTCCTGCCTGCAAAAGGCCTTACCTTGGCATCATCTACTTACAGAAGTACATCAGCACTCCAACACATGTATGTCTCTTCCAACACAAAATAAAAAAATTCCTTCTGCATTTTTCTTGCCTGGCTTCCAAATTTCAAGTTTGCCCAAACCCTCAGCCACAGCCCCCACCCAGCCCCAATGTTATTTTATGGATGCCGAGGGTCCTGAACACTGAGATAAAGGAAAAGCCTTAACAAACATCTAATAAAAACTTGAAAATGGGAACTTGAATTTGTGTTATGAGGTCTAGCTATTTTCTGAATATTTTAGATTGAAAAATTCCAGAGGCATAAGACTCTTAGAGCAGGGTGATAATTCCTCCATACTTTATTAAGACCTTCAGTTTATATACTGCTGCTCTGTCAGCTTGCCATTAGACAATGTGAAACATCAGACCAAGAAGAGAGAAATGTCAGGTAGAAGTGTGGCAGACTTTCTGAACAGCATAAATGAAGCTTAACTACACAACACAATGGAGTAAAACTCCACTCAGCCTGTAAAAGTTCTCAAAATTAAATGAGACCATCCTTACAGTATAGATGTTTTACTCACAGCACTTCTTCTTGCACAGACATCCACAAAGGGACTGACCAATGAGTTAAAAAAAAAAATAAAATGAGGAGTTCCAAAGTCCAGGAAAGTTCAAAATGGTTTAGTTTACATACAAAAAAAATCTCAGTTAATTCCAAAAGTTCAAGTGGAAGTGAACTTCTGATTAATATTAATCACAAACACCACCAGTTTGTCATGCAAATATTTTAATTATTTAAATTGCTCTCTTCTGAGCATGAAGAGACAGATGTACCACTCCATGGTGGCATTTCCTATGACAGTGACAAAGGACCACTTGCTTATAATTTAAATATAATAAATTCCTGTTTTGTATAACTGAGGCTGAATACCCACAGGATATTATTAACATTTTCCCTCCAGCATCTGGTCTAATAAAGAAACACAGAACATCTTTGCTGTAGTACAAAAGTTTACAGAAAGTTCAACAATTTAATTAAAGAGAATACAAAATATGTTGTCTGAATTCAAATAATTTATGTAAAATTACATGCATGAGAAAATACTGGCAAGAAGATTTGGGTATCCCTATTATCAGATGCATGTTCTTTGTTCCTAGAGATAACATACAGTCAAAAATACATTTATAATTTAAGCTATAATAGAAGACAGTATTTCAAACAATTTTGGGTCTACCAGCCCTTCAAGGCAAAATAAATTCCTGCTAACACAGGACAAACTAGAATTTAAAAAAAATAGAGCAATAACGAAGTCTCTGAACAAATCTGTAGTGTTTTTGTTTTCCTTTTATCAAGGAGGGAGAAGATATCAGAAAATAAAGGGGACTCTATCTTCTCAGGTTTTTAGTAAGTGTGATCAGAGCATCAGGGATTACATTCACCCACATACCCCAGAAAAACCCACTCTCCTTGCAGAGAGCCAGGGCACAGATCCTCCCTTCCATTCGAAGCAGTGCCATGTCCACACAAGTGTGGATCCTGCAGCCAAAGGAAGCTGCCTGGTTCTCAGGGGGACAGCTTGGCCCCAACAAGCACCTTCTCTGAGCCTCCAGCAGCACCACTAATCCTCTCACAAGTTATTCTTCACCTTCATCAAATACTGAAACCCCAAAAGTCACCTTCTACATTTTGGTATCAGACTGAAATATCCAATATTTCTTACCATGTGTCACTTGCCCTCCACATTTTTGTGGTCAACTAAACAGTTTAACAAGACGACACATGATTAACTTCTTTCAAGATATTTTAGTTCATTGATTCTCAATAAAAGCACTGGTTGCAGTACAATAGTTTAACATACAGCAACAAAAGGTACTCAATTTACATGCACAAGCTATTTAACAATAGTACACAGCCTTTTCTATTGCCATTATAAAACAAATACCTCTGTGACAGCTGGCACAATCTTCCAGTTGTTCTCATGAGCTCTAATAGAGTGATGAAAACAGTGTTCTGATGGTACAATGCCAAAGAACAGAGATTTGGCCACTGCTGGAAGATTCCAATCAAGATGCCAGCATCGTAATGGGAAACAGTGTTGAAATAATTGTAAAACAGTGACAAAAGAAGCTATACAAAATTGCTTTGACTTGTACTTCAGTTTAAGAAAAATGTGAAAAATACATACAGCCTTGTATAGAAACAAAAGTGCCTGCAGAGGCAGAAAAATTAAAAGTTAAGGCAAGACAAATGTCTGGATGAGAAAAAAAACCTGTGAATATTGAAGTACTGTAAACCAGGAGCAATCTGTTGGTGAAAGAGTGCATAACTGCCTTTCTGGATTGTTTTTGTGGGTTGGGGTTTTTTTGTTTTGTTTTTTTGGGTTTTTTTCTGTCAAGAGCTGTGGGGTTTGTTGTAGTTGTTGTTTTATTTAATTTTATTTTAATAAAGGGTACACCTTTGAAGCACAAGCCGAAACTCCTCTGCATTTGTGTTTGATGCTTGGCTGAGCTTTCATTCTGTTTTACAGCTTGGTCCAGATTTGCATGGCTTAATGTGCCAAGTACAGCACATACTATTAGGATTTCTCACTCCAAGCTTTCAACATCTGCTTTTCAAGAAACAAATAGAAGTGTCACCTTCATTAAAGTCAGTTTCAGTATTGCTGTTAAAGGGCTTCTAGAAATCAGACCAGAGAAGTCAGATTTATAACAATGAGATAAGCAATAAGCTTTGTAAAACACACATATATAATCAAATAGCATACAATAACATACAGTAAGACTCTTCCTATAGCAAAAAAAAATCATCAGGGAACTTCATAGTTTTTGGACATTTCTTTGTAGGTTTCAGAAGTCCTAGCAATTTCAGCAAAAAAACTTTTAAAGTGCCCTGGCTGTGCCACTTCTTAGTGGCTTTTCCAAATGGTATTCAAACAAATAAGAAATCTTCTCCTCTAAGGGACAATTAGCAGTTTCGCATTATGCTATTGGCAAGTAAGATCCTGAAATATTATGAATATGCAATAGTTGTCATAATTTTATTCATAACCACATAAAAAGCACAGTTACATGATACTGCACTGTTAGGTCTATAATACACCAAGTAAGAACGCAAAAATAAAAGTAAAAAAAACGTTAAAAGGCTTGAATTCTCTTATTTTTGTTGCTTGGTTTTTTTAACTAATTGTCTCAGAAACAAAAAAAAAGTAGCAAAGGTTTAATCTTAAACACAAAGATATTATCATCATATCAGGTCCTCTAATCCAGACTGATGGTACACTTAACATTTTGACTGAGCCACTCATTACAAACTTGCAGTGCCAACATTTATTCATACCCTGAACTGGCCTCATCTAGCCAACTATTCACACCTTATTTTAAGCATACCAGTTAAAAAAGCTGTTTGTGGTTTTTAAACAGTTGGCCTGAATTCTTTAATACCACACTCAAACCAGAGGAAGACAAATTTAAGGATATTTCAACTCAATTCTCAAAACACTGTTTAGAAAGGAAAAAAAAGGCATGAATATGGAAGGTGTTAATACAGAAGGTGTTAAAACATCATTTTAAAAATGGACTTGGTAGAGAGCCTGCCCTGGAAACACTTACCTTGTCAAAGCATCAACATGATCATCTCAGAAGACAATTCAGAATTGTCTGAATTAAGAAACACTTAAGTCAGAATTGAGGAAAAAAATGAAACTATATTGTCAAAGATCACTGAAATATCTAATCTAAGGCAGTGCAAAATGATGTCTGGTAAGGGGCAACCAGTCACCTTGCAAAGTGAGGGAGTTCCAATTTCTCATCACTGACCTTCTTAATAATCTGCATTGAAGGACCTGATGAACACCAGTGATATTTCTGTCATGCAATTACAATTGTTAAGCAGCCAATATGCAACTCAAGAGTGATACTGTCATCCATGGTGGATTATTGAAGTAATAATCCATTAAAGAATAATACAAAAGGGAAAGTGGTAAACATCTTGCCATAAGTGAAAACACTTCAAAAATTTACAATTAAATAAAAAGTTAGATGATATCTTATAAAAAGAAGTATTGAACACAACAAGGCCACAATAAATTAGTGTTTCCATAAAACAACATGCTGAAGGTTTTGTTCCCAAGTCTATACATTTTTTCACTGTCTGTTAATTCCTAAATATTGACAGCATAATTGAATAATTGAGGTACAGTAGTTTACATTTGTATATGTCTTGTAAAAAGATTATTATTTTTCTTCCAGTTTTTCTTCCTCCTCGCCAAAGAACAACAAAGGAAACATTCCTAAAATGCAGCCAATGGTCACTCCAATAGCTTTACCCTAAAGAAAGGGGGGGAAAAAATTAAGTTTTTCACTGATCAGTTGTTACTCATTTCCCACGTACCACCACAACCAGGAACACACACCCACTGTTCTAGTTTTCAGCTGAAAACATTTTTCTTAGCATGCACACTAGATATACAGTCTATGAAAGAGACAGATATGACAAGGTTAGAAACACTGTTTGCTATGATAAAAGACAATTCTGAAGGAGGAGGAGGGCAATGATCACGAATAGCTGCACAAGTGGTAAAGGAGGAAACAGACATTCAAAGGATTAGCAGAATGGCAAGGAAGACAGAAAAGGGGAAAAAAACCCCAAAACAACAAACCACGAAACAACACCTACACACATTTTAGGTGCAATTATAAATGCATCTGTTTGTATCTGGTACTGCAAATCATCAAAGGAATGAGTGGCTCTTTGTAAACATGATGACACAAGGCAAAAGCAACAAAAACTGGAAAACATTTCAGTTGACCTGAATGTATAAGTCAAGAGAAGAGGAAATAAGTAAGACAAACAGCCTCCAAATCACATCAGTAGCAGTAGGTGGATAGCATTGAAAAACTTGACACATCAGGTAAAAAAGAAAATATGCTACCACAGACAAAGGTGCACAAAAGTCTTTCACAGAAAAGGAATATAAACAAACTGAGTGCAATGACAGGGTTTTGCCACAGGCTGAGCTTTTACTGAGAAGACTCTTAAGGCTATGGGGCAGCCCCCCTGACAACATGTCAACTCTTCACTGCTCTGGGCTTTGATCTATCACTGCTAAAACCTGATTTTTTTCTACTGTAACTTTTCCTCACTAAGTCCTATTTCTCTTACCTAAAATCTGCAAAAGTATTTTTCCCATTGAAGGTTCATTCTGGTTCATTCTGGTTCATTCTGTTTCTTTACTCAGTTTCTGATCATGTTTCTTTAATCATTGCTCTCACTGCTGAAGTGGGACCACTTAAAATGTTTAAATGTTTAGTAAGTAATCACCCTGAAAATGCCTCTACAAGATGAGTGTCCTGTAACTGTAAACACAGGCAGTGACTATTACTCAAATGCTAAAAGTTTGGCCAGAGATAAGCTAATTACATATCCAAGCTAATTATAGAATATTAGAAATTAGTACAAACCAGCACAAGTATATGAATAGCAAGCACTTGACAAATAATATATAGGACTAACTACTGAGGGGTCATAACTTCCAAGTAAATTATCTTATCACCATAGCCAGAGCTCAACCCAGCTATCTGCACAGCATACACAAAGTCATTGCAGAGACTATCACACCACTTGGGGATTGCTGCATACAAAAAAAAAACACTCAAGCTCAAAAAAATCCAATCTGTTGATTCTCCCTGACATGGGCTCAAGACTAAACCCTCTGGGGAACATGCACAATGTTGGTGGTCATTAAGGAATAAATGGAAAAAGTGACAAAAAGCATTTACCAGCTAGTTTAAACACAAAATGCTCCATGCCAGCAGTGCTGCAGGATACTCACCAAGTGTGCACTGAGACGGGTCTGCCACATGTCAGCTTGTTTGGGTGTCAGGTCAGGGATTGACAGACCCAGTCGTGAAGCCAAAGCCTCTACATAGCCTGCAAGACTGGAAGAACAAGAAAACAACAGCAAACGATTTTAAATCTCACAGTATCTTCTAGTGAGGGTTCTGAAACACTTTAACTAAAAAGCAAGAGCTTTTCCTTCAGCATACCAATAAAGTGATTGAGAAAAAACTATAGGAAAGAGTTCAGACTTCTAAAGGTCACATTTTGCAATATAAGTTAATTATCTCACTGATTTAATAGACAGTATTTCCAAAAACCTTTATGCAGTATAACACAACTGGTGTGAATGTTAATGCATTTTTGCAGAGCTTTTTAAGTAACCTTACTGGAGGAAAGGTCATGCACAGACTAGTTAGTAGTAAGCCTTGTAACTTGCAGAAAACAAAACAGAGCAAAAGTGGGAAAAACAGGCATAACAAACAGCTTTATTTTCAGCAGTTATGCAGAAATTTCCTTTAAAAACTAAAATAAGCTGTATCTCTTTTTGTCAGAAATAGATATGCCTAGACCTGAAGACATTGCAGAGATATTGTTTTAGCTGAGGAGAAGAAAATCTCTTCAGGCCTGGAGATAACAACCTGAGAAGGTATATTAGGCAGAGCTATATTATATTACAAAAAAATATTTTTCCACTTTGCATCTCAAAGAATGCATTTAATAGTCTTAGTACAAGTTCATACATACCCCAGTCCAGCTAAATCTGAAACAAGGTTTCCCAAAGCTGCAGCTGGAGGGAGAAAGAGGAAAGAGAAAAAGGTATTATTTTAGCAATGAACAAAAACAACCAGCTCCCATTCTCCAGTGACCCTCACTTACTCTCAATTTATATAGAATTAAAGACTAGATCTAAGTTCCTTATATTTTAGTGGTTTTATTCTGACCTTATTACAGTTTAATAACAGCAGCAGACTAGAATTAGTAAGAGGTGCAACTATTTTTCTCAATTTACATGGAGAAAACTTGACAAATATAAAAAGACAACACTAACACCTGGAAATCAACATAACTTTTGAGATCAGAATTAAGAACAGCTGTGCATGGTTGTCAGCTCCATGCAGCTAATTCTGGACACAAAGCAAGGTCTTCCAGTGGCTGAAGAGGTACAGGAGCACTGGAAAGGAGGTGCTGTCCCTCAGGTTTGCAGCTTTGTTAAATATGTCAACATATCCATGAACTGTGTCAATTTAAGAAGAAATACTATACACAAGTGAACAAAGCTACACACAAAACATGTGATTTCACAGCAGACCTTACTAAGATAGGCTTCCTTGTGACTGTGTCACACTGAATGAAGGCCTGCAAATTTCCAAATCTTTAACTTTCTCTGCTGACATTTTCAGTGAAGCTCTCCCTCCTCATGCCTTTGAGCAGTGCTGCACCTGCAGCTGGTGGATCCATGAGCAACCTCTGACACTGCACAGGCACAAAGCTGTTGAGCAGAGCTTATCAGTTTTGGCCCAGTGCTGGAGCAGGGTGGCTGCTTGGCCTTCCTGTGCTATCTCACCAAGGCAGAGGGGCCATCAAGAACTGCAGTAAAAAGACACCAACACTGACCTCCACTTAGCACTGCAAGCAAACAGCAACATACAAACACATATACCCACATACATTGATATTGGGCCCTGGGCAGTTTGGAGCAGTTCCATTACAGAAATGCAAATACACTTTCCCAAATGACCCAGGATTTGAATTATTAGGTTGAAATCAACAAGAATTTGAAAAGCTATTTGGACTGAAATTCCATTTCTGCAAATGGAATATGCCCTTGCTTCACCCAGAAGTTGTTTCTTTATTAGGAAAGGCAGCTGCAAGACTGAGGAAGAGCCATTTCCAGGCCTGTGTGCTACTTTCAGCCTAAAATAAAGGAATGTGCCATATTAGTCCAAATGTGCTGCAATTTTAATACTTGCCTGCCATAGTTGAAATTCCTAAGACAACTCCAATTGACAATTCTATTTGGGTTCCCTGAAAAATAAACAGTTTTCTCGTTAAAATAAATTATATTGATACAATGAACAGAAGTATTGTTTATTGCTTGTCTACATTAGAAATGAAAGGATAAATGGACAGTTATTCTATTAGATCACAAAGATCCTGTCTTCCTGGGATATATATTTCCCCTAAGGCAAGGGCCTACTTCTGAAAGTCTTTTAATATTTCATATTCCTGTAGGAGGCAGCTGGTGGACAAACCTGCAACTTCTATCCCTGCATACCATCTTCTTCACTGCAATTCTTAGCTGAATGCACAGCTCTGAGCAAAAACTTCTACAAATAACGAGCAAACAAATAAAACACATTATCACAGCTCCTTATGTTTTCAGCTGAAGAAACAAAACCACATGGTCTGCATTATGAAACACCAGAACATGGTTGAAAGATGAGAGACAATGAACTAAAACAAGACATGTTCCAGTTGGAGATAGCAAAACATTTTCCATCATGAGGACAGCTGAGCATTGGAACAGGTTGCTCAGACAGGCTGCCCTTGGATTTCTCAAGTCCCTCAGGATAAAACCATGAACAACTTGGTCTCATCTTACAGCTGGCTCTGCTTTGAGCAGGAGGTTAGACTGGAGACCCTGAGATGATCCTGAAGAGATCCTGATCCTAAACTTTCTAGACTAGATCTCACAGGCCATTCTACTCTGTTCTCTTGAAAAATATGAATCTTACAGACTTGATCAAGGAATGAAACAGTGAACTTACCGCAGCAATCATAATTGCGTTATCCAAAAATCCAAACCCTACAAAAGGTAATGCATTGTGGAAGAACACTAAAAGAAACAAGTAATAAAGAAAAAAAAAAAATTTATAAGAGAGTTCACTAGTGCACAGGAACAACTGAAATGTCTAATACTGGTTTTAAAAGAAACAAAGGCAAAATACACAAAATTTCTTTCCTAGTGGTCACCTTTTTGTTCCTGGTAGTTGTGGTAAAACCCTTTGCTACACAGAAATGTTACTAATGGCTTGTGAAGAACCAGCTAAACAGCCTACTTTGCAAATACTTGTACAATTTCAGGGGGAAGCCACTTAAGCCTACTAGTGCATAAGAGAAATACCTAAAACTACATGAACTCAGGTATTATTTACAGACCTTAAAGTGATGTTGTAATATCACTGAAGATCATCAAACTGTCTCTCCTGCATTCTTCTCTTGCTTGAAATGAAGGCCCTTTCTCTGCAAACTCCTCACTATTTCTGTGCAAGAACTTCACACATTCCTAAAATTTCATATTTTAAAAGCATTGTCTGGAGCTAAACAATTCTTGTCCAAGTTCCTTCAGCCAAATCTGCAAATGTTAAGGTGGGTTTCACTAGCGTGTCTGTTATAATATACTGTTAATTATTTCACCATTTCAACCAAAACTACTGCATCTTGATTTTGTTTGTGCACTATCCTCAGTGCAAGTTGTAGCTGCTTCTTTATACAGTGCTTAAGAAACCAACTTCTACCTTTCGTTTCACATATTTTCTTCTTTTTTACTTCGGAAACCCATTAAATCCTTTCTGAAAATATTTTCTGTTGCTGAAGTTTGGAACATGCTGGTCTGAGTAATTTCTAAGCATGAGCACAGTGCTACTGTGTCATTCCTTTTAGCTCTGCTTCATTTTTTCCTCTCAGTTTTTAGCCTGTAAGCTTCTGATGGGGATGGGATTGAATTTGCACAGCATTGTCTCCAGCTGAGTTTCAAGGTGCTCACTTTGTAAGATTAAATACAGCATAAGGACAGGCTACATGACTAAAATACAGTTGAAAGTTGAAAATTTTCATTTTTTTAACTTTTAAAATGCAGCAGATATTCAGTTTGGATTTGGTTGGAGTTTGAGTAGCTTGTTTTTTTTTAATTCAAGGTGGACTATAATTCCTACATTTTATAAACTTAAAGAGATGCAAACTTAATAAGAGGGATGAAAGAAGAGTGCATGAACTTCACAGTCATGTAAAAAGAAACTGGTACCAGTGCCTTTTGGGTTTCCTTTCTGCAGACAGTATGAATCCATGACCACACAAAAAACCAAAGCCACATTCAAGATCATTTATGCTTAGGTACTAGAACATGAATGGACATCTGTAACTACTATGTGAGAACATGCCTGTCTTCTAAACTGCACAGGTAAAAGACTAGACCACAAAACTATGAAACTCTCCAATTATTTTTAAACTATCACAGGACAAGCCCACCAAAACATAAATAATAAAAAAAGCACACAGATATGCCCAGCACACAGTATTTTCAAAATGTGTGTACTGGAGCTAAACTGGGACCTCTTATTCTTAGTGAAATTGACAGAATTTTGGAATTAATGTTGTAAACAGAACTCCGAAACAAAGGGGGGGGGACGGGGGGACACCAAATTAGAAAAAAATGCAGACACTTAGAAAAGGAAAATGTTTGCCTAAATAAATTTGCTCACTGCAGAGTTCAAAACCACAAAAATAGAATAATTTGGAAACTGAATCAGAATTTGAATTATGGTATTACAAATACACAATCTGTTTCCAATTTCTATGCAATTTTATACCACTTCTGTCCTTTTGAAGCACAAAACTTCCACAAGGTACTGCAGCACCAACACTGCTTGGCTTAGAAAAACAATGTTTGCTGCTGGCTTTGAACAGTGTGCTCTCATTTGGGCTTTCTGTCCTACTTTCACTAAGTATTGCACATTCTCCAGCCGAGGTGTTATGAAACAAAGGCAGCAGGGTGAGTGTTGGTGCTGGCTTTGGTTTTCTCTCACTCCATACAACAGGGATGAGGACAGACCAGCACTTGTGGAACAAAGATGAAGCCAATTCAAAGAGGGACTGCACAAATACTGAACCACATTCAACAAACATTCTTCTTTTACCATGTCTCAGTTGTCCTGGAGATGGTGGTGCAACCTCCAACTTCTCTAGAGAAGTCAAAATGAAATAAGAAAGTTAGCTGCTTCATCACAAATTCAGTTTATTATCAAGTCTTTACCAAATTACCAGCAGGCAAAAAAGCAGTTGTGTTATTTAACAGCTTTCAAATGGGAAAGAAAAATACTTCACACCCACATTTTTATTATTTTTACTAATGATAACATGGTATTAAATGCCAAAAAGTCTTAGAATATTACAAGCTTACACTAGTTTAAGTGACTATGCAAAGTAACAGCATACTTCAGAAGCAGTCCAACAGCCATCTTCATTGGAAAATTACAAAACCACACTAAAATTTGAAAAATCAAATCTTCTAGAGACAATTGTATGTTATTTTTTTAGTGGTCCTCTAAACATGCAGCAGACAACCTTATTTTCCCCAGAGTGTGTAAAACAAATCTTATCATTTATATTCTCACAAAAGACATTGTTTCACAGCAATATAAGAACAAAAGAAAAATAGAGATTACTGATTTCAGTAACAGCAGACTAAGTTTGGTCATTTGGTGCATGTTTCAGGTATCCCAGACTCAAACCACTAAGAGTTAGCAAGGACCAGGATATCACTCCTGAACCTGACAGAGTACTTTCCCTACAGGAAGCCAATGCAGTTGTGATCAGAGATGCTGTGCAGAACGCAGCAGCAAGTTACTCATTTAACAGCAGCAAGGTAAAAAAGCCTAGCTTCTTTTTTGGGTTGCTCTTGTGTATTTTTTTATGTAGATATTAAGCATAAGACCTCCTTTCTAAAACAGAAAAAAATTATTCACCCAGTATTTTCCAATATTATGAACCCTGAGGCATTGACAAGTTGCTTCCATACTTCTGCTGAAGAAACTTCTACAGACAAAGGTTAAAAATGGTAAAATGTGGAACCTACAACACTCAAGTATTAAAACTTTGCTTGGGGCAGCCAAGTACCCAGAAAGACAATGCTGCAAACACAGACTGTGATTAATTTTATCCTATGTCCGAGCACTGCAGACTAAAGTGAGTATTCTTGCATCCAAGTCACTCTTATATTCAAAGCTATTGTAAAGACAAAATTAAAATATTCACTTAAAGTACCTTTGAGGAATAAAAGTTAGTTATCATAATACCAGTATTCAGCCAACCAGGACACTGACTTTCAAAACAATTTCACTAATTGAAGGTCTTGAACAACTTTCAAGCTCTAGCAGTTACTGAAGAGGTGCTTCCTCCCTGTGCCCAATATAAACACTACCAAAGCTCGACAAACACCAGATGCACTCACCATGCAAACGGGACAAGTATAGCCCAAATACCACACAAATTAAAAAGATTGTTTTGCTCTTCCCTAGAAAATGCCATGGAATTCACAGATTCAAAGCTCAGGCTGGAAGAGAAACAAGGTAAACAGAGGGGGGCTCTGTGACAATCTTCTGAAGCTTCAAGTGTCAATAGTAAGAAAACATCAGAGCAAAATTTTCAGCTTATGTTCAGAAAGGCTGGGATAGGGGATGGGACCATTTTCATGTGGTCTCCTTCTGTTATCACGGGTTAGGCAAATCTTTTTCAGTATAGACAAAGAACCAAAGAACTTGAGCAGCTTTTCTCAGAGACAGTAAATTTCCACAAAACTGGGGAAAATCAGAGCCACCTTGAAACAAGGAGATTAGCTGAGGCCACTATTTCAAAAGCTCCAGATACCCTGAGGGTGGCGAGGCAACCTAAGTCAACACTGCCCATTTCTGATGAAATTTCATTTGCTCCATCCTGCTGAATGCCAGCAGAGAATAAAAATCCCAAACCAAACACAAGCACAGGAGGTCACAAAGTGCTGCCCTCCATGGCTTTCTGCTCTGATGGGAAGCCCTCACACCAACCACTGTGGCTCCTGGGCTTCCTGTGGCACTGCCACTGAAACCACCCCTGCTGCAGTGCAGAGTTTTTAGATCTAGGTCTCCATATAAAGAATTGCATGATAAGAAACTGCAACAACATAAACTCATTTCCAGGAAACGTTCTACCTCTGAGGAAGACATCTTTTCACAGTTTTCCCTGATTATGACAGCCAGTTAGATTAGATAATTTCAATCTATTTTGGGTATCAATACAGAATACAAAAGACTATTCAGCTTGTCACAAAATACTACAAAGCTCTAGAACAACAGTTCTCTGGATTTAACTACAACTGAGTTTGATAGCAGCTGTCAGTCTACACAATTACATTCTGCTCAGTCTAGATAGACAGCTATTTTAAAAAGCTAAAAAAACCCAGTGCATAATTGATTTTTGAAACTTAGTACCAAAAGGAAGAATTAAGAGTGCTTGGTAGAAGGAAAAAGAAATAAAAATATCTTACATCTAGGAATAGTGGAAGTTCCAAGTTACAATAACTAAAATTAACATCAGCTCTTCCTTCAGAACATCATCAAGGACACTTTGGGATGTTTCTTAAAGAAGGGAGGCTGGGGGACAATACTTTGAGGTTAGAGGAAAGACAAGTTAATGCAAGATAGAAGGAAATACCATGGGATCAAATAGAAACAAAATTACTTAATCATTGACATAATCTTTTTCAGTAGCATGGGATTCCTGCTAAATAGGCATTTTATCAAGCAGTTCTTCAACACTATCAGGGCAGAAGTTGCAAGAGAGGTCACTGGGGACAGAATGGTGGCACCATGCTCTGGAGACCAGACTGCTCCTGATCAGCCACAGGGAGCCCATGTCAGTAATGGCATCTTCCTGCTGGAGCTTCATTTTATAAAAGGGAGTCTTGTAAACTCATGTGGAAGTGTGCCTGGCTTACAGCTTCCCTCATCATCAAGATAAAAATTAATCTGTGAAAAAATTCTGTGATTACACATATTAATAAGAGAGGGATAGCAGAAGTCTGCCAGATGAAGTTCAGATAACTGGTGCTGGTGAACCCTGCACATGCTCCCTTTCTGCCTGAGCCAGGACAGAGCCTGAGAGAACATCTCATCCCACCCCAGCACAAAGCAGGGCCAAATCAGAGCAGGGGGCTCAGGACCCTGTCACATGGTGCCTACAGCACCAGGCTCATGGGAAAAGCTGTCCACTCTGAAACAGCAAAACAAGGCATGAAAACACAAAGGCAACTTCCCTGAGAACTGATGCTCTGCCTCTGCCAGATACAGAGCACTGCCTGCTGCAGGAAAGGGCTGCTCCAGCTCAGCTCCACTTGTAGAGGCCAAAGATTCATTTAAAACTGGGACATAGGGAAGGAAAACAATTAAAGCAAAAAAAAAAAAAAAAAAAAAAAAAAACCCAAAAAAAACCCCCAACCATTGTGACATAAAAGCCAAAAACCTTTTTACAGAATCACTTCCAATATCAGCTCTTTAAAGCACAACATACTTTAAAACAGAAAGATATGAATGTACTGAAAACCAAAAAAATCACTGAAAAAAAAAATTTAAACTCTAGATAGCAAAATATATTTCAAAATATGGTATTTATTCATAGTAAGTTGTTCTGACTATTTGAATTTTCAAGACTCAGCAAAAAACAAGAATAAAAATACTTCAGAGAGTACAGCAAAGGAATTACGCCCTTTGTTTGTTTTACCAGAGGGAAAACAAAAATCCAAATTGCAAAACCCACTTTAAAGAACTCAATTCAGTCAGAATCAAACAATTCAAATGTCTGGGGAAAAATAAAAAACAACTCTAAAGCACTCCAGAATTGTATTTTACAATGGCCATTCACCAGCTCATCCTGTGCCACAGCACTCAGTATGACACAGAATTCATCTTATTGCAGAAGGAATAAAATGAAATGGTGGAGTGAGGAATTGCTATTTTCCAACTGGCATTCATTACCATAAATGAGGTTATAAACCAAGGTTCAAGTGCAATACATGTCATGAGCCCTGAATTAGCAAAGTCTGGGAAGCAGAAAAACATTCACTGCTTCTTAAATCTGCTCTTGATATTTTTTATATTTATAGTATCATTTATTTCTCTAACTATTTTAAAAAATAGTAAGAACCCAGAGGGAGCACAGGGGGTGAAGGAGTGAAATATATAACCTTCCAATAAATAATACCATCATCCACAACTTGGTCCAAACCCAGTAAGTTAAAGTTGCTCTGCCATTTGTAGCCAAGTACTTGCAATTTAGTTTGAGAATTATTATTCTTAGCTGACAAACTAACCACAACTGACTAACAGGTAATAGGAGTGCACTTATTAAAAAATAAACCCAACCAAAACCCAGCAAGTTGTCATCACCAGTTTCTGAATTATCAATTTTTTAAGAACTATCATACAAGAGAACTTGCAAGCCTAAAGGCATGTATTATGTTTTATTTGAATTGCAGATAACATCACCATAAAATTTTATAGCTAAATCTGTTACTGTCACCCAGGGGCAGGAAACACTAACACTGAATGCAGGTACTACTGCCAGAGCTACCCTTAGAAAATACTTGCTGTTGCTGAGTATTGCCACACGTGAAACAAAAATATGAGCAGTGTTTTATAGATTTTTAAATAGTGACTGAATTGTTTAAATTAATTATTAAACAATAAGTATTAAGAAGAGGAATATAAAATATTAATAATCTGGATCTATTATAACATCATTTTAGGCTCTGAAGGCATCTAATTTAGAAGTTACAGAGGGTTTTGTCTTGAATTCTTCAATCTGTTTCCTCCAAAAAGCCTGTACTGACCTTTTAAGCTAATCATACAGATACACATCACTGAAACAGCAAAAACATTACTTACACAGAACAAGAAACCTGAGCAATTGTTGTGTCTGCTAAGAGGTACCCCTTTGCATGAGAGTTCATTAAAGGATCTTTACAACCAAAATTCTGGACTGGAGCCTAAAAATTAGTTGTGCTATTACTTTGTTCAGAGTGGATCCTCAAAAGCAATTTCTGACTCTGATGGTATGAGTTCATTCATGGAATAAACTCATAAGGCATCTTCTCATCATCATTCTTTCCTCCTCTGCTCTTCCTCAATGTTTTCACCGAAACTGCAATCTAGCAAAATTGAAAAACCTTGGCCAATTGATCTTCAGTTGGGTTCCCTTAGTATTCCAGATGGGGAAACAACAATCCATGAGTTGACAGTAAAGAAAAATTCTGCATCTCTTGTTATAACTCACAAGTGGTTTCCTGTTACTACAGCAATTAAGGCATGAAAGGCTGCTGACTTGTGCAGTGCTAAATATAAACCTGGCTGTCAGCCCCTCCAGTCACATGCCCAGCAGAGGGAAAGCTGGGAGAAGCTCTGGTACAAATAGACAGAGGAGGTGATAGAAAATTTCTCAACTACTCTGGAGAAGGTAACTATGTCCAAACAAATATTCTGCTTAAATACAAATAGGATAATATTTTTTTACTATTCCCTGTAACCTTGTAGAGAATTACACAGTGACCTCCCTGAAAAACCTTGAAGTAGCAGGAAATTACCAGCTTATTTGAAACTTTTGTTACATCTACGGGGCAAAGAGTTGAATAAGCCTTGCAGGAATGCAGTGGGCTCCCTGGTCAATCAATTCCCTTGAGAACAAACCCCAGCAGTGACTTCAGGCTTAATTCACCCCTGTGAACCCCTGTAGTGAGTATACAGTACACTTATCCTATTATGCCTTCCAAAAATGTGGCATGGTATTCATATTCTTTTAAAGATTCTTGACAAAACAGAGAGGCCTAAGGTGGAAATCCTGACTGGAAACGTAGGAGAAAACATAAAATGCAAACAGGTACCCAGAGGGTCAAATCACTGCCCTCATCATTAAGCAGGTTTTATCCTTGACCTAATCCCAATCTTTATCAGTGCCTTATAAATGTGAAAACCAGCATTTCCACTCAAGCAGGTTCATGCCAAAATAGTATTTGCAGTGGTTTGCTTAAAAAGGCCTCAAACCAGAGCTGGGAAAAAAAAGTTAAGACTTAAGAAGTCTAATCAGGATTCAAGGGGCTTAATCAGCTAAAATGATAACACAGAAAGGACTTGCAATAGAGATGCAGCATTAAGGACAGCAATGAGAGTTTGAGCTCTCTCCTTCAGAGACAAATGGAAAATGTAAGAAAAACAGCTGAAGTGTTTGCATAAAAGTGCAACAACACAGTAACACTGACAGGAGAGTGGACAAGAACAATACTGAGGTGTTCTGATCTGTGTTCCAGAAGTAAATGGTTATATTATTATTTAATGAAAAAAATAAAAAAATAAGAAGGTACTTGAGAGCTGCCAAGAAACAAACTTGCTATAGCAATTCACTGACTGGAAAGAACTATCTTCAGAGTTAGAATTCTCTGCCTCAAAAAATCAAATACTCATGCTCCCAAGAGGAGGTTGGCTCTGCCTTCTCTCCTCAACCTCTCCAGATCAGCACTTGAGGACTGCAAGGAGTTCCAGGGAGCCAGAGGAAGAACCCTCCCAGTGGCCTAGCAAACTCTTCCATCTTCCTATGAATGAATCTTTGCCTCGAATTATTAACAACCTCTCCACTAGATTTGAAAAAGACTGGATGAGTCCTTCTGACTAACAGAGTGGAATTAATGTCATCCAAATACATTCATTTAACTGTTTCAGTAAGGTGAGGTTTTGGCATTTCTCTGTCAGCATAGCTTGGGCCCCTCTCATTCAAGGCAGGGATCTATTCATCATTTTATGGTTTTGTAGTTAAGCAGAGCAGCAGCACAGCAACAGTGATGAACTGGAAGCAAGACCATGATATCTGTGCATTATCAGTGTGATACATTCCTGTAAAAGGACAAGCAAAGCAATTCTGTGGGACACCACAGAAGCTCTGTTAATAAAAATTATCAGCACTCTGTGCACAATCAGAGATCTGATCTATCACAGGACTTTCACCACCTTTAAATTGTGTTAGGCAACACTGACATCTGAACATGACAGGTCATGAAATATCTAGGGAGTAATATGCACGATATCCTTTATCCATTTATGTTCCCCCCAAGCACTGTTTGAACAACAAATCTGAAAAGCTGGAGCGAGACAAGCTTGTTTATTCCTGCCCCTCCTCTCCCTTATGCCCCTTCCCCTCCTGCACAAAACTACACTTGTTTCCTCAGGAAAGAAAGTGAGTGGGAAAATGGTTTTAAGAACAGGGAGCAGAATTGGCTTTCAAGCCCAGGTCTGCAAGTCTGGTACCTGCAGCCAGCAGCAGAACCCCTGACAGCTCACTGACAACAGCCTGTGCAGAATGCAGGGGACTCAGGGCACTCCCTCCTGCACTGCCCTGGAACCAAACTGAGTGTAACAACACCAGGGGCTTGCACCTCAGCCCCTGGCACCAGCAGTACCTGCACTCAGACAGCAGCAGCCCTTCCCACAGCCACCACCACCCCCCGCAGGCAGCTGCAGCAGCACAGGAGCACTGGGCAGGGAGCTGGCACGTTAAGTGTGTTTGGTGGGATTATTCTCGTCCTTTAAGAAAATTCAGGTATGATCTTTACAGAGAGCTGAAGAAAAACTGCTATTAAATCACCTACCAGCCCTCTTGTAAGCAGAAAGTTCCATTCCCTGCTTGAGGACAACCTTGGAAGCAAGTATGACTGCAGAAATAAGCTTCTGTCCAAAATAATTTCAGCTGCATGTAGAGTTTATTGCTTTTCATTTATCTCAGACTTAATATAGCTACCCAAAATAAGAGAGACAGAGTGGACAGATAAACCAAATGACTATCAAACATTTTGTTACAGACATGCTAAATGTAATGTAATTTTTCATTGCATTGGGGCATTAAAGACCAAAGTATGAGTTGCCTTGAAGTCCTTAAGAATCTATTCATTCCTGTCAGCAAAAGGAACACCATAACAAACCACTGACAATTTAACTTCCAGCCATAAATTACACTGATGTAATTTGTGCCTCTGTATAAATGCCTAATGAATACAGAATGCAGTAGCAAAAAAATTCTTAACTCTTCACCTGCTGATAGAGGTGCAGTAGATTCATCACTTTGATACCCCCTTCCCCATGCAACTTAGCAAAGCCTCATTAGTGAAACTAGTCTGACTCCCCCATTTGACTCACTGCATAGTCAAAATCAAGCTGCAATGACCACTTTCTCTGGAAAACAGCAGAAGGAATGATGACAATATAAAACAGATAAAATTACTTCACATGGAACATAAAATATTTTCTTTTAGCGTTTGTGTTACAAAGAGTATGGAATATCTACTGGGTTGTTATGCAGCTGTATTACATAATCATTTATTCTGCATGTGAATTTAAAGTTCTAATAAAAAACTCAGTTTGTTGACAAAAATCATCTGAAATACTAAGATTGCTGGTTTTGTAAATAAAGTCATACAGAAGCAAGAAGCAGAAGACTAAGGTTACTGTGCTCTACTCTTTCTAAAAGTGAACAGTTCTGACTAACCTCACTTTTTATTCTTTCAACCAACTGCCTTCATTCTTCAGAACAAAAAAAAGAAAATCCTTCTGGTCAGTGTTTCTCCATCCTCTGGCAAGCATGAAGTCTCTCTCAGGAGGATTCAATTGCAAGTACATCCCTGCAGCTTCCAGCTGCAGAGCCAACACAAGCTTCAGTTCCCGTCACAACCCTGCAGGTGCCAACTGTGCACACACTCCCTCTAAAGCTGCTTCAGGACCTCTGCTATACGAAAAGCTGCACATCTGGTCCATCTACTTAATCCCAGTGCTGCTTAACTCTCCCGGAAAGTACCCAATGTCAGTTTATGAAACAAGGTTCTGCTGCTCTGGACAGTTTTTGTTTTTCAACTTGATGCATTTCCCCTTTTCCACTGACAGGTTTTTTTAACCTGTTCTTTTGTCACAGCTTCACTGTAAGCAGGCAGCAGAACCCTGTGGGTGCTGAAATTACATCCTTCACCTCCAGTTCTGCTAATCAGCTTGAGAATTAATGAAGTACAAACACAAATCCTCAGCTCAGAGTTTTCTGCATGCATAAGTCTATTTTGTTTTTCACAGACAAGGAAATATGGAATCCAATGTATTTAACACTTCTCCAGATGGCAATGGACAGTAAAAGGGCTGTGGCACTCCCCACATCAGTGACATACCACAATGCCACTGCTTACAGGAGATCTTAATGAAATATGCACCTCTATAGTTTTTCTCACTGTGCAGTGAAGACTGACCACAGTGTGCCTCCAGCATCCTTCCCTCCCTTATTGTCCCCTCCCACTGCTTCTCCAAAATCTGTGCAATGTTTACACAGCCCCTTTTCCAGCAGCAAGGAAGGGGATGGGTTCAGACTGAGATTGCTTTTTGGAGTGCTGAAGCAAAGTACTGTATGATGTGGGTAGGGGGCAGCCACTCACACCACCATGAATAATCCTGAATAGAGAGTCAGAGGAAGGGAGAGGAGAGACAGCTCCTTTCCTAGTCACAAGACAAATGTTGAGGTAAAAAAAGTAATTGCAAGTAGTTGCCAAAACTGCAAAGGTAACCTGGGAGCTCAAACCAGTGTCGCTAACTAGTGCAAGTCACCATGTGCTGTTAGCAACACAGAGATCCCAGAACAGACTCCTGCCTGAGGCACCAAAACCCTCCTGGCACTTCCCATGAGAAAACAGAATGGCAGAATCTTAGGTCAAATAGGAAACTGCACCCTGAAGTGATCTAAAGTCACCTTGTTACTGCAAGGGGAGATTTGATACTTTTCCTCCTGTCCCTAAATTCTCTCCTGATCATGTATTTGGGACTTTTCCTTTATTCTAGCACTTCTTCTTGACTGGTACTTGTACTTGTCAGGTACACAGCCAGGCTCAGAGAAGAACAGCAGTGCTAGCATGGGAAGCAGAATTGAGACTTGCATAGTCAGAGGTTTTTGGGACAGGGAAAGAATAAAACACTGCTTACAACATGGGTGAAGCCAGCAGTAAACCCACACCCATACAGCCAAGTCACATCCACTATACATCACCTCATCCACAGCTCATCCAGGACTGCTCTTACTCACTGTGGGAAACACAGGAAAATGCCATTGCTCTACAGCTGGGAAAAAGTAATTAAAGCTTTTTTATTTTCTTTTCCTTTTTAACTGAGCATTTTAACACAGGATCAGACAAAAATCACAGAAAAACTCAGCCATAGTAATGTGCAGCTGCAAAAACTGATGTAAGCATGGAAAAGAGCTAGACAAAATAGGTTCCCAGCACTTAACCTTGACAGTGAAAACTTCACAGATTTAAAGATTTTTTTTTTTTTGTTTTGGTAAACAAGATCAAATAAACAAGTAAAAAACATATAAAAGGTCACATATAATTCCCAATGAGAACAGTCTTCTTCAGCCTGGGCCATGTGTGATTTATCAGAACTCAACTGCACATTGGTACATATCTTCTGTTCAGGGAAAGGGATGTGAATCAGAAGTCTGTTGGATATTTGCAAGAGGAAAAGGTCACCAGGCTGATTATTTATAACAGCTCTGTCACTTTTGCAGCTACCTATTTACTTGATTTACTTTACTCCATAAAATAATATAAATAGATGTGAAATTGAGGAAGAAGTGGTGGATTCCAAACTGTTCTCCCACCTCTTCTTCATGACAAAAATTTTTATTAGACAAAATGGCTGTAACTCTAGATGGAAATTTTTAAATCTCAATCTTGAGTGAAACAGTTAATTTTACATTTGTAACATCACAGTTTTACTTGTGCTTTGTGAAAATCAGTTTGCTGCCAGAACTGAAGCAAAGAAACAACTGGATCAAAAGGTTATCTGTAATCAGAAAATACAAACTGATGGCATTTGAAAGGGTAGCTGGCTAAAGAAATTGGTTTGCTCATGCACATTTTTCCCCAGTCTTCCACAAAATTAAATAAAGCAAATAAAACACAGTTTCTACCAATTCAGTTAGCTATGAAAGATGGGATAATATCCTCATGGAGACTGACGATTCACACCCTTAGTGTAAGATAAGTTACAGCAAACTGGCCAGCCCTAAGGGATGGATCACTGCACAAAGTCAAATGCTATCAAGTCCAAATAATTCAAAAAGTTACTGTAACAGTACAATAACCAGAAACTGATAATACCTAAAAGAAAAATGTAGCAGGTCAAAGTGCAGCAATTACTTGTTGGTTCCCAGTAAGCATTTGGACCTGAGCTTTGTGGCAATACAACTTTACATGTGACAGCACAACCCAAAGCACAGACCTCTGTCCCTGGCACAGCAACAATCACATACCAGAGACTGTCTCCTAACCCTCCCTCAAGGCTTCCAGAATGTTCTGAAAGTGCTCATGCCCAGACTACAGATCCCAGACTACCTCCAAGTGAGCTTTGGGAACCTAAGGCCATGCCACTGTGGACATTGTATCTGACTCCTCTCAGCTGAAGTTGGTCTCATGTAGGAATATTTTGTCTCAAACTTCTCCATTTTTCCTGAAATCAGAAAGATTTTTCAAAGCTGTGTCCTTCCCCCAGGTCATGCAGATCCTTTCACCAAGATCACTGCCAAACAGTAGGGCAAGTTTTAATTCTGGAAATGCCTAAAAGCCATAAAGTATTTAAAAGCATTGAGGAAAGGTTTTATCCCTACACACAAGCAGCAGAAGACATTAAAGCAAACCACATGCCTCTTATGACTGCTTTAAGCCAATAGGAGAGTTGATAGAGAATATGATCCATCTCAAAACAGAGAGTCTTAAATATGTTCCTATTTCCCCTTATTATCTAGAGAAAATAATGTGATTTTTAAAAAATAATGACCTGTTAGTATCTGCCAAAAGTATCTCAGTCTAAATAAAATTTAATAAAAACTCAAAAGATACCCAAAAATGAATAAACATGATGAGCCCATTACATACAAAAGGAAATTGGCAATTGATGCAGGAAAACAGTATAGCAAGTAGCAAGTATCACTATGTATTATGGCTGCTAGGGAGGGTATTTTATTAACAATCAGCATATAAATATCTAAGAATCCTAAATAAATGAACACTGGAAAAAAACACTGGGAAAAAGCTATGGTTTTATATTCCATAGTTTTGAATGAAACATGCACTCTGTTGGGTTGAAAAAAGTATTTTGTGGGCTTTGCCTTAAAATGTTCCCCATGTTTCAGAGGAAGCATGGGTTTCAGGCATGAGTTAGTCATGTTCCAAAAATTCCATGTTCATTCACTGTTAAAGGAAGTTCTCACACACAGCAACAAAACAGAAACAAATAGGCATGCTTTCAGTACATTTGAAATATCACTGTGCTAATTTAAGGATAAAGTAGAAAAGGGGCAGAAGGCAGCTCACATATCCATGTCCAGCTTTCACCCAAATTAGCTGTTTTTGTAAAAAAATCTAAATAGCAGCACAAGGAAACAAAACACTTTAAATACTCTGTTTGCATGATATACTTATCTGATTTTTCCACTTACTTGCTTTGAAAAAGGGGTTTTTTTTGTCTGGAGACAACAGATCCCTTTGTAGTTTCATATTTGGATTGATTAAATAATAAATAAGGCTGAGTAAAGCTAAGAGTTTTCAGTAGAATGAGTCAGCTTTAAATAATTTCTTAGAGAAACTGGAAGACTTCCCTTTCTTTTAATTGAGGTTACACACTGGAACCTCTGTGTTCACAGAATAAACATGATCTATTTCATTCATGCCTGTTGCAAGGAGATCTAAATGTTTTAAATCTATCACTCTCAAGGGTTTAAGTTGCACTCTAAATAAAAGATGCATTTCAAGTGATCTTCTGTAAAAAGCCCTGAATCAAAAGCAGCTTTTGTACTGGACAAGAGAGTTATTGGGAGACAGATTTTCCTTTTAGTTCTAAAATGTACTATTTGACACAAGACAGTGGAAGAACAATGACTTAGGATTCAGATATTTTTTCTGATCCATGATTTAAAAGATACTTGTTCATGACACTATTTTATATTCACCACATGCTTAAACACGTGCAAAAGACAAAACAAATTATAATTGAAGCAATCTTTTCTTTTAATTGGAACAATCTTATTTTACCTTTGGCAGGAAAGGGCAAAGGCAGCTAACTAAATAATATTTTTTAATAATAGCATTATTTCTTCATTGTATTTGGACCATGTAATTTAATGCACATCACTTTCCAAGAAAAAAGCATAACTTAGCTGACATTGAGCTGCTTCAAAGAAATTAAGTTGTTTCATGATCTGAAATCTCTGGTGAAGTAATAACTAGAAACTGTAGTACAGTATATAGTATATGTAGTACAGCAGTTTCCAACAGACCTATGCTTGAAACACCTCGGTCACATTAAGCATAAGGACCTGAAGATGTGGAATCCTGAAAATCTTGAGACTGAAGCCTTTCAACAAATTCAAACAAAAACTGTGTACTTTTATTTCTTGCAGCAAAACATGCCAAATGCATCAAAACAAGCATGCAAGAAATTCTGTCAAACCAGCAGCCCACATGTCAGCAAACACACTTTTCCATTTGGGATTTTTCTACTGTACCAAATTCACTGGTCGTCTCTGGTGACTCTACCTCCTCTGCTGGCTTCTCAAGTGGTACCAGTGGCTTAGGATACCTGAATGCTACAACAAGTTTTCAAGAGCAAAACAGCAATCAGTCATTATTTAAAAACTTCCAATCAATATTGGAGCATCTGCCAGCAAGAAAAGAGCCTTTGTAAATATTAAGACTGGATTTCTGTGGGTTTTACACCAATTCCTCTTGATTGTTTGCAGGGTTTTCTCTGCAAAAAAATAAGACAAAGTTTCTGCATTTAAGCAGACTACAACCTGCTTTAAGTTACATGAGCAAATAAAATTTCAGAATATGGAAGCAAATCAAACCGCAACAGCAAAAGCATGAACTTCAGAAAACATTATCTTACTTCATATGGTTCAAAGTCAGACAATTACAGCTGACATTTTCAGAGAGCAGTTTCAGAATAGTTTTACCATGAGTGACCATGCACCAATCTTCTTGTTTATGACATTAAACCTCAGCCTCTAAATTACCTAATAGTCAGGGTTTGAAAGGATTTAATGATCATCTAGTTCCAACCCCATGGGACACCTTCCACTTGACCCTTGTTGCTGCCTCAAGCCCCATCCAATCTGGACTTGTAGGAAAGGGCCACTCATAGCTCCTCTGGACTGCTTATACCAGTGTCTCACCACTCCCATAGTAAAGAATTTCTTCCCAATAGCTAATTTAAACCTACCCTCCTCCACTTCAAAGCTATTCCCTCTTGTCCTATCACGAGGTCTTTGTGGAAAGTCCTCTCCAGGGCACTCATAAAGCCCATTTATGTACTGCAATGTGCTACAAGGTATCCCCAGGGTCTTCTTTTCTCCAGGCTGAATAGCCCAGACTTATTCAGCCCGGAGAAGCAGAGGGGCAACCACTGATCTCTTGTCTGTGACAGACTACAGGGAAAAGCCTGAATTTGTGTCAGGGGAGGCTGAAGTTGGATATTAGGAAAAGGTTCCACACTCAGAAGATGGTTGGGTCCTATGAGAGGCTCCCCAGGGAAGCGGTCACAGCACCAATCCTAGAGAGCTCAAGAAGCATTTGGATAATTCTCTCAGGTACATGGTGTGATTTTTGGGGGTGTCCTGTGCAAGGCCAGGATCTGGACCCGATGAATCTTGTGGGTCCCTTTAAACTCAGGATATTCTATGATTCTGTGATTCATGAGGTTCAGACATTAATGAAAATGATCAGTAGAGCCTCAGTAACACTTTTCCTTCAGCACTCTGCCTTCATGAGAGGGCTCCAAGACTTGGGACTGAAGGTGGGGAGTATATTAAACAAAAAGTTTCAAAAGCAAACTGTAGCACATCCTTCCGTCTGAAACACAGTATTTCTTTCACCACCTAGTATTTTTTACTCAGCAGTGGATTAGTAAACCTGCGTTAGGCTGCAATGGTCTAAGAGCATAAAAAGAATTCATACAGGCAGGCTGGCAAGAGTTTGTAATTTTACCAGTTTGACAGAGCACTTCAAACTTGTGAATTAGACACTTGCCAGCAGTCTGCCAGAAGACCTTTTCCTAGAATAGCAATAAAAACATTCATTGACCTAGGTTACATCAAGGGAGAGAGAAGTAGATGACATTGTCCCACACACAGCATAGCATTCACCTGTATATGCTGGGTCTGTGAAGGAGAGAGGAAGAGAGAACTGTCCCCACCAGGTGCCATGGTCCCTGTTAAAGCTCAACAGCATGAACAGCTCCTCTTCTCCCAGCTCAGCAGGCTGAGGGCAGTCCTCATCACAAACCTCACACTGGCACTGTAAAATCACTCTTCAGACAAGACAAGTACTTCCAGAAGGATGGAATTATGCTTTCTTGTGTTAGCATAGATTCAGTTCTAACAAAAAGAGGCCCTAAAATCCGAGTAGTTCTAAACCACCACAGATGAACCAGTTTTCTCATACCAGCAAGAAGCATCTGACTCATGCAACAGAGGGAACCCTTTTCACAGGAGACTTGTTTAGAGTGTCTAAAAACCTCTGTGAAATCCATTCGTCTTTTTTGACACTGCATCTTTTGAATTAACTTGTCTTTGTAAAGCTGTGGAAGTAGAGGCACATAGGTTCAAACACTCCCTAGGCTATTCCAGTAAACTGGGGAGCTCATAAATTTAACACCACAACATAAGCCAGTGAGGTTTCTTCTGACACCAATAAGATTTCACCCAACAGTAGCTAAAACCTTGTGAATTCCCTCCGAGATTCTGCACCAGCTGTTAGCCCAATGGAATGCAAGGAGGTGGAGTTCTTCACCTGCATGCTAGATTTTTGGATTTTTTAACAGGAACAAGAAGTAACTTGAATTTATGAACAGTTTTCTATCAGAATGTGCCGTTTATGTATCTCAGATTATTAGGTATGGTATGACATGCCAGTGTCTTCAAAGAAAATCTAGCTAGAAACTGCATTCTTCAAAAACCTGCAAATTAAATTACAAAAACAGCTACCAAGACTCATTGCTATGGTGTTTTTGCATGTTTTCCAGGTAATACACAACCTCAACAGGCAGAGGAAGAAAATATTCCACTCCAAAAGGCCTTTTATTTAGTGATCATACCACAAAAGTCCTCCACTAAAAATACAAAATGCAACTGGGTGCTTTCAAGGAACTGTATTCAATGTATATACATTATATATTAAAAGCATCTATTTTATGTATTATATACACACATACTTATGCATTTTATGTGTATGTACAAAAAATAGGAAAACAGGATTTATTTTTCCCCATCTTTGCAACAAAAGATGGGAAAACAAAGGAGTCTCACGGTCAAGACCTGAGATTTCTTAGAGGCCCTAGATAACCACTGTGTTAGTAATATTAATGAAAAGTAGTTAGATCTGGGCTCAAGAATATTGCAAAGCAGCACATAAAAGACCAACAGCACCCTAGGAAGCAATAAAGACACACCAAAAATGCCAAGTTTAGTACTTCGTACTTTAAAAAATCAAACCCTTTAATTTTCCTTCCTCATTACCAGGCCAGCTGTACTGCTCACAAGTATATTTTTTATAAATATCTCATATCATACACTGGAAATAAAAGGTAAAAAGCCTGAATGTAATCTCCTGAATCAAGAAGTACCAACTTCTTCCTAATGCCACTTTCATCAATGGAATATTGCTATAGAAGGTCAGAAGCATTAAATCATTCTCCATATTTTCTGAAATAGTTTACACTTTCACTTCCATCACGCAAGAAAGGAACAGCAGAAATCTGACTATCTGAAGCCAACAAAACTAAGCCTTGATTACAGGACATCACTTCTAGAAACAGAAAGCAGGACTATTACATTTGAAATCAACTGGCCTACTTGCTTCTTCAGTCTTCCTGTAACTATAAACATAGAAATATACAAATTACTTGTATTCAATTCCACATCTATCATCTCCATCTAGTATGGCTGAGTGTGGCTCACATACTTCCAAGAAAAACAAGCTAAAATCTGAAAAATTTGTTTCAAAGCTCTTCCTTGAAAAATGGGACACCTTACTTATCTTTCCAAAGCTCAAAATGAGAAAAAAAAAAATACTTAAAGACTTCCATGCAGAAGGAAAACTAAATCCAGATGAGAAAGAATTTGCAGCTTTCTTCAGAAAGAAGAGCTCAGTGATGTTTTGACTAAATTTTAAGATGGTAAGATACAGATTATAGTCTAAATCAGGATAGTTTTCAAAATATTTTCTGAGAACCATTCTATTAAGATTCAGTTTCACAGTCTTCCCCCAGCTTCTACTATGCAAAACACATCTATGAATTTAACGTCAGGCTTTCGGCTCTCAGCCATCACATGCTCACAGATAGAGCTCTGTCTACTGAAGCACTAAAACAAACAGCAGAATTTCAGTCAGTGTTTATTCATAAGCTAGACTGCTTAAGTGACCTCTAATGCCCAGTATCTGGAAGCTTCATAAACCTCCAGGTAATACAGGTGACAAGGTGATGGCAGGCAGGAACATATTCCCAAACCTCTCCCACCTACAGTTTTTGTGACTACAGCACAAACAGATGCTTTAAGTTTCACAAATGCTTCAGAGATTCACCTAACTTACAGGTAACAGCTACAGCTCACCTACCTGAGGACCGTCCTTGGGCGTAGCAGCCGCAGCAAGGGATGGGTTTCCCTGCAGCCTCTGCCATTAGCGGAGGCCACAGATAGTGTGTCCTGTCATACTGCGTGCTAGGGCAATTAGCTGGTGGAATGGCATCCTTCTGCTGGTGGGCCTGGGAATGGGCTGAGGAACTTGCCCCATTTGGTTCTTGATGTGCCCAGGTCTCCCCATATTGCTGACAGCCTCCCCTAGCTGATATGGGGTCTGTTAGGGCACAGAAGAGGTAGTGAAGGAAGAAGGTCAAAACTTAACCCAGTAAGGACTGTGTTAAGAAGGGTATGGACTAACACCTCCCTTTCCATAAAAAATTATGAAAAGATCACAGGCACAAAACAAGCTTAAGCACAGTAGTAAATCTGCATAGGCATTTCATGATCAAGGAGAGACTGATTTTTCAGACTCAAACAGAACACGGGAATTTACGCAAGCAGTAAAGAAGAGAATTTGAAGGCTGCATTTGGATCACTTTCATTAGAAATCAACACAAAAATAAAACTAGTGACCTCAGCTAAAGAATCAGCTGCTGGGATCTATAGCATGCTGCCAACAAATAAGAAGACTGATAAGAAACCAAACATCTCTAAAGCAGTTTTGTTTTGGCTGAACCCATGATTTGTAAAGATCAAAATTGACACTAGTCAATCAGAGAAAGTACCTAGAAAGCAAGGCACAAACAGCTCTCCCCTCATCTGCTACTCACAACCTGTGTACTTATTCAGGTCATTGCTACACAATCACCATTCCAACAGCAGGAAAGAGCAATCATACAAAATATTTTCTAAACATAATAAAGCATTTTAAAGATAGAATACAAACATCTAGCTCAGAAAAGTCTCCAATTTTCTTTCAAGTGTATCCTTTCTATCTGCCTTGTCTTCTTCTGGGACTCCACAGCGTTGAGAGTGATGATGCATATCCCTACACCTCTCTGTCCTTCTTCCTGCAAAAACTGAATTATTTCAACAGCAGTCTTCCACAGAAAAAAGCTATGGACAATAAATTCAAGATCGGTTTTTTTTCTCCAATTTCTATTTAACAGACTTACAAGAAGCCATTTTCAGTTATGATTTTTCTTTTTTGGTAACACACAAAGAAACAATTTCTTATAGGTAAAAGCTAACAGCTGTTAATGTACTGCATGCTTTTTTCATGGTAAAAACATGAATAGAACTGGCTAAAGGAAAAGATTATCTAAAAAAAAAAAAAGTCCTATCAAGCTAGATGGGCAGATCAAGAATCTGACTCCAAGGATGAGGTCTGATGGCACTACAACGTTTCATGCAGCCCTTAACCTATGAGACTACTAAACCCACAACTGAGATTTTACTGAAACAATCTCTCCAGCAAGATTAATGATTACAGTTTCAGGCACAAGTGAATTGCAATTTCCACTAGTGCAATAAACTTAAAACACCAATTAATAATCTCCCATGCAGTAAAATGTCTAAATTCAAACTAGTGCTTTTGTTACTTCGCTTCTAAGTCCTGAATCACCAGAAAGTCCCAGCATTTTACACAATAGACTTTCATAACTAACAGCATCTGAGCAACAAGATATTAAATACAACCATCTGTAGATTTATATCTGTATAAACGTTGAGACACTATACTGAAATTTTAAAGTCACATTTTGATATCCACCACACGATCCTCCAGGTACACAGCTCCGTTCTGATTAATCTGAGCAATAAACAATGAGAAACTCACATAAAAACCTCATGGCAAGAACCCTTCAGAAGCTGAGAAGGATTTATTTGGGAAGAGTATTAGTTGTTAGTATCCAAAAGTTAGTATAAACTTAGAGTTCAAAACACTCTATCCTCCGTATTGTAAAACAAATAAAACTGATTCACTGTCTGCAAAACAAAAGCGCTGCTACTCCCAAAATGAGGCATCTAAGTGAACTACTCCCACTCCAACTAGAAACACTAGTGTTTATATGCAAGTGTGTTACAAACAAAACCAAAGAGATACCTGAAAGGGTTCTGTTTCTCCACAAAAGCAACACTTTCACAGCTGACTCCCAGACCTGTTCTCTGCCCACCCAAATTTTTTTCCACGTATCTACAGAGGAGCCACAAGGCACAGAAATGCCCTTTCCAAGGGCACGCTACTATCAAAGTCACAAAGAGGCCTAGATCAAATGCAAAGTGATCTCTTAAGTACCCGCTATCATCTTCGCTGCAATAGGGACTGTAAATTACAGCTGAGGATCAGAACTAGAAGTAAGGAGGTTGTAATTAAGAGGATTTGGGTTTGCCAGGTTTTGATTTGTTTAAGGAACGGTGTCAAGTTGGCAAGAACAGTTGGATCAGACGAGAAAAATCACTGTGAAATACTTGAATTGGCGTTGCATAGCCCTGTATTTAGACATACATCGGTAAACCTCCCCAGCACACACACACCTTCCCGTGTGTTTCTTCCCAAGAAACAGCGCCGGCAGCTCCGTGCAGGAAAGTGTAACTCATGAATGAGCTCCCAGAGCAGCAGCAGCAGCCTGGCGTCTCTTAAAAGGTCTGAAATCAATTTACTGCTGCCCTGCTGTCAGGAGGATTTCATGAACCACACTTTCCTACTCCAATTCCGAAAAATGGCCACCCGTGGCTCTCTGAAACACCCGGTGGGATGACAGACCCACCGAGGATTTGGCACACCGGGCCGATTTAAGTTCAAAAGATGCTGAAGATGCTTCTGGAAAACAAATTTTTGGTTGTGTGCCTCATTTACGCCCAACTATGCGAACACACAGAGGCGAGCGCCTCTCGATGCCTCCTCCTGCTGGAGTTTCCCACTCGCCCGAAGGAGTCGCTGGGCCGAGGGCGGGAGGACCCCCAAACTTCGGAGGCTCAGCCCCTGCTCTGCCCGGCCCTCCCACCCAGCCGGGCTCGGGCTGGGTCGCGGCTCACCTTGGGCGATGGCGATGGACTCGAAGCGGTGGAGCTCCCGCAGCAGGCAGCTCCGCTCGGTGGAGTGCAGGCTGTAGATGAAGTCGCGGGCCCCCTGCGCCGTGTTCAGCGCCTCCATCGGCTCCTTTTTGGGGTGGGTGCCGAGCGCCCGCGACCCCCGCGGGAGGAGCAGCCCCTCGGCGCCGCCCCGCAGGCTGCCCAGGCGGCGGCGGCAGCAGCACCGCGGGCCCCGCAGCGAGCCCAGGCAGGACGAGGGGACGGCGGCGGGGCCCCCCGGCCGCCCCAGCAGCAGCACCGCCCGGCCGAGCCACGCCGACATGGAGCCGGGGAAGGGCGCGGCGCTCGGGCCGCCAGAACCGCCCGCGGCCGAGTCGCCCGGGCCGCGCTCCCGCGGCTGCTCCGCCGGTGGGGCCGGGCGGTCCGCGCCAGGCACCGCCCCGCCGAGCTCCCGCCAGCAGCGGCGGCAGCGCCGCCCCGGCCCAGCCCCGCTCCGCTCGGGGAGCCACGGCCGCAGGGCGGGGCGGACGGGCCCCAGGGGCGGCCCCGCGCAGGCGTCCCCGGCCGACAGCGCCCGGGGCTCCGAGCGGCCGGGGCGGCGCTGCCCCGAGCTTCTCATGCTGCCCCGAGCTTCTCTTGCTGCCCCGAGCCTTTCATGCTGCCCCTCATGCTGCCCCTCATGCTGCCCTCGGGCCCCTCAGGCTGCCCCGCTACCCCCGAGCCCCTCACGTTGCCCCTCACGCTGCCCCCGGGTCCCTCACGCTGCGCACCCTGTCCCGGTGCCTGCGAGCTCACAGGGCTCCTCCAGCTTAGCAGGGCAACAGAAATGAGATTTTGCTTGTCTTTCTCGTTTTCCAGGCCCTTGCCTTAGAGTACTGTGGTGTTGCATCATCCAGCTTTAGGTTTAGTCCACTTGGCTTACATATAGCGGTTGTATTCTTTAAAATTAATTGGCAGGCATTCTGCTTGACACACCCGGACCAGTTACTTTAAATAAATAAATAAATAAATAAATAAATAAATGAAAACCAAACCACCGCATTCAGGACAGAATTTATGTCTTGAGGGAAAAGAAGTTGCTTTAAAATCAGGTTTGGTTTTAAACCTCTCTTAGTTTCTCTGTTACAAATACCTCCATGTGGGTTAATCCACAATTGTTCACTGTTTTGTCAAAACACTGTATTCAAACTGTATTACATATTGTAATTAGACAGCAAAGAACCTAAATAATCACAAGGGACTCACACTGAATTATCAAAATATGAGTATTGGTCTAATACCGATACTCAACTGTGACGGACAAAAGACTCTCTAACAATTTAAAGTTAGAAAGTGTATGTTTATTCAATGCTGGGCAGCAGAGTGATGTAATCCTCTAATACACACTGCAAAATTACAGGTGATCACAGAGTCTATTTATTAGCAGAGGAATCAAACAAATACATATTCATAATAACAGCCCCTCCCATTCCCTGCTTCCTATGATAATTAGCTTGAATAGTTTTAAGAGTGATTGACTTCTTAAATTAAGTCTGGGGTCATTTTCGTGGGGAGGGGTCTTAAAAGGAGGAAGTAAGGCGAGTCTTCCTCACTCTAAACTCTTGACCTTTTCTATCACTGACTATACAAATGATTTCTGGGGACAGTCTAATTTTCCAAAGAATGGGTTTCTAGTTGCATTGTCTATGTTCCTGTGGTTCTGCTCCCTAGTTTCATCTTTTCCCATTGTAAGTGCAGCTGAGCAAACATGGAATGACAGACAATTAATTATTTAAGTTTCAGATAACTACTCCCTTCTAATTTTTAATTGTTTTCAGCAAGGTAACTAAAATCCTAATTTTCTAAGATTAGTGTTTCAACACTTTTTACGCCTAGTTCATTTAATCCGAAGGTGACTTCAGAAGGCACTCAGAATTTACTGCCACATCTCTAGCTCTTTAACACCAAAGGTACCAGACATTTGATTTTACATTCACACAGCTGGATTGCACCAGACTGCAGAAACAGAGCAAAGAAGGAACACTGGCCTCTGGTAAAAAAACAGCCTTTATCTTTTTCCCAGCACTGAAGCCCACGTCACACTGTACAGGTATTACAAAAAGCGATTGCATCTGGGTTATTCTTGGGTTGTTTTGACAGGACTCAAAACATTGCGAGTTTTTTCAGACACTGAAGGACAATGAGCAGGAAGTTTCTAGCATAGCCTTTAGGTATTTGCTGTATAGGAATATTCACTCTATAGAAGGGTGCAAAGACATTATTTAAGTAGACAATATGCAATACAAATGTTAGGAAAATAAAAGTCATTACTTGTGTGTCAGGATTGACATGAGGGTTTAGCAGACTGTAAATTCTTCTGTGGCCATCAGCTGAGGTTTACACCTTTTCAAGCCTTTAAATTGCACTGAACAAATTTGAATAAAAATGTCATTGGAGAGACTATTTTGCAAGAACAGGAAATTACCTAAATAACCTAATAGGTTTTTTCCATAATTTTTTGTTGGAGTTTTTATTTTATGAGAAAGGGAAATTGAAACCATTGGCTGAACTGACACTTTAATTAATCAGACTGTCTACTTAACTCTGTTCAGCAGGTGGTATACAGTAACTTTCATTAGTCCCTGACACTCCAGCAGAGCTTGAGAACCTGCTGAAATTCATATTTCTTCCAATGTTCTAAAAATGCAGAAGTTTCTCTGTATTTTTTTAGGGTTTTTGCTGATAGCCTAATTTTCTCCTGATATGATTTATATTATGAGTGACCAAACTAATAGAGATGGCTTATACACCAACTGACAGAACTAGAAGGAAATTGTTAAAAATATTACACAGAAAATTATGTAAGTTCAGCCTTAAAAACTGGAAGGCAGTTTATGTAGAAAGCAGCAGAAAGATGCCAACCATCTTTAAGAGAATTTCTGCTAGGCCTTCTAGGGACCACACAGCTGAGACAAATCTTTTTGTGGATATTGGCAGGAAATACTTTGCAGCCCTCGTCCTATATAAATAATAGGTGTACATATAATAATTATATTCTTATGTGGTCGAGTAATAGAATATTAATGAAGGAAGAATGATTTCCCTGCCAGTGTAAAGGTGAATGTTGCAACTACACACGGTTTATATTTTACTAGTTAAGTACTATATTTTTATATAAAGTGCTATATTTTGACCTGTGCAGGTCAAAATTTCTATCTCACTTGCAGATAAACAGCCCCAGAGAATACAAGCTATTTTTATTTTGACTCAAATTTCTGAAAAACAAGTGTCTCCTCTGGTCTTGCTAGCCCAGCTAGGGGCTAACCCTGTAGTCCTTGTGTGCTGGCAGGTGGAGTAATCTACAGAGTATAAGACACAAATGTTCACTCAAAAAGGGAGCCCTGAAATATACTGATCATTTTCTAAAATTCAAAATTCTATCTACAGTCTAGAATTGAATGTAAGACAAGTTTAGGAGGTTAAATTACCATTATTTATTGCAATAGTGAAAAAAATTAGTAAGATCTTATAGTTTAGGAATAAAACAAGAATTTGCAGTAGTCTTAGAACAATAATCATAGAATCACAGAATATCTTGAGTTGAAGGACCTGAAAGACATCTCATTCCAACTCCTATGGCTTGGCAGGGATGTCATTCACTAGACCAGGCTGCTCAAGGCCCCATCCAACCTGGCACTGAACACTTCCAGGGATGGGACATTCAGAATTTTTCTGGGCAACTTGTTCCAGTGCCCCACCACCCTCTGAGCAGAGTTCCTTCCTGACATCTAATCTAAATCTATTCTCTTTTAAAAGTTTAAAACCATTGCCCCTTTTCCTATCATGATCTGCCTGTGTAAAAAGTTGCTCTCGTAGATTAAGAATTTACAGATCAAGGGCAGCCAGAGGATATTTCTCACCATCACCACTTCCATCATTGTAGAGCTTTGTACAATCATGTGCATTATAATATTGATAAACACAAATGATTTGAAGACCATTTCTGGCTTAGACTCTACTGAGTTTGTGGGGCACAAGAGAAAATTCTTTACAGTAACTGGTACGAGGCTGTGTTTGGGATTTGTGCTAAAAACTGTTGTTAACACAAGGGTGTTTTAGGTTAGTTTAGTGCTGAGCAGTGCTTACACAGTGTCAAGATCTTTTCTGCTCCTCATCTTTCTCATGTAAATTATTCCATGCTTTTAACATTCAGGAAGCAGAAGGCACAATGTGAGGTTTAAACAAATCTAAAGATTGCAGAAGACAATCACTGAAGTAAGCTCCCTCTGAAACACTGTGCCTGAGAGGGAGGTTTTTGAATTATAAACATGAGGTTATCAAATGCAAGATGTGTAGTTACACATATTCTATCTAATCTGTCTTTCAGGGTAAATGCTTTCAGAATATTGTATTCAGCTACAATGTCCTCAGTCTAAGATAAATTGCACATAGTTAAAAAATATCAGGAAAATTAGTAAAGGCTTGGAAAAATGCTAGTTAATAAGACACTTCAGAGATCAGTTTATTTCTTTTAATAATTGGAAGTTTGTGAGTTTAACATAAACATGGTCTCTAAGATACTTGCTTTATAAAACAACATATTCAGCACACAATAAAATTATACAGTACAGTCACAACCAGCCATGTATACTGATGTATGGCAAATCTTGAAGCCAAAACTAGTCAGAATATGAGTTTTATTTTAGCAGTGAAAAATAATAACAACTGGAACAACTTTCTGAAGGGTAATTTTCTACAGGATGGGATTTGCTTCATATAATAATTAAGTGAAGCCTTATCTTAATCAAGCTCTTAGTTCTGTTTAGACAGTCTCTTAGTTCTTCTTTAGACTTTGAAGAGCCAAATGTAGGTGTTTACTGCAATTCCTCCCACAATTATAATATATGGTTCACAACATTTCTTCAAATGAATCCTAGAGCTTTTTACACTAAGCAGAATGGAAAAGTTTGCCCTTTGTTCTCCAATATTTGTGTTCTACTTGGAAAATACGAAGATCAGTACATCCTTTGAGATAAAAAAAATTATTGTGTTAGTAAATTGGGTGAGGTGAGAGCACTGAACTGTTTCAGTTAGTAAACTGCATTAAAATGTGTCAGAGGGAATGTATGAAGGAAGAGAACTATTCCAAAAGAGGGTCAGGAATGCCAGAGGAAAGAAACATATATAGTTTACATTTATTGAGCCAACTTAGCTGTTTTCTATTTTACCTCTCCCAAAAAAGGACTAGGTGGTCCAAAATTTTCCCTGGTAATTTTTGCTGTACAGAGGATTTCCAACATCAGTGTGAAGCTGTGACTGTCATCAGGGGGTACTTTGACATGCTACTAGGTGTGTAAGATTGATTTTTGTGTCTGTAAAAGTGCTGAGCAGGGCGTGGGGTGGCTGATGTGAGGAACGAGCAGCTCCTGCCCAGCTCTGCCCAGCTGAGCACATGGATGCTGTAAAGCACCTTTGCCCAGCACCTGCATCTGGCTGCTAAGTTCTGGGGTGGTGTATCACACCAAGGATATTATACCATTGCCTTTCTTTCAAACATGAAAGAAAGATAAAGGTCTCAAAGCCTTACAACAAGCTGGGTTAGGGTCTTGGAGACATCCACCACTTTGTAGTGTAAAATGGATGAGATGACCTGCAGTGACCCTCAGTGACATTCACTGCGTCTGAGGCTGCTGTTCCTCATGCTTTCCCTCACGCTTTATAGAACATTGCTGTCACTGTTACCCACGTTACCCCTTGATCCCATTTACTTCTAATGAGCAAAGCTAATTAGTCGCAGGAGATGAGAATTAAATACCACCGAAAGGGCAGCCCAAGCTGTTGTTCAACCTCTTTACATATTCAGTGAAAGAGGTCATGAACAAAAGCTTTGTTACATCCCCCCAGAGGTTTCAGGCAGTTTGACATCACAGATTTCTGTTTTCCTTGTTTTTCCTTTTCATCAGCCTCCTACTTTCTTTTGCTCTCTCACTTTCTACTCCAGACATCTTCCACCCACACTACAGTGTTGACATTCTCAGCCTGGCTGTGCCTGATCCGTTACTTTGGAAGGGCCCATGGCTGCTTTTAGAGCCTTTTCTGAGTCCAGTTGCTACTTACTGGCCCCCTCCTTTTCCAGAAGTAACCATGGTGACTTGTGTTGAAGTCTTCAGTGCAATTTTCAATCTCTGTTGCCTAATTTCTTGATAATTAAGTTGCTGTTTGAAGCTGCCTTGTTGTACAAAAGCAAATGCAATTATACACCATGATAATGTGATGTATCCTGTCAATAACTGTAAAATTTCATAGCCTGAACTCTTTTATGAAAATTACATTTAAAAAATCACATTATGAGTTCTGTGAATACAAGTTAGGATGCCAATCAATTAACTGATTCTATCACCTATATAGTTTTAAAGAAGGAAATAAGCAGGTGGGAGATGTCAAAAAATCCAATGTCTTCCTGTAAAATTATTTGTATCCTCATTGTCTGGAAGCTTGAGGGTCATCTAAACCAGTAAATGAACTCTTTCCTGAACAGGATTATGTGTGCATATCCCCTCAAATCAAAAAAATTACCAATATCCAGAATAGATTAGAATCCACATTTAGATGTTTCCTGCTGAATAGCTGCTGTGAAGATTTAACTGCTGGATTAATTAATTCTGAAAGTGGCAATGAATATTTAATTACTGTCTGTTTAAATTTCAAACTACTTCCACTGTTTTAGTGAGATCATCAAAAGTTCTATTTCCTGCAAGATTTATTTAATTGCATGTAGATGACATATAAATCCATTTAAAATAGGGAGATATATGATCACAGAAAGATGAGAAAAGGAGCAGAAACAGATGGTGTGTAAGATCATGATGATAGTTTGCACTAATATTTCATTCAGCAATGGGAAGGAAAAGCTATAGGCAGTTCATAGTAACTACAGAGATATAGTAATCTCCAAATGTGGAAGTGACTGTGAGGCCCTAAATCCACTCTTAAATCAAATGGCATTTTTAATATGTTTTAGGTCATGGTGGTGTTGTTTTTAATTAATCACTCAATTTCTGTATGGATTAATAAAGATCAAAATTTTGGAAGTCTTGATTCCTCTTTCCTTTAGCAAAAAGAAAATAACTTCCTAAGGATAAAAGTTACAAGGAAGAGAACTTTTCTAGTCACTGGCCACTCAGAAAAACAAAGAATTGGAATATGCATGTTATACCTGCATGACTCACTCCTGTGCAGGTAAATAATGATGAGTTACTCCAGCCAGCTGTTTCTAGTATTGCATTCAACCTAATATCAAATTGGATAAAAGAGAAGGCAAAGAATTTGTTCATAAAGAGAAACTTTTCACCCCCAGAAAACCAGATGCAAATGTGAAATGAATCAGTAATGACCAAAAGCCAATAATTGCAGTGTCTCAGGCAGTACAACACCCTGAGCTCCTTCCTGAACAAGAGCATTGTATGTCAAACTAGAAACAATCTTAATTGTCAGGGTGGCTGGCTGGGTACAAGGCACAGCCTGATGTGCTGCTGTGCTGTCACTGCTGGCAGCCCCTGAGAGTGCTTGCTCTACCAGGTGGGTGAACAGAGCAGTAGAACATGGAAAGAAGTCTTGCCTTGGCACTAAATTCCAACTGACCCAGTGAAGCTAATATCCAGCTGTCATAGGTAAGGAATGAGTATTGCATGTATGTGATACTATTAGCATTTATTCTGCAGAAGTTAGTGTCTGTGATGTTTTAGTACTTTAGATGATAATTGTAATGAACTTTAGTATGTTTTAAAAGCAAACTAAAGAAAGAACCTGGTTTCCTTCCCAGATTTTGGATACACAGCCCTTTCCTGGAGACCTGGAGAAGCAGCTGACAGAAGGAATTCTCCTAATCTCACAGGCAGGGGCAGAAAACTGTCAATATTCATTGCAACAAAGTATGAGGTTCTGGGCGTTGTATCTTGGCTCCATTCCCTGTGTTCTCTTGATGTCCTCACCCCTTTTTTTACTGGGCTATTGCTGGAAGAATTGTTATAAACAAGATGCAGGATATGAAATTTGTCCTGTGCAAGCCCTTAAGAAATTGGTCTGAAGCTAAAGAAGAGTCAGAACAAGATGAAATGTTTAGCAGAATGGTTGTCAAAATTAAGTGTGAAAAGGTTGGAAAAGAGAATGAACATTATGAGTCAGGAGTGAAACCAAACTCTAGTTATGAGCCACTTTCTATGGAAAGCAGGTTATTCCATACCTACCTGCTGTGGGTTTTTTGCATTCATGCCAAGATCAGGTAGCAATCACTGTCAGAGGTGAGACTTGTGAACTAGAGGGACAACAGGCCACATGAACAATGGCAGAACCACTGCTTCTGGATTCTCTCAAATCCTTTGCCTTTTGTTTGGAAAATGTTAGAGTGGATACACAAGCAAAACGTTCTGTTAATAAAGGAGAATGCTTGCTGCCACTGAATCTCACATGTGAAATCCAGGAATTTACCTTGCTTTTAAACTATTTATATTTAACTTGAATTTTCCAGCCCCTTTGAAACCCATGGAGGAATATAGTGCTAAAATACATTGACCCATGTTCTCTTAGACAGAGCAGTGCCACTGTTAAGAGTGGCTGAATTGTTCATTGCTCTGATCTTTTTAAATAAAACAAAGGACAGATCAGTCTTGCTTCCACTCATTACCAACACAGTAGGCCACTATTGTACTCTTGTTTTCTCTTTTCTCAGTCTACAGCAGTGTCCTAGAATTACCATCTTTACATGAAGGGGATGAATAAATGTACAGAATTTGCATTTGGGCTTAAAAGCTGCTACAACAACTGAAAATATGTTTATTGTTTTATTGACCTGGTTTCCTCAGGTACTTTAATGCTATACAGGAATTCTTTTCAAGGAGATTTTTCTTCTGAAACAAATAACAGATGGGGAGGGAATAAATCGCCTTTATAGGGATTTGTGTATTATGTAGGTATTTGTATTTGATAAACAAATAGAGGATTTGAGCCAAACTTTTAGTGCCTGGAGGTAAAGAGGCTCAGTGGAGCTATGACACTTCTATCACTCAGTGTAACACTCCATAACCATTCAGTTTATAGTCTAGTTTTAAAAGCAAAATAAACTGCAAGTTTATATTTCTATTTTTATGGGTTTATTTGCCTTATTCCACTGTCTTTTTATATGCCTGCACAACTACAAGAAATAGAGATCTTATGATAAAAAAACTTTTCCCTCAATAATGCTCCTCAATATCTAAGACTGCTTGCCCATATGAAGGACAGAGTCTGCCCTGCCTGGTTACTTCAGAGCTGTGTAATCCAAGAAGCTATTGATTTTATTTTATTACTCTGCTTCAGTGTTGCCTGACCTCAGTGATCTCTGCCAGGCACCTCTCTTGCATTTCACCTTTGTGCTGCCTCACCTCTTACCCCCTGCAGCCTACGTGACCTAGAGCAGCAACGCAAATTTTTACAGTTTTGACCCTGCGTCATGCTTGTATATTTTCTATCAGTCCTCTTAGTCTGGCTTATCTGAAGTTTTCCTTCTGGGCTTTATTGCCTGAACTTCAGGTTTCCATGGACTATAAAGACAGAGTAGAGCAACCAGCTCAGATTTACACACCTAACTTTGCAGATATCCATGGAAGCATATAAGTGCAGGTGTCTGTTTGTTGATGTCTGGCCTCCCAGTATTGGCAGGGAGGGATGCAGTCACCTCTGGAAGACAATCACTTGATTTAGCCTAGAGACTTGTCCAGTGAGGAGCTTAACCACCCTCTGGTGGTTAAGGTGCCTGGGGTTCTGCACAGACTGCAAAGGGAGTGACTATGACTTAAATGCTTAACTTCCAGATGCATAAGTTCAGCAAGTAGGCTTACTCAAAACCATCTGTAAAGCAGACATACTACTTGTACTCAGATACCATTTTTATTGACTCTGTGTTTTCTACTGCAAACCCTGGGTAGGAATTTAAACCTGCTCAGCAGAGTGCGTGTTGTTCAGGAAATAATCCCAAAGGACATGAGCTGAATGCACAGACTCTCAGCTGGTCTGTGCAGAACAAGGGAACCTGCATCTTCTACCACGTGTCAGAAGGCGAATCCCACAGTCCAGAATAGCTTCATCCAAATTTATCCCATTCTTTTACACTCTTCACTCTCAAATTAATCCAGAACATAAACTGGTCTTGCCAATACAAAATATGATCTGAACAACAACTGGTATTTTCTCAAAACTATGTATTTTGAAGAGAAAAAGAAACAAATAGTCTTTGCACATGAACTGCAACTGAGAGATACAAGTACTTTTCTAGAAGTTTTTAGCCATGATGCACCAGAGGAGCAATTTGTTGATACCAAGCATTGCTATTTTCTGTTGTATTGCCACCCACAAATGTGATTTTTAAGTGGTGTACAAAATTATTGCTGTGGAGGGCTCCAAAGCACATTGTGTTTGACAAATATAGGCAGTAATTAGACACACTGTTAAGGACTGGTGGCAAATGTTCATCATTATTGTACTGGGGATGTACTGGGATATGGTGTCCTCCAGAGAAGCAGCCTCCAAACTGGAGATTGCAATGCCACTTAAAAGTAGAAGTGGAATTATGAGCAGAAGTTTTGCTCTTGGCATTGCTACAAGCCAATTAAAGGATCAGTTACATAGCAATGGTTATACCAGTCATTGCAACATAATTTTTCCTGATTTCTGTCCCTCCCATTGCAAGATAATTGTGTGATTATATGAGAAGAAAGAACAAACTATTCAAAATGTATGTCAAAAAATACACTGTGTCTTTACTTGTGTTCTTTGTGTATATTATCTCTTCCTCTTTGCAGTTCTATGAGCTTACTATACTCGCTTTTAAGTAAATACCTCCCAAGGCACAGAAACAAATGAACTTGTGATTTGAAACTTGGCAGTTTAACATTGCACATAACCCATAAAACCAGGACATGAGATGATTTTTTTAGAATATGCAATCTGAGATCCAGTAATAGAAATGGTAATTTTTTGTTAAATTGACTGTGCACATCAGACACCACAAAATGCATGTGAAGAGCTTCAGAACAGGACAATGTTAGTTTGCCAGCAGTGGAAATTGCCTTTGGTTTTCCACAGCAGAATAAGTTGAAGTTGTTGTTTCCCGGTTGTGTATTTTCATTACCAAAGTGTGGTTGGCCAGAGAGATCTATAAAAACAGACACTTGATTTTGGGGGTAGAATACAAGAAAAACAATTATTTAATACTTCTACAAGCTGGGAATTGCTTAAGAGAATTAGCATCAAAATAGTTCTGTGGTTTTTTATTCCAATTCTGTCTCATTTTCCTCTTACCTATAGCTCTTGCTAACATTCACTAAATGGAAGACACTGGTCACTTTGAACTGAGACTGCAGACTGCACCTAAGTCAGAAGTTCCCTTACAAAGTTCCACTGCTTTATCTCTACAAAACACCATTTAGGTTATGCTCCCACTTTATAATTCTCGGGGAGTTTGGGGCTTTTAAAATGCATTCTGTCAATGTTCTAAAGGTTATCATAGTCACAACGACAAGAAATTTACATGAAACAACAGCAACAGAAAAAAGGACTATTGTGTAAATTTTAGACTTGAGCTCTCAAAAGCCCCACTTGTTATCATGAGAATCATTAAAATTATGAATGATTGTCCATATCAGAGTTTTACTCTATGTAAGGGTGATTGAAACTGCTTGCATGTAGCTTTTAGGTTTGCTTAACTCATCAAATTAAATGACATTAGGGAAATCTTCAGCACATCTAAGATCAGGCAGCAAGTGAGACACTGGAAATTTAGAGCTGTGTGTACTCTAATTTGAAGGTCAGAGCTGCTTAGAGAGTAGACTGGTGCCATGTGTCAATTTTGACTTTATATATCTGTAAATATTGTTTATAGTCAAATGAATAAATCAAGATTTTTATGAATGTTTTGAACAAACTGTGCCAGATTTTCAAACTGTCAATATAATGAAACTTTCCATGTTAATGGATTTTTTTGTATGTTTAATCTAAAATACAGATTTAAGACAGATCTAATGAAATCTCCATGAGTTCTTACAAGAGCTCTGTGTGATTGAAGCAGAAGCAGCCAAGATTATCTAGAAATTTGCATTTCTCATATAGAACATGAAATTATGCCTGAAGTATGTTACAGAACTTGTTTCAAATTCTACTTGTTCATGCACTTTACCTCTGGGCGTGTTCTGTCTTGTTTTGGAAGATCTAATTGAAACTTCTCTTTTTCCTTCATGTTCTCAGCAAATTATCAGGAAGGGAATTGCTCAATAGCAGACTTAACAATAATAATTTAAAAAGTACAGCCTGTGTAGGATTCCTTTATAATCATAAAATGAAAGAGTAAAAACTTGGCTGCGTACATAGAAAGATATTCTATAAGGATCCAATTATACAAAAGTATAGAATTAATGCCAAATAGGTAAAGTTCTGTAGGCTGGAGTATGGGAGAATATACACATATTAATGAGTATTTAATGCATAATCACCTGTGTGGATCAAATTACAAGCAGTGGGATTTTTGTTTGTTTTGCTAGTTCAAAGTCTCCACAGAGGTCTCCTTGCTGCACCAAATATTGTGAGGAAATAAGAGAATAAGGCCCTGACTTGGAGAGCTTTGTGCCAAAATCTGGTGCTGACAATCCTGTCAATAATCTTGATACTAAACCATTATCAAATGGTAGTGACAAAAATACACAGCAATCAAGGAGTCACAGGTAAATTTTCTTCCAGCCATTCTGGCAACATATTTGTATAGCACTTTATGCTTCTGAAGAGGCAGATGGAGTAATTCTTTCCAGAAGAAGGTACTTCCACTTTATTTTGCAAGCAGTGAAAACACATCACAGTGAATCAGTGATTTAAGACCTGCCCAGCTGCATCCCCTGCATGTGAGGCTTGACTCATTTGATTCCCTTTCATCATCCTCTGCTGTGGCCCTTTGGAGTCAGGAGCTTGCTGTGCAGCTCCTGCTCTCCACGCTGGGTGCTGAGTCTGTTTCCAGCAGCATCCTCCAGCCCTTTCCCAGGCACAGCTGCTGCCAGGGGCAGGTGAGCAGCTCTGCAGCCAAGGGCTGTTCCCAGCAGTGCCCAGGGCTATCCAGCCCTTCCAGAAGCCAAAGCCCTCAGCTGTAATTTGCACCATGATCTGTGATGCAGGCTTACTTGTGTGATCAGACACACAGGCATAGACTGGGACAAGTTAATCCTGCTTTCAAAGCCATCCAAGTCCCACTGTAGGTCATGTGCTAAGCAGCCTGAATTGGCTTTAAAGCCTTCTAAAAATGGGTGTTAAAAATTCAGTAAAAAGAGTCTAAGGCACTGAAGCATTGTCCATGCAATAGCCCCAATTGAGTTTAAAATTGACAAAGCACCTCCCCGGTGTGCATTAAGTTTTGAGAAGTTAATATTAGCAATTATATCTATGCTGAGGCCTCAGCTTTGCTGTAGTCCTATAGAGAATTCACTAGAGACCATAATCTCTCTGTAATAGTAAATAAAGATGTTGATTATTAACAAACATACAGTATTTTGTTTTGGGAAGATTTCAAAATATTTCCATTATTTAAGTGTGCTTGAAACTATATATCAATATAAATTATGTAGGTTAGTAATGACTATTGCTACACTATGCACATCTTCTATCTTATTTATATATATATATAAAATATATAGTTTTCTGTATTTACCAATTAAACTACTTCCTAAGACAATGATCAACTCACATGAAGTTTTTTTTATTACTCCTAGAGAAGCTGAAATTGTTCTGGTCATGCAGACATTCTCTGTGCATGCTGAGAGTGATTTTGTTAGCAATGTGAGCTTTACCTCTTTGCTGAAATCACCCCTCTCACCTGGGTACTGAGAATCCTGTAGCAAATTTAGTTCTAAAGCCTATCTTCAGACAGCCACCCAAGTACATCTCAGTGGGGCTTTCCTCAGAAGTGTGGCAGGTTACAGCACAGTTCTTTCTGGAGGCAATAAAGGGCAGCTCTCATGCAGAGCCTTGCAGGGGAAAGCAGAGTTTAGGGGAAAGGGTGACAGAGTAGAATGTGTTTTAGTGATTTCATTAATTTTTGGAGTCCTTATGGCTTCCATTGTGGAGTACACAAAATGAATCCCATGCTAGATGGATACAGGCAAAGGAGGCAAAAAAACACCTGGGAGATCAGCCCTGAACATGGGGATCCAGGGTCAGCAGCAGCTCAAAAGGAACCAGCAGTGTGCCCTGGCTGCCAAGAGGGCAAACCCCATCCTGCCACAAACACAGCATGACCAGCCAGGAAATAGAAAGTGGTCAAATGCTGGAACAGGCTCCCTGGGGAGGTAGGCAATGCCCCAAGCCTGTCAGTGTTAGAGGTACCTGGATAAAGCCCTTAACTCTTGGTCAGCCCTGAAGTCTCAGGCAGTTGGGCTAGATGAACCCTGTAGGTCCCTTCCAACCAAAACTGTCTATTCTGCCCTATTTTGCTCTGCTCTATTCTTCTCTATTCTTCAATACAATATAATGTAATATTTACTGATACTCACTTTTCTTTGACCTTACCCCAGATTCATCTGTTCCTGCTTTATAACTCCATCTTGCATGTGTAAGCAATAGGGAAACTTTTCTCCAAAACCTCTGAAGTTTATGAATGAAGGCAGGTATCTCTCCCTGACATACAAGAAGATTCTTTCTCTGACTGGTTCTTACACAACTGCAAATTCACAGTGCAGTAGCATTTGAACTCAGCATCTTTCTTAACATTCCTGTCCCCTCACTTTTATCTGTGACTAATGGTGTCACTGTTCTTCCTGCCACCCACACTTTCTAAACTGGGTGGCATTTGTTTCTTCCTGTTTTCGAGCACCTCCTTTTCACCATCAACTTCATTAATATAACATTTCTCATTCTCAGCTTCACAACCTTGCAGGAAGCCCCATTAGCTTCCTTTCCCCCTTCTTCCTGCATTCATTGACTTTGCCAATTATTTTGTGCCTTTTCATTCCCACAGTTCAAGCCTCAGTATTGAATCTTAATGAAGCAACTCCACCAGCACACCAAGGCCTTTCTCTGATGACCCCCTCCACTCACTTCTAGGCAGCAGCATCAAAACCAGCTGGATTTAGGAATATGCTTTGGCTTGCATTCACAGTCAGCCAGAGACATGTGCAGTCACTAATATATTGATGGTTTATGTGGCTACAAATATTTTAGGAACAGAAAATCACCCTTGAAATATTTTGATGTTGTGCTTGAAATTTCATGTTATTTTTGTCAGTTCTGGAGGAGGAAAAATGGTGAGGGGGAGTAAAACCTACTGTCAATATTTTTCCTGTGAAGATACATTATATCTTTAACATTAACTGTCTTAACTAAGAGTCTTAATTTTAAAATAATTACTTTACTGTCCATAGTGGGCTGAAAGGAATATATACACCTTTATTCATATTTGATTAGTTATTATGAATCTCTGAAGTTTTTGTACTGTGTGGTGGATTCAGACTTTCTACTTTCTAAATTTCCTTGCTCTGGAATATATTCTAACCTTGGACTGACACTGCTGTTTTGTTTTGGTTTTTTTTGTGTTGTCTCATCAGAGTCAGAAAGATCTATTAAAATGCAGTTGTTTAGACTTAATTTTTTATCTTATGGAGGAATTCATTAGTGCCTCAGCTGAATTCAAAAAGAGGAATTTTGGTTATACATAAAAATGAGACTCTTACTTTTCATGTAGTACTGTAGACATTCAGTTTTACAAACTATAAATTTGTGGGATGTTCTCCTGCTTGTTTACTGACAGAAATATCCCGTACTAAATTATTTTACTATAAATTTATTTTCTATTATCACCAATGAAGTTCATGTCCAAATCATGTCCATACCATATTAGCAACTCAGATGGTTTAAAAGCAATCCAAAAACGTGGGATTTTATACTAATTTATTCTTACTGCTTAGATTGCCTTACACTTGTTTCTGAGAAAGCAGCAGAGGAACTGAAATATGTTGCATTAAAGGGGATAATAGCTGTGGCACAGGTGAAGCTGTCAGGTGATGTTCTGTAGTAATTTTATCCAGGGTGTTCAGGTCAGTCATGTGTTACAGGGGAGAAAGTTCAACCTGCTCTGTTCAGTCCCCTCAGAAGGCTGAGGCTGTTGAGTACAAGTACTTCAGTTCTGATGCTGGATGGGCACTGGTGAAACAGGAGCAAGGAGCACTCCAGCTGGAGGCCTCTCAGATCCCAGCCCAAGCCTGCAGCAGCTGAGACAAAGAGGCTGGGCAAGGACTAAGGAGATGCAGAAGCTTGTGGGGGACATATCTAAAGGTGACCAGTGCAGGCAGGTGACTCTGCTTCTCAGAAGCCATCAACAGACCAGTGAGGACAGCTCATGACACAACTCTCACCTGTGCTTCCCTCCCCAGCCTCCAAAGCCCACACAGCTGGTGCAGCTGCAGTGCTCTGCCTGTACCTGCACCTGTCAGCAGCTGGAGACAGCACCTTGCAGCCTCAGTACCCCCACCTGGGAGCCACTGGCCATGTTCCCATACCTTTGTTTTACTTTAAAAGCAAGTAAAGCCTCAGTAGGAGCTTGGCTTTCTTTCATGTCAACAACCCTCAGCCATCACAGTTTTTGCAACACCTGACAAGTTAACAAAGATAATGGATGAGACGCATTAGAATCATAGATTATGGTGAGTTGGAAAGGACCCACAAGGATCTTTGTGTCCAGCTCCTGGCCCTGCACAGGACAACCTAATGAGTGCTACCAGGTGCTCAAGGGTATTGTCTAAGGGTTTCTTGAACTCAGACAAGCTTGATGTTGTGACCAAGGGGAGCCTGTTCCAGTGCCCAGTCACCCTCTGGGTGAAGAGCCTTTTCCTGATATCCAAAGTAAACCTGCCCTGACACAGATCTGTGTTCTGTGGAGAAGAGGATCAGGGCTCTAAAGGTTCACATCCATCAAGTGACATGGAATCACACTGCACCAGCAGGAGTCAGAGCTGCAGGAGAACCACCTTCCCAAAAAATACAGACCAACCTGGAACTGGCTCCAACAGGCAAAACAAGTGGTGGGAATGGAGGCATTACCACAAGATCTTGTCCCAGTGAATTCAGTTACAAAATTCTTATTACTTCAAGGGACCAAGATGTCATACATTGCACTTGGGTATGGGACCATGTCTTATTAAAGTGATTAGGAGTGGCTCAGTATTTGCTTTGAATAGCCATTTATGGGATAAATTAATCCTGAAATCTGCTGGCTCCCATATCTTGCTGTAACTGCTTGCTTAAACTGATCTTCCAGCTTTACATGTGAAGATTGAAGACAATGGTAAAAAAGCAGCTAATAGGAAAGGAAGGAGGCTTTCTTTCTCTTTCTGGTTACAGTTCAGCTTATTTCATTCCTTATTTTCCATCTGTATTGATGTCTAAGCACATATGGAAGCAGGGAACATTTAGAAAACAGCAAATTGGTCCGTGCTCCAACCACTTCTCTGTGTACACAGCAGCAGAGGTGATAATGTGTCCCAGAATGGGGACTTAATGGTCTTGTCTGGTGGAATATTACATTTTGGGGGCAGAGAAGTGAGAACAAGAGGTTTCATATGGTTAATTGCTTAAGTAATGTGAAAACTAGATGAGTTTGAAAACAGTCTGAAAGCAAAAATGTGCAGCCAAGGAAAGTAAATTACTCACTTTGCTGCTCTCATGTCATAGTGAAAAGCTGCCAGGTATTTGATGCTAGCAAAAACAACAGTATATTAAACTTTGTCACAGTGGTTGATTAGATATAAAACCAGTCTGTGTAACACAACATTTACTGTTGTATTCTGAACTCTTGCAAACAAAATGTTTGGCTGAGTAGAGAACAAATTCATACTTACTTTGTATTTATCATATAAAGGAGAGATCTTTCTTGGAAATGAAGGGTGAAATATCTCTACACAAAAATCTCTGGGAATTTTTCTTTCAACTTCAGCGAAGAAATCCAAAGACATTAGAAGATGAAGAAAATTAGCATAATCAGCTCATGTTGTTTAATCTCCCTAGTCCAACCCAGGAATGTTCTCTATGTGCTACTGGTTAACACTTTTATCCCAGCCAGGTTTAGATGACCTGCAATTCCCCACTCTGCTGCCTTTTGTAACTGTCAGAGAGCTCACAATGTGCATCTTGGATCTTACAGAAAGAGAGATCCATGCTGCACACAATGTATTTTAAATGTGTAGTTATATTAAGTATAATGAGAAAGAGCATAGGGAAATATGGGAGCTATAAAAGAAAAGGCTTTCAAATCTGACTTTATTATATGCTATAATACATATGCATTTTGGATTCCTTCTTTTAAAAGAGCAATTAAGATTTGATAGTGACTGGAGTGATGAATGCAACAAGAGGATGAGGACTTGTAGTATGAGATTTCTCAGAAAATGGAGAAATGTGTTAAAAGCTGTGGAGTTTCCATTGGACAGCAGAAGCATTGAGGGCTCAGGACAGCCACAGGTAAGGAAAACAGCTTCCATTCTGCACATATTTGTATCGTGTTTACGTAATGCTTGTCCCCTGTCTCTATAATGTTTATATTAGAAACATAAAGTCCTGTCAGGCTTCATTTCAAATAAAGGAGCTTCAAATCCTATCCCTCAGATCAGTCAATTTTCATCAGCTAAGGTAAAATCACTCCCAGGTACCTTCCATGTGAAAATAACTGGATATGCACTGCTTGCAGACCATGCAGTGCATGCCATAATATTGCTGGAATTTATACAAATTGCTGTTATTAATGCCATGCCTGCTGTTACAGTAGAAGAAACAAGGTAAATAGCTATAATTCTAATAATTTTCTCTTGAGAGTTAAGAAAAACATTTAGATTTAGACATCTCTGCTTTATTTTTGTGTCATTAAACAGAAATAATGCCAATTCTGGAGAAACTTTCCCCATTTGTCATAGACTCAGCTGGTTTCCTTCATTCTACTGATTCTCAACTCAATGAGAATGAGTTATTCTCATTCTACTGAGAATAACTGAAAATTTGTTCCTATGGCTAAATGTTATTCCATTATATAAATCCTGGAGGTTATTCCAGTACACAAAATCTGAAAGAAGAAAAGGTAAAACCAGAGAAAAATCTTGACATGAAATATTTTATCTTGAGATGAAATATTGATTAAATCTGGCAACATAATGTGGTGGGAACAGGAATGGGTGTTAAGAATGTTTAACAAAGATGGAACAATACCAGCACCATAGGTGGTCCCTGTATAACAGAGTTTGGGCAACAGTCACAACTATTTTGTATTTTCTAGAGATTAATTTGGCTTTGAAAAATGCAAAGTACATAAACACACATACCTATGCATCATATTGCAGTAGCACATTTGCAATTTGTATTCCAACACAAGAAGAAAAGCATTCCAGTTATGACAGTTTCTATTTTTAAAACGGCTTATGACAAAAAAAAAAAATCAACCAAACAAAATGCTACAAAAATCTGCAGCAAGAGAGATAATAACAATCCACTCAGCCCTGGATAGTCAGAAGCATTACTCTGATGTCTAATGTACTCAGCTCTTTCCATGGCTTTCTCCTCCCTCCCACAATTACCACAGGCCTGTTTGGTTAGGAGTTTGAGCCTGTCTGACCATATGACACTTATATTTTCCTTTGAAGACCCTCACCAAAAGGGAGTTTCCAGGGTTGCTTGGGGGTGTTTTGTTTGTTTTTTTCAAATATATTTTGATTTTTTTTTTTTTAAAGGCCAATTCTGACTCCAAAGAGATATTCCTTCCAGTCAAGGAAAGATAATGGAAAAGCTATTAAAGCTCTTAGTTCCTATAGTTACAATCTTTACCATACATGAACTGCAAGATTTTGGGACACTGATAATGAAAAAGAGTATAAACAGCTTTTCAAAGTGTGTTCATCCATATTCAGTGAGGTGGATCTGGCACAGGTGCATCTGTCCTTATCCCTGCTTTTTGTGTGTGATCCCATCTGCTTCCTCAGGCCAGAACTGCAATCATGTGTCCATGGGATAATGCAAATCAGGGAACTAATCTGGGGCTGGGAAAAAAGGTTGCTGAGTCCATAGTGTGGTTCATTGTGTAGCCACATAAAGCTCCATGTTGGGATGAAGGGAGGACAAGGATTAAACCAGGAGCCACCCATTCCACCAGTGACACAGAAGTCCATTGGTTCAAACAGATCAAGAAAGCTTAGCCAGATGGCCTGATCCAAATCCTGCCAAAGCCACTGTGAGCCTCCACATTATCTCCTCTTGGAAGGATTTCAGAGATGGCTGAGCAGAGAGTCACTGACTCATAGCAGCACTGTGGACAACCTGGCCAAAACATCTGGGAATCATCCACAGCATCTTTGCAAAGGTTCCTCAAGCACTGAGCTGTAGGGAGTGAATCCTATTTAATAAGATCCTGTATAGAGACTAGGAATTTGGCTTTCAGAAAGGAGAATACTGACAGTGTAAATAAATCCTTCTGTAAGAATTGTCATGCCAGACTGAGGAAAACTAAAGGTGCAATTCCAGGAACACTTCTACAAAAGCAGTCCTGGCAATGGCTTGTGTGGAAACACTGAGCTGGACAGAGGAACTGCCAAGCCAGTAGAAGAGAAGTGGTTTTTTCCTTCCAGATTTTTTTTTTCTCAGTAGGATGCCTTTTAGAGTTCAATGCACCCCAAAGAGATGTGGAATGGAATGGAATGGAATGGAATGGAATGGAATGGAATGGAATGGAATGGAATGGAATGGAATAGAATAGAATAGAATAGAATAGAATAGAATAGAATAGAATAGAATAGAATAGAATAGAACAGAACATATCACAGTAGCACAATACAAACGTTGGAAACACTCCATCATTTACTGTATAGAAATTGATTATGACTGTTCTGTAAACATAAGGAGGCATAAAAGTAAATCTTCATAACTATTTGCCTCCTCTCTTGTTATAAAACCCATCAATAGTAGCATTTCCACTAGGGAGCTCATCACTTTGCTGAGCTACCTTTGGAGATGGAAAGCTTTCTGTAATACTTAACTGAATAATCTTTTGGTGCATATTATACATTGACTTTTTTCCTGCCCTCAGAAGTAATGCAGAGAATGTGATCACCAATGGTCATTTTGTCCTCAAAAAATCAGCTGGTGTATGGATATGTTTTATTTAAAGGCTGCAGTGGTTTTAACTAGGAGAAATACATCTTATCTTAAACGAAAAAATAGAGATGAGACAGTAACTCTCTCTTCCTCAGCCTCATGTATAACATCATTCTTGTCAGGAATATTTCAAATTTCTGGCAAAGCTACAGTATTTTCAAATAAGCAAAATAAATCTATCCTTCCTGTATCATTTCCAAACACACTTTTGACTACCGAAACATCTAAAATTTCTGTTTCATTTCTTGTTCATGACATTCCTAGCTGCTCAGAATGTGCATATGAAAATCAGCTTAGCAAAAGTCAACCATAATGGAAATGCATGAAAAAAAGCCTTTTTCCTCTTTGTGGTATGTTCTATTTTGCATGCATCAGCCTTCTTTCCCAAAAATAATTTTCCACTCCTTAGCTCCACTGCATGCAAAGTCACAGAATCATAGAATCATAAAGGTTGTGTCAGTGACACCATCTGTGTCCAAAGTGACTGGAGTGTTTGGACAGCATTAGTGTTTGAGTCCACCCTGTGCAATTACAGAAAATGGAACATTTTACAGAGGATCTGTTTTCTCTCTGGTCCATAAGGGAATGCAGCCCCTCATGACCTGGTCTGGGGAATCCAATTCAAGCATTATCAATACTCAACCCTCACTCTCTGAGCCATCATGTTCAGCCACTTCTGTGGACTAAAATGTTGCCCACAATAGATCCCCTAGAACAGACTGCAGCAGTGGGAAATATTTTGTGCCTTTGAATCAGCTGGATCACAGTGATACATGTCTGGCTGAAAACCTTGGACAAATGTCTTTGTAATATTGCCCTATCTCTTCACAACCCAGTCCTTTGCTCCCTGTGACAGTTCATATTACAAAGTGTAATTCAGTTCAAGACCTCTTTACATACTTAGGGGAACCAGTGACCTCTGCCCAGGATATCTGATAGATCAGCTAAAGGCTACAAATGAAAATCAGAGTCAGCAATTCAGCTCTCTACTAGAGAAGAGTATCTTACAATATACTAAAACTCCCTGGTCTAGAAAGTCGCATTTCTTGCAGTCCTGGTCCAAAACTTCAACATGATGTCCAGTTCAGAATCATTTTGAGCATCATGACATTTTGCCCTAAGTGTTAAACATATCCCTTCAATTTTGTCTTCCCTACAGAGACTATTTCTACAATTTCCACAATGGGGAATGCCAGGTCAGTGAACAGGAGCTTTGTAGAATCTGAATGTTTAGCCTCTGCTGGGAAGCAGGTATTTTGCTTTCTCCAATCTGCACTTCCAGCCAACTCAAAAATGAGTTGATAAACAAAGAGCTTTGTCCTGTTAGCAGTAGCTGGAACACTAGACAGAATTTTTCTACTTCTAAGGAAGTAAAAGGACTGTGTGCCATTCTGGAAAGGATTCAGGAACTGCCAGTCTTTGATAGCTGAGAGAGAGAAGTGCCAGGCTGTAAAGCAGTATCTAAATTCACTGCATGCCTGTCCCTGCCCCTCCCCGTGCCAAAGGTATGGAAAGAACGAAAGAAATAGCAGAACAAAACAAATAATTAACTGAAGATTGTTATTCACTATCACTTCATAAGGCAAGAAAAGACATCTCCTGCCCGTTGTGAGGGTGGATGGTGGGTCAGAAAGCCCAGAGCTGGGAGGTGATGCTGGATACTATTTGTAACCTATGTGGGATTTGTCTGTGGCTGTAAGCTGTGTGGGATTTGTCTGTGACTATTTCAGAACCATTCTTACAGAGGCAGACACTAAATATGGGGCAGCATAGGTGCAAGGCTGTCACCTGCTGCATCCCTCAGGAGAACATCCCATGCCAGCAGGGTTGGAGGGATTTGCCTCCCTGAGCGCTTCCTTCCTCCCCCTGTGCATATGGAGCTGTAAATTATCACAGGTTTTGTCTCTGTTCTTATCTCACAGTTCAAGCACTACAAGGATCATGTAAATAATGCTAACATTTCTAGTCATGGCTGTGAAATGCTTGATTCTTACACCACCAGGACACCTGGCTGCCTGGCACAGTTCTCTTCTCCCACAAAACACGCTTGCCATCTTCTGGCCAGGCCACCAAGCATCAGGAAATCAGGAAATGCACTCTCAAGTGTCTCTACCACACGGGCTTTCCCTGCTGTTAACATAACCACCCAAGCAAGAAGTTTGAAGTGAAATTTTGCTTTGGGAAGTTCCCCTATGAAGAATTTAGCTTTCAAGCTGTGCAAAATTCGTCTTTCTTAATTCATAAAGATTTGCATGAGTTTTTGCTTCTGTCTTTATACCTGCAAATATCCTGAGTTTCATTTATTCAAAGCCTAAAGGAAACATCTGGATTATTATTACACTGCTTTTACATTTAAACCACAAGTCTCAGTGGCTTTTATAGGAAACTACTGTTGATCAAATCTGGAATTACAGTTTTCATTAATAGTTATTAAACACTAACTTTGCAGTGGAAGGTGAGGCTGAACAAAGTTCAAATGGTATCGGGTTCCAACACAAATATTTGATGTGGCTGTAATTAAAGCCAGTACTAGAGTTTGATATTCACCTTGATTTCCTCCTCAACCAGGGAGGATCTTTCAGGAAGATCACATCTTCTGCCATGGCAGATCTAGTTTCCTGTATAATTCTGCATTTCTCTACTTTTGTCTCTCTCATGTTGTCTATGAACACATATCTCCCAGATCAACTCTTCTAAAGACTGAAATCATCCTGAGAGGAGTATCATTTCAGACAAAAGTACAAAAAATTATTTCCAGTATGTAATAATAACAACAAAGTTATTATTGTTATTATTACTATTATTTTAATACTACTATAGAAAGCAGCTGACACAGTCAATTGTTTTCACCTAGTTTGGTATCAGCTAGCTGGTGTTATCTGGCTACAGGTGCTGGTGAGGAGCAGTACAATCTGGTCTGGGAGCAGTTCTCAGCTATCAAGAACCAGCTAAATTTAGTAGCCCACAGACTGTGGGCAGCAGTTCAGCAAACAGTTCCTGTCTGAGACTGTGTGTGGGAGGACAGGGGAACTAGGGGCAGGTTGTCCTGTATATGAATTCAGAAAGTTGAGGTTTTCCACCCAGGTGATTTTTTCCACCAAGGCTTTGTACAGACAGTGGAGTTGGGTGAGACTGGGAATCGCAGCGTGATGCTCAAGGCAGAGGCAAGGCTCAGCTCAGAGGTGACAGGGACACTGGTGTTTCACAGGCCACATTTCCTCTACAAGGCAGGGATTCTGAGGAAAACCACATTTTCTGCTGTGGCATGGCCAGTTTCCAGTAAAATTCTGATTCTGTCCACTTCTGTCTTTCATAAAACAAGTAGTACAAATGGTAAAATGAATGTCAAGCCCCAAGCTAAAGGAACTTGCCTTGCCCTCTGTTATTTCACTTTGCACATCAGGAGTTCTATAACTGCATCCCAGATGTTACTAAATATCTGAGCAAATATTGAATCAGAATAGGCAGATCTTGCTTTTCAATGATACAAACTCTCCACATGCAGCCACACATCACCTTTTAAGGAAAAAAAAAAATGTTGAGTGTAATGCACAATGAATTTTCTTAGCTACCAAAAACAATATATAGTGCAAGATTCCATGTGTACAGCTGTTACTTAATTTGTTGTTTCAAAGGGAAAATTTTCATTAATGAATTTAAAAATTAACACTAGATCTGCATTTTATTTCTTCCATTTACAGCTGCCTAACAAAGCATGGCTGAGGTCAGAAAAGCTGCTATGATGGCAGCATGTGCTTTTCCATGTACTCCACACAAAACATCACAATCATTTCCATTTCTCCCTCTCAGGCACACAATTTCTGAGCTGCTGTCTGGCAATTGAAAAATGTGCTGCACCAGCTGTCAGAGTGTTCCAGCTTCCTGTCTCTTTTAGCATTTTTCTTTGAACAGATACTGAACTTTTATTAAAAGAAGTAATAGCCAGGAACAGCTATGGAACAGAAACTAATATTAAAATACAGACATATGAGAAATATAATGAATATTAATTCCTAGGGCAAATTTCTGGCATCTGAGCTACTTTTAATATATTTTACTATAACATTCTAGATCTGTTTTTACAGAGTATGCAATTTGTAGGAAAGCATGCTGTCTTTTCTCCTATGGATTAATAACAGGATTAGAGGTCTGGGAAAACCACTAAGAAAGGAGATGATACACAACAAGCAAACTCATAATCCTGCCTTGTCTCAAGCAAGATGCACTCAAACACTCAAAAACAATGGCAGAAGACAAATGAATACATGGCAATAAAATCTTTATAATTATTTTTATAACTATTTTGGTTTCTACTTGCTTAGTTATGACTTCAAATCAGGCCTGGAATGCAGTCAGCAGCTCTGGGAAAGAAGGCAAATTTCTGTGTGGACACTTGGAAAGACAGACGTTTGACTGTGCAGTGTTTGGAAAACAAAAGAACAACAAGAAGAAGGATCAGGAGGGATCTGGGAGGAGCATTTCCCAGAGTCCTGGCAGAGAGGAGATGTGGAGCTGAGGGAGGCAGAGGGGAGCACTGCCCTGGGCACAGTGCCTGGGCAGGAGCTGGCAGAGCCCTGGCTGGCAGGACATGGAGCTGTCCACCAGTGCATCCCTTCCAGGAGAGATGCAGGAGGAGTTGCTGCAGTCCTGAGACATGCTCCTTGTCTCTCTCTTTCTTGCCTGCTTGCTAAGAATGCTGCTCAGAATTAGGAAATGAGATAAATGTGCCAGTGAGCAACTGCTAATAGACTTTGTTCCCTTAGTTCCTTTTTATTTTCACAGAAGGCAAAGGCCAGAGGCTTTTTATCTCTGCAGTTTGGTTCAGTAGAAAATTGTAAAGCCATAACCAGCAAGGTCTAATGCATTTCTTAGCAATCATTTACTTTAAAGAGCATGAAAAATTTGTCATTAAAGGACTATGAATTAAGAGGTTCTCCTCATGCAGATGATGCACTGGTAGGTTATTCTTGTCTCCTGCCAGCAATGACCCAAGGCTTGTCCACTTGCTTTGACTTTCCAGCACCTGCCTTGCTTTGCCAAGGCAGAAAAATCTTTGGGTGCTCAATTTTCCAAGTGAGCATTCTCTTCAAATAATAATGGATAATAACACCTAGGTCCACTAAGGGGAACAGAGTCACAGAATCATGGGATCATAGAAGGGCCTGAGCTGGAAGGGACCTTAAAGCTCACACAAGTCCCAGTGCCCTGCTGCAGACAGGGATACCTTTCACTAGATCAGGTTCCTCAGACTCCCAACCAACGTGCCCTTAAACACTTCCAGGGATGGGACAGCCACAATTTCTCTGGGCAACCTGTGTCAGTGCCTCACCACCCTTCCAGCAGAGAATTTCTTCCTACTATCTAATCCAAACCTACCCTCTTTCAGGTTGAGGCCATTCCCCTTTGTGCTGTCACTGGATGCCCTTTCAAGAAGTCCCTCTCCACTTTTTCTGCATTCCCTTTGGGTACTGGAAAGCCACAATCAGGTCACCCCAAAGCCTTCTCTTTTGCAGACTGAACAAAACCAACTCCCTCAAGAGGTGTTCCAGCCCTTGGATCATCTTGGTGGCCTCCTCTGCCCTCACTCCAACAGGTCCATGTCATTCATGTGCTGCAGACCCCAGAGCCTGATGCAGTGATCGTTTGTTACAGACATTGTCACATCATGCACATGAGAAATCAAAACCAATCCTTCACACAAACAAGTTATTACAATTTGATTTGTTACATGTTAACTATAAGTAAATCTCTTCCTGCTTTGTTAGCATCTTTTAAGATATTCTATATAAGCCCATGGCACTTAGCTGTAGAGGAGTAAAACTGAAACTTAATAACTAATCTTAATCACATTCATTTTTGTAGGGAAAATTTGAATATATTCAGAAGATCCCTAGGTCAATATATTTACAGGTTTTACCTTAGCTTTTAAAATGTTACTTTGATTTGCTTTTTTCTCCTCAGAAGAAGACACAGATATAAACTACTCTTGGGTAAAGACTACTGTTGTCTTTAATAGTAATATTAAAAATACTCACAAGTGTAAATCATTTGCCTTGAACTTTAAGCAGCAATATGTTTGTTAATCTTCAAATATTTTGCCATTCCTTCATTGGCAGAGCCCCATATGCAAGTCTGTCTACACTGAACACAAGAGATGCAGGAGAGCCTGTGCAGGTTTGTGCTGGGCAGGCCCTTTGCAGTGCCAGGGTGCTGGGGGCACAGGCTGCTCTCTGCAGGAGCCACAGCTGCCTGCTCAACACACCAAAGCCCACATTAATAAAACATTGATATCTGGCTTTTGAAAAATGCAGAATTTCATGCAAGAATATCATCCTCAGAGAAGAAAGGCCACATTAGGTTCCTTTCATGAGTCTTTAGGTTTTGTTTCAGTCCAAAATTCTTAGTGATTGTAATGAAAAACTGTTACAGCAAAAAGAAAGATACATTGTACAGAGCTTTATTCTTATAGGAGGAATGCAATACTATATCAGGGAATCCACTGCTAAAGGTGTCTGGAAAGGAGAGATTAAATATGGGAATAGTTAATGGATTGCTACATACATTGAAAACTGAAACACAGTTTTGACATACACATTTGCACTGTTTCTCTTAGGAGACAACTGTTTCTATTTTTACAAAAATTATTGTTACTGAATCTGGCTAAATTTACACACATTGTTTCAAGGCAAAGGTATCATGTGCATTTAGTTTCTCAGGATCTTGTAGTTAGGAAAAAAAAGAAAAGCTAATCCTCTTTAAACATTCCCTGCATTTTTATTATTTTTTAATTATAAAAATGTAATTTTTGCAAGACCATGTGATTTTTCACTATCTGATATGAGCACTTGCATTAATCCAAAAAAAACCTTTGGCTTAAAGGGATCAGGAAAGCATTTAAGCAAATGGGGGGGTGGTTCAAGAAATATAAAGTTGTTTTGCTAAAATGTGGGTTTAGATTTGGTCATAATATATGGGCACAGCCCCTAAGCGTGGTCTTAGCAGACTGACATAGAAAATAGACTGTTCACCATCCCAGGAGATAATAAAAATTCCCTTATGTCCAGCTAATTCAAGGCATGTGACTTATACAGCTGATAATTTGAATTTATGCAGTTCCTCTTGTTCAAAAAATCTCAGATGGAAAAATGCTAACAGCTTTTGAAAAAGATCATATTAATTTTGACCACTCCAAAGTATCAAAAATACCTCAAAAATCATTTTTACATGACAGACTAAAACCCAATCTTCTGCCACATACCATAAAAAACAAGAAATTTCAGTGACTTGTTCCTGAGATAGGCTCATCTGCATCTGTCTGACTCAGCCTCATAGAGGAGGTGTATTGAGTTATTCCGAAAATATTTTTGACTGTTACGTTCTTATTGATTATGAAACAGCTCCCTAGGGCTTGTTCTTTTGTGCTGCTGCCTGGGCATGGGCCTGACACCAAGTCAGGGCAGGCACACCCAGTCCCAGGGATACCCGGGGAACAACCCTCACGTGGAACCAGGACTATTTCCCCTTAACAATTCACCTATACAGACAAATAAAGCAGCTTTCTTCTTAATTTGTATGTTAGCAAGAAATTGAAGAATTTCTTAACCATAAAAACTTTTCTGTGTATAATAGAAATGTACTGAGAATAGTATTTAACCCCCAAATATACAAAGAAGTTGAGACTGCATTTAACTCTCAAAATGATATGCCAAATTTTCCTATAACCAAATTTTCTATAACCTATAACAAATTGTGCCTATAACCAAAGTGAATCCAGCTGAGGTTTGCTCATGTAACAGCACTGAATTTGGTTTATTATTCCACATTTGAAGCTAGGTAGTGCAAATTGCAAAATGAAATATATCCAGTAGATGTCATCATCCTGCATCCCATGTGCCTGATAATCCAGTTTAGATTTACTATTTTTTAAACTGAACTGAAATAAGAATTAAGAGTCCTAACAGAAATAACTTTTCTGAAAAACTTGCATAAAACATACTCATTTGATGTGATACACCTTACTAACACTAGCATTTCTGGAATGTTTGCAACCTGGAAGCGTTCATGCACAAAGTAATTGGCAGTTATCCGTGACTGCACTCACACACCCAAATTACATCTGTAAAATATGCCAGTAAATGCATCTACTTAAACCTGAAAATCCATTTAATAGGTTCCATTTAATCCACGTGTCCTTAAAGCAATATAAAATGTACTACAGCATTGTCACTGATCCTGAAGCCTGTACTGCAAAAATAGATTTAAGATCCTCTTTACAGATATTAATTTATTAAATGAAGTTGAGAATATTAAATGAAGTTGAAAGAACTTTGGGAGGTCAGGGAATTCCATTTTCATAAATAGTGCTTTGAGTTGTCCATTTCTTGAAATTACACCTCATATAAATGAATATTTTCATATGGATTACAGGGAATTATCAAGTACTCTGATGTGCTTGATTTACATTGTTTTTCATTTCAAATCAATACTGTCATTTACATTCAGCAGCTTTATACTTAGTTGAGGAGTAAAATGATTCAGGGAAGTCCAAATCACTGTGATTCAGCCACCTTCAAACATTTTCACATTTAAAACCCTGACCTCTATTATTTGGTGTGGGGAGACTTACTAGGTCAGAGTTACGCCTTGCAGCATGTGATTAAAACATGCACTTTGTCCATGTCCATGGATTTTGTAATACAATCCTTTAGCAATCTGGCAACATTTCTGGCTTTGTTAGCTGGGGCATTGCTTAGGAAAATTCCTGTGCAATAGTGTTGTGGTCTGATCCAATCCCCTTTGGGAACAATAGAAAGGCTTCCAAGGGCTTAAGCCATGGGCAAATGAGGTTCATGCAAAGGCTGAGCCCCAGCAGGTGAAGCAGGAGGCAGACACTGGTGGCAAATTGCAGCGTGGCAGATGCCAACAGGCTCACAAGCTCATCTCAGTTGTGTTCTGGAACCTGCTTTTAATTCCTAAAAGGGATGGGATAGGGAATGCCCCAGTTTCAGATGGGCTAACATTGTTACACATTGCTTTCCGTTTAGTAATATATTTTTTATTAGTACAATTTGTACAATCACAGAATGTTAAGGGGTTGGAATGAACCTTAAAGGTCACCTAATCCCAACCTCCCTACCACTGGACCAGGTTGCTCAGAGCCCCATCCAACCTGGCTTTGAACAGTGACAGGGTTAGACCAGCCACAGTCTCCATGGGCAACCTGTTCCAGTGCCTCACCATCCTCACAGTGAAAAATTTCTTCTTGATATCTACTTAAATTTTACCTCTTTTAATTGGTATGCATTACTCCTTGTCCTATCACTGCAGCTGTTGATGAAAAATCAATGCAGCTTGGTTTCCAGTTGTCCTTGTATCTGTGGCTTCCATGATAATGCGCGAGGGAGGAATGATTTGAAAGGAAAATGCGTTTTTTCCTCTAACCCTGCTCTATGGTTATGCATTGGCTGAGATAGGTCTTGTGCATCCCACTCAAGGGAACTGGGAATTCTGATTAAAGCCCATTAGTGCTGCACAACTCGCTGACAGCCCAGGGCGGAGCTGAGCGCTCCAAGATCCAGTGCGGGGCAAAGCTGCAGCAGGGAGAGCTGCGGGATGGGGGACACGGGCTGAGCCCTCCCGAGGGGCTGCAGCACGAATGTGCCTCTTTACGGCTGGCAGAGGTTGGGCTTGTCATGAGGTTGGGCTTTAGGGCACTTTAGGGACGAGGGGCCGAAGTGCTCATGGCCCACTGCCAGCTCACCATCTGAGGCAGCGTGAGCCCAGAGCCATCCTGGATTGTATCAGAACAGTGTGACAGCAGCAGCAGCAGGGCAGCTGTCCTTTGTCACAACCTCATTTCTGTGTCCAGTGCTGTGTCCAGTGCCGGGCCCCTCAAGCCCAGAAGGACGCTGAGGGGCTGCAGTGTGCCCGGAGAAGGGCAACAGAGCCGGGGAAGGTCTCGAGCACCAGGAGCAGCCGAAGTTGCTGGAGGTGTTCAGCCCGGAGAAAACTACATCCAAGGGGGATCTTATAGCTTTCTACAATATCTGAAATGAGGCTGTAGCCAGGCGCGGGTCGGTCTTTTCTCCAAGGAAACCAGGGACAGCATGAGAGGAAATGGCCTTTAGATGTAGGGGAGGTTTAGGCTGGACATGAGGAAGTTGTTCAGAGAAAGGCTGGTCAGAGGTTGGACTGGGCTGCCCGGGCAGCGGTGGGTCACGGTCCCTGGCGCTGTTTGTGGAATGACCGCACTCTGAGAGCGCCGCCCGGTCACGGCCCGGCCCCGCCGCCCCGCGCTCTCCCCAGCCCGATGGGGCGGGGCTGCGCATGCGCGCCTGGGCGCGGCCCCGCCCCCGGCCGGCGGGCGGCGCTGCCGCGGGCGCGCGCAGGAACATGGAGGCGGCGGCGCGGGAGAGCCGGGCGCGCCGGGCGGCGGGCGCGGGGCGGTAGCGGCTCCCGGCCGCCCTCCCTTCAGCCCTCCCTTCCTCCGCTCCCGCCCCCTCCGCTCCTCCGGCGGCGGGACAGGCGGCCCGCCTGCCCCCCGCGCAGGGCATGGCGGCCCCGGGCCCTCCGCGGCTGCCCCAGCTGCGGCTGGGCCCGCGGCTGCGGGCCGGGCTGGAGGTCGCGCTGCGGGTGCCGAGCCTGTTCCTCATCGACGCCATCTTCAACTCGGCCCCGCTGCCGGGCGGCTCCGTGAGCGCCGCGCTGCTGGGCGCGCTGCTGCGGCTGCTGGGTGAGACCCTTCCCTCGCTGCCCTCCCGGGGACACGCACCGCGCCCCGCCGGCCCCGCTCCCCGCCCCTCGCTCGCTGCTGCCGCGGCCCGGAGCTCTCCTTCCCCCGTCGCTCCTGCCCGTCCCCTCGGCTCCTCTCCGCCATCCCCGCGCCCCTGCTCGGCCGTCCGGGCTGGGTCATCGCCTCCACCCCTCGTGCCCCGCTCCGGGCCCGCTTCACCCCCCGATCTCTCCCCGGTTCCTTCCTCCTGTAGCGGTGCAAGGACCCGGCGAGGCTCGGGCTGTGACCCCTCCTCCTACTCTGGGGCTTCCGAGGCGGTAGACATGATTTATTTGGTGTAGGGTTTTCATGTGGTTTTTTAAAACCCTTTACATAGTGTGATGTCTTCCTGAAATACGCTGTTAACGCCTTATTTTAGCAACACTGTTAGAAATACCGGGAATTTGGTTCCCAGAGGAAAGAGAAGCCTCTTGAAACTTGTCAATGCTTATTTTCAAGCTTTTTACCCCCCTGCTGTTTTCAATATCCTTAACTTGGGTTCTTACACAGCCTGGGCTTGGCGGGAGTCCTGTTCAGCGAATTGCTGTGTAGGTGATACTGTGCTGTGTAAAGCGTTTTGGAGCTGACGATCCTCAGGCAGGAAGGAGAACACCAAACAAATCAAGTTGCTGTTGTTTGGGTTTTATTTGGATTTTTTTTTGCAGGCCTGAGAGAGATGGATTTTAAATTTTGTTAGATGTTTGTAGTAGAAGAAAAACAGGAAGGAAATAGGCGGTACAGGTTTTGGGGCAGGAAGCAGAGAAAAGAGGGTTAAAGGAAATGTGCACAGTGAGAAGTGTGTGACTGCATCACACAAGTCGAGGAGCAGAGGGGAAAAAGTAAAAATAACCTATAGCAAGACAGCAGGTGAGAGGAGAGCAAAGGGAGGAGGTAACAAAACGCAGCAGGTGTTTTGTTTTGGTTTTTTTGCATTTATTATATTTTTTATGTTTATATCATTGCTGTGGCTAAGGGTTCCAGGGGAAGCCTTCTCTCACATGAGATGTGATGCTCAGGGGGCCCCGAGTTGCCTCCTTTGCCTGCCATGGCTCAGGTATCAGCAGCTCCAGGATGGGGAGCAGGGATTCTTCCTCCCTGCTTCCCATTTCGTTGACCTTTTGTTCAACACATATGGAATTGCTAAGAGTGATAATTCCTTTCTAAAAAAATGACATTGCAGCACCTCACAAACTTAATTTTAGGAGTCGTTCATCATAAGATCCAGATTCTGTAAGAAGAGCATTGAAATTAATTCCACCTGTGTAAATGAGAGTGGTGGATGTGTTCAGTGATGTCCCTTAAGCGTGTGGTACTGCGATTAACAGACTTTGACGTTTTTGATTAATCACTTTTGAGGTTTGCCTTCTGCAAAAAAGCTTTGGGAATGTTTTATTCCAAGAAACTTATCTTGAACATTTAGAAAAGGGGTGTGTGACTCCTGGCTTTCCAAAATTGAAGATTAAAATATAGTAACCTAAAGATGATCTTAAACACCTTCCACGTGGTTCAGACAACAGAGTGCCTTCTCATCTGAATTTAAGGATTGCACAGTTGGTTTCTTGCTGCTGTTAGGAAAGTGATACAGTTATTTTGGATCATTCTGTATTTAAACAGTGTAAAAATGTCCTTTTAGTTACCATTTGCAGATTTTGAAGTACTGATCCAAACTTTTCCTGTAGCAAAATAGCACAACCTGTCAATTAGATACAAAGATTAAATTTCTGGAGAGATTGATGATTTTTGGGGATGATGTTAAACAGTTCTGAAATAATCTGGGAGTACAGCTCTTGAGGAATGCTAATAGAGATCTGTGTGGGTGTTACAAAGATTTATAGCAGGATTCCTTAGTCTGATTCTTCCATCACTTTCTACACAAGTAAATAGAGTTATACAGGGCACAGAACCAACTTCCACAGCTGGAGCATGTTTTCTCTTTCATGTTTTTGATTAATCTTGCTTTGTCCCCAACACAGTGTTTACCTTTCATATCTTTGCACTTAAGTTTAAGTGCAAAGTGTCTCAATTTAAGCAGAACCACCACCCCCAGGAGTGTGTGACTGGCACCTCAGACAGCAGTCCCTCCTCAGTGAGGACACTCAGTTTTAAGTAGGGTGCTATAAATACTTGAGTCTGCAGAAAGATGTGGAAGTAAATAGAATGACTGGAGCTAGGGAAAAATAGTTTGGCAGTTCCACATGAATGAAATGCTGATGTGTAAAAGTGATTGTCCCCTGCATGTGACTGAAAGTCAAATCCTAAGTAGTGGGCTGCTATAAAGATACTGACAAATTTCAGGATTTAAAGGAATTAAATGAGAAGAGACATTAATTGTAACACAAGAAATTATTTTAAAAGCAGGTGCAGCGTGGTTTGGTTCAGCGCTGTGTTTGAAGCCCATATTGGGACAGTTGGCAGTGGGGTGGCACAGGCAGAAACAGTAAAGATGAGTAGAGAGACAAACTTTATCAAAGGAGAACTGCAGCATTTCCCAGCAGAGGGAAAACAGAAACGACTTCCTGTTTCAGAGGGCAAAGGGGGGTGGGCACAGGGCAGAGCAAAGTCTTCTCATGTTGAGATGGACTAAGTGACATTAATGGAGATGGGGAAAAGGAGTGCTCACTGCCCCTTCTGAGATCTGTCACCTCTTAGGGTCTTTTGAGACTCCTTCAGCGAGTCTTGACTTTTCCCCATGAGAGTTAACAGAGAAACGCTGTACTTTTGTTAGTCCCTCTTCAGAGGAACCAGTAGGACAAGCTCTATTGAGTCCCTGTTGTACTGTTTTTAGAGATGTGTCTTGCATGTGAAACGTCAGTGTTTTAAGATGACCTGCAGTATCTAAATACAGGCCTGTTACTGCCACTGCAAGGCACAAAAATAGGTTTTGTTAAGGCGTGTTTCAGAGCAGCCTGTGTACTGCAAAATGCATCTCCTTTGGCTCAAATGATCAGAATTACATAAATAATGACCTTGTGAGTCTTTTCTGTGACTTATGAGAAAAGACAAAGGTTACAAACTCGTTGGCAGTATTGACTTTCCTGAAGATATTTGTGGTGGTTAAAATGACAAGGCAACTGTCAAGCTTATTTTACAAAAAGTATTGCATGTATCCAATTTTCTTTTGGATTTTCCTGGAAGAACTAAGCTACAATGCAAGGGGCTTTCTGAAAACTGATAGAGGCTTTTCCTCAGTCCACTTCACAAGGTTACCAGGTTAATGATTAGTTAAGGAGAATGTGTTTATATCAGCCAGTGCTACTGGCAAGGAATATTGTTCAGGCGTATTAATAACTTTATCTGTAGCCTGCCTTTTGCACTTTATTCATTTTGATCCTCTCCCTTCCCAGTCCTCCAGGCTTTAGAGGTTTGGGGGTTTTTTTGTGTATTTGTGTGTGTTTGGTTGTTGTTTTTCTTTATACAAGCAGTGGTTGCACTATTGGTAGAATAAATGCCATTTCAAAGATTTTATTCTCATGATCAAGAGACTATGGGTTAAATTTTTTTTAAACACTTGTTTATGGCAGATTTAGAACAACCTAAACTACAGTTGTCAGAAAGAAAAGACCAATGCTGTCCTCCAGCAAAAAGAGGATTACTGGTGATTTTATTCGTTTTAGTACAGAGATTGAAAGCAACTTAGAAGCAAATATAAGTTAGAGATATTGAAATCTCTCCAAACTGCTTTGGATGAGAAAGCAGTTGCATAGAGTGGAAGCTGATTGAGAAGTCCAAAACAAAGGCAGTGTGTTTCCTGAAAAAGAAACTGTTTAAGGAAATGAATCTAGTGCTAAGTCTTATTTAATTTGACACCTACTAGGGCAGGGCCCTTACCCATATAAGTGCACAGTGATGGAATTCATAAATTACACTACAGAAGTTTACTGCAGGGACATGTAATCCCAAACTCCCAATGCTGCAGTTGCTCTGATAGGATTTCTCATAGGAAGGTGCAGATTTTGCAGACATGGTCAAGATGTGGTCATGGTCAGTATGAGGGAGAGGTTAGCAAACAGGAATTTCAAGGCCTAAATCTGACTTCTAACAAGACAGACAAGTTTCCATTGGCAAAGAGGCAGTTGGTGCAGTTTTGGATTCTGTGCACAAAAGATGTATACTCTGGAAGATCTTCCTCATGTGACCTATCACTGTCACCAGAAATAAAAGCAAACTGAAGGAAAATAGGAGTGCCTTCTCCACAACAAACTACAGTAATTTTTCACTCTTTTCCCATTAGAGAGTTCAGTTCAAGTGTTTTGGTTACTTATCTATATTGCTCCAGCTTGGACAGCTGTAGTTGAGTACCTTGTTCAAGTGAATTAGTGGACTTACTAGATTTTACTAATTTATTCTTTATTAGCTTTGCTTATAAAGGTGATGTTAAGATGATGCTTATAAAGGTGATCTGTTGAGGGTTGTTTATTTTTAGAACTCGTCTACCCTTGGATTTCAGGACTAAGGCTGAAAGGCAGGGTGTTGTCACTACTCTAGTCTAAAACTGCAATGAACTCAGTAATTGTGATTTAGAGCTTGCAGTGGCTTTGCATCACAGCTGTAGTGCACAGATGTTAAATGCAGAGATTAACTCATCCTCTTGCCTGTTCTCTGAAAAGGACACAATTGGTAATGCAAACTTACAAGTGACTTATGGGGAAGTGATACATTAAATAAATGTAGCTCCAAAGCAAATAGGTTAAATTCTGTTGTTGAACTTCTGTTGAGAACTAAATTATTTCAATCTGGTTTTAGGTGTCTTTGTATCCAGTGTTGTTCTGGTCTTACAACAGCGAGCACTTTTCAAGTTCTACATGATCGCCTCAGCATTTCTGCTGGCTGCAACTTCAGTGTTGGTGAATTACTATGCTGCTTTGCACATAAACTTCCACAGTGCCTACTACACACCTGCATTTGGAATTCAGATCTTCCTACAAAAAGGACCTTCGCTATGGATGGCACTTTCTGTCCTTCAGCTTACCTTTGGAATCGGATATGTTACACTGCTAAACATGCAGTCCATATACTCTCAACTCATCATCCTGGATATACTGATTCCTGTAATTGGCTTGGTTGTTGAATTACCTTTAAATGTCCGGCAAGTACTTGTTTTTATTTCAGGCCTAGTTCTGACACTAAACACCACAGCCGTTTTAGTTACAAAAATGAAGTGGTTCTATTATTCGGTACGATACGTTTATCTGCTGGTGAGGCACATGTATCGTATTTATGGATTACAGCTATTGATGGAAGATACATGGAAAAGGATTCGGTTTCCAGCTGTACTACGTGTCTTTTGGCTAACAAGACTTACAGCGCAAGCTGTCGTATTAACGTATGTTGTAAAGATGGCCGAAAACAACACAGAAGACAAATTCTTCTTAATATCATGGGATAACTGTTGGGAACTGATTTGCAGCCTGATCATAAGTGGGTGTGACTCTACCCTAACTGTATTGGGCATGAGTGCCGTCATTTCCTCAATAGCGCATTATTTGGGACTTGGTATCCTGGCCTTCATTGGATCAACTGATGAGGATGACAAAAGGCTTGGGTTTGTAGCACCCGTCTTGTTTTTCATTTTGGCTCTGCAGACTGGTTTAAGTGGGCTGAAACCAGAGGAACGATTAGTTCGCCTGAGTCGAAACATGTGCCTTTTGTTGACTGCAGTCCTGCATTTTATCCATGGAATGACAGACCCCGTGCTGATGTCTCTCAGTGCCTCCCACGTGTCATCGTTCCGCAGACACTTTCCTGTACTGTTTGTCTCCGCTTGCCTTTTCATTCTTCCCGTTCTGCTCAGTTACATCCTCTGGCACCACTATGCACTAAATACTTGGCTTTTTGCAGTTACAGCGTTCTGTGTAGAGCTTTGCCTAAAAGTAATAGTTTCTATCACTGTTTATATATTGTTTATGATTGATGGCTACTATAATGTGCTATGGGAAAAACTTGATGATTATGTCTATTATGTTCGCTCAACTGGCAATATTATTGAGTTTATATTTGGAGTAATCATGTTTGGAAATGGAGCTTACACAATGGTTTTTGAATCGGGAAGCAAGATTCGCGCTTGCATGATGTGTCTGCATGCGTACTTCAACATCTACCTGCAAGCCAAGAATGGCTGGAAGACTTTTATAAACCGCCGAACTGCTGTGAAGAAAATCAACTCGCTTCCAGAGGTAAAAGGAGCTCGGCTACATGAAATTGATGATGTCTGTGCAATCTGCTACCACGAGTTCACCACCTCTGCACGCATTACTCCGTGCAACCATTATTTTCATGCACTTTGTCTTCGGAAGTGGCTGTACATTCAGGACACATGCCCGATGTGCCATCAGAAAGTGTATATTGAGGACAAAGAAAATGCCAGTATCTCTAACAACAACGGGTTTGTAGCACCAAATGAAAATCCTGTACGGGTTGCAGAAGAAGCTGCTGATGCTGAAAATGAATTAAATGAAGATAACGACAGTTCTGATAGTGATGAGGAAGATGGTGAGTGTGTGGCACAGCACTTGAATGAGACTCTTAATGTGGACTCTTAACTCTCTTGGTGATTAGGATGTCCTTAACTAAGCCGTGAGGTATTTGTTCAAGATTGACTTCAACAGAATAAAAGTATCACTTTGTAGTTATTGTACTTAAGCACAACAGCAGTATCTCAGTGTTGAGTCTGTGAATGGTGGTTGTTTACTGTGGTGTGTGCTACTGTAAATATACCTCTAATTTTTGGTGGTCTCTTTCATGACCACCTTAAAATTATGTACATTATTGTACATGGAATAAAATGTTTTCACGTTTTTAAGATGGTTGGAAAAACACTCTTTAATTGATGTAGTGATAATGCTGTGCCAAAGACTGTATACCAGTAATCCCCAATCAATGTTTTCTGGATGCAAATGAAAAATACTGGTGAAAACAGACTGTTCAGCCGGTCAACTTGGAAATGAAAGCCTGAGCCAAAGCAGCTTTACTTACAAATTCAGTATTAGCAGAGCTTTATTGCAAAAAACTAGTGAGTTGTGTTTTTAAAAAATAAAAATTTAGGTTGGTAGACTTAATGCTACAGCATTTGCATATGTGGAACAAGAGGTGACAGTGCTCAGCTTTCTGGTGAAGCAGCAAAGCGCATGCCATGGATGTGTCCCACCCTCCTGAACTGCCAGCAGGAGCTCAAAGTGCTTTACATGTGAATGCAGCAGCCTGGTGCTCATCCTGTGCCTCCACTGCTAACTTGAGTTACAGGCATGGGCTGGCCTTGAAGCTTGACAAAAGGGGAACAGGGCTGAGAAACTGCACAAATGCAGACCACCTTTTCAAAAGCAGCTTTAATCTTGTACCATAAAAAACCCAAAACCCACTACACATTGGCTTCCATTGATTAGAACTTGCAGGTATGATGATTTTTAAGATTTTGCAATATATTTACTGAAGTTATGCTGAATAAATGTAACAAAAACAACTTTACATATTTGGAAAGAAGACTTTAATGGTGTTGTTATATAGAGTATTGGCCAACTCAAGTGGGTCATCTTCTCTTACTGCTGCCATTATTTCCAGTATTTGACTAAAAAAAGAAAGATTTATATTAGAAGACTGAAACACAGTACTTCACAATGTACTTCAGCTTGCTGCATGTGTATGTACAAGTCACCAAGATTAAGCTGGAATAAACAACTTACACTAAGAGCAATAGGGCAGGGTGCTCAGATATGCAAATAGCTTCTCCTTTTAAGTTACTGCCATTTCCTTTACACTGAACACTGGTTTGCGCTCACTGGTACAGATTCATCTTTGGTCTTTTGACTCTTGTTTGGAGGTAATTAAACAGCTTTCTGTTTTGAAGGAAGTGTCATTTTGTGGGTGTCTTTATCAATGATCTTCATTTTTCAAACAAAATTAGTCTGTCAAGGCTAAAGCTGCAGGATGAGTAGACTGATCTATGGTAAAGCCTAAATTCCAGATACAGCTTTATGGGAGCACAGTGCTGCCAAAGTAACTTACTCCTACATCCCCACTCTTTAGTTTAATTGTGATTCATGTGGTCAGGTATTTGCAGTAAATATTAAATGAGCAACTTCAAAAGGTCCAGGGCCTTGATACAAGCCAAGAACAGGTGGCAAAAGAAAGGGGATGGACATAATTAAAACCAAGCCATAACCTTCTCTCTGCAAATTCTTTCTTGATTTTGTATCAGTCATTCTTTAAAAGAAAAAGTAACTTTCCCTTCCTGAGATGTGTTATACTTTTATTTGTCCATTAGCAGTAAAAAAACTTCAAACTTCACTGTGGTGAGTAAGAAGCTCAAGTGTGGTGGTAGGGTTTGGTGAGCTTTGGATTTTGCCTCTAAACTGAAGCAGTAGCTAAACTTCCTTTAGTGAAAAAGTAGGAAAAGTTGCTCTTAATAATTACTTTATTGCAAATATTTTCCTGGATGCAGAATTAGCCAGTTTCTTGATTTAAGATGATTTTCCAGATGAGATAGAGTGAGATCAGGCCTACATAGAAATAAGTAAGAAATACCAAAGAATTTCACCCAAGAAGACTTAGGCCTTGCTTATCCCTCCTCACTTGGATACAGTAGAAGGATGCATGTTACTGCAACACTGTGTCTGTGAAGCTGCTGAAGGAGAAAAGAGAAGTCTCTGTGGCTGAATTTTTTAAAAAATAGCTTCCAAGGGCAGTAGTTCTAAATATATATATATGTGAAGCAGAAATCTAACCATCAAAACTGAAAGGTGTCCAGCACCACCAACACCAGACAAATGGAAAATTCCTCCTGCCAGTTGAGCTGTATTAAACAGTATATGTACCCCAAACATTAAAAACACTTTATTGACTGAGTAACATTCCCTCACACCAGATTTTGCTGCTTGAGAAGTCACAAAAATATTAATTAGTTACCATTCTTAATTTCTCTTAAGGTTTACAAGATTCTCAAAATTTAACTGGCTATAATGAACATTATTGGGATGATAATTTCAAAATATGGTTAAGCCAAACAAGATTTTGTTCATGAAGGCAAAAGCCAAAGCACAGCACTTGTGTAATTCTGGAGTGCATTTGTGCACTCTGCATCTGTGCAGGACAGACCACATCTCAAGTCTGGGGGTTTCTGAAACATTTCTGTGAAGTCCAACTAAGGCAGCAGACAAATATGTGGGGGTGTTGTTGACATATGGGCTGGTTGAAATTGTAACACTAGAGGCCCTTCACTTGTGACCAGAGGAGAGTTTTCAACAAATCTCTTCCCCCACTCCAAAATCATGGACTGAACCTAGAAAGTCTTAAAATACTGAAGGAACCCTTCTGTGCTAATGTTATTTGTGCTAAATGAAAAAAAAAAAAAAAAGAGTTTACAGTTGACCTAATTGCATTAAATATATCTGAACACTAGGAGATGTAAGCTTAAACTGCTTTTACATCATCAGTGGTTTTCCAAGATCCATCATATCTCAAAAAGCAGCAGAATTCCCTTCACTTCTCAAATAAACTCTAGTTTAGACACCTTGCTGCATATCTGCATCTTTAGTACTATCCTAAGCAGCATTTCAGAATGTAGACAGGGAATTCTGAAAATTCAGCATTTCATCTGTGAAAGCTATTTAATGCAGATAACTAAACATTTTCACTAAAACAATTACACTTTTTCCTGCTTTCCACACTTCTGTGAGGACTGTGTGAAAAGGAGGCAGAAAACTGTCTGTGCTTACCAATTCTGTCCATAAGCCCCTGGAGTTTTATTTCACTATTCTGTATCTTGGCTCCTGTCATTCATATCTAAATTTCACAGGATCAGATTCTTTGAAGCACAACAGCAGAAGGAAGAAACATTCCTCACAAAGTGCATGTTGTGGCAGTTCATGTCACAGGCACTGCTGGTGCCTTGGCACTGTCCCACTTGTGGGACTGTCCCCTGATCCCCAGGGCTGGATCAGTTTTAAAAAATACCTGAACAACAAGTGAATGAAATAAATATTCAAGTGAGGTTACTTTAGAGGGTTTAACCTCTTCTACAGTGTACCAATTGAAAAAATAAAAACAGTACTGGTTTCACTTTGAGAGCACTGTACATCCAAAATTGCTGAAGTAGGAAAATTAAGAGTTCTAATTTTTTTCCACGGCCTATAAAGCAAAACCTTGCACAAGTTTCAGTACATTTAGAATTGATGTATATTTTCTATGTTACTAGTGAATTGGGATTTTTCTATTATTTTTTCATGTGAGAGTTGAAGTATTTAAAAGAAGAGTACAGTGATACACTTACATTATATGGCAGGGTTCATTTCTGTCCTTCAAGCAGTGCCCTTTTTCCCATTTCTTTTTTGTAGGAAATGTAGTTTTAACATATTTTGATCCAGCGTGAGTATTTTTCACTCCACACCAAGGTGCATCTAGTTTAATTTAAATAAAAGAATTAGGAGTACAACTGAGAATAGCATGAGATAGTTTAATCAACTACTTCTGCAGACAAAAGTTCCTGCAATCTCTTTCTAGCAATGACCTCCAATTCAAAATTTAAGAGATCTGGACAATTCAAGATCTTGAATTTTTATACCATTATCTTCAGGGTTTTACACTTGAAAAAATCCGCAATAGTAATATATAACAATAATTTCCTCTGACATGATAAAGACAACCAGATACACTGCATACATTCCACAGAAACTTCCTGTATAAAATGTCTGTACATCATGTGCAAATAAATTTAATGATTTAGCAGTTTGCAATTCTCCTTTCCCAGAGTCAGAAATGAAAATAAATACTCTATTTGTAACTGTCAATTATTGATAACTGAATATGAAAAAAGAAAAAAAGGACATCCCTACTCATTCCATTAAAATGACTGCTCAGTGGCCTAAGAGGGGAATTCAAGCATTCTTCCACCTATTCCATTTAAAGAGCAGTTGTTTCCAAATGCCATTACTGCTGGCAGTGGCTAACTCACAGCCGTTGCCCTGTGCTTGGCACATCTCCAGCAAGCTACATTTTAAAAGATACTCAAGCAGGATTCAGGTACATTTAAAAATCCGAGTTGTCAATTTGTCCTTTTCATCTTCCCCTGCAATGTCAGGAACTGACACAGCAGCTTATTCCTTCCACCAGAAGGCTGGAAAGGAGTACTTCTGTAAACTGCTTTTTTAAGCAGAGAAAACAGCCACTGTTATGAATTCTTTAGGTCTTGATTCTGCTTCATGATTGCAACACCAGTATATCTCATTGCCCATTGCACAAACTGACCAAGATACAAAATCTTACCAGTCTCTATCATTAATCGTTCACTAGGAATTGATTTCAGTGTTTCCAAGTTGGCTTCTGTTTTCAGTGAACTAGAAAATTTAGAGTTTAGTTAAAAAAAAATCCATAAAAAGCATACAAAAGTAATTACTGTGCCTGTTAAATTGTTTTGTAGCAAGACAACTTCCTAAATAATTTTGTTCATTAATAAAATTTGCTTCCTTTTTAAACAATACTGCCTGTAAATTAAAACTGTGCAGAAAACAGCAAATTTAGAGTTAGTGGGAGAAGCCATCTCACCCCAGTAAGCTGCAGAACCTCTCTGGCTGCCCTTGCCTGCCTGGTGACAGCCTCTGTGCCTTACAAAGTGGTGCTGGTTGGCATTTGGCCACGTGACTGCTGAGAATCCAAACTGCATAACCAGGAGATGAGGCACTCAGGTTACATTTGCATTACTCCAACATTTGACAGGCAGCTTAAAGTCAGGCTGTTTTTTAAATGCTCCTCAGAAGGAATCTTTCCATGCTCAACAACCTTATTTAATTACAAACAAGGATTGTCCTGAGGGTAGTAGAGTGGACGTGGATTAGCTCACTGAGCTGCACAGCAAGAGCTTTGATGGCTAACAGACTGATGAGAGCAATTCTAAATCTGTCAGATGATTAAGGATCTACTGAGCTTTGAAAACTTGACCTCATTGTTTAAAAGAAAGCAGTGAGTTCACTACAGCTTCCATTTAAAAGCAGTTATATTTCTTGTAAAGAACTTACCAGCCATTTATTCCAATATAAAGATCCAAATCTATTAAAGCTGCTGCTTGTTCCTTTGTGCCATCAAAAGAATGTACCTGGAACATAAATATAGATACACAGACATATAAAAATACAAATGTACTTTTATTAAAACTCCAATCACTCAAAAGTATTATTACCTTTTATTAGCATCAAATACCTTCAACAGTCTGCATTACACATCATTACAAATATCAATATGGGACATGGCTCAGTCAGTTTTGAAACTGAGCAAAGTTCAGGCTGAAGTCACCTTGTGAATGCAATAGAAGTGATTACCACACTTCAACAGTGACACAAATGTGTAGAATAAGGCCTATCCAGTGATACTCTTTTAGCCCTGGAGACCCCCTGTAACTTATAACTGGGAGATCACACTCAGGGAGTAATCCTGTGCATGCTCAATTTTTAGATTCTTTCCTCAGTATTCCCTTCAGGGCACTGTCAGGGCTACCATAAGAGCAGCTTCTGTTCTCCACAGATGTTAGTCCACTGGAACTAGCAAGACAGTCTGCTTGGTCATTCCAGAGAGGAAAGTGGAGGGTCACAGGTTACACAGTGTAATGCAGCTGGGAACTGCATTTTCTCAGCCTGAGTGGAGTAAAGAGACTGTCTGCTCTGCTTCCCCCTCCTGTGACCAGGGACAGGCAGTTGCAGAAGATGCCTGCTAATTTCTTCCCTCTTTCCTGGCTGTGCAGGGAAAAGGAAAGGGAGGAAAGAACCTTCACAGCATGACATAGAAGCAGAAGATGCAAAGCACTGTGCATGGGGAAGGGTTTTCTGGTAACAAGGACAAACCTGGGGACTGCAATAGGAGGCGTGGTCTCATGATAGAATCATGAGCATTTATTACTTTTGAAAAATCCAGTAATGGAAATCTGAAAAAGCATTGCTGGACTTCCCTGACTGTTTCATCCAAAGCTTTTCCTGTCAGACTTCTGAATTAAAAAACGTGATCTGAATACCTAAAGACATAAAGTAATCAAAAGTTCCATCTGGATCTCATTTGAAAATAATGTCAAACGTCAGAAGCAAATGGTTGAGGTTATGGCCCCCACTGGGAACATGCATCTAAATTATCTGTGGTCTGCATGCACTGCAGTTACAGACACTGAGGAACTGGGAAAAGGCCAATGCCAATTATGAGGTGCTTAAACTGTCCTTCTGGCAGGCCAAGAAAAACTGTTCACATCAGCTGCAGAGCTTTTTCTCAGCCTATCCCCTTACCTTGAAAAAATCCTGTCAAATAAAAATAGTAAAAGGGACTAGAAAACTTACTAATTAATAACAGCTTAAATCATATAAGAGGAAGTCTACCCAGATTCCATGACAAAGAAGAAATTGCATATTAAACAACAATATTCACACACATGCATGGAAAAATGAATGCTACATTGAAGTCCATACTTACCACCCCTCCTACAACTCTATCTCGGTTTCTTCTCATTATGTCTACAAAAATAAAAATGCAAGTCAGCTTTATAAAAGAAGAATATAGAAGGTTTCCATATTCAGAATTTGCTCTGAAGATGAAATTCTTAAACAAAACCCACCTAAAAATTCAGCATGTGAGTTTCTACAGTGCAGAAACATGGGCAGCTGCATCTCTTCTGACAAGTCAAATTGTTTTTCAAAATACCTGTAAAATAAAATTCACCTTTAAAGTGAAACTCAGTGTAAGAATAAATAAAGATAGTAAAGTATTTTTTCCCAAGCTTCTGTCTTCTAGAGCTAGACAGAATTAATGGATCTGCCATGCCAAAGTTCTTATTTGTGCAAAGATTTAAAAGAACCTCTTTCCCACGTGTATTGCCACAGCTGTGACCTATGTTTGAAGACAGGTCAAGAGCCTCAGTACTGCAGAATGCATGTGTGTATATGCTGAGGACATACTCCTGTGTAGTGTGGATGCTGCAGATTTATTTATTTATAATGGAAGAGGAACTGACTTTGTTCATTCCACAAAGTTCTGAAATGTCAGGACTGGGAGAGTGTGGAAGACAGAGGCCACTATTTCAAGAAGCACTCATAAACACAGTGAGGGTGAGCAGGGGAGCACTGTGCAGGCTTCTACAGCCTCCACTGGCCAAACTACATCAGAGCTGCTGACCTGTGAGTAACAATCCATGGAGGTGTTTTTCCTCTCTTGGGGTGGAACAAATATCAGAATAGATATCATACTTCTGCCCCATTCTGCCTATTGTCTTTACCTGTTTTCCCTCCCCTCCTCTGCATTCCTGCACCCTTTCCTTTTCCCTCCTTTTTATCCCTCTCCAGCTTTGTACTCCTCCAGTTGCCCTTGATGGGGTGGTAACAAAGAGGCCCCACCCTATGAAAAGACACTGGAATGTGGGCAGAAGGAAGGTAAGGCAATGCAATTGCCAAAGGAAACTACTTAGCCCTGAACTAACCAGTACTTGTCATTAGCAATGAGCTCTGCAATTACCATCCCACATCTCTGCTGCCCGGCTCCACCCAGGCAGGGAAATCACCCGTGCTCAGGGAGCACAGCAGAAAAACTTAGGCATGGCAGAAGGCCAGCAGTGCATGGTGACTCAGTGTCCACACACCATTTAAAAGGTGACGTTATTTGGGCGAAGCAGGAGAACAACACTGCCCATCCCAGCAGGCTGGGGCTCTTTGAACATACTGGATTTCTCGAGGTGTTGCTGTTAAAACACAGTCCAGAGCACTGGGAAATTCCCACCATCAGTTATCACACACATTTCAAAGGGAAACTCCAGGGATCCCACACTGCTGTGTATGAGTCACTTATCAACCAAAGGAAAGAGGAATCAAAACATTAGCTTGATTTACATTTTCCTAAATAGCCAAACAAAATACTCTAAACAAACATGCAACTAACTGGTCATTTAATTTAATGTAATTTTCACGATTTTCTGTATATTACAAGTTGATAATTCTCAGATCAAAGTTATCTTCCCTGTTAATCAGTGTAAATTTTTGAGATTAAATGGATTAAACAAATCAGCTGTAACCTTGAAAACTGACATGAAAATTCATGAGAATGCATTACACTTACTTTGAATCTTCTTTGTCTAGATATCGTGCTTAGTTTAGCTTGTTTGACTAAATATAAATTAACTGCAACTCATGATTGCTCTTGTGGTTAAACAGCTACAATTGCTTCGTTTTCAGTGTGGGTTTTAACAGAACACTTGTTTCATATGGAAAAGAGGTTTTACAGACAGAACTGCAAATAAGCTCCCTAAGTAACCTACTGGCCAATTTCAATCTAATTTTGAGAAGGGTAGAGCCCTTGAAAGTACAAAGTTTAGTTCTCCTACAAAGCGAAATGTAAATCAAGCTTCTTCCATTCCTAGCAACAACAAAGCCCAACAAAAACATGTCATTCCTTGGCCTGTCAAAGAGAAATGGGAGGTGGATGGGGGAATTATTGTAGAGACAAAAATAATTAAAAAATATTAAAACCTCAAACCCTGGAAAAGCATGAAGAAATCAGACATACAGTGGCTGGAATAATAACAAAATAACTCAGTAGGAAACTAACCCTGATGAGGGTTCCAGTGCTTAAGGAACAACCTGTTCCTTTGGGCAAGCTTAGTTTTGACCATCATATTCAAATGCTACAGGATAAAGACACTAAAGGAGCTAAAGCAAACTGGCCTTGCTGAGACAGATCTCCAGACAAACACTTCTGAATTAAACTGAGTAATGGTGCATGGGATACTGTTCACTTCCCTCACTTTGGTTGGGAAAACTCCTGGCTTTGTGTTGCTACACCCCACAGACCCCTCCCAGTAGTACAGCAGATATGAAACTTCTATATGCTTATCAGTCCATTTATATTATGACTTTCAGATGAAGGCAGTACCTTCATCTTACCACCATTCAAATCATTGCTTTCTGTTGGAAAAGTTCTGAGAATGGGGAGGATTTTTGAAAGGAAAAGTTCTTATGAACACTACAACAAAGTAGTGTTAGATTCTTATTTTTATTAATTTTTAAACTGCAAAAAAGGGGATCAAAAACGTTCATTTTTTACAGTTGAAAATTATCCAAAAGAAAACACAGCATAACTAACCAGAAAAATGTTGATTAAGTATTAAATGAAACAGAGGCCATGCTTTGATACTTCCTGGGAAACACACATACTGCTCTTCTGTGGGGGAACTGTGCAGCTGTGTGCCAGCCCTCCCTGTGACTGCTGTACCTGAAAACCAGTGAACTGTCTCCATGTATTTCACACTCTGCCTTCCTCTGTTTAGCTCACTGATCAAGGCCTCTCATCTCCTTCCTTACAACTCAGTTTCAGTGCACCCAATCAGAACTAACTGCAGCTCTTCAGCTGCAGTCCACTGGACAAGGAAATTAAATACACATTTTTTTTCTCTCTATAACATCAAGGCAGTTAAGGATCTTAAAATCTGATACTCCATCAGTATTTTAATTTGCCAGAGAAAAGAAACAGGTTATGCTCTAAGGTGTGCTTTCCTCAACTTGTTCACTGAATTCTACCAGGAAAAAAGTCCTGTCCCCTTTGCTGAGAATTTCACTGTAGGTCTGCAGCATTTATGAAGAAATTAACTCCTCCTACTGCTAAAATGCAGCAAGTAAAAAAACCACAACACTGCCCCCCAGTGACTAATTTACTCAAAACAGTAACATGCAAATGTAATTCATTAATCACTCATCTTATTTGAATTTATCACCTGTATTCAACCAGTTCCCTCTGCAGAGAGAAATTCTCAATACAATTCTCAATTCAGGCTGATTTTAGGAGCTGTGGTAGCTCTTCTTCCCACTCAGCATCTGTGCTGCATGCATTACTTCACCTCCTGTGGTCACCTTTACCATCAGCACTCCATTATATGCCCCTAGCTAACACCTTCCTTACCAAAAGCTCTTTTTTCCCCACTGCTGACTTAGCTTTTGATAGTTCTGTTCCCTTCCTCATGTCTTTCACTCAACAACCCAATTCTTTCACACACTACATTTATGTTATTTTTCCCATGAGTCGTTTAGAGATCTTAACTATTAGCAAGAATGAATATCTGTCACACCCAGAAATCCATAAGTTCTGACCAGTTTTACAGAAAAAGACATGCTGACGTAAGACATGTTGACATAAGCCAACACCAGGCAGGCAGCAAAATTTAGCACATTGCACTACTTGAATGTACACATATTTCTTTAAATTCCCATTTCTGCCAAAAAAACTCTGGGCCTAACCTTGCAAATTTTAGGGCTAGATGTGACAGTATGTTATGTAGCAGAACACAAGATAGAAAATACTCCTGTAAATTGCTACAAGTCAATTCACAGTCATCAAAAGTTTCTTACTTGAGTTGGATGTCCTTTGGGCAAAATTCTAATCTATCGAAATCTACAAACAAAAAGAACAAAAAATCCATTTAGTATTTTAGGATATTTTTTTATTATATGTCTAAAAAAAATTGAAGTATTAAGAGAACACTTACCTAAGCCACATTCTCCAACTGCTATTACCTTTGTCCTATTATTTTCAATCAGATTTTTTAATTCAGATAAATACTGTTCAGGGCTACTCTGCTCAAATTCTCCACAGCGGGTAGGATGACAGCCAACTGTACTGAAAAACATGTCTAAAGGAAGAGAATATTAGGAGGTTTTAAGGAAAAAAAAAAGAAAAAGAAAATTTATTTAAGGTACAGACAATATCTACCTCTGGGGAAGTTTTTTTATTGGTCACAATTTAAAAAGAAAACTCCCTTTGACCATATTTGTCTTAGTGATAATTTCATTAGACAGACATTTTCTGCCTTAAAATATCAGAAAGCATCTCCAGTGGGGGCGTGTGCACATGTCTTTTTTTAGTACATATTATTTGGTGTATCCCAAAGCTGCAGATTAGAGCTGAACTGTTCTGGTGGAACAGCCCTCAATAAATCACACAATTGTTGAGGCTGGATGAGACCTCTTGACATCATTTAGAAATACATCTTATCCAAAGTGCACCAGGTTATCCCAGCTGTAAGAACTGAAGAGTATTTCCCTCACGTGCCCCTGCATAAGCTGTTAGAGAATTTCAGAGGTCACATCTGCCTGATTGACCCAAGTATCTGATTTAGACTGCCTTGCCAAAACTAACATTTCTGATGAGTGTAAAAGCATTGGGGAAGGGAATAAACAGATAAGGCCCTGAGAAACTTGCCCTAAGGTTCAAGCCAGTCCTGCTTTGCAAATGGGAAGTGGGGAGGTGGACTGGGTTGGACCAAATTATCTCAATGAGTTCATTCAAACCAAAATCAGTTTATGTTTCTATTAGTAAACAGTACTTTATCATGTGTTTTAATTCAAATAGATATTTAAGTAATTAGTGGAATGAAATCTGCCTAAAGAAAAAAGAAAAGCCATTTTCCTTTCACAGAAAGAAAGGAAAAGCCAGGGGAATTATCAAAATAAAGATACCTCTCATGATCAAGCTAGTCATAAGAGACTGGTAAGTAAAAAACAAAAAGCCAACAAACCCCATATATTTCACAACATGTAAGCATTTTACCCTATTTCTACAACAGAAACTTGTATCAATATTTTTATTCCAAAATGTTCTTATAATTTCTATTTTTATTCAGAAATAGAACATGCAGGAAAAGAGTGATTCCTTCCAACATCAAGGACTTAAAGAGCAACCCACAAATTCATAAACAATGCATTCATCCTACTCTGAAAAGCAATTTCTCATTTTAATCTGAGATTCTGTAAACACCTCTGGAGCAGGTCTTGTTGAACTCAATTCTGAGAACAGAGAAGGTTATATTTTTGACTGAGAATGTAAATTTAAAATGAAAATACCATTTGTCTGTGCCAGCTGCAATGCATCTTTACTATCTTCTAGACTCCCACCTGTAATCAAAAACTTGAAACAAGAAACATACTGTCAGTGTGGGTGTTCTCTGAACATCAAACAGAATGTTTAAGAAAACACTCGAATAAAGGGAAGGATCTCGACAGAGAACATCAGAAAACAATTACTAATAAATATATAACAAGACTTCATAAATCAACAATAAACCTCAATAGTGCTCAGGAGCTAGTAAATACAGTATGCAGCAAAATATGATTTTTCCCCCTTCACCAAGTATTTTGTATGACAAGCATTTAAATCACTAAAGGAATGATACTTCCATTTGCAGCAATATTAGCTTCCTTACACAGGAACATTACTTACATAATGACTGAGGACTGTATTTGCACTCAAGAAATGACACTTAGAAATATTCTGCCTGTCTTACAGCTGGGGAAAGTACAGACTCTCAGGAACCCAAAACATGACATGAGTAAGTAGTCAAACCAAAAAAATGAGTTTGTATCAGAGTTGGGATTAAAAACTTAAGAATTTCCATCTCTGATCTTTTATTTTTACCTTAAAGTTATCATATGAGAATTGCTGTTTACAGTGTACTTTTTTAACCACCACTTGCAGAGTATTTCACCCTAGGTTGTAGCAATCATGTCTACATGTCTGTGCTTTTGGACAGCTCTTCTCCCTGCAGGCTCTGTCAGCACCCGCTCAGACACTCCCGCAGTGCGCTCATGACAGATGGACACATCCCAGTGACATCACCCAGAAATGTTGAGCTCAAAAGGGCTCAGAGCGTGCATGACACAGAGCAAAACTTCACAAAAAATTACCGTAAAGCAGCTAGAAAATCAAAGTATTTTCTAATAAGAAGATTAAGGTTCTAGGCAAGCAGGAACAATCTGTGATGGAAAAGGCTTCTGACACTGTACAGGCGAGTAGCAAGCCTGAGAATAGCAAAGGGCAGGAACTCCTGAATAACATCTCTCAATCCACTGTGCATCTTGAAAAAGTTATGCAGCTAATCTATTTTTGATGATAAAAAGAAAAATACCACTTACTTTCAGAGGGTGGTATAAAAATTAAATAGCACTTACATACACTTCTCCATCACTAGTTTTCTTTTTTTGTCTCCCAGTTCATTTCCCACTCTTTTCACATAAGAGTTTTTCAACAAGCTCCCAAGATGCCTGTTCCTCTGCTAGAGGAGTGTTTACTTCCTTATTTCTAATCCAGTAGCCTTATTAGTGCAGTAGAACAGTTTGTGACAGTATGCATTGTATTCTATGATATTTGATATTTTTGTCAAAAATTTATTCCATTTAGAGAGAAAGAGAGGCAGGCTAAACTATGGAATGTGGTGCACTCCTGAAACCACCAATCTGAAGTTCAGAATTAAAAATTCTCTCATAATGATGCCATTGTAATACATGCAAGCCAGTATTTACCAGCAAACATGCAGATGTCTCAACTGTAAGAATTTGTGGGCACTTCCAGATCTTCTGCAGTTACCAATTTCTTTTACATAGAGAAATACCTGAAAATCTCAATCAGAAGAGTTTGATATTCAGCAGTAATTGATGAATCACAGAATCATTAAGGCTGGAAAAGACCTCCAAGATGACTGAGTTCCACCTCTGACTGATCACCATCACCTTGTCAACTAAACCATAGAACTGAGTGCCACATCTAGTTGTTTCTTGAACACTTCCTTGGGACAATGCCCACTACTTCCCTGAGCAGCCTGTTCTAGTGCCTGACCAACCTTTCCATGAAGAAATGCTTCCTTGATGGCCAACCTGAAACTCCTGTGACAGAGCCTGATGTCAATTCCTCTTGTCCTGTCACTTCTTGCCTGGCAAAAGAGACTGACCCCCAGCTGGCTACAGCCTCTTTTCAGGAGTTGTAAGTGAGAAGGTCTCCTCTGAGCCTCCTTTTCTCCAGATGAAACAACTCCCAGATCCCACAGCTTCTACTCACAGGATTTACTCTCTAAAACCCACATAGGATCCAAGAAAAAAGGAATGGTTGTTTGTAAGATGGAAAATCATGTACTACTTAACTGCAGCAGGTCAGAGTAGAATGTCTTTCTGTTAAAGCTGTACAAAATAACTTCTACACATCACCTACAATATCACTGAACTTCAATAATCAACTTCAATAATGATCTGTGCAAACAGAAAGACAATGCCCTGCACAGAAGACTTGTTTTGTGCTATTGAAGGAAGTTACTGCATTTTCCATTTGAGTCCCAGAAACATCAGAAATCAGCTAAAATTTTAAAGCCATTTCATTATGAGAAATTACCTTTTTCATGCCAACTTTGACTGCTCTCTCTATTACATCCAGAAAGTCATCTGCAAAAGTTCATAAAAATGTCATAAAATGAACTCGAGGTTTTACAGCATACTTTGACTACTTTTCAATGCAGTCAAAATTCTTATCACTAAATCTTTAAACCATACTTAATTAATCTTTATAAGACAATAACAAAGTGCAGTAACTGGAGATACAATTTAAATACAAGAAGTCAGTGGAAGTGTTTTCACATACTTAGGAGGGTCTCCACTTTTCTATCAGTATCTAAAGGCCACAAGAGCAAAAAGCCCCACATTATAATTAGTGACTGTGATTCAGCAATGCAATACTTCGAAAGACCACTGCTCAAAACTCTTATACCAGTTTTTCAATGCAATCCCAAATAGATAGCTACTGTCCATTTTGCTCCAGAAGCAGAGCTGCCAGCATGTAAACAGCAAATAAAACAATGCATTTTGGTTAGGGTATCTAACTTCAGTCAGGCCCAAGTACATAAGGAGGAGAAAAAAGAAACCCTAACATCAAATTCTGATATGCAAGAGATTTTTAATTTAGCAAAAGGGATCCTGTCTTCCAGCAGATACAAAGAAACATTTACCTTGATGTTTCTGTGTTCCCCTGTAGATTCCTCTGAACATAGGATCTGTCAGGTTAATACCAATATCTACAGAAAACCAAAAATAGAAATTAGAAGATATACTTGTTCTTTATTTTACTCTGAGCATTAATCAGCTAGAGAAGCCAATAGGAACCCTATCTAAACCCTGGACCAGGTCATCGATAAGTAATAAAATGCTTAAGTATAAGCTTACTTGCATAACTTGAAAACTTACTAGAAGTGACAGAAAAATTAAGCTTTTGCCTCTATGCAAACTCCAGGCTTTCTGTGAATATATTATGCACACCCTCAAACCACCAAAGTGAGTACACATACGCTTTTTACTGCAAACAAATCTGCTTCTCACACAAAACCACGAATTAATGCAACAAGCATAAAGGAAGGGAAAATGCAGCATCTCCCATACAGCCTTCCACGGGTGGGAGCAGCAGCAGCAGAAGGGCTCCTAAGAGCTGCCTGTTGTCAGCGGTGCCAGCCCGGCAGCTCCGGCGGGAAGCTCAGCGCGGGGCGGGGCAGCAGCAGCCGCGGCCCAGGCACCGGCCCAGAGCGGCCCCTCTGCTGCGGCCATTCCTGCGGGAAGCGAAATTTTCCAAGCTGCTCTGCAACGCGCAGGACTGCCACATGAACCGATCTTTTGAAGTTACTTACACGCTTTCCGTCGAATTTCCTAAAAACACACTTTCGCCCAAGCCAGTTCCATACGATCAGAAACAACCACGACTAACGTGCCAATGCGGCACAGGGAAAGGGCGGCCGAATCCGCAGAGCTGAGGGGGAGCGGAGGAGCAGCAGCTCCAGTTCCCAGACACAGCACAACCACTCCCAAACGCTTCGTGAGGGCTCCAAGGCCGCCGAACCCCCGGACACCGAGAGACCGCAGGAGGCGACAAGCCCTGCCTGAGGAACTGGGGCGGGAGGTGACAGGCCCTGGCAGAGGGTCGGGACAAGCCTGAGGAACCGGGACAAACCCTAGGCAAAGGGATGGAGCAGGAGGTGACAAGCATTGGATAAAGCCCCTCACGGAGTGGGGAAGCGTCCACCACCTCCGCCCAGCACCGGGCGAGGAGCGGGGGGCGCGGGTCGAAGGCACGGGCACAGGAACCCCCTACCCGCCTGCCCGCCGCCCCTCACCGATGAACTTGGCGCGGCTCATGGCGGCTCCGGGCGCGCTCCCGCGGCAGCGGGCGGGGCGCGCCGCGCTCCCGGCATCCCCCGCGCGGAGGGGAAGGGCCGCGCAGCGCCCGGCGCCATGGCCGCGTACCTGACGCACCAGCAGAAGGTGCTGCGGCTGTACAAGAAATCCCTGCGGCACCTCGAGTCCTGGTGCATCCACCGGTGAGGGCGAGGGGAGCTGGGGCTGGGGAGCGCTGGCCGCCCTCGCATCGGGGCGCTCAGCCCTGCGCTTGGCTGGGCCCGGTGTGGTGAGGTGGTTGTTTTCCTGCTCACTGTGCGTGACCTCTGTCCCTAGAGACAAGTACCGCTACTTCGCCTGCCTGCTGAGGGACCGGTTCGATAAGAACAAGGATGTGAAGGACATGGTGAAAGCCACCGAGCTGCTGAAGGCGAGGAGGAGTTCTGGGCCAGCCAGCACCCGCAGCCGTACATCTTCGCCGACTCCCCCGGCGGTATTGCCTGCGAGAGATACGAGATGTACAAGGTGAGGAGCCGCTAATGCTGAGAATTGCTTGCTTGCTTTGCGCTTGTTTTACGGAACTGGACTTGGACAGGGCCGCAGCTTGGCTCAGCAGTGTCGCTTCATTGCTCGCTGAATATCGTATTGCTGGTGTGGGAGGCCGGGCTGGCGCGGGGAAGGGCTGGAGCTGGGCTGGGGAAGGAGCGGCGGCGGCGGAGCTGTGCTGCTCCCGAGCACCGCCCGCTTCCTCTGCTGCGCTCCGTGTCACCTTGGCTGGCAGGGGCTTCCCTTCACTCATCCTGTGCCTCTTCTGCACCTTGAGTAATGGCACAAGTCACCATTGCCTTCGTATGCTGCAGTGCCAGATTGTGCAGTTTGTGTGCTACTGTGTGAGAGTGAAACAGGGGATTTAAGGGTTAAATAGAATGAGGAGTAGAACATATGTTTTCAGTTACTGTGTGCTTATAAGGAAAAGAATGTACAACAAGAGTCCCCTGATGTATAGGTATCAGTTACTGCATGCTTATAAGGAAAAGGAATGCACGATAAGAAGACCCCTGATGTATAAGGAAAGGGGCCCCTCTTTGTAAAAGTGCAAAGTCTGCAAAATATCACGACCAAGAGGCTAAAAGTGCATGCGTGGAAAGACAAGGTGAAGAGTTCAACTAGTGAGGAAGACTGTTACTTCATCATTTTCCGCCCACAGACTCATTTGAAGACCACCGACTCAATTAACTACACAGCCGCAATGAATATGCAACTAATCTCCATATGAAGCGGGAAACAGGCGGGGCAGATAATCAATATGTATAGGCGATTTAGAATATGCATGGACTTCCTAGATAAATAGAAGGTTAGAAGCATGTACGGTACGCAGGATTTGGGAGGATGCTCTCCCCCTGCGTCCAGCGCTGAATAAAATACGTACCTACTCCACAACTTTACAGGTTGTGAAGTTTATTTTCCGTGCTTCATTTGGCACCCCAGATGGGACCTTCCTGTCTGCCTGCGGGATCGAGCTGAGGGCCGGATGACTCCACGGCGCGCCCCGGGATTTCCTGGAGGAGACCCCGACCCCGGCTCGCTTACTGCAGCGACAGAAAGGACCACTGGCTGGCAGATGAAACGGTACGTATTAATTCTGGGGGGTTTGTAAGACATATGCACGTGTGATTGGAGGGCTGTTGATAAATCGCAGGAGACGTCCTGCGTACAACAAAGTCCCTGTGGAGGTCAGGCTTGCAAGCAGCGGGCCGGTGGAGTTACCGGCAGAGGGACACCGGTAGGGCCACTCCATTCCCTTAACCTCCGGGTCGAGAAGGGAGGAGGGGGGCCGGTGAAGGAATTCGCTGACTGATAGAGCAGCCGTGGAGCGACCCTAGAACGCGGGTCGAGTGGATTCCTGTTCCCAGGTGGTGTGTGTGTGTTGGAGTCCGGACATTGTGAGTGAGGTGAGTGACTGAGTGAGACGTACCCAGGAGGGGAGTAAGTGTGGGGTATTCTTTTCAGAAAGGCAGAATTGTGTAATGTGCGGCGTGATGCGAGCGGGACTGTAGCTGTGCTGAGAATATAATGATTGTTGGTAGAAAATATGAATAATAAGTGTGCTGTGTTTGTACAAGAGTGAGCGTGCCGTGTTGGTGCATTGTGTGCTTTGTTTGCGTACTGAGAAGAGTGAAAAAGGGGGTCCGCTTTTCAATGGTTTGGGCGTGATCCTCGGGAGTTTGTGAACCTAATAGACTGCCAGATAGAGAGAGGAAACAAATTGACTGATCTAGCAGTTGGTATTGTGTGTGGGAAGGGGATTGGAAAGAAATTTTAAAGTTCAGTAAGGTGTAGCTTAGGTGTAAAGTGGGCAGGGGACGAAAAGAGAAGAATGGGATCTACACAGAGCACAGAAGTCCCTAAAGCCAGCCCTTTAGGGTGTATTATAACACATTGGAAAGAAGTTGCAGGAACTGGCGGCACTGAAAATAAATCCACCCTAATTAAATATTGTAGCCAGTGGTGGCCACTGTACAGACTAGACCACGGACTAAGGTGGCCACCTACCGGGACTTTAGATTATGATACTCTGTTGCAACTAATGTTGTTTTTAAGAAGAGAGGGCAAATGGGGTGAGGTTTCCTATTGTGACATGTTCTTCTCTCTCCGAAACCACCCTGAATGGCAGAGAGACTGTGGGATTAAGGCACCCTCTGACCCTTTAGTTCTAGCCCTTGAGAAGGAAAGGAAAGCAAATAAAGGGAAACTTGAAAGGTGTTGTTCAGCATGTGATATAGGTGAGCGGTGTACCAGATTAGACAAAATGCACAATTTGGATATGCAGGAACAGGGTATGAGTGACCTATTCAAATCTCCTCCTCAAGCTCGGAGAGAGGGAGAGGATGATTCAGAAGAACTACCTGGTCTAGCCCATTCTCTTCCCAGAAGCCCTGTGTCTTCTAGGACGAGAAATAAGGTGCTACAATTCCCTTTGAGAGAGGCTGTGGGACCAGAAGGAGGGAGGGTTCTAGTAAAAATACCCTTTTCTACTATTGATATAGAAGCATGGGAAAAAGTTGCTAAAAACTACCGTAGTGACCCAATAACTACAGCAAAGCGTTTGCGGTATATTATAAAACAACATAATCCAGATTGGTCTGATATGCAATTATTGCTGGATGCATTAACTGAAACAGAAAAGCAATTAATCCTGAAAACAGCAGGAGATCTAGCAGAGGATTATTATAAAGCCCAGCAATTGGATACAAAGGACTATTTTCCCCTCCAGAATCCACAGTGGGATCCAAACAGGACAGCAGAAATGCAGAAGTTAGAAAGCTACCAAGAATGGATAGCAAAAGGGATGGAACGGGCAATACCTAAAACTATAAATTGGTCAGCACTATATGCTGTTAAACAAGGTCCCTCTGAAACACCATCTGAATTTTTGGATCAATTAAGGGATGCAATGCACTGCAATACATCTCTGGACCCTGAAGCAGAGGTGGGGATTCAACAACTAGTGAATTTATTTTTGGGTCAATCTACGGGGGATATTAGGCATAAGCTTCAAAAAATAAGAGGGCCCGAGGCAAGAAATCTAGACGAGGCGTGGAGAGTATTTAGCAATAGAGAAGAGGGATATAAGCAGAATGTGAGGAAATTGGTGGCAGTGGTGAGAGAAGAGAGAGGAGGACAAAGTCGTGGGCAAGGTCGACGAGGGGGACAAGGGGGCCCACCTCGGTTGGGTAAAGATCAGTGTGCGTTTTGTAAAGAGTTTGGGCATTGGAAGAATGAATGCCCTAAACGGAGGAGGGACAAGGAAAAAGACGTGATTGCATATACAAAAGGAAACTGAAGGGGACCGGGAGATCGACCCCCAGCAGATCCCCTGGTTATAACAATGGAACTGGGGGAGGAGGGAAAGGAAGTAGAGTTTGTAATTGATACAGGAGCAACATATTCAGTATTGAATAAGGCCCTGGTGCCTGTGGGAAAAGATTATGTTACGGTACAAGGAGCCACTGGCCAGTCTGAAAAGGCTTATTTTTGTAGACCTCTAAAATATAAATTTGGGAAACAATGGGGCACTCATAAGTTTTTATACATGCCAAATTCCCCAAAGGCGCTCCTGGGAAGAGACTTATTGGAACAATTACAAGCGACCATTGTATTTAAGAATGGGGAGATTACTTTGGAGGTAAATGATGAACAATATATAGAAGTATTGAGTTTAATATTGACAATCATTGAAATTGAAGAAGAAATTAGAGAAGAAATAATTAGTCAGGTGTTCCCCGGAGTATGGGCTTCCAATGTGCCAGGGAGAGCGAAAAACGCACCTCCTATAATAATTAAAGAAGGGAAACAACCAGTTAGGATCAAGCAGTATCCTTTGAGAAAAGAAGACAGGGAAGGAATTAGACCAGTGATTGAGAACTTTTTACAACTAGGATTACTAAAAGAATGCCAATCTGATTTTAATACTCCTATTTTACCAGTTCGGAAACCTGATGGGTCATACCGGGTGGTGCAAGATTTGCGAGCTGTTAATAAGATAACTGAAGATCTTTATCCAGTAGTGGCAAACCCATATACTTTATTAACATGCTTAACACCAGAGTTTACTTGGTTTACTGTTTTAGACCTAAAAGATGCCTTCTTTTGCCTCCCTCTCCATGAAGCCAGTCAGAAAATTTTTGCATTTGAATGGGAAAATCCTAAAACTGGACGGAGAACTCAACTCACATGGACAGTACTTCCCCAAGGGTTTAAAAATTCTCCTACTTTGTTTGGAGAGCAGCTTGCCAAGGACTTAGAGGCTTGGGAGGCCCCCCCAGAAGAAGGAAGGTTGCTGCAGTACGTAGATGATCTTTTAATAGCCACTAAGACGGAAGAAGCATGCGTGGCCTGGACGGTGAGTCTCTTAAACTTTTTGGGACTCCAGGGGTATAGAGTATCAAAGAAAAAGGCTCAGGTGGTGAAGCAGAAGGTTATCTACCTGGGGTACGAAGTTAGTACTGGACAACGGACCTTGGGGCAAAATCGTAAAGAAACAATATGCCAAACTCCACAACCCCAGACAATAAAGGAACTGCGAACCTTTTTAGGGATGACAGGGTGGTGTAGGTTGTGGATCTACAACTATGGGTTGCTTGTTAAACCTTTGTACACGCTTATGGCAAATGTCAGCAGAGATCTCAAGTGGACTAAAGAAGCCACCCAAGCCTTTCGTCGATTAAAGGATGCTCTTATGTCAGCCCCAGCCCTAGGACTTCCTGACGTAAGTAAACCATTCTTTTTGTTCTCCCATGAGAAACAGGGGATTGCCCTGGGAATACTAGCACAGAACCTAGGGCCATACCGAAGGGCAGTTGCTTACTTCTCTAAACAGCTGGATGCAACGGCCAAAGGATGGCCAGGGTGCCTCAGAGCGGTGGCAGGTGTTGTGATGAATATTCAAGAGGCACGCAAATTCACCCTGGGCCAGAAAATGACTGTATTAGTATCTCACACAGTATCTGCAGTATTAGAGGTAAAAAGGGGGCACTGGCTTTCCCCACAAAGGTTCTTGAAATACCAAGCTATTATGGTGGAACAAGATGATGTGGAAATAGTGGTGACTAATATTGTCAACCCAGCTTCTTTTTTCAGTGGAAATCAAGGAGAACCAGTACACCACGATTGTCTGGAGACTATCGAAGCCACCTACTCCAGCCGACCAGACTTGAAAGACACCCCTTTTGACGATGCAGAAACCTGGTTTACTGATGGAAGCAGCTACGTCATCAGTGGGAAGCGATATGCTGGGTATGCAGTTACCACCAGTAAAGAGGTACTGGAATCTGGACCTTTGCCAGTAGATACCTCTGCACAGAAGGCTGAGATAGTTGCCCTGATTCGTGCCTTGGAAATGGCAAAAGGGAAAAGAATAAATATATATACAGACTCAAGATATGCATTTGGGGTTGTCCACGCACATGGAGCTATCTGGAAAGAGAGAGGACTGTTAAATTCACAAGGAAAGAACATAAAACATGCACAAGAAATAATGCGATTATTGGAAGCAGTCCAGATGCCTGAGAAGGTAGCAATTATGCACATTAGAGCACACCAGAAGGTGAGCTCAGAATTGGAAGAAGGAAATGAGCTGGCGGACAGAGAGGCGAAAGAGGCAGTAAAGGGTGAGATAATAATTGAGGCAACCTTAATTCCAGATGGACAGATATCCCTTGAAGGTAAGCCGATATATGATAAAAAGGATAAGGAATTAATTGAGGATCAGAAAGGAACATATAGTGAGGAAGGATGGGCTGTCACTACAGAAGGGAGTCTGGTTGTCCCCTCCCACATACTATGGTCCCTAGTTAAAAAGGAACATCAGAAAACACACTGGGGAGTAGATGCTCTATATACCCATCTAATTGAAAAGATTACTGCCAGAAATTTATATGCTATTGTTACCCAGGTTACTCGGCAGTGTGACCTTTGCCTCCAGACTAATCCTAAGAATACCCCTAAATCAAAACTTGGTCAAATTGGAAGAGGCCAGGGGCCTGGGCAGCAGTGGCAAATTGATTTTTCAGAACTTCCAAGAAAAGGGGGGTATAGATACTTATTGGTGATGACAGATACCTTTTCAGGGTGGCCAGAAGCCTTCCCAACTAGAACTGCCAAAGCCCGGGAGGTAACTAGAGTGCTGTTATAAGAAATAATACCACGCTTTGGAGTTCCAGCCACTATATCCTCAGACAGAGGACCACACTTTATTTCAAAAATAGTGCAACAAATTAGTCGCCACTTGGGCATAGATTGGGAACTTCACACCCCTTATCATCCTCAGTCAAGTGGCCAAGTAGAAAAAATGAATCATTTAATTAAACAGCAAATTGTGAGGTTAGGACAAGAAGTTAATTTGCCCTGGCCCCAATCACTCCCATTGGCATTGATGCGAATTCGAACTAAGCCAAGGACTAAAGAAAAGTTAAGTCCCTTTCAAATGCTTTACGGGAGGCCATATGGAGTGCAAAAGGGAAATTCTACCCAAGTCGGAGAGGAGACATTGGCCACCTATATGGTGGCTTTGAGCAAACAGCTCAGAAAAATTGAAAAACATGTGGCTGGAACTCGGGGCAGAGGTCTGGATGGACCAGTGCATAATATACAGCCTGGAGATTATGTATATGTTAAGTCTTTTACAGAAAAAACCCTTGAACCACAGTGGGAAGGACCATTCCAGGTGCTACTTACTACCTTCACTGCAATTAAGATCAAGGAACAGAGCGCTTGGATCCACCATTCTCGGGTGAAGAAAGCTCCAGAAGCTCCTTGGAAAGTAATATCTGGTGATAACAGACTAAAGCTCAAGTTTACACGAACAAAATGAGCATATTACAGTTAAGGGTGTTTGGTGATTCAGGATGTAGAAATTTAATTGTTTTGTTTGTAAATATAATTATATTCCAAGAATTGGAAAGTACCTTTAGCCAGAGTGATGTTGAATGGCCTTGGTCCTAGGCTTTTGTCCGGTCTACCGGATATATGGGGAAGGTACAAAATTTGAACCTGTCAACTGTAGTCATGCATGAAAACCAGATATATGAAAAGCACGAGTGGCGGAAACAAGGGTTGTGGTCACTTCAAGGGACTGTGGGAGAGACCATCAGAGTAGGATGTCGAATGATTAATGGAACTAACCATGAGAAACCAACTCAAATCAGTGTCTCATCTCCCCCTGCAGGCGGACATAATGAGATTTGTAAACAACACAGTGGGCCACATTGTTGGTATAATTTTACATTAGATAGGACTGTTGAGGTGGTATGCCTTTGGGCTTATAGAGATCTTGGGCTCTCATTTAAATTTAGAATAAATACCATAACTGAACCTGTTCAGGTTCAGACTCAGAGTACACCACTTGAACTTAAACTTATGATTTATGAGGTAGGCCCATATATAGTGAGAAATACAGGACAACAGCAATTATTATTCAATCCAGAATGGTCTCTCAAGCGTGTTGAATTGCTAATACAAACCAATATTTCAGAGATTCAACCATCCTGTTCCCCCTTCCTAAAACCATCCCTAGAAGGGTGGACAACATGGTTACAGAAGCAAGTATACCTTAGGAATAGGATGTGAAGAGATCTAACGGGAATGTTTGGAACAGGGTTAGGAATATTGAATGGAATTGACTCTGAAATACTAGCGAATAAGTTAACAACTGCAACAGATGATTTGACAAAACTGAGGCAACCTCTACAATCATCCTTATTGGCATTAGGAAATAGCCAGTGGCAGGTTTCAAAGGTGTTACCGAACTGGGAAAAGGCTGAGGACCAGGACCATAAGTTAATAATAGACGCACTTAGCACGGTTCAAGATAATGTGTCTTTAGCTTTCAGTTGTGTACAAGCGCAGTTATGGATTCAATCCGCAGCTGCCTTGGCTATAAGAGAAGGGAATGAAGGCACTTTTCCAATTGAGGTCCGAAAAGTTGTTTGGGACAACGCTAATGATTTTGAAAGAAAATTCCAATCCTGGTGGACTCTAGTAAATTTCACCTATGATCCTGTTACTAATATGGCCACTACCTTCGTGCTTACCATACGTAATGCTACAGTTTATGCTATTCACCCCATCATTGCATTGGGACTCAATCATGAGGGGACGGTGTTGTACCCCTCAGAGCATAGGGCATGGGCCCGGTCAGTAAATGGGAAATGGCAAACTGTGAATGTAGAATCTTGTGTTACTCGAGAACAACAAGGGTTTATCTGTGAAAGCAATACAATTGATGCTCAAGACGTATGCCTTGACACCGAGCAGGATGTATGCCACTTTGAAATTCATCCAGATGCTGATCAAAAGACTATACTTATATATACTGGTCAAGGATGTGTATGTTTAAGAATCACTTGTGTTTTTGTAAACATAGACAACGAGAATGTAACCCTGCCTGTTAAGAATAACTCTAACGTCTGTATTTGTAATTTCGTTAAAATTATGGGATGTGATTTTTCATATTCGTCACCAGTTACATCCCACCAGCTGATAAGGTCTAACTACACGATATACCACAAACTGTCACCTACGCCCATTGGAATGAACCTCACATTGGTAAAGCAATTGGTAAAACATCAAGACTTAGCAAAAATTTTGGAAGAAATCAAAGAGAGTGGGCAAAAGACTTTAGTCACTGTTCACCATGATATCCAAGAAATAAATAGAGTCTTAGAAAGGGTTAAGAAGGATGCAAGCCACAATTGGTGGGATGCCCTTTTCGGGTGGTCCCCAACTGCAACTGGAATTTTAAATACATTATGTCATCCAGTAATTGTGTTATTGGTTTTAGTTAGCCTAAGCTTACTGCTGTCTTTTGTACTACTTATTTGGAATTGGAAGATGCTACAACGGATGGCAATACTAACTTCATTGTCGAGAGTACATGGGAAGGCATTAAGAGATACATATCGTAAGGATGTAGAAAAAGAAATCTTGTATTAAGTAAAAGAATTTACTAATTTTCTAGAAAAGGGGGGACTGAAACAGGGGATTTAAGAGTTAAATAGAATGAGGAGTAGAACATATGTTTTCAGTTACTGTGTGCTTATAAGGAAAAGAATGTACAACAAAAGTCCCCTGATGTATAGGTATCAGTTACTGCATGCTTATAAGGAAAAGGAATGCACGATAAGAAGACCCCTGATGTATAAGGAAAGGGGCCCCTCTTTGTAAAAGTGCAAAGTCTGCAAAATATCACGACCAAGAGGCTAAAAGCGCATGCGTGGAAAGACAAGGTGAAAAGTTCAACTAGTGAGGAAGACTGTTACTTCATCATTTTCCACCCACAGACTCATTTGAAGACCACCGACTCAATTAACTACACAGCCGCAATGAATATGCAACTAATCTCCATATGAAGCGGGAAACAGGCAGGACAGATAATCAATATGTATAGGCGATTTAGAATATGCATGGACATCCTAGATAAATAGAAGGTTAGAAGCATGTACAGTACGCAGGATTTGGGAGGATGCTCTCCCCCTGCGTCCAGCGCTGAATAAAATACGTACCTACTCCACAACTTTACAGGTTGTGAAGTTTATTTTCCGCGCTTCAAATCCATCTAACTTGAAATTCTCATTCCAACGCAGACAGAGGGGATGACCCAAGCAGCCGAGACTCAGAAGGAAGCTGTGTACTTAACGGTAAATTGACACAAGATATAGGTCCGGATTCACTCCGATTAACAGAGCATAAGACTTATTGTTAAAATAAACACAAGAGATACAGAACTAAACTTTGGTTTTAATGTGGGGTGTTCCCTTTTTCGGACGGGGCAGGGGGAGAGAGTCTCAAAAAACCACACACACATTCAGCACCGGAAGAATACAGGCTGGAAGGCAGCTATTGTAAACAATTCAAAAGCCCTTTTCAGGTCAAAAAAATGTTGAAAAGACACGTGGGTGAAAGACACTTCGGAACCGATTACTGACAACTAGAACCACAGCCACTAGTACAAAATATAAACACCTGGAATTCTATAGCTAGGACTGACAGCAAGGCTTCCCGTGTCCGGTGCGCACCTCTGCTCCCGGACACCGGCAGCGGGCTGCGCTTCTTCAGCAGCAGGAACGGGCGCTCCCCCGAGCGCAGCCTGCGCAGCTCGCCGAGTCCCGCCGCCGCCCTGAAGAACACTTTTCCCGAGACGCAGTCCACCTGCGGGGAGAGACCCGTGCGACTGACCCTACTGAGCCGAGCCGAGCCGAGCCGGACCGAACCGCCCGTGTGGGCCCCGGTCCAGGCTCCCCGCTCACCCGGACAGGAGCGCCTGGGGGGGCACCGGCTCACCCGGAGCGGAGCGGAGCGCCCGGGCAGCCACCCGCTGCGGCTCCCCGCTCACCTCGGTGGCGCCCAGTCGCGCCCGCACCTCCCGCGCCAGGAAGGGCTCCAGCCCGCGGCCCGCCGTGCACAAGAACCGCCCGCGCTCCGCCGCCATCTTGGCGGGGCGTGCCCGGGGGCAGGGCCCGGGCGGGGGCGGGGCCCGGGCGGGCGGGGGCGGGGCCCGGGCGGGCGGGGGCGGGGCCCGGGCGGGGCCCGTAACGCCAACGGCAAAGGGGAACGGGCGGTGGAAGCGCCTTCGTTTTGTCTCGTGGCGAAAAGAAATGTGACATTACACTAAGCCGTGAAGTAAGAGCAGTGTTCCGGCCTTCAAACTCATAAAGTGTAAGAAATTTCAGAGCCCTAACATTATCTGAACATACTGATGCACTGCTTGTATCTAATGCTGAATGGAGTTTATACATACTGTTTCAATAATTATTTCAACTCCCCAGTTCAGGACCATAACAATATTAAGTGAAGAGTGAAAAACCAAAAACTTCATCTTTATGCAGTTTTGACTATCTGTGCTGTTTTAAATAGTCTATCCTCTTTTCACTTTCTTGTTTTCACATGAGAACAAAACTTAAGGATTTGAAATGGCAGCATCAAACCAGACTGTCCAAACCCAAAACACATTTCAAGTCTGACGGTGCAGGCATTTGTATGATTGTAATGTTGTATAAATCATTGTAAAGCAAAAGCAATTGTATTCCTGTGATCTAACTCTGGTATAACACTTACTGTGGCATGTATACATTCTGATCTCCTAACATTCATTTTTAACAGCAGCATGTTATTTATATCCAAAATTTAAATCCTGCATCCCTCACTTGCAGCTGTTGCAGATACAGTTTCAGGTATTGCTGGTCTTCAAGTTTATCGCCTTCAAATGAAAACTTGTGGAAGAAACTACTGTGACTTCTCTCCTAGTCTTTTATGAATATTCATACTTTCACTTAAGACTCCTTCAAGAAATTTGTTTTTATTGCATCATCCTTTGCCTTTCATCCATGTTCAAGGCATGTCCAAAAGGAACACAATGTCACAACCAGACCTCTGGAATGGTGCACAGTAGAGTGCAAGGTGCCTTTTTACCCTGATGAGACAACGTGGGAACTGCTGCCAACACCAAGACATGAAAAATAACATGCAGCTCAGAGAGTGGGATAGTAATGGGATTCAAATGAGAAAACACTTCTGCAGGAAATAAAGCTTTGGATCACGTTCTCTACAGTTAGATCAAAAACAGTTTCTGTGAAGAAATCCCTAGAAGTGAGGGTAAATGCCGTTCGTTCTTACAAAACTGAAATAGAACACTTAGCAGTTAAATTACTTGCACTGCACCTACAATCCAAATTGAAGCCATTTGCAAAATAAAAGCGCTCCTGTCTGGGTGCCTGCCTGCGGGCAAACCCGTGCTTTCTTCAGCTGAGCTGACCTTACAGACTTCTCTGTGCAGTCCAGAGAAAGCATTGAGAACTCCTCAGAGCTTCAGTCCCTCCCACCAGTTAGACAGGAGAAGAGCAAAGCCATCTTCCTAAGCCCCTTGTTCCTAGAACACGGCTAAGCCGTTTCTCAAAGACTTCTGGCAGGTATTTGGTTAGTCCTGTACTACAGCAAGCACAAACTCTGTAATGCTTGCTTCATATTAAGTTCTTTCCAGTTGAGATTTTCGGTTGAATCCAATCCTCCAAGCTCCTTTCAAACAGTGCACAGAAAGCAGTCTGCTCCAGTCTGTGTTTATAGTGTTTCTTCACAGAGAAAAGAATTTGAAACACAGCTAAACTTGTACCTCAGAATTTTCTGTCCCCACTTTTTGTTCAGGTCCACAAAGTACGCATTTTCAAAAACAGAGCATTGTGCTTAAGAGACTTCTCTTATTATTGCCAACATCACCCTCAAAATAAGGCATGAACTCCCATCTCCCTATATTTCCTTCTTCAACAGAACAATTATTTGTAAGTAACTATGCTCCAAAGTTCCTCCATTTGACTTCTTTTTATCAAAAAGCCCTGCAGGTGGCTAGGAAGTCCTTTAAATACTACTTTTTACAATTAGCACTTTCTACAAAACACAGGACATGGCAGGGTTATGCAGTGGGCATAAAACTGATGTGTTTGGCTCCTCTGAAAACGCATACAAATCTTAGTCACAGCTGGTTTTCTCTGCTGTCCCTTTGTCCAACACCAAGTAGCAGCACTACAATACTGTTTTCATCCTAAGATTTGCTGAAGCTTTTGATTAAGACTTTTTATTTTTCCATTCTTCTCAAGGTGAACTTGAGTTTATTTTGCAGTTCACAGAATAGACTTAGCTTGACACTGCATCCTAATGTCCTAACTCACTCAGCATGTTAAATTAAAAATGAACTAGTACTAGTTCACTTCCTACATAAATCCATGCTGTTATTTAAGTAAGGTGCTCTTTCAGTCAAGTAGGACAGTGCAGACTTGAAGAGTTTTCTACTTTTGAGAAGTGTTTTGACTGCTTTTACCTTGATTGCCAGCTAAATCTGTGTGAGTTTTGGGAATTATTAATACTAATGGAGAACAGAGATTTTATCTGGAGTCTGTAAAAGCAATGTGCAACCATAAGTAACTGAAGTGTTTGCAGAAGACAAACACTCAAGATTCTCATGGAAAAGCTTTCAGTGTTAATGTCTGAGAATTACTTACTTAATATTTTCGTGCAGTTGTGTGTATTATTAAATGAATGAGACTCAAATCACGTAGTGACTGGAAAAAGATAACAGAAGTGTAAATTAGCACCGACCTCCTCTCTACGAGGAGAGACTGAACCAACAGGTGTGAAAACATTAGATAGTATTATTCTTACCGAGTTCAGTATATTCAGACACAGAAATATTTTATGGACTGTTTAAAAGCTTACTCAGGAGAAAAATACCAAAAAAACACCACATAAATTCTGCTTTAAAATTCATCATTTTTAACAATTCAGAAAATTTCACTACAATAGGTTAAAGTTTGTCCTCTAAATAAAATTTTAAACATCAAATTAAAGAAGAATTAGAAGCTTGAGCAGAAGCTCACATAACACAAGGGTCTCTTGAGGAATCCTAAATGAACGTTTAAACTGAATGCAATTTCTTAAAAATTCTGGGACAAGAGGAATGAGCCTCTTTCGAAATCAGAATTCATTATTATATAATGAAAACTTCCACAAAAAGTGAATGACGTCCGTGATGGAAGCATATATCAGTAATCCAAATCACTGCATGACCAAAGATGCCAGTTCACTCATAAAACTGAAGTCCTATCTCAAAGAAACATTTACAGTCATACAAATCCATCACACTAACTCCACAATATTTTCATTAAAAAATAAAAAGTCACATCAGAGTATGTGGTGAGTGCATTTGGCTCATCAATTCTGATTTCCACAGTCTAATTTGAACAAGGATCAGGCTTTGGAAATATTCTCTTCCTGGTATAAAAGACAAAGGAATAAAAGCAGAGCTCTAAGAATGTGACAGAAGTGTTTGCTCTCACCGAAAAGTGCCATAATAAATAAACATTAGCCTCTTCAGAAAAGGTGAAATTCGGTGCGGGTAGGGAGGAAGAATGACAATTGGGGAGAAAAAGCCCAAAGAACTGTAATTTAAAATCAGAATGCTTTCCCTTGGAATGGACCCTGAAACTCGCCCTGTCCCATCCCCTGCCATGGCAAAGACATGTTCCACTGTCCCAGCCCTGTCCAGCCTGGCCTCGGACACTACCAGGGATGGGCTGGGCTGGGCACCCTATGCCAGGGCGGCCCAACCCTGCAGGAAAGGGTATTCCTTCCAGTCCATCCAACGCTGCCGTGTGTCCATGGGCACTATTGTCCTTGCAGATTGCTGCCGAATCCATCCAACGTTGCCGTGTGTCCATGGGAACTATTGTCCTTGAGGATTGCTGCCCCAATCAATCCAATGCTGTCGAGTGTCCGTGGGCACTATTGCCCTTCTGAATTGCTTCCACAATACTTCCAACGCTGCCGTGTGCCCGTAGGCACTGTCATCCATGTGGTTTGCTGCACAGCCCATCCAAAGCAGCGTATGTCCGTGGGCACTATTGTCCTTGTGGATTGCTACCCAGTCCATCCAATGCTGTTGTGAGTCCGTGGGCACTGTTGTCCTTCTGAATTGTTTCCACAATCCTTCCAAAGCTGCCGTGTGCCCGTAAACACTATCATCCTTGTGGTTTGCTGCCCAGCCTATCCAATGCTGCGTATGCTGTGGGCAGTATTATCTTAGTGGATTGCTGCCCAATCCATCCAACACTTCCCTCTCTCCGTGGGCAGTAATGTCCTTCTGGATTTCTGCCCCAATCCTTCCAAACCTGCCGTGTGCCCGTGGGTACTACTATCCTTGTGGTTCGCTGGCAAGTCCATCCAATGCTGCCATGAGTCCGTGGGCATTATTGTCCTTGTGGATTGCTGCCCCAAGCCATCCAATGCTGCGTGTGTCCGTGAGAATTATTGCCCTTGTAGATTGCGGGCCCAAATCATCCCACGCTGCACTGGGTCCATGGGCACTACTATCCTTGTGGATTGCTGCCCCGTCCATCCAACGCTGCCGTGTGTCTGTGGGCATTATTATCCCTGTGGATTGCTACACAGTCCATCCAACGCTGCCGTCTGTTTGTGGGCACTATTGTCCCTGTGGATTGCTACCCAGTCCATCCAACGCTGCCTTGTGTTTGTGGGCACTATTGTCCTTGAGGATTGCTGCCCCAATCCATCCAACGCTTCCGTGTTTCTGTCGGCAGTATTGTCCTTCAGGATTGCTACCCCAATCCATCCATCGCTGCCTTGTGTCTGTGGGCACTATTGTTTGTGGATTGCTGCCCAATCCATCCAAGGCTGCCCTCTGTCCGTGGGCACTATTGCCCTTTTGGGTTGCTACCCAGTCCATCCAACGCTGCCGTGTGTCTGTGGGCACTATTGTCTGTGTGGATTGCGGCCCCAACCCGTCCAACGCTGCCTTGTGTCCGTGGGCACTATTGTGCTAGTGGATTTCTGCCCCAACCCATCCACGCCGCCGTGTGTCCGTGGGCACTATTATCCTTGTGGATTGCTGCCCCAAACCGTCCAACGCTGCCTTATGCCTGTGGGCACTATTATCCTTGTGGTTTCCTGCCCCAATCCATCCAACGCAGCCCTGTGTCCGAGGGCATTATTGTGCTTTTGGATTGCTTCCAACTCCATCCAACGCTGCCCTGTCCCTGTGGGCAATAGTGTCCTTGTGGATTGCTGCCCAATCCATCCAACGCTGACCTGTGTTTGTGGGCAGTATCGTCCTTGAGGATTTCTGCCACAATCCATCAAACGCTGCCATGTGTTCGAGGGCATTATTGTCCTTGAGGATTGCTGCCCAAATCCATCCAACGCTGCAGTGTCTCCATGGGCACTATTGTCCTTGAGGATTCCTGTACAGTCCATTCAATGCTGCCCTGTGTCTGTGGGCACTATTGTCTCTGTGGAATGCTGCCCAATCCATCCAACGCTGCCCTCTGTCTCTGGGCATTAATGTCCTTCTGGATTGCTCCCCCAATCCTTCCAAGGCTGCCGTGTGTCCGTGGGCACTATGGTCCTAGTGGATTGCTGCCCAGTCCGTCCACGCTGCCGTGTCTCCGTGAACACTATTGACCTTGAAAATTGCTACCCAATCCATCCAACGCTGTCGTCTGTCTGTGGGCACTATTATCCTTGAGGATTTCTGACCCAATCCATCCAACGCAGCCATGTCTCTGTGGGCACTATTGTCTTTGAGGATTGCTGCCCCAATCCATCCAACGCTGCCGTGCGTCTGTGGGCACTAATGTCCTTGTGGATTATTGTCCCAGTCCATCCAACGCCGCCGTGTGTCCATGGGCACTATTGTCCTTGTGGACTGCAGCCCAATCCATCCAATGCTGCCATGTGACCGGGAGCACTATTGTCATTGTGGATTGCTGCCCAGTCCATCCAACTGTGCCGTGTGTCCGCGGGCACTGTTGTCCTTGAGGATTGCTGCCCCAATCCATCCAATGCTGTTGTGTGTCCATGGACACTATTGCCCTTCTGAATTGATTCCACAATCCTTCCAATGCTGTCGTGTGCCCTTAAAATCTATCATCCTTGTGGTTTGCTTCCCAGCCCATCCAATGCTGCGTTTGTCCGTGGGCATTATTCTCTTTGTGGATTGCTACCCAATTCATCCAATGCTACCCTCTATCCGTGGGCAGTAATGTCCTTCTGGATTTCTGCCCCAATCCTTCCAAACCTGCCGTGTGTCCGTGGGCACTATTATCCTTGGGGTGCGCTGCCCAGTCCATCCAACGCTGCCATAAGTCTGTGGGCACTATTGTCCTTGTGGATTGCTGCCCAAATCCATCCAACGTTGTCGTGTGTCTGTGGGCACTCTTGTTCTTATGCATTGCTGCCCAATCCATCCAACTCTGCCGTGTGTCCCTGGGCATTATTGTACCTGAGGATATCTGCCCCAATCCATCCAATTCTATCTGTGTCCGTGGGCACTATTGTCCTTGTGGATTGCTGCCCCAACCTGTCCAACGCTGCCGTATGCCTGTGGGCACTATTATCCTTTGGTTTCCTGACCCAATCCATCCAACGCTGCCCTGTCCCTGTGGGCAATACTGTCCTTGTGGATTGCTGCCCAATCCATCCAAAGCTGCCGTGTGTCCGTGGGCACTATTGTCCTTGTGGATTGCTGCCCAATCCATCCAACGCTGCCCTGTGTCCGCGGGCACTATCGTCCTTGAGGATTTCTGCCCAAATGCATCAAATGCTGCCACGTGTCCATGGGTACTATTGTCCTTGTGGATTGATGCCCAGTTCATCGAAAGCTGCCGTGTACCCGAGGCCACTACTGTCCTTCAGGATTGCTGCCCAATCCATCCATTGCTGCCGTGTTTCCGTAGGCACTATTGTCTTTGTGGATTGCTGCCCAATCCATCCAACGCTGCTCTCTGTCCGTGGGCACTAATGCCCTCCTGGATTGCTGCCCCAATCCTTCCAACGCTGCCGTGTGTCCGTGGGCACTATTGTCCTTGTGGATTGCTGCCCAATCCACCCAACGCTGCCGTGTGTCGGTGGGCAATATTGAACCTGAGGATTGCTCCCCAGTCCATCCTACCCTGCCGTGTGTCCGTGGGCACTATTGTCCGTGTGGATTGCGGCCCCAACCCGTCCAACGCTGTCTTGTGTCCGTGGGCAATATTGTCCTTGTGGATTTCTGCCCCAACCCGTCCAACGCTGCCTTATGCCTTTGGGCACTATTACCCTTGTGGTTTCCTGCCCCAATCCATCCAACGCTGTCCTGAGTCCGAGGGCATTATTGTCCTTGTGGATTGCTGCCCAATCCATCCAATGCTGCCGTGTGACCGGGAGCACTATAGTCCTTGTCGATTGCCGCCCAGTCCATCCATTGCAGCCCTGCCTCTGTGGGCACTGCTATCCTTGTGGATTGCTGCCCAATCCATCCAACGCTGCCCTGCGTCTGTGGGCACTATTGTCCTTGTGGATTGCTGCCCAGACCATCCAACGCTGTTGTGTGTCTGTGGGCAATATAGCCCTTGTGGATTGCTGCCCCAGACAATCCAACGCTGCCTTGTGTTTGTGGGCACAATCGTCCTTGAGGATTGCATCCCCAATCCATCCAACGCTTCCGTGTTTCTGTAAGCACTATTGCCCTTGTGGATTTCTGTCCCAATCCGTCCAACGCTGCAGTGTGTCCGTGGGCACTATTGTCCCTGTGGATTGCTGCCCCAATCCATCCCATGCTGTAGTGTGTCCGTGGGCACTATTTTCCTTGTGGATTGTTGCCCCATCCATCCAATGCTCCGTGTGTCCGTGGGCACTGTTGTGCTTCTGGATTGCTGCCCAAATCCATCCAACGCTGCTGTGTCTCCGTGGGCACTATTGTCCTTGAGGATTCCGGCACAGTCCATCCAATGCCGCCCTGTGTCCATGGGCACTATTGTCTCTGTGGATTGCTGCCCAATCCATCCAAAGCTGCCCTCTGTCCGTGGGCACTGTTGTCCTTGTGGATTGCTGCCACAATCCATCCAATGCTGTGTGTGTCCATGGGCACTATTGTCCTGGAGGATTGCTGCCCAAATCCATCCAACGTTGTCGTGTATCCGTGGGGACTATTGTTGTTATGCATTGCTGCCCAATCCATCCAACGCTGCCGTGTGTCCGTGGGCACAATTGTACCTGAGGATATCGGCCCCAATCCATCCAGTTCTACCTGTGTCCGTGGGCACTATTGTCCCTGTGGATTGCTGCCCAGTCCTTCCAACGCTGCCGTGTGTCCCTGGGGACTAATGTCCTTGTGGACTGCTACCCAATCCATCCAATGCTGCCGTGTGACCGAGAGCACTATTGTCCTTGTGGATTGCTGCCCAGTCCATCCAACGCAGCCCTGCCTCTGTGAGCACTATGGTCCTTGTGGATTGCTGCCCAGTCCATCCAATGCTGTCGTGTGTCCGTGGGCACTATTGTTATTCTGATTTGTTTCCACACTCCTTCCAACGCTGCCTTGTGCTCTTAAACACTATCATCCTTGTGGTTTGGTGCCCAGCCCATCTAATGCTGCGTATGTCCGTGGGCATTATTGTCCTTGTGGATTGCTGCCCAATCCATCCAACGCTGCCGTGTGTCGGTTGGCAATATAGTACCTGAGGATTTCTGCCCCAATCCATCCAATTCTACCTGTGTCAGTGGGCACTATTGTCCTTGAGGATTCCTGAACAGTCCATCCAATGCTGCGTGTGTCCGTGGGCACTAATATCGTTGTGGTTTCCTGCCCAAATCCATCCAACGTTGCTGTGTGTCCGTGGGCACTATTGTCGTGTGGATTGCTGCCCCAATCCATCCAATACTGCCTGTTTCGGTGGGCTATATGTTACTTGAGGATTGGTGCCCTAATCCATCCAACGCGGCCGTATGTCTGTTGGCACTATTGTCCTTGTGGATTGCTGCCCAATCCATCCAATGCTGCCGTGTGACCGGGAGCACTATTGTCCTTGTCGATTTCCGCCCCGTCCATCCAATGCAGCCCTGCCTCTGTGGGCACTGCTATCCTTGTGGATTGCTGCCCAATCCATCCAACGCTGCCCTGCGTCTGTGGGCACTATTGTCCTTGTGGATTGCTGCCCAGACCATCCAACACTGTTGTGTTTTCGTGGGCAATATAGCCCTTGTGGATTGCTGCCCCAGACAATCCAACGCTGCCTTGTGTTTGTGGGCACAATCGTCCTTGAGGATTGCATCCCCAATCCATCCAACGCTTCCGTGTTTCTGTAAGCACTATTGCCCTTGTGGATTTCTGTCCCAATCCATCCAACGTTGCAGTGTGTCCGTGGGCACTATTGTCCCTGTGGATTGCTGCCCCAATCCATCCAAAGCCACCGTGTGTCCATGGGCACTATTGTCCTTGTGGACTGCAGCCCAATCCATCCAATGCTGCCATGTGACTGGGAGCACTATTGTCATTGTGGATTGCTGCCCAGTCCATCCAACGCTGCCGTGTGTCCGTGGGCACTGTTGTCCTTGAGGATTGCTGCCCCAATCCATCCAATGCTGTTGTGTGTCCATGGGCACTATTGCCCTTCTGAATTGATTCCACAATCCTTCCAATGCTGTCGTGTGCCCTTAAAATCTATCATCCTTGTGGTTTGCTGCCCAGCCCATCCAATGCTGCGTTTGTCCGTGGGCATTATTCTCTTTGTGTATTGCTACCCAATTCATCCAATGCTAACCTCTATCTGTAGGCAGTAATGTCCTTCTGGATTTCTGCCCCAATCCTTCCAAACCTGCCGTGTGTCCATGGGCACTATTATCCTTGGGGTGCGCTGCCCAGTCCATCCAACGCTGCCATAAGTCTGTGGGCACTATTGTCCTTGGGGATTGCTGCCCAAATCCAGCCAATGCTGCATGTGTCCGTGGGCACTATTGTCCTTGTGGATTGCTGCCCAAATCCATCCAACGTTATCATGTGTCCGTGGGCACTCTTGTTCTTATGCATTGCTGCCCAATCCATCCAACGCTGCCGTGTGTCCCTGGGCATTATTGTACCTGAGGATATCTGCCCCAATCCATCCAATTCTATCTGTGTCCGTGGGCACTATTGTCCCTGTGGGTTGCTGCCCAGACCATCCAACGCTGTTGTGTGTCCGTGGGCACTATTGTCCTTGTGGATTGCTGCCCCAACCTGTCCAACACTGCCGTATGCCCGTGGGCACTATTATCCTTTGGTTTCCTGACCCAATCCATCCAACGCTGCCCTGTGTCCGTGGGCATTATTGTGCTTTTGAATTGCTGCCCACTCCATCCAACGCTGCCCTGTGTCCGTGGGCACTATCGTCCTTGAGGATTTCTGCCCAAAGGCATCAAACGCTGCCAGGTGTCTAGGGGCACTATTGTCCTTGTGGATTGATGCCCAGTTCATCCAAAGCTGCCGTGTACCCAAGGCCACTACTGTCCTTCAGGATTGCTGCCCAATCCATCCATTGCTGCCGTGTTTCCGTAGGCACTATTGTCTTTGTGGATTGCTGCCCAATCCATCCAACGCTGCTCTCTGTCCGTGGGCACTAACGCCCTCCTGGATTGCTGTCCCAATCCTTCCAACGCTGCCGTGTGTCCGTGGGCACTATTGTCCGTGTGGATTTCGGCCCTAACCCGTCCAACGCTGTCTCGTGTCCGTGGGCAATATTGTCCTTGTGGATTTCTGCCCCAACCCGTCCAACGCTGCCTTATGCCTTTGGGCACTATTATCCTTGTGGTTTCCTGCCCCAATCCATCCAATGCTGTCCTGTGTCCGAGGGCATTGTTGTGCTTTTGGATTGCTTCTCACTTCATCCAATGCTACCCTGTCTCTGTGGGCAATAGTGTCCTTGTGGATTGCTGCCCAATCCATCCAAAGCTGCCGTGTGTCTGTGGGCACTACTGTCCTTGTGGATTGTAGCCCAATCCATCCAACGCTGCCCTGTGTCCATGGACACTATCGTCCTTGAGGATTTCTGCCCCAATCCATGCAACGCTGCCGTGTGCCCGTGGGCACTATCATCCTTGTGGTTTGCTACCAAGTTCTTCCAACACTGCCATGTGTCCTAGGGGACTATTGACCTTGTGGATTGCTGCCCCAATCCATCCAACGCCGCCGTGTGTCCATGGGCATTTTTGCCCTTGTGGACTGCAGCCCAATCCATCCAATGCTGCCATGTGACCGGGAGCACTATTGTCATTGTGGATTGCTGCCCAGTCCATCCAACTGTGCCGTGTGTCCGTGGGCACTGTTGTCCTTGAGGATTGCTGCCCCAATCCATCCAATGCTGTTGTGTGTCCATGGGCACTATTGCCCTTCTGAATTGATTCCACAATCCTTCCAATGCTGTCGTGTGCCCTTAAAATCTATCATCCTTGTGGTTTGCTGCCCAGCCCATCCAATGCTGCATTTGTCCGTGGGCATTATTCTCTTTGTGGATTGCTACCCAATTCATCCAATGCTACCCTCTATCCGTGGGCAGTAATGTCCTTCTGGATTTCTGCCCCAATCCTTCCAAACCTGCCGTGTGTCCATGGGCACTATTATCCTTGGGGTGCGCTGCCCAGTCCATCCAACGCTGCCATAAGTCTGTGGGCACTATTGTCCTTGGGGATTGCTGCCCAATCCATCCAACGCTGCCGTGTGTCCCTGGGCATTATTGTACCTGAGGATATCTGCTCCAATCCATCCAATTCTATCTGTGTCCGTGGGCATTATTGTGGTTTTGATTTGCTGCCCACTCCATCCAACGCTGTTGTGTGTCCGTGGGCACTATTGTCCTTGTGGATTGCTGCCCCAACCTGTCCAACGCTGCCGTATGCCTGTGGGCACTATTATCCTTTGGTTTCCTGACCCAATCCATCCAACGCTGCCCT